>NC_090930.1:799616073-800250239 GCF_040938575.1 Ambystoma mexicanum | reverse complement strand
AAGAAGTGTCACTGTTTGGTGGTTATATTACCAAAGTATTCAAAACAGAAGTAGCAGTAGTCTTTTCAGTTTCCCTATATGCAGATAACATACATTGTAGCAGGAGTTCCTTGTCGGAATGGGATTCCTTGTTCCCAAGAAGTGAGTGACTCCTAGTGAGGTCCCTTTTTCCCAGACACCTAGTTAGGGTCTTGCTGAGTGGGCTCACCTCCCTAGCCTCAAAGGAGCTGCCTCCCCCCCGGGGAGAAGGGACGAATAGCCTGGATTTGTCACAGTGCTTAATCCGGGGTTCCACATGGCTGCCAAGCTATGCTGAGTTGGGGGCTTTACACTATGCATCTACACTGGGTTGGTCTGGAACACTTGACTAGTCACTAGCTTGAAGCTGATGTCAGACAGTATAGTTTAGCAGACATCTTTACTGCTTTGAAAAGCACAACAAGGAACGACTTTCTGGGGCAATCAAATGTATATATGCAGGAATGTAATAATTTAAGAACAAGTATTGTGTGATTAAAACATCTAACTCTAGGATTGCTGAGTGGCCTTATCCTCAATTCTTTTGATTTTAAGGATTTTATTTGCTGATATATGCCACTCCATTGCTTTCATAAACAGTGCCATTAAAGCATCTGTCACCCCTTATTTGCATGGCTCTCCTTTCCCTCTATCTGTGAGGGTCACTGAATTCCTTGAGGAGTTAACAATCCAGAAATTCTTATACCACCATTTTATTATAGTTGAAAGGTCACAGCCAGCTAAAACCTGACACTTTAGAGGCGGAACAAGGTCTATGTGAAGCTCCAGGCCACTTTAGAATACTTTGTTCATGTTTTCAAATACTTGGAATTTTAAGTCTTGTTTGCAAGTGTGTCCAATCTTTGCATTGTCTTCCAGCTCCCTGATGACCAGTATTTTTTTTTCAGTTCAGCGAAGATGCTCTTACTGAACTTCACTGCATTGCTCTTGTAGTGTGTTTTATATAATTTTGGCTAGTGGTTCACAAAGACGTGACACACCAATCTCACTCTGCCCATTAATACAATCCCACCCCACAATTCAATGCAAGGATAAGCCAGTGAGATATTACAAATCCTAAATGTATTTAACTAAATTGAAGCAACTTAAACCAAGTTAGTCTCCAGCTTTACCCTCGAGCCCGTACACATTCTATATATAAAATTATACAAAACAAGTTGCCTGCCTAAATGGATTTCACTATTATACATCCACAAAGGCATCTACAGTCACTCACTACAATCTCATGTAAATATGCTATATTCTAATAAGCACTAGACATACTAACATTCTGCTTAACATGGGTTTCTCTATGAACAGTACTAACATTTCAATGGAACATTTCACATTTCACACAATGCAAGTATGGTTAAAGCATTGGATTTCCTCAGACATCAGGGCAAGTCTGGTGCTGGCAAAATTGACATCACTTACATTCAAATATATTTATGCACCAATTCCCCAGTGCAGGTGGAAGGTAGTGAATACTTTAGATATGTAGAGATCACTTGTTATATAGGCAAGGACTGGCTAGCATAGGTCTATGTGCTAAGCCATTTACACGCAAAAGGCAATTTGTTTGCATTTGCTTATTTAAGTTTGCATTCACAAATAAGATCTCCTACATTTATATTTTCTGTTCGGAACCTACATGTACACTAGGTTTCTTGCATGTATGGGTGCAGTTCTTTGTAGACATGTACATGTGACTCTCATTAAACCAGGATTTGTTCTTACATTTATTGATATATATGGCTTTCCTTGCACATGAATGGATTCCTTTTTATCCAGAAAGATGCACAGTTTTAAAATGACCTGCCCCTTAGGCTATCAGTCTCTTTATATTTCTGGGTTGCAGATGTACTGTTTTACAGTTACAGTAACAGATATTTAGTTAAACATTCTCTTTTCTTTTGACCCAGGTATTAAATTGAACAATGTTGGGAATGGGATTGATTTACCTTTTTAGATGTAGCTTCTGGTTTTAGAAAAACCAGCTAGGAACCAGTCAGCCAAACATCATTCTGTCAGCAAACCCTCAATTCACAGGACCTTTTTGGAATCAGTCACCAAGCGCAGGCTGGTGATCTCTATATGGGCTGCTCTAGCTTCCTTCACTCAGTAGACAGGTCTCATGGACTGGTTACATATTCTAATTGTCAGTTCTCTTGTTCTGAAATCCCCAGTTGGTTCCCGTCCTGGCTCTTCCTTGCCCAATATTCCAAAATGCCCCCATTGTCCTATGGGCATCCCATTATTTTTCCCTCTAATCCCACTCCTGGTTTGTCACAGAGGAGTGGTTTGGTTTCCTCATGACCAAAAACGTGGGAGGGATGCTTACTCTTTCTATATTATTACTTTATTGTGAAACTGGTTCAAAGTAGTCAACCTTACACAAAACATTGAAACACACACATAAAAAACCACAAATACAATGTCAACAATATAATAAAATCTAAAATCACCATTAATTCTCCATACATATACATACCTAAACAACGATTCTGTTTTCATTTAATTTCTTTCTCCATATGTATACACAATTAAAGAACAATTCTTTTTCATTTCAGTTCAGTTAGTTTTCCAACCATTCCCAAAAGCTTAAAAGACATTTTTTGTATCAAAGTGCAAATTAGCAAACAGTTTTTCCAACAGAGTAATTAAGAGGATTTCACTATATCCACCAAAAACAGCAACTTCAATGCTGCTATAGTAAAAAAATCTCCACATCTCCACTAACCAGCCTTAAAAATAGCATGTCATTGTTCACATAATCTGCATTGCAGACAAATCTACTAACTAAATCCTGGCTCTGTGCCTGGAGTGCTTCGTATTCAACCAAAATATGTTCTCGAGTCTGCAAAGTGTTAGTGGATTTACACAGTTGGCAATTACCCAAGACCTCCACCTCTTTACTTTCCCCTACATTTCTGACCTCCTTAATCTCACCAGTTAGTAACACACTTAATTGTAATCTGAGAAAAACATCTTGCCAATATGGATTGGGGAAACTTCTCAGATACAGCGGTAAATATACCAATGGTTTTGGAATGTTTGGGACATGCCTATACAGATTATACGAGCCAGCTCTATCTGATCTATTAGACCAGTCAAGCTTTCTCAACTTCAATTTAGCCTTTCCAGGGTTTGAGACCAGCAAATCCCTATTTACATCGCATTCTCTAAAGATAAGCTTGTACACTCTCCCAAATGCAGCCAAAAGGACACACCTACCCCTTTCCAATGTGGTACTGAGATAACTGTACAGCCATTTAGCAGAGGATTTAAAATAAGCATGCCCTCGGCCAGCACTTTCCACCTAAACGTATATGTTAACAAATTCAGCCCCAATTCTAGGTGAAGTGTGGCAAATGGCAGACAGTTAGGCATTGCTTTCTTCCAACTAAAGCCCTCCATTTTTTCTTAATCAAATCCAAGTAAACACACGCTATTTCTGTCCCGTACATTAGTGCTGGGAGCACCTTCATGGCATAAAACCTCTAACTGCCATAAGTAAAAATGTACAATATTTCACCCAAATTCTCTTCATCTGGGCGGCCAATTGTTCTCCTTTAGATCTCAGCATCCCCAAAACCACTCCCTTATTGGGGTCAGAATCTATTGAAAACCCCATATAAACAATACAAATTTTTTAGGTCAGTGTTTCACTGCACAGTGACCACAAAAAGCCAGGAGGCTTTTTGGTGTTCTTACACATTCTTAATACATTTGTGTTGGCACAGTTTACCACAAGTTCATTTCACTCTCTGTATGATTCCACGGCTCTGGCTAATTTCTGCAACCCATGTTGTGTGCAATCCAGCATAACAACATCATCTGCGTAGGTTAGATGAGAAACCCGCAATTCGCCAATCTTAGGAGCCATAAAAATTACATCACCCAGTCATTTCCCCAGATCTGCCAGATAAAGGTTCAACAGGCAAGGGGCTAATACGCATTCCTGTCTCAACCCCCTGTGTGCCCTGAAGTCTCTCGACAAAGCCCTCTTCCTGTTCAACCTCACCTGTATTACCGTCCCATTGTGCAGGTGTGCCAATATTGCCAAGAGAGAATGCAGCAAACCTCAGGCTTTCAACTTTGTACAAAGACATGACTGATTAACCGAACGCCATCGGAAAAATTGATAGACATTGCAAATACATGCTTACCTGACTCCAACCATGCTTGTTCCTGAATACATGAAATTACTAATCCATTCAGGGAGTAGAAACACCCCTTCAGAAACCAGTTTGGAATTTCGTTAGACGACTGTCTGCCATTGCTCAATCCTCCAATTCCCGCAGAACCAGGCAGGTGAATATCTTACTCCCGGAGTCCAACATTGATATTGGACAATAATTAAATGGATTGTTCCTATGTCCATTTTTTAAAAAATTGGAACAATAACAGATCATTTCATTGTACAAGGTATATTCTGTTTCAATAGGACTGATTGGAAGATATCAAATAAAATCACAGCCAATACCCCAGCATTGAGCTTAAGGGTGATGGAAATTCCATTCGGCATAGCCAGCCTACAGTTTGAGGTGTGCCTAATAACCTCCTTAATCTCTGTGACCCAATATTCAGGCACCAAGGACTTGTAATCGATCATTCTTGATCTGTGGTGGCTGAGTCCATGTAAATATATTCAAAGTGATTTCCCCATGTTGCCTCCAAAATGGGATCATCCACTTTATCATTTAGATGCTGAACCAGGTCATTTATGACCCCCCAAACATTTTGGGAGTCCTTACTGAGCACAATTCACAGCATTTCCTCACCTTCCAAATTGGACCAGTAACATTTGTGCGACTTGTACCAGTTTTTAAAACATTTGCCTGCACTTTTTAACCTGCCTAATCATTAATTCTTTACAAATGATGTTTTTCCTAGCCCACTGTAGTTCTCTGTGCAGGACTTTTTTCTGCTCCTGGACTAATGGATCAAACTGATGTGCCCTCCCCCTGCCTTTATATGGACTCTTCATTTTCCCCATTTCGACAAATATATCAATTAGACAATTAAATGAGCCCACATTCAAAATGTTTCTGTAAAATAAGTTCTACTTAGCAAGTGCTCCAGGTAGTCTGTACATTTGTACATATTGAGTCTTTTCTTCCCCAAATGATAACATCCATTTGACAAAGTTAGATGAATTAGACAAAGATTACAATTAGACTTTGTTCTAAAGGCAAGTGATAATATTAAAGGGTTGTGATCACTCAGCACAGAGGATGGGATTCGAAGTTCTGAGCTTAATGACATAATACATTAAGTCACTACCATGTAATCAATACACAACTTACTAAAATCATTGGAGGAATGTCACCATTAACATTTCCATTGAGCAACGTAAGGCCCCATCTTTCAAAAAAGGTCAACCTTTCTATTCTATCTTTTCTCCCACGTTGATTTAATTCCTCTTTCTGAAGAGAAGGTGATCTCATTTGTATGTTCTAGTTTCTGACTCATCTATGCCACCTTGATAAAACTTATATTTTTATGTTTTTAAACAAACATAGAGGTGAATATTTTAATATGTTAAATTATTACATTCTGTTAATTGTTGATGATTTTAAAGGATTTTGACATTTTTAGGCAATTTCCAAAATGATAACATATTATTTAGTCTCAGGATTCTGATAGAGCTTGCATTTATCTACAACATATCAAAAGCTCAGATCAATCAGAGCTTGCATGGTGATGCAAGAATTAATTTAGTTTTTTATACATTTGGGATTTGTTTGGTGTGCAATTGAATCTTGTGGGGACAAGAGAGCAGAGACTACACAGTGCCTAAATATTCCCTCTCCATGTTTTTCTATAAAAAGCAATCTTTCTTCAGCTGTGCAAACTTTCAATGACCTTTAAACTTGACTAATTCAAGGCAGGTGGCTGGTGCTGTGCATCTGAATGCTAGAGATGACATCTGTACATGTTTCATAGACTAAGGGATTTGGTTTAGAAGTTGACGTGAAGTATATTCTTAGAAGGCAAAGCCTGGTGTCATAGTGCCTTAAGAAAATGTATAATGTTTACAAGCTTTCAAAGGCTGCATTAAACACAATGGAGGAGCATCTTGGGGTGGTCTTAAAAGCCATCTGACCTGGCCATAACCTGTAATTCCTTTCTATCCAGTTCCCACTAGACAGGAGACCTTTGTTCTCTTCAATATGCCTATAAGTGGGAACATAACTTACAATGCAATGTAGTCCTGTGTTATTATTCCATCTGCCTTGTGTTTAATTTCTTTAATTATCAATACAGACCTGTATTTTCAATGCACATCACAAAGCAAAACAAAATTCAATAGAAATTCCATTGCTATTCTTGAGTTTCAAACAATATACTTTAAAGGAATTACTGACATGGCAGAATAAATGAACATATTATATATTAATTCCAACATTAACTGGAATACAACTTTTGCTGTATATATCTATTCGCATTATATGAACACACAAAGAAATTCAATTGTAAGCTTTTACTTAATTTAATTAAATGGCTTGCAGTATTCCCTGCAAAACAATTAATTTAATTCTGGGCCTGCCTTTACTATGTAGCATGGGTCATTTGTATTAATAAAAGTCAGTTTGGATCAACCTTGCAGTTCTCTTTCCTCATAGTTTCATCCCAAATGCGCACATCCTGTGCTTTATGTTTTGGGCTCAGAATTTCACACGCGTCAGGGATATGCTTTGCCAAGAAGGCTTGTGCACTCCACAACATATATTCAAGGTGGGTATTTCTGGAAATACATTTCTGGTACATTTCTCGTGGCTTGGACAATGGCTGAATGGAAATAAGTCACTGTACATTGGTATTTTTAAGTCTGGCATTGAAAATAAATTGGTTCAACTGCCATTTCCAACATTTGGGCATGCTCTGCAATTTGACAGTTGTCCCTTTTTACCATTATAGTAAGCAAGAGGCAGAAATCCCTAATAAGTGCCAAAGTTCATACATCCTATTTCAGTTGTTCTTAACAGGAACGCTTCTTCTCATTTTACAAATTTTAGGACTTGTGTGTTGCTATAAAATGCCAGACACTCTACATTTTGGGGAAGGCACCTGTCGAAAACATTGGTGATTTTGGGTTGGGCAACTTTGAACTACACTAGCAGGTGAAACCTGTTTCACATACATTCCACTGCAGTCTGCAGGGTCGATCATGATGCCCATTTCCAGGCTGCCATTTTGTACCCAAAGCAAAAGGGGAATGTAAAGTAACTCTAAGCCAATGTTTGGGTTGTAGCCAGGATATATTGGCCACAAACCTGATTGAGAAGAAAGATGAAATATATCTAAATTCATGTTCATGAATGACGCTCATTGTACAATTTGGGCAAATAGTGACCGGAGTATGAGAGTATGACTCTATTTCAAACAGTGGTAATCACACCAGTGGCAGTAGCAGTTGATATACTGCACAAATTGATTTGGTAAATAGTGCTAAAAACAGTACATCCAGGTGATTTGGGATCAGTGCTTCTTAAATGTTGGTGTGATACCTTCAGGACACATGACTGCTAAGCAATATCCAAAACCACTGAAAAACACAAAGGTTCCAAGTAGAACCAGCATATATTGCCCAGGTACACCCGGTTCCATGGGGAAGAAAACAGTGCATCCCATGTAGACAAGGACTGCTGGTTTTGAAGGTGGCACAGTGCATCGTAAGGAAGATAGTGTTGAGTGCCTAAACTGCTATTTAAACCCTTTTTTTTTACAGTGAATTCCATTGTAGCCATATGTTTTCATATTGTTTCCTTTTTTTAGGGGGGCCAAGCCACCACCAGCATACCACATTGTTTCTGTATGGTATGTATCATTTATTTTTCTTTGACCAACTGCAGATGCAATCACACTCATGCTCTATGTTTTGTGTTCCCTATAGCAAAGCCTGATGAATGTGTTACGCTTTTGTTAAATATTTGATAACATAATGAGACTAGTGCTCTGATTTTTTTTTTTGACCTTTTACAGTGGGAAGACCCCACTTAATGATTTTGTTCTCCATCTGCTGAATATGTTCTACATCCGGTCTATATAACTGCCAGGGTATCCTACTTTTTAACATGTTTGGATAGCAATTGGCAATCATTCAGCCTTTTTCGGCCCATTGCTTAGTTCTTGATAAAAAGGTTGAGATGGTATTGTTGAAATGCAACACCCCAGTTAATGACAGTGAGGTGCGTCCTCCACAATAGGTAAACAACGTGGTAGCATTGTCCTCACTCACCAGTCTGGGATAATGGGAGAGAAACACAAAACCCTTTGTGTGGTTTGGTCTTTTGAGCCCTCATGTTGAGTAGCTGGAGACATTTGTATATGCCTGTGCCTCGGTGTATGGTGTGGGGGTGCCATGAAGACCTGATTCTAGTGGAAGAAGGGACTGTCATCCCACACAGTATTTCCACAGGCTTGTAATATTGCCTTTTAATCTTCTTTCCCTCTCTCTCGCCTTGGTTATACTGCCATTTTGTGGTATTAGTTCAGTGGGGTTGCTGTGCAGCTTACCCCTCTGTGTGTCAGTGTGATGGCTGTCTGCCATGTGAGCAGGAGTAGGAGAATCAGGTAGTATTGATCATATTCAACTTCACATGGTACTGAGTCCTTGAACATCACTTCCCCTAAGAGACAGGTAAATTATCCCACAATCAGAAGAAAGGGTCATTGATTTTATTCCGTGAGTGTCTGTGCCTGGCCCTGACTTGGTGATTGTTTCCTCTTCCCGACCTTCTAAAACTCTCTCTTCATCTAAATATATTTTGACAATAGATTGATGCAATTCTAAGCACTGTTGCCAAAGTGATGTAGAACTATTAAGACAATACAACCATGCACTCTTTTGTGAAAAAGAATACGAATAACAGCATGGGCATTACAGTGAATGGAATTCATGGCAGTGGCCACAGGAATCAAAGCTCAGAAGGTTAGTTCTGAGATGACAGCGGACAATGAGAGGGGGTAGAACATACGGAGGATCACAGAGGGCCCCATCATTCTAGTGCTTTAAGGAAAAAGTCTAGGACAAGGAATCAAAGGGTGATCATGAATTTAAGGGTGGGCAAGACATGTGTCCCTTCAAAGACACATTGGGGAAACACATTGTTTCAGTTCTGTTTCTCCCAATGTTCTCCTGGACGTGTCTTGGAGTTTTTTGAGCTTCCTAAATTCCCAGCGTCCACCACCTATTGCTGTAGTTGTGAATAGGCTGTCTTCTGGTCGTCCTGTCCATATCTAGTTCCCTTTTCTACCTGCAACCACCAGTAAATGCTGACAAAAGAAACATATTTAAGCACGTTTATATTTCAAGGTCTTGGCCCACAGTTTGCTTTATGAGGCCTACAATATGTTTGCATCTGAATTGCATGAACACACGTAGGTCCTACAACCTCCAATCCTCTGAGATCCGGGGCTGATAACCTAAAGGCAGTTCCAAAGTTCAAGATCCACAGGGCAAGGTACAAGCAGGGTGCCAGACATGACCTGCTGTCACAACCACAATTTAAGAAAAGTCAGTAGCCCAAAAACGCAAAACAGATGCAGAAGCCACAGAGGCAATCAACATGTTTCTAGTCAGTCAAACAGTGGTTAAAAGGTCATAGTTAAGTCTAAGGGCCTCATTACGACCCTGGCATTAAGGGTTTAACGGTGCCGTAAAAGGTGTCGGCGCCGTTAAACGCTTAACGCCTCACTACGAGTTCCCTTTGCGGGACCCGACCTTAATGACTGCTTTTAGCAGGCGTTAAAGTAGGGTGCCGCAAAGGGACCTTGGTGCTAAGTACGGTGCCGCAATTTGCGGCACTGTACTTAGCGCCTTCCCCATTCCCATTGAGCCCTATGGGGCAAAAATGGGAATGGGGAAGGGCCCATGGTGAATGGGGAATTACCGCCCCGCCAACCTTGGAATGGGGTGGTAATTCTGCCATTCACCATGGCGGACCCCGGCATGGACCATGGTGCTAATAGCACCATGGTTTAGCGCCGGGGTCGTAATGAGGCCCTAAGTCTTTGGAGTCAATAATTTTAAGGGCAACTAGAAAGGGCCAAACCGAATGGTGACTAAATGGGTCGAATGTCAGCTAGTCAATAAGAAAATGTTAGCACTAAAGCAGAATGGCCAGGAAAAAGAAAGATAGTAGCAACAAGCATGGGCAATGTGAACACATCCTTCCAATACATGTTCCGTAGTGGTGTCCGCAAATTGTACTAGAAATCCCTTCTAAGCAACTCCTCCCACACAACCACTCAGCAACATGTTCAAGCCACACCTATACATACAAAAGATTTTCATCAGTAATTTCCCTATCAGTGCAACATTATGGAAAGATGCAAAAAAAGCTGCATCCAGAGTTGGGCGGGTTGGGCGCACCACAGCTCTTTTGGTGGAAAAAGTCCCACCAATGCCCGCAGAAATTTCTCTAAAGCGGGAGCCTGTAACATTTGACTCTCCAGATGTTTTAGAGTGTAACTCCCATCAGCCATAGCCAGCATAGTCAATCATGAGTCACAATAGGAGTTGTATTTCAAAACATCTGGAGACCTGCAGGTTGCACACCCCTGTTAAAAAGGCAGAATAAACATCCAGAGGAAACTAAAGTATGGGATTCACTCAAAGCTAGTGAGAGCGAGCAGTGTTTCTGTACAACAGGAGGACATGCACTATCCTATTGATGAAAATAAGGTAAGTCGGAAGGACTTTCAAAGGCACTAGCTAAACCTTGCATATAATGCAATTTATTTAATGTGGAAGTATGCTCAGGCATGACCGATAATACTGGTCACTTTCTGTAGCAATCCTATTTACTGGCCATCCTCTCTTGATCCTTCAGATGACCCTGTTGTATCAATACCAACGATACACAGCTCCTGCTCTGTCTGGACAGAAACCACACTCAAGCAGACCCTGTTCTCTCCATTCCATATACTCTTGGATGTGCACCAAGTGGTTAAAGCAGAACCCCTCAAAAGTAGAGGTTGGGCTCAAAGGCGATGAACCTGACTTGGGGAGTGAGAGTTGGTGGCCGGAAACCATGAGCACCTCCCCCATTAGTGAACTCTGTAGTATTTATATTAAACATTTGCAGCAAACTCTGGAACTCACTACCTCCCACACACAGAGCTCAAGACTCATTCTGGTCATTTAGGAAACAACTAAAAACACACATCTTCACTCAAAGTTCAAGTAACCAGCCCCCTACCCCCATAGGTCCTGAAAACTCTGCATGCTAATTTGTATGTTAGTTTGTTGTTGCCATTGCCCTGGTATCTGTCAATCTCTTACTCTGCCTGTGTCTGTATTGTACATCCCTTGTAACCATTGTAACCTTTATTTTCTGTAAGCAAACACCCAGATGCCTTTGGGTTCGGTGTGCTATACAAATGTCAAAATAAGTAAATAAATAAATAAAATAATATACCACAATGTCTCCTTCCATTATGAAGCAAGTGCCATTGTCAGATCCTGTTTTTTAGGCAAAACTTCACCCTGCAGAATCTTCCCCTGCAACCCTTTTAAAGACAATCATTGATACCCTCATTTCCTCTGAGCTGGACTATGGAAAGCAGCTTTCTGTTGTGCCGTCCTCACCCCAGATCTCCAGATCTCCATTGGCTACCAATGGCCAAAAAGCCAACTTAAAGCAGCCTGCATCTCTCCACAGAGTTCTAGTTAGACAAGGTGTCCAATTCCTGCTGTCCACATGTGGTTTGTGTACAGCAGCCAACAAACTACCTTCAACCACTGCCCATCTCCTCTGCCTCCCAAAACTCGCAACGAAAACTAGAGGAAGAAAAGCCTTGTCATTCCTCGGTAGCAAATTGCCGACAATTCTCGTCCTCACCCAGTCTCGGTCACGAACCAGCCCAACAACAATTCAGCGAGAAGTTGGACATCTGTCTTTTCCCAAAAAATGTGCTCCTCTTGTCTTTTTTTCTTCCATCTGTTCATACTCAATGATGCCATCCTTGGCATATAGCATGTTGCACATGTGAAAATAAAATTAAAATAAATAACAATTTGTTTTGCTCTGTAAATACTGGTTCAATATGTTTTGGGGAAAGGGATAATATTTGCCTAGCTTAGGGGTTTGCAACCTTTGGCTCTTTAAATGTTTTGGACTACAACTCCCATCATCCCTAACCAGCTTAGTCAATATCTACATATCATGGAAATTGTAGTCCCAAGCATCTGGAAAGCTAAAGGTTGGAGACCCCTGGTCTAGCTCAAACTTATCTCAGGTAGAAGAACGAAGCCTCTTTCTATGTCCATTGAATCCACATTGCAAAGCTTCCCAAAATGTCCTGAATCCTCCAGGCGAGACAGGTCTTGAAACTAGCATCTTTTTCCAAGAGTAAAGCATCCTTCCCCATCACGATATACTAACTAAATTGTTTTATTTCACAGACATATTTGCAGTTGATTTTAACAGTATCATGTTTTTAATTCTGGTTTTCTCTATTTCAAGCACATTGCATATAACTGTTGATGTGCACTAAATATTTTAATGTTTTTGTTTCTTACTATGCTAAAAACCTTTTCACACAACAATGTATTGGGGACATTTTCAAATATTCCTATTACTCATTTCAAATTGCATAGGCCTCTAACAACATTCGATTCACTCAGTGTCACATTCATTGTTGTGTAATGCATTTTCTGAAATGAGACCACTGTGCATTGTTTAATTGACTAAAGGTGATTGGCTGAGACCTAGTCATTAACATTAGAAGGGGCCTAAACTATCACACACCGTCAAAAGAAGAACATTGAAGATGACTAGGCATCATGTCAGTTAGTAAAACAATTGAGCTATCCAAACAAGGAAATGCTACACAGATTGTGCTTGGTTTCTTTTGTTTAAACAAAACACAGTTCCTCACACAATGACTGAGAAGGCAAACATTGTTCCCTTTCTTGGTTCGGTATTCTAATTTCAACTCAAATTCATAAGATCTCATTCTCAGTGTCAAAAATGTCTGAGTGGGCCTTTCTAGTTATTTTGCCTACTGTGTCTGCAAAGGTTCTATGTGATATAATCGCTGGAAGTAACATCGAGGGTGAGTCTATATTTTTTTAACCACACTTAACACCCTTCCAAATGTATTTTAGGACTGGTGCAATTACATAAACAAACTCCAGTGCTAGAATATTTGGGGAAAGTGTTGGACAGTGCCTTTAATAAAAATATTGAGTCACCCTCACTTTTATTTCCAGTGATTATATCTCTGGATACCGTCTGCAAAGCATCAGGTGTTACCTTAAAATAAGACAGACATCTCGCTAGAGCACCAGGGGCTCCTAATCTTCTGATGGAAGATAGCCACCAGAAAGTCTTACATGAAACACACTCCAAACCTGCATCTTGAAGCGGCCCAAATGGATCTCCCTGCAAAGCTTTTAATGAGAATCTCAGGCTTGGTGACAAATATCCTTGGTTGGATCAAGAAAAAGGAAGCCCCTAAACAGTGTAGGAGTCAGATTTGCCGGAACACCCAAAGAGACCATGGGCATCCTGAATCCTGAACTGCTACCCATTTGGATCCTGGATTGTGCAGAAGCTTTACATCCAAGGCCACTTGAATGTCGTTTTTTTTAAAATAACATTTTGTTGACAACAATGTAACTTACAAACTTACATATCCATTCACATGACAATCTGTATCCAAATACATCTACTTGTTTCCCCATCCCCCATCTCCCCCCCATTATCCATGCCTAATCCACCTACGTTATCTCTATCGCATTGCAACTGACATGCTCGGTATGTACATTAGTCTCTAATTCCTCATTATATCACTGCATGCTCACCATCATTGGTATCCCTGTGCCTGGAGGCAGGAAATTCCACTAACGTATGTTTCCAGGAGTCCAAATCCACATTCCGCTCATCCCCGCCTTGTATGGTGCCCCTTTCCATACTGATGTTTCTGCTTTCGTCCATTTCTGGAGGTCCTCCAACCATAAACGTACTTCCGGACACTTATGTGCTTTCCACCCCATCGCTATTCTATGTTTTACCAGTATGTATGCCAGCTCTTTCAACGCACTCACATGTCTCGCCCACTTTGGTCTTGCAAAGCTGCCCACCAGACAGGCCACCAGAGATCTAGTATCTAATGTAATGCCTGACCGTGCTAAAGCTTGGGTTATCTCTTCCCAGTATAGTCTTATCTTCGTGCAAGCCCATAACATGTGTACTACGTCAGCATTAATTAATCTGCATTTCGGGCAGGATTGTTCTGATGCATTACTTAATTTGGCTATTTTATTTGGGGTTAGATACGCCCTGTGAGTCACATACAATTGGATCAACTTTAACTTTCCGTTTCTAGACACCTTCTTGTGGTAAGCCATCACTCTGCTCCATACTTCATCTGTCAATTGCTCTTGCAAATCTGCTTCCCAGCTATGCCTGGTCTGCGCTAGCATATCTCATGGTCTCGACATCAATAACTCATATATTCTTGACACATCATGCCCTCCCTCTGAGATGCTGTAAAATGTTTCTATCATCTCGTCTTCCTACAGTTCCCCTCTGTTCCTGGACACGTCTGCCTTAGACTAGTGAGGAGACTGGTGTAAGTGAGATGTTGACCCAATTGTACTCCTGTATCCAGCTCAAGTTCCATAAACTTCTTTGGTCTCCTTTCTCATGGCACATCCCCCACCGTCGCCACCCCTGTTGGTTTCCAATACCTCCTCACATTTAGTCTCAGTTGTGTATCTTCCCCTCTGAGTGTCATCAGCGGGATCTGGGGTGAGTATGATGTTGCCTTCCCCCACAACCGACAAGCCCTACTCCACATTGCCCTGCCTTGCCTCAACAACAGAGGAGGCCACAAGTCTCACGGCACGACTGTCCATATCACCTCTTTCAAAAAGAAAGGAACACATGCTGCCTCTAGTAGCTGTGTATCTTGAGTCTGCTTTTCTGACAACCATTTGGCCACGAATTGCAGTTGGCTCGCCACAAAATATACTTCGAAATTGGGCACTCTTATACCACCTTGCTCATACTGGCTCTGAGGTTTTGTGAGTGCCACCCTACACTGCGAGTTATGCCACAGGAAGCCCTGACATATACTATCAAATCTCCTAAAGAAGGCTTTGGGTATGTCAAACGGTACGTTAGTGAAGTAATGGAGGAGTCTCTGAGTACGACCATCTTCAACAGTGCTGCTCGCCCCATTAATAAAAGCGGCAACCTTGTCCAGAAGGTCATGGAGTTCTCTATTCTGTCTACCGCTTTCAGTGGGTTTTTGTTCTGTCCTGGAATCATGAAAAATGTCCCCTCCCAAATATCTGAATGTGTTCACTTCCCACTTAATCGGTAGTGCCGACAACATGGTCACAGGTTTCCTTATGTATCCCGCTGAGGGGAATAAGCATGACATCTGCACATTGATCGTGATACCCGATAAGTCTGCCTAATGCATCAACACGTATAGAATGTACTGTAAATTGGTTTCCGGAAGTTGTAGGTACAGGAGCATGTCGTCCGCGTATAGGATAATCAAGTTCCAGCCCCCTGGCACAGCTATACCTGCATCCCGGTATTCCTTTTGGAGATACACCGCTAAAGGTTCCAATGCTAGGATGAAAAGCATTGGGACCAAGGGCAGCCCTGTCTTGTGCCCTTCTTAACCGCCACTTTTCCGAGATGAGTGTGCCTGTCCTGATCTGTGCTGGCAGTTCACTATATAGGAATTGTACCCATTCAATATATATGTGGCCCATGCCAAAGCTCTTCAACACCGCCATAAACCACGGCCATCTGATGGAGTCGAATGCCTTGACAGCATCGCGTGAGGCCACTGCTAACTGTTGTGTGCCACCTTGGGTATGATCTATAATCTGATGTAGCCTCCTAAGGTTGCCTACGATATTTCTGTTTGGCACATACCCTGTCTGGTCTGAATGTATAAGCTTAGATATGGCCGGCTTAAGCCTGTTGGCCATCAGGGCTGATAGGATTTTCCCATTGTGATTAAGCAATGAGAGGGGTCTATGCAAGCCGCAATCAGCGTCAGGCTTGTTGGGCTTCAATAGGGGGATAATAATCCACTCTCTCAGTGACCCGGGCAGTATACCTCTGTCTAACGCCTTGTTGAGCATAGCTAGCAATGGGGGCATGACATCTGTCATGTATTCTTTGTATAATTCACTGGGTAACCCATCTGCACCCGGGGCTTTGCCCTCCGGCAACTCCCTCATAGTGTGTTCTAATTCTTCTATAGTTATGGGGGCTTCCAAACTGTTAGCAGCCTTTGTGAATGTGCCTCCTCTTTCTCAGACCTCTGGCATTCCAAGGTCTCTGCATATAGCTCTCTATAGTAGTCATAAAAACATGTATTTATACCTTCCTGTGTCCCACACTTCTCCCCATCCCCACCTACAATCATACTTATAATTATCATATCCCGTTTAGTTTTACTTTTGTGTGGCCAGGCCAGCAGGCATCCAGGCTTATTTCCTTCTGCATGTTGTCTCTCGACATATTTCTTGTAATTCAGCATGCCTAGCCTATCCCAGTGTTCTAGACATTCGTGCTGCAGGTGGGTAACCTCTGGGGCCCATTCCTTAGACATGTCCCATGACCATTCTATGAATTCCAGTTTAGTTTCTGCCTTGTGTAGATCTCTTTCAATAGTGGTTTGCATTCCTTTCGTTTTAGCTATTGCTGCCCCTCAAATCACCACTTTGAAGGCTTCCAATAATGTGCCTGCTGATTCCACACTACCCGTGTTATATTTGAAGTATTCTTTCATCCCCCTCTCTTAGGTGTCCACAAAATACTGTATCCCTAAGTGATTCCCCTCTAAGCCTTCATGTCGGGATCCTAGCCCGGGGAGCGAAATATTGCCATGGGATCACTCAGGGGGCATGGTCCGAAAGTACCTGTGCTTTATATTCTGCCCCTTTGAATTCTCCCAGGGTTTCTTCGTCTGTGAACTCCTAATCCAGCCTAGTGCATAAATCCTTAGGAGCAGTATAATGTGAATATACCCTGTCATGCGGGTGTAGGGTCCTCCATATATCGGACAATTTGAATGCGTGCAACAGTGTATTAAGGCTTTAGCCAAAGGGGTTTGGTGTACAAATGTATCGTCTGATCTATCCATCGCTGGGTTAAGCGTGCAGTTGAAATCACCCACCCCACCTCATATCAGTGTGCCATCCCTGTATGAGCTGATCTTGGGATATAATGAACGGAACTAAGCTGATGTGACCTGATTTGGTGCATACATGTTAATAACACAGATTTCCCTTTGCTCCACCAGTCCCTGTATTACAAACATCCTGCCCTCTCTGTCTTGGAAGGTCTTGAGGACTCTGAATAGGACCAACAGTGCCACCCATATCAGGACCCCTCTGGCATATTCCGAATATGACAAGCCTAGGGTTGTGCCCACCCACTTTTTTGCTAGGGCATTTTGCTTCTCTTTGGTAAGGTGTGTCTCCTGCAGGAGAATTATATCGATTTTCTGGCGTCTCAGGTAAGTAATTATTCTATTCAGGGAGATGTGCCTGTTTAATCCCCTGACATTCCAGGACGTTATTTGCATTGAGGTAGTAACATATTCTTCCAGTATGGTGCATGTACTAAAGCAACCCTGTGTGGATCTATAGGCTAACTCCCCTCTAACTACCCCAACTTCCCTTTCCTCCCCCTCCCAACAATTGCCCAGTACAACACCTTGTGCTTAGGCATCCCCGCATCACACTCCTGCCCCAGATACTTGTCCTGGTGCTCAGAGTGCAGAAGGAGGATACGTAACCGCTAGTATCCTAAAATAACTAATCTAGTCTCAGGTGTAGGACGCTCTTCCCAGTGCATACCAAGCTGGGTATCTCACCAATGGCTTCTGCTTTTTGCAAAGAATTTAGTGCAAGTGTTTCATATGTGTCTCGGTTGTGCCGACTTTTTGCCCGATGGTCGTGTTCATTCCTGGCTTTTCAGTGTCTCCACAGTATGTTAGGATGTGTCACCTCCACCTTTCATTTGGTTATCTGCTTCAGTTTGTAAACTCTCTGTATCCATCCACTTATGCGCCTCTACAGTGAACTTGAAAAAGATGGCGTGACCTTTGTGTATGACTTTCAGTTTGTCCGGGTATAACAGCATGTATTTAAGATTTCCCTCCCGTAGCCTCCTCTTGACTGATGTAAAATTAATTTTCTGTTTTTGCACCAGGAAGGTATAGTCCGGGTATGCAGTGATATTGGCCGATGCTTGTTGAATCATGCCCCCGTTGCTGAAGTATTCGAGAATCTTTTCTCTGTCCTTGTAGTTTAATATCTGGGCTATTATGGGCCGAGGCGGGGCTCTGGTGGTGGCTTCCTCGTCTGGGACCTATACTCTCTCTCCACTGTGAACCCTGGAGTGAGGGCTCTTGGGCCTATTTCTTGTAGTAGCATATTTTCTATGAAGTTGGTCAGGTTTGACCCTTCTTCCCCTTCAGGAAGCCCAATAATCTGTAAGTTGTTTTGTCTAGCTCACCCTCCTTCTTCTTCCGCTCAACTTTCAAGGTTTCACACTTTTTCCTGCAATATCGCTACTTCTCTGGAATTGTCTTTCAAATTACTTGCATTCACTGCCTCCTCCTTTTCTAGAGCTCCCGTACACTCTGCAAGCACCCGCACATCCTGTTGCAAAAGGTTCACATCTAGTCTGATAGCGTCTATTTTAGATCCCAGTGCGCTCTTTAAGGCTACTATGGCATCTAGGACCTGTTTGCCTCCTTTTATTTTAGCTTGTTCCCCCTGTAGCGTAGAGGTCCTTGGTTGAGTGCCTTCGGGTGCTTGCCCGGGTCTCCTGAACGTATCTAATGTGGGCTGCTTTGCCTTGTTTTTGTGAGTCTTGGACACCATGAGTTATCTAGTAGGTGCCGGTGTAATCGTCTCCTACCAGTCTTTCTCTAGCCCTGCAATCCTACCGTTGGGGTCTAGACTTTGCTGGGTTGACCTACTCCGTCCTGCTCCGCCTCGCTGCAGCATAGCAGGTGTCAGTCAGAGGCTGCTGCTCGTTTACGAGGTTATACTGCTGGCTCCCTGCTATCCACCATATGCTCCACTGATGGACATGGATCACTCCTCTCTTCTCAGTTTATGGTATGCACGTGCCCCAGCAGCAGATGTTTTTTCAGTCACCCTCTTTGGGGAATATTTTGTGGTGCCCTGTATTGTCTGCTCAGGGTCCCTGCTGGTGTTCAGTGTGCTCACTTGTGGCCATGGGACTGCCCGTCCCTGATCTTCCTCACCGTCGATCCGGTCCTCCTGAACTAGTGCTGGTCCTTTATTCCCCTAATGCAGCCCATGACCTGGGGTCCTTGGGCTTCGCGTGCCAGCAGTCCTCCACCATATAACAGCCCTCGAGTTGTGAATGCGCATCTACACTCTGTTTCCCCTTGCTTCCGGGGCCATTCTAGATCATCCTCATACCAGGGCCTACTTCAACTACTGTAAGTCTCTTGCATATCTTGCGGTTTGCTGCCCTCTCAGCCTAGATTCTTTTCAGGACTTGCAATATACTGGTGTGCATTGCTTTTCCCAATCCCTGTGGGAACCTTGTTCAGGGCCTTGTCTACATGGGGTGTGTTGTTGCACTACCTCTATTGCTGTGTGTCTCTTTGTAGGTGCTGCAGCGTACTCACAGTTTGTCAGCCTTCAGTGTCTGGCACCACCTCCTGATAAAGCCCACTTTGCTGCTCATACAGCACTGAGTTTGGGCTTTCTAGACGAGGGCCGCTGCTCTTGTGGGCACTTCTTAGAATAGCTGATGCCTGCTTGCACCCAAACATCCCAGACCCTCTAACTTTCCTGGGCCGCTTCTGCTCGGGGGTCCCGCCTCCTCCTCCTGGCTCTCTATGGTCCGTGCTCACCTTTAAGAAAATAATATGATATGGCATTTATAACATGTCTATACACAAGTGTTTGGTACCCAGCCAGCGTTGGTTTCCCTTCCTTCAAGGACCTCCTTATTGTTTGGAGATTAGAGGCTCCCTCCAGGATACTGCTTTATTCTGTCTTGTAGTTTGCATGGATTAGACTTTTCACTTAGCATGCTTTAAAGTGTGCACTCCTGCTCCAGCACCTGGCTTACATGCTGCCGTGTCTCACGAGCTGCGTGCCGGCCCGGGTGGGAGTCTGCTATGCATTCCTTTCTATTGTTTCCCAGTGTTCGTATTCCTGAGGGCTTAACAGTATCAGGCTACTGCTTGTATGCAGTAGAATCAGATTAACGGTGTGTAACTGTCCTTTGAGGGTTTGCCTTGCTTTCACTGCAGGGACATTATCGCTTTGATGTAGGCTTAGTTGCCTCTTGGTGCGGCATATTCCGGTAGTCAGTGCTATCTCCTCTGTCCCTCAATCCGCCTCTGACCGTCTTCATCAGCTTTTTCTGCTGCCTGCTCCCGCCGTACACCTGATGTTCGGGGTCTGCATCGGTGTGGGCTAGCACTATTGTTCTTGTGGACACTGCCACCTTTTACCTCGCGTCCAAGGATTTGTTCTGCCTGTCCGCCTCACTGCCGGTGCTGCTTATTTTTCATGCGGCTTATACTGAAAACGTCCCTTCATCATAGCATACACCTCTGTTGCCTCTCCAGCATCTCTTGCAAGTGTTGGGACCTCGTCACTCACCGCACATTGAGTTTTCGACAGTGTTAAGCATCCAACCCAGCTTGTATCCTGCTCTGTCTTTGTTACACTTCCATCGCTGGCAGGGCTGGAACCGATCAAAGGCTCCAGTCAGGCCGCCGTCCTCCACCCTTACTCTCTTCACAGTCTCACTGTGCTGAAGTGCCCCCTTTCATCTCAGCTCTTTGTCTCGCGGCAGCCGCCATCTTTCTTCTTCATCCCTTTGTCGGACCCCAAACTATCATTGGCTCGCATGCCACGATTCCTCCAACCGCAGCCCTCAGCTTACTCGCATCTATGCACAACCTCTTTATTTTCTTGGTGACTTGTTCCTGTGCACAACGCATAATTCAGCCTCCGTTCGTGCTCAGGATCATTCCGGATCGGCAGGAGCTCTTGGAATCATGTCCTACTGCATGGCTATTTAGCCACGCCCCTCACCAATTGATTGTCAGTAGTGCTTTGGTTTCAAAGATGCTGAGGAATGAGAAGGATGCATTCTAATCCAGGAGTACCAGGGCTTATCATATGGTCTGAGAAAATTAATTACGCAGTTTTTTGAATGAGCTTATTGACCACAGGTTTAAATGCTGGTCTTTTATCAGCAGGTGACAGCTTTCCTTGCAGCAATAAGAAAAGGCCCTCCCCTCAAACGTTTTCTTCAAACATATTATCCAGTGGCAAACTAAAAAGCGCTGTAAGAAAGGACTGCACAGCAAACTATTCTTCAGACTACCATGAGGTTTCTGGTCTTGAATATATACATTTCACTCAGACACTACAGATGCTCCACTAGTCAAAGCTGCTGGATTGATGGCACCCTTTGAAATATCTGCAATCATCTGGCTACATTGTCCAATCTTTAAGTCAACAGAATCTTTTTATTGTATCACTGAATAGAGCACGCCTATATCCTTAAAAATACACTGGGCAAAGTACACCTTAAAAAAGGCCAGTTCCTAGAGTTAGATGTTCTCCAGTGTAAGCATTTTTTAAAGACACATACACCTTCTTCCCCAGGGGATCTTGTGCAGCCATATCCTCTACTGCCATGGCATCAACATGAGCCGCTTCAGAATAAGACTCATCCGATCCATTTACTGGATATCCCTTGGAGATAAAGTTGGGAATGCTGATAATATTCTGAATAGCCTTAAAAATGGGAATCTGTAAGTCAGAAAATCAGTCACATCCTCCCTATCCAGAGTGAAATCCCCATTTTGCCATACATGAGCCAAACCCTCAGGTCTTTTGTCTATCTCAATGTATCAAGTCTTAGATTCTTTGTCCTCCTCATCTCAGGAACCCTCAGGAGCAGTAGAACCTTTTTTAGAAGCCAAACCATCCTTCTTGTTTGCAGCTCATCGCTCATTTTGAGCAGCCCTGCAGAACACTTTGATCCCTGGGATGACTGCTATCATCAAATATTTGTTGCCAATGGTCATTACATTATGACCTTATATTATGCTGTGATCTGGGCATCGGGAGTCGGCAGGGTACACCAGAGAAAATGCATGCCCTTCCCATTGCGCACGAGAAGAGGGGTCCCTTACACACTTAGGGGCATCCTTATCACAGGAGCCCTTTGTTTCCTGCTGCTTTTTGATGAGGGCCGGGGGGGGGGGGAGAACAGGAGAAAGACTGCCCCCTGGAATGCCTTCCAATACACATTTATCCATTTTATTTACATATTCTTCAATGAGTTCATCTTCCAGAACTTTCTGATAATGGTCTTTCCTAAAGCATTCACCCGCCTTCTCCTGTCACCCCCTCTGCAGCTCTCCTTAATGACTTCATCCAGAGCTGCCAAAGAAAATGCCCCATGACACGGCCTAGTCCGACTGGCACTTTCAGATTCAAAAATGGAAGGTAAAAATACCCTCTTCTGCCAATGGGCCGGACCCAACCAAGTCCCATGGCAGGCTTGTGATGGCATAAGATTTAGCCAGCATCCTGCAATGTCATTACACCATTATGCCCAGGTGCATCCGTGCCGTCTATCAGCAGAACAAAATAACAGAAAGCCCCATTATAGGCCTATGTAAGAAATAGGACAAGGACCCTCTGACTCCACCCCAATTAATAACTTCCTGGGAGGGCGAGCTACCCACCACAATCCCCCTAATCATTTTGCTTATTTGTTTTACTTGAGGTAGTTCAGGATGCTCATGCTATATTAAACTTCAGCTGAAGACTTTAGCTCAAGCATTCATATCAGACTTGTCAGGACTCAAGGTACCAATTGTTGTTTTGCATTGACTTAAGATTTCCTTTTACAATTTGACAATCCTTTGACTTGCACATTTCTTTTTTCAAAATGTGTGGATTACCCTACAAATCTGTTATTATGGGTCAGCTCTGTGCAGCTGGCTAAATTACAGATTTCTGGTGGTCTGGAACACACCTGAAATGCTGATTTACTGCACCAAATGATCCTGATATTCTGATATGCTGGGCCCTTGCTCAGGTTTTTTTCTGTGGCAACGCCACAAACATGGAATTCCCTACATACCTATATTCATATTCGTCCCTCCTTGTTATGATCCAAAAAGGCGTTCAACAAGTTGTTATCGTCTTTGGTGTATTTCTGGTTAGAATATATTTTGTGATTTTTACATTTGATTCTTATTTCTAGATTGCCGCATAGGAACATTGTTGTTCAGCGCTATGTTATCTTTTGACGTTCTGGCACGCTGTATACATTTTTAAAACAAACAAATAAAACATGTCAGGTCAGAAAACTCTGCAGAAGCTCAGAAGAGATGTTGCTGGCTCATAAATCCCAACTTCTCTCAAAAATGGATTTAATGTTTTAATGCCGACAAAATGTCAAACCTCAAAGATACCTTATTTACAAACTTGGTCATGATTTTCTTTTTAAAAAAAAGTTTTTATTGATTGGCAGAAGTTACAGCAACCACACTTGGCAGAGTACATTGTACAATAGATGCATTAGTGATATACAGCACATATAGCAAACAAGTCATGATTTTCAAATGATGAATTCAATGAGGCTTAATATGCCATTCTACAAAGTTAGAAGGATCTTAGCTAATTAAGTCATTGTATTCCCTAACCATGCAAGCAGACACGTGCTTGTGTCCTGATTAGGTCATAGGTGGGTTTGTTTAGTTGCTAACAGCTTCAGCCTTTCATGGGTGGCCTGACTCATGTAAATGAAACAGTAGTTCTTGCTGAGTTATTGAATATTGGATTTTACCATGCTACCTCAAAGTCAATTGTTAGATAATGCACAACCTGGATATAAACTAAAGCAATCCCTTTAATTGTAAGTCTACTACACTAAATCATTTACAGCGCAGATCAGATGTTTGTAGTTTTTGATATCCCCCATCAAGAGAGTTATCTAAATACATTTTTTCTTGGTCACTAACACGTACTCACCCATGGCCAAGATGTTGGCACCTATGAATAAACCTGCACTTAAAACCCCTCTTCTTGATAGTGCTCTCCTCCTACAGTCCTGTCACCATCCACTGAAGGCACTGAACCAGTGAAGGTATCTAATGGTTTAGTCAAAGATATTTTCTGTCTCCCCCCTTTGAAATATCATCGACATATACATTAGGTTTGTCAGTCCATGAACCTGCATCCTCTACAATTATCTACTTGAGAATACGTTTTCAATTTTCCTACTCATGAGGAACGAATTAATGCTTATTTGCCCAAAAATCTGATGCAAGACTGCCTGTGAGGAAATCACTAAGGGAGTGGAGTAGGTTGAGAAGAAAATTAATGTATTCCCCTTGCCCAGCTATCCAAGAGCGAGAGCTATCAGGAGGGGAGAACCGCTAATTTTGTTTTTTACTGGCTATAGTTCCACTACTTTTTACATCTATTTTCACCATTACAGAACAGTTCTTTTTGAAGTTAAAACATACCTCTTCATTTTACCGCCCTACAGCAGTTACAGCTCAATTGAAATCTGTTTCTCAGTACATTCACAATGACGGAGTGCCATCTCATCCTGGATGAACTCCGTTTCATCTAAACTATCCAAGCTTGAGGAAGTTCTGCTAACACTATGAAATTATCTTTCCCCCATATCCCCCTGATTTTTGGAAAGGTTTTCAAGTTGATATCTCAGGTTAAGTGCTACATTGGTAGCTGATTAAGGGCCAAGCCATTTCCACCGGATTTTATTTTAACATTAGGTGGCTACATGGGATTTACACGGGATTTGCCCCATAATGCCTCTGGACAAGTGTGCAGCTGTAGTAAAAGCCCTAGGAACTAGTCACGTGTACTACTGTAATGCACTCGTGTGGAATACCTCATGACCACAATTGATTAATTTGTCTGGCTTTTTCAGAGCTTCAGAGATAAATGATTCAGTGTTGGAATCTAGGCTTTTTGATAAGGTTCCACATTCTATTCAAGACAGCACACATTTCTCTAGTGGCAGGCCACTGCTGAAGCAGCTGCTGTTCAGGTAGTTGTTAAGTATGGTTTTCAGAAGAGTTAAGGTCAGTGAGTAGAGGTGATTGATTTCACAAGGCCATATAAAAATGCTCAAACTGATTGACCAACTGAGAGAAATAAATGACTTCCTTTGCCTGTTCCACCCACTTGGTAGTCAACATGGCCCATTCACAACCCCTTGAAACATGTGTTGTACCTTGCTCTCTCAAACCTACTCCCTCATGTGTGGGAGTTGTAGTTCTACTACATGGTTTGGCACAGTTCTACCACTGCCCAATACCACTGAACTGAAATATTGAACCATAAATACATATAGAGAGATGTGGTGGGTCAGAAGCAGGACGCGGACACTCTGAGGGTATTTTCACCATATCTGTATTAAAGAACGAGAATAAGGCCTATCTTTCCCTATCTCTTTGGGGTGTCACCTACCTCAATGAATGTCCGAAAGAAAGAGGTCTGCTGTCCAAAACTAATCCTAACTGACCCTACCACTAGTTTAATCAACTACGGTCAAGAGAATAACTCCCTTCCTCTGCTGGTTGTAACTTTGCACTTGTCTTCCCTTCTTTTATAGTTCTTGTTAATTTGCAATTTTTAAGTAGTCTCTCATTATCCTATGCATAAGTTCCTGTAACTCCATTATAGGGCTGGTAGTCTTTCTCTCATCTTTGGTATAGGTTTTCCTTGCCCTTGTCCAAATCCTTTGCTCTGTTTTAGAGAGTTCTGAATATTCTTGTGTAGTGCCTTTTCCTCTGGAGCTTTGACTTTCCAAATAATTATTGTTCACCTTTTCCTGTTATGGACTTTCTTGTACAATGTTTATCCTTGGGACCTCTGCGGTCTTTAGTTCACAGTTGTCGCTCTCTGTTGTGTTCTATTTTCTGTTTCTTGGATAATGGACTATTTTCCTCTCTTATCAAGGTAGTGATACTCCAATTCTATTTCTCTCACTCCTGGAGGTGTCTGTGTTTCTCTTATCACATTAATACAGCTCAAGTTTATCAACTTGGTTTTCACGCTTTTGTCATTTCTCTCTATTATGTTCCACTCTTTGACTTATGGATAATGGGTTATTTTCCCCTAATCCCAAGGTAGTGATACTCCAATTCTATTTATCTCACTCTTTGATATTTCTGTGTTTCTCTTATCGCATTAATACAGTTCAAGTTCATCAACTTGGTTTTCACGCTTTCGTCATTTGTACTGGGACCAGTTTCTCTGATTGTATAATGAGTCCCTTTTAGCTTCCTGGTATTCCTGTTCTCTCCATTAACTTCAGAATTTCAGGGGAACATCTCCAGTGCCTGATACCAGAGACTGTCTCCTTCCTTCCATTTGCTTCTCGGTTCTCTTTCTACACCCGTTTTTTGCGAGTTTCTCTTCTCGGCTTCTCAATACCATTATGCATATGGGTAACCGGACCGTTCAGTGCTTTCTCCATGGGGTGGTGTCAGCATCATTGAACGGGCAACCTACCCACCAATCGACTCCATAGAGTGGGATTGCCAGAATCACTGGCACCGATAGTACTGATGCCAGTGATTCTGTCATTTTTCTGCCGGTAGGGGCGTGAATTACTGGTAGGTCATGCCTGCCGGTAGATCAGTGCCTCTACTGACAGACTTGTGCTTTGCCGATCCGGAAAAAATGATGGTGCTGGAATTACCAGCATTTAGTCCAGACCGACAGAGTTGCAATGAACCACTGCCTTTGATACTATTTAATATGATGTTTATCTCTAAGGTATTGATACATTGATGAGGTTAATGCCCATTTTAATTGGGCCTAGAACTTTTAAGTGCAGGAATTTAATGATGGATTATGTCAATTGGGACAAATGTATACATTCTCAGTATTCAGGAGTTAAGGATACATTTGGTTCACATACTTCCTGAAAGACTACCCTCACCAAGTGAAACTACTTCTTTTTGTATCCAAAACCATCACAGTCACCTGCCATGAACCTCAGTGATGGGGCATGTCACTGATCCTATACAACATCTATATTTCACTACCCTTAGACGGGAACCTTATGTCTTGTTGGATAACTGTCTAGTTAGGTGACAGCCTCAGACATACATGAGGCAAGGCTAGACTTCACAATTTCGAATCCTGTTCCCAGACAGACTGAACCGTTCACGCTTGCAAGTTCACCATGCCAAAGTCGATGCATTGAGTCCTGTAGGTTGGATATTGATAGCAACTATTATCGCACTACTTAAAATTGGGATGAATACAACATAAACTATTATATAAGAACACACATTATTGTTTTTATCCTTATCATCAAATGATGCAGTATCAGCTCCCAGGTGTAGGCTGATGCTACTCCAGAAGAATGCCCACCAACGGGTGTGTCAAAACATAATGGATCACAAACCTATAGTCTGCTCCTTGGCTTGTGCTGTCCTAATCATCTTCCCTCGACTGATGGCAGCCATTGGGTCCTCCCGGCAACGCCCTTTGGTCATGTTTTATCACCCACATTCATTGACACTCAAGTGAATATAATACAAAGGAGTTGCCCTCTCACTTTCGCAGTAATCCCATAGAATCACCCTTTTTCCTGCAGTTGTCAGGTCTAGACTAGTCCAATACCTCATACACAGGGGCAACACCTTATGTACACAGCATTGCCTTAAAAGCAAATTAACCAGCCACCCTGATGCCCATCTGACATTCAGACTCTGGTACAATGATTAAGTGCGCATGCATGCATGAAAGGCACTACCCTGGCCGATGCTCAAGCAAATGACCAAATTAAAGTTTCTATGCCTGGTGCAACAGCTTGTCTGGTTGTACCTCTTGAAAGTCATCGAGCCTTACCTGCCATCTTACTGCTTAACATCATAGTCTTACAATCTTAACTTAGGCAGTTACATAAGAGCCAACGGTGTCGAAGGAAAGACTCTACATATCGAAGATGTCACCCTCTAAAATGCTCGCCCTTCTTCTCACCTATGATTGGAAGCAGAACTAGTGGTATTCTGCACAGCAGTGAACACTCATCTCCTCGACTCTGCCTTTAGCCAGTGGTCATTATGATCTGATTACTCCTTCTACCGGGAGCCCAACTAGCCAGCTAATAGTTAAGACCACTCTCACCCAACCAACTGCACGTAGCTGACAAGGAGCGCTATGTCATGCATGGCTTCTCGAGATTTTCCTGGATTCTACAATTTACATTCTGGGATTTGTAGTCCAATTATTGGGGGACACAAAACTACAAATCCCAACATGCACCATGAAAAGCTATGTCTCAATCCATGTGTCACTCATGCCACGGTAACAATTGGCAGATTTCTTCTTCCAAAAGGCTTTTCCGCCATCCATCATTGTTCGATTTTCTTCACTGGATGATAGGACTGACACCTGATCTCACGATACACTTTGGAACCCATCCCTGTTGCATCATGCTGCATATAACACATAGATTTACCTTGATCACCCACGTGCCCCTATTGGTCTCTACTAGGTACTCTTCTCCAACCTACCTCCAAACCGCTTCTGCAGCATCTAGGGACTTGCAAGAACCGTAAATAAATAAATGAATAATCCACTAGTGTCAAAGGACATGTTGTTTCTGTGCCGTGTGTTGCAAAGGTCTTCAAATCAGCTAGTCCGTCCATGCATTCGAACCATAAAACGTGCTGAACCTAAATGTGTGCTTTTCATTTTTAATGTGACATTTAATTTAACCTGATTCCTGAAGCTAAATAAACCTTTGATTATCTCCAGTTTTGGACGGTGATAAAGCTCAACTTGACTACTGCCAATGTACCCATTGCGCACTGCAAAGATCATTGTGGTCCCTGTAGATCACAGGTTAGGATTTGTAAATAACTTGCTCAACATGTCATTATAGTACACCACCTCGGGAGGGCGGATAGCTCAGCTGCAACGTGTTCGCCTTGGAAGAAAGACTACACAGAGCAACACAGGTTCAATCCCCGGGTCCGTGCTTAGAATCCTCTGGGTATTAAGCACGTTATAAATAATCTATCATATCATACCTGACACTGAGTTTCTTTAACCTCTAATCTTTGAGAGGCAGAGTACACCTCTCTTAGCTGCATGTGTTATACAAATCATATATGTTTATATGTCCGTCCTAGCATGGGTGGACTGGCCTATAAGGAACCCTGGGGATTTCCCGTTGGCCTCTGCACCCTGGGCTTCTTTTGAGTGGTAACCTGTTTTATTTCCAAATGCCCCCGTAGGCAGCGCTGGCGATTGGGCCGGGTCTCGCTGGATCCGAGATCCGGCACCAGATGTGTAGCTGGATATCGGGATCCGGCCAGAGTCAGCCGCCCCAAACCCATGCTCTGCGCTAGGAAAGTTAAAAAAAAAGGGGGAAAAAAGTGAGCGCCCACAACGGCATGGAGTAGTGGGGCAGAGCACCACATTGCCACCATGACCAGTCCCTCGAATCAGAATGTAGCGCACAAAACTGCTAATGATGGTCCATTAGTCACTGAATAGTTTTGTGCCTACATTCTGATGGGAGGGGAGGTGCAGTGGGGTGTGGGTAGTAGGCGTGCATTGTAAGCGGCTTTGCCTCTCTGCAGGTGTGCATGTGTCATCTTTGACATAAAACTTAACACTCTGTGACTCACTTTGATACAGGTCACAGCTGCAGGAAAAGCAAACTGTATCTTCCTCTGGTGATGGGTCACAAGAGGAAGTTACAGTCCTCAGCCACGACCCAGTTTATTTATTCATGCAATGTTTGTCAGATACATGGACCAGATTATTTATTCAGCAATGTTTGTCGGATACCTGTATCCGACAAACATTGCATGAATAAATAAATATACAGGTATCCGACAAACATTACATGAATAAATAAATATCCCTATTAACATTGAAACTATCCCACACGATGCAGCCACCCAACTGCTTCCAGAGGGGAGCTGCAGGAGCTGTGCCGGGTGTGGTTCAAATAAAAGAAAACGTTGCTGATGGCGAACAGAAATCAGCAGGTTTTAAGAATGAGGTTGCTGGACAATCCCTCGGTTTAAAGCAGGATTTGCCCTTAGATAATCTGCTCTTTCGCCATTAGCTAGAGTCATTGCTCTTCTTAATGATTCTTGCACAGTCCTCCTCTGCATGAGCTCAGATCACAGTGCAGACTAACATTGCTGTTAGTAGTTTAGGTGCACAGATGGCTGGTACGGTTTGCTCCCGCGTACATGTGCCCATCATCCTGTGTATACATGTTCTGAGCAGGGTTGGACTGGGCCATAACATTGTCTCCGGCACCAATGAAAATGTGGCCTATTCGTGTAGATGGCAACGTATTTCTTTTCTGACCCTGTTTGAATAGAACCGAAGGGGGAGTTTTCAAAATAAAATGGGATGCAAATTGTGCATTTTAAAGAATATTTACTCAGTAACACTGGTCAAAACTATTATATGCATAGTGAGGTAACTCATCGCCAGTGCCAGGGAAGTGGTTTAAAGTGGAAATCATATATAGTTCGGAAAAAAAGCAGCATGAAATAAATTGCACCGTTTTAAACTATTATTTTGTACATGTCCTTTGATCAGAGGTCAACTGCCAGCTCCGACCCCCTAAACCGCGCTTCCTCGGGCACTGCCCCCTTCAACTCCGTCCCCACCCCAGCCCTTGCGGGATCCACCACTGCCCGTAGGAGAAGTATTGGGCTTGCCGACATGGGCGCAATTTTAGGGGGTGACAGAGGTGTTTGTCCCCCCCAACTTTAATGGCACACGATTTTGTCCCCATTCATTTGGCTGGGGCGCCTTTTCTTCAGATGTCATGTCCCCTCCAACATTTGCAGCAAAGTTACTCCATTGCTTGCTGAAATGTGTAACATGGCGCCACTTTGAAAAATATTTCCAATTCCAGGGCCTCTTTTGGTTCGCAGCCCACCACTGCATCCTAGGAGAGTAAACACGACTTTTGTAGTGTTCCGTTTAGGTTGTGTTATTTGGGAAGATGCTCGCCTTGTGTCAGCAGGACGTCTTTTATTTGGGACTCACGCATGCATAACTACCGACTGAGCCCGTGTCTTGCAGCGCTGCTTCAACCCCGCCATGGCTTTTGCACTCAGCAGTAATGGCCCCATTACTATGATCATTTACTCTAGGAACTCTTTTTAAACGCGTTGTGAGAAGGTTAGCGGCTTCGGAATGCCTCATTAGTAATTGAGCAGCGTTTTGCTTTAGTTGGTTCCATAGTACGATCAGAGGGCACAGCGCGGCCTCCCAGAGCCTGCCTGGAAAGGGAACACAGCATCTTTGTGCGTGTCCCCCCCACCCGCTCCCCCCCCCCCATTCCACTCTCCCTTTGGAGAGGCTAACAATAATCTGAGTGTTTCAGTTTACAAGCCAGTGTCGGGAGAGGGTCTGGCACAAACGCGAGATTTAAAAATCTGCGTCACACCAGCTGTCTAGCGGCAGGCAGCTGGGGGAGGGCGGGATGGAAGTGGACGATATTAAGCAACTGTCTGGGAGATTTGCGAAAGCTTAAGGCGCGATGCAGATCCAGGGTGAATGTTTGCAAGCACCAGAGGCTTTCAGTCAGCTCCCCGTCCCTGATGTGTAATCCTGGCTACACACGGTGAGTGATGAGTGCTCCGTGCGGGCTGCCGCGGGTCCTTGAGTCATCGGCCACGACTGATGGACTTGCACACAGCACTCATTTCCCCGGGAATTCCCCAGGGCGATACAGTCACACTGCGGATACAATTGATTCATGCAAAGCTCACACTTTCGCTGTGAATATTTGCCTCTAACAGATTTGTAAGAGGGGTGCAATCTACCCAGTGCTCCCTCTGCGAACTTTTTAGAGGGACCACAATTGCAATATAAATATGCAGAGACATCTCTCCTGCTCTACAGGAGCCCAAGGATAAGTAATGGCTAAAAAGCCTGCTCATCCCTGCACAACTGTAAACCAACAGAGATTCCAATAAGCAGAGGCGTTGCTAGGGGGGAGGGTTTAAGGGGGCTATAGCCCCTGGTCTTTTGGTTGTAGCCCCGGATAGAATCTCAGGAGCTACAGCCAAAAGGCTAGCTAGCTCCCAGTCCCAACAGTTCCGACATCAGCATAGCCCCGGGTCCTTTCCAGACCTAGTAACACCCCTGCCAATAAGGATGGTGAAACAGGCACGGTCAAGAGATATACCATCGTCACCTAGTGGGGCAACGTGGCCGAGGGTGGCTGTACTCTTAATAGGGGTGTGAACGTGATAACAGAATCAACCCAAACACCAGTAGTACAACAGTCCGAAAATAAAGGTATGTACAACCAAGGTTCTATAAAAATATATATACTTTAATTAAACCTACCAATGTGCAATAATAGCTCACTATACACTCGGAATTGCAGAATGTACATGTAGCAAGCACTCTGGGTAGTTTAGCCTGGGTTACATGCAAGCATTTGCAACACTGTCCCTTAAAAGTATATGTCATTGGGCCTCATTACGAATGTGGCGGTAAGGCAAGCAATGTTGTTACCATACCACCACATTACGAGTTCTGCTTGCGGGTGCCGCTCTGCACACCAGGCGTGCAGAGCGACACCCGCGAGCAGAACTCGTGATTGCACCTGCACCGTTATAAACGGTGCCGGTGCAACCATGCTCTCCACCCCCATTCTGCCCTATGGGACAGAATGGGGATCGGGAGCCCGGCCATACCAGCACCCGCAAATGGGCAATTACCGGCCCATTCAACACATAATGGGCCGGTAATGGCCCATTCGCGGGTGCCAGTGCCGGTAGTGAGTTTGGCGGTAGATGTGCCCTTTTAAGGGCACGGCTACCGCCAAACTTGTAATGATGCCCATTATCTTTATAGAAAAAGGTGCAATAGGGTGGCTTGTTAGTCCCTAAATTCCCAAAAGTGGACCTCACAAAAGTATGTTAATATGTTCTTGGGGAGTTCTATGATGTCAAACCAGGCTTCGGGATGCTGCCTTTGCCGGCCGAGCCAGATTCTGATGAGGTGAGTTGTGCTGGCCTAGGCAGCGAGTCAGCATCAAGTTGGTTGAAAACAAAGCTCTGCGTGTTTCCAAAGCATCATTTTAGTAATGCAGTTCAGTGAGACACCAGGTTCAGTTTGAAGGTCAAGACAGTCCGAGACAATGGTACTGCTTTGAGTCAACGCGTGACACGATATTCCTCTTGTTCATATCAAGATCGGTGTGGTTTGATACTGTGACCTTAGTCATTCGATGTATTGTTCAAAGATGCAGCAGTTCAAAGTCATCTGCAGTTGTGATCAGGTATTCGAGCCAAACAGGTGACATGCTTTTCTGGTATGATACAGTGTTCAGCCAGTTCGATGAATGCAAAACAGTGGTTTGAAGAAGTTCGAAGAGTGTGAAGGTTTAAAGATGTCCGAACATGACTGACTCTTATGCGAGCATGGATCGAAGCTGCAGAATACAGGAATCTAGCTGCTTGGCATCTTCTGGTGTTGTGAATACCAATCCAGGGGTCCAGAGACAACATTAGTCCTTTTCATCTTCAATCCCAGTTTGGGTAAACTATCTGGCCCCTGCAGTAGGCCTTCACCTACAGTGAGGAATCTGGGTATCGGTTCTCCTGGCAGGGACTGCAGGTGTCTGCTCGACACCAGTCATCTCCAATATTCCATGGGGATGGAACACTTGTCTTCACCTCGGGGAGAGGTCCCAACAAATTCCTCTGCCTTTAAGAGTCCAAGATTAATCAAAGCAGTGGAAAACCCTTTCCTTATAAAGGAAAGAGTTGACTGGGGATTTCATCAAAGCACGACTGCTTTAAGGGGTCCAATCCCTGACAAGGTGACAAATTACTTTTGCCTTCTTCCATCAGACCCAAAATGCTTTGCTCTGCAGGAAGTGGATGAGGTAGGAAGGAAAGAGAACCCTACCGAAAACCAAGACGGAGGAACCCAGCTACCAGTCCCTTCTGCTCTGTCTGACTGTCCTAACATCACCCCCTTCCAAAAATGATAGCTTCAAAGGCACCATTGAATGCAACACCCTAGTGTAAGGCTGGTCCTTTTTTTATGGGTGTGCCTCTTTTAAGCATGGCTCCCAGGAGGAGTCTAGCCTGGAGTTTCCTGGGCTAGGCAGCTGTTACCCAACCTCTGGCTGAGCAGAGACATGCAGTCTGGCTAGAATGGGCATAGCAATTCAATGACTGGGCTGAGCTCACAGGGTTGACACAAATATCATACAAATGATGTGGCTTTAATAATTGAGTGAACAATCAGTCACCATACCAAAACCTAGGTATGGCTTAAATATTAGAGGGCACCCTGCCACCAGTCAGATAGTTTAACACAACTAGTAGGTATTTAGATTAGAGGGGCAGATTTAAATGCAATGCTTGTCTGCAATGGTTTTGCTGCCACGGCAGCTGTCAAGCAGTGCACCTACAACATTTGAACCTGCTCCATGCTAGGCTTTGACACCCTTATCAGATGACAAACCTTCACAAAATATTTCTAATCTAACTACCTAATTTGCTTACTGACAGTCAGTCCAGACTATGTAACAGTGGACATGTTTTACCTTTGCATTCAGGTTATGAGGGCGCATACTAATCTAGGCAATCTAGGGATCTCCTTAAAGTCTCCTTAAGGTTTCCCGTGCTACCCTAAAGGCAGATGTATTGTATTGTACTGGGGAATTTATACAGCACAACTTTCGCCCAAAGGCATCTTGGTGCTAGACAGCCAGCGTAAAGAACTATCAAGCCCGGCTTCAAAATGGGTGGGTTTTCAGATATTGCCTAAAAAACAGGTGATCCCTGGCGGAATAAAGTGGCAAAGGAAGCGAGTTCCAAAGTCTGGCGGAAGCAACAGAGAATGCTCGGCCACCAATACGTATAAACTTGACATGAGGGACCAAAACAAGACAAGCGTGGTGCAAGCGCAAGGCCTGGGCCAAGATGTAAAGGCAAAATCTCAGCTGTGGATATTCTGCGCACAGGCTGTAGAAAGTGTGATGCACCCAACAAAGGGTCTTTAAAAGGATGCGCTTGGCCACAGGGAGCTAATGGAGGCAGCATAATACTAACCCTAAACTGAACAACTATGAACGGAAGAACTTTATAAGACTTTGGTCACACACAGCACTGGTCTGCTTTTCGGTTGAAAGAGTGGCAGAAATGTTTACTCCCAGATCCTTCACGAACGGAACAGGAAAATGGCCAAGTGACAATACCCTGAAAAGATGAATTTTGTCTTTGTAGTGCATGAAAAGTTTACATTGAATACAGAGATGAGATGGAACACGATGCATTTGGAAAGTCTTGTAGTGGCTTTCACACAGTAACTAACTGGTTACCGATCTCTCCAAGGCCATCATGGGGGACTTGCTGTGACATACATATGTTCTTGCAAGAGTTACAGAGGAGATGAGTTCAACCTCAATGTACTTGATGACTCACCCCTGGATGTGTGCATGACTGCAGTCTGCATAATCAGCCGGGTGTCTCCCGTTTAGATGTGCAAGCAGGTTTCTAAAGGGTACTCGGTTCCTGTTGCACCACTTCAGTTTCACAGTTCAGTCTTTTAGTAACCACAGGCCACGGTCGTTGCTGGTTACCAGCGCTCATAGTAACTATGTCTGTGTGTCTTGATGTAGGATCCTCACAGGGTTAGCAACAAGGGAAGCAAAGGGTCTTGGATCTGGTGACGTGGCTCTCAATTCCAGACACCATTCAGGCATCCGGCCATATCTTTATCTGGTATCTGCAGCCTACATGCATGTCCCATAGACCATCGCAGTCTACGACATTGGGTTGTGGTTCTCTATACTGGATATACACAAGGGTTCCTCATAGGGACTCTCGCAGGTGATATCTGGCCAGACTCCTACACAGAAAGGGCTGCCACCAAGCAGTGCAGCCCAAGCAGACATCTGTGGGAAGCTACTCACTCCTACAGAGTCCTGTGCCTGATGAGGCCTTAGATGAGAACTCAATGGGAAACGCATCATTTTTCTAGGCACAGACACATTCAAGGATAGTGGGCCTTCACTTCAGAGCGTAGGGACTGTCAATTTCATATGTTCATGCTATGCATTTAAATCATTCCTGCATCTTGCGGACACCGGTTCTGTGGCCATCGGATATCGCCAAATAGCATTGATTTGTTTTTCGGGTTCATCAGAATGAGTAGTGGCTGGGCACAAACTCTGCGCTTTGAATGTCCTTTTTGACATTTTGCAGCACAGTTTTGTTGCGTGAGAACAGTTGCAATGAGCTAGAATGCTCTGTGTTATGTGTTACAATATGTTGCATGTGTTCAGATTCTCGTGCCATTTCTGAGCATTCTGCAACTTCCAGTGCAGGAGGTGAGGTTCGCCTGCCTGTGAAAAGTATTTTTTGTTGCATTTATAACCTTTGTTTACTGATTCTAATACCATGCAAAACACGAAATATCATCCCAACTGCGACTGCCCCCTTGTATTCAGATTTGACAGGACCTTTCAGTTGGGTTCTTGTGATATCTTGACATCAAATAAGGTGTCAACTTCCATGTTCACCTACTCAGCGCTTGTGACATCAGACGGCTCGTTATGTTTCTCCTTCCATTGGCTTGCATGGCAGGAAGGCATAGCAGATTGACATTTCCCAACTTTACCAAGGGCAAAATGTATGCCTAATAGCACAGCCGCCCAGCACAGCCACTGGCACTGACATATACTGGGGCAATCCTACTTTATGATATGATAAGCCATTTATAACGCATTTGTACACAAGTGTTTCTAGGTGTGACAAGACAAGGGGGGGGGAGACGGAGGGAGGACAAGACAAACGATCTTACTAGGCCTTCTGTCATTCAGATCATGCAAGTGCGACAACGCAAAGTGCAGGGGGAAGGGAGAGGGGGCAGTGCCATAACATAACATAACGCTCCTAGGCCATAGAGCTCAAAGTATGGATGCTGCCCCTGGACAACCACCCATTTATTGCTTCAGAAGCCATTATTATGGCAAGTAACTGTCACCCACTGTACTGCTTCCTGTCCAGTGAATATGTACACAACAGCAGACACGTGGGATACCTTTTCATATGTTAGTGATCCATTGTGCACAGCAGCTCACTATGGGTTCCCGCAAATCCCCCCCAGAGGATAACACGGTTGTAGTGAAAGAGAGGCGTGAAGGGTTTAGTTTCCACATCATTTTGCTGATAGCTTTTCAGATTTTTAAGGACACGGGATTATGGGCAGGGTGACGTATTTTTTACTAGCAGATGTTTTACCATTCTGCCAAATCAGGAAATATGTTACCAAACTCTTTTTACACCTCCTTTTGTGTGGGGGTAAGTATCTCCGCACAAAAGCACTACTGCATGCGGAATTGACCACATGCAATAATTACCATATGCAATAAATACCAAGCCTCATGGAGTCCTATAGGGCTCCAAAATGGGGAATAACAGACAACTCAGCCTGACTCAGAATCGGCGACCAGGAATTTACTGCACGTGGTAACGGTAAATGAGTTCGGCAATAGTGTCAGAGGTTATACTGCCAAGCTCCTTATCACGCCTTAGGACATGCTGTGAAAGTGATCTGCCAGCCTTACTTAATATTTTCTGAGAGGGGCATAGAACCACTTGCTGACCTCAAACTATCCCTGTCCATGTGTCAAACTTTAGGCCTATCATTCAAGCTCATATTAGAGTGGAAAATGCTAATTCAGTTCTAATTCCAACCTAATGTATTTATTGACGTTATAAAAGAAAAGCCATCATGTTAAATCATTTACGCTCTACAGTTAAACTTACTTAATTAAATACAGAAAGAATAGCATATCCCCAGTTTTGCTATAACATTGGTGTATGGTTTGGAAAACATGCAATACACTACCTCACATTATGTGAGGGTATCATAGAAGGAAAAACTTAGTTATCCTTCTGTGATTCCTTTTTAAGCTGATATTTAGACAACAGTCACCCTAGAAGTACATACAGGTTAGTGATTTTACACAGATTTCTGCTGGCGGCAGACGTAGGACCCACTTGGTGAATCTTCACGTAGACTGGTCTGGTGGCCTAGACCAAGTCACGCTCAATTGTTCTCAATGCCTGCCAAATGCAGAGATCTCAAGCAAATAGTCCTTGTTCCCAAAAATAATACCTCATTTTTAATATGCTTATTTAGTTGCATGTTTCATCCAGGGTGAATCTACCATGCCACCATGCCAACAGTGTCTACGTTGAAAAGACAGATGATTCACGTTAGGTCAGATTGGTAAAACAGTGGTACCACCATAACATAAAATAAAATGTGGCTTGTCATACCCCCTGGATCTTTTTTTTAACACACTCTGTAAGCAATGACACAGGTTTACGGACAATTGAGGGCAGAGTTTTGCAAAACATATATAAGCGATTACATGATAACTTCCGAACAGGTCCCTGCCTCTGGCTGGTTCTTCCATTTAACTGCCCCGAAAAATGATCCCAATGGGATTTCCCAGGACCCCTACGACGACCAATCTCGTCCTTGGCACTTAAGGGGTTAATAAAAAAACCTTGCTTATGCTTATTCAACAGACACCTCAAACCCTGTCTCGTTATTGTGAAGTAGTCTTTTTTCAGACATGTATTTACTTTGGTAATTAAGTCATCATGTTTTCTGCAAAGAGACTGGCGGTAGTTTAGAATACCCATAATTTTCCTCTTTGCTTGCTTTGAGGAGGGACACGGTAGAATGGCAAGCGCACCTCTTTTTGGAGCCACCATACTATGCATTTTCCTCAAATGGCGGAGAATGGATTTGAACCCCTTACCTTCCCTTGAAAGCACAAACTTTAAACGCTTGCTACGTTACTCGGCTTTCCCCTGGCTGACCTTGTGACGTCACCATGTTCAGACCTCTTTGGTAGGCAGCCTAAGGCTGCACATGTTCCCCTCCAAATGTGCTAGATAATTACAATATGTTCGGCTTGTGTCACAGTTTTAAGCACTTTAAAGACATGTTTGTATTGCAAAGAATGCTTTCAGAACTAAACATCCAAGTTTGCATACATATGTTGGACTAACGAAACATATTATGAGGCCATAGTACAATCCATCAGCTTTCAAGGTGCTATAGATATTTTCATCAGGTTGTGGTTACCCATTTCATTTGGGAACCACCATTGGATGAAGTCTATGGGACCTCAAAAGCCAGGGCATTGCACCATCTCAGTGAATGCAAAAGGAATCAAATCTTGCATTTTGTGTGATTTGGAAACTAGACTAACACACAGACACATCCTTATTTTCATGTTGTACTGTTAAAAAAAAAACCCATTGCATTATTAACATGGTGTATGCTATGTTGTTGAAAAGACAATGCTGCGCCAGGTACCGACAAACACATCCATTGTTTGCTAAATGTAGGCACACTTATGTACTGTACAGTAAGAGGGACTGTGCACATTTTGTACACCAAACCTCAGTGCATGGATGGCACACACACTCATTGAAGGACATGTTTTTGTGGAGGGGGGGGGGGTTGGTCTGGCAAGCCATGGGAAATGCATGGGTCCGGGAAGTCGCATATAGAAGGCACTTGACTGATCATGAACTAAAGAGCGATAATAGCCCATAGCACGAGATTATTCGGCACACCTATCAGTACACTAGAACACGGTAGCTCATTCCAGTCCTGTGCAGGGTTTTGATTCTGATCACTTTTTTTTATATGAAATCACAGATCCCATATAGAGATCTAATCATGGCCAGACATGCCACTACATACTCTACATTTTGTGTTCCATGTTTATTTTTTGTTCATATTGATATGATCATCCTCAGGTCGGAAACACTGATAAGCATAGGTACATATTTTGCCGTTAATGCTTTTAGAGTCTCTGGCTTTAACACTAGTGCTGAATCCCTATTGTAAAAGCATGCTGACGTGTGGTGTTTCTGCTCACCGTGCCTCTACACTTGCACGCTGCAGATGTGAATCTGATGCAGTAAAACAGCGTATTCCTCTAAGTGCTTTGCTGTAGCGCCTGCGTTCAGCTTAATGCCTTTGCGCCGCATATAGAGAATGCCACACATTATGCAACGCTGAGTAAGAAGAAAGGCCTCCAGACCAGCCTCCTGAATACAGAAGGCCTCACCTCTGGTTATCATCCTCTGGAAATTGGAGACCACTGTGTCGTGTTGGAGAACTTAAGAGTACATGAAGGATTGTAGTGTTCAAAGTGCCTGCACAAAACTGAAGGGCCTCTCTAATCAAAACGTCTGTGGACCATGCAAAGAGATTTAAAGTAGATTCTTGTGTAAACCGCCAGCCAGTGAATCTGGAGAGGATTCTGTGAGGCGTGCTCTTTTCTAGAGGTTTGTGGCATTATGTGTGCGGCAGGATTCTGGGTCTGGAGAGCATGGCCGACGTGACCACGGCCTTGCAGATTTTGGAATCGAGGAAAGTGTTGTTCTTAATATTCTGAGGTGGAGAGAGAATGACTGCATCTCAGCGTCACTCTAACGAATCAACAAACACTGGCCATGTATCCAGACTCCCTGCACCCTGCCCATGGATAAAGCTTTCAGGGAGTGACTCCAGTGTAATGCAAAAGTACTCTGAGTTCCATAAAATGTTCTCCTGTCCCTTTGACCAAGACCTCTGTTTTGTTGATATGTAGTTTTAAAATGATCAAATTCATATAGTGATGTGCTCTGGCGAGTCTTAAACAAATGTGATCCCTGATACCCAAGCATTAAAGATAGGAGATAGGAACCTACAAATTCCTAAAACCTCCCTGGAATTGGTGACAAGGGGTACTTTTTGGTCAGGTGCCCCCATGAAATGGAATGCCTTACCACCAGCCGTAAGAAAGTGGCAGACGATCAAAGAGTTTAAAAATAAACTCAAGACCCACCTTTTTAAGTGAGGACTGGGCCACCTTCCTCTTGCGGTGGTAGTCCTAGGGACTGGACCTGCGCCTGTATGCCTCCAGGCCCTTTTGGTTGCGCATAACTCATAATAATATAATAATAATCATCATCATCATAATAATAATAATAATAATTAAGACTAATGTACCTCTGATCCGTGTGAAGTGGAACTGGACCCATCGGTTGGGAATATCAGATGCTAGAGAGTGTACATGTCGATCGATAAGAGTAGGGCCCACGTGTGGGACTTGATTACTGACTAGTATTTTACCGAAATAATGTTGGAAACTGAGTGTGGGGTATTTGCTTTGTGCCTGGCCGTGTTTTTCAGACCAGGCACTGAATTAAAGTCTGTGATATTATGGCCAAGTAGTTGGAAGCAAAATTCTGCTCCTCGTGAAACCAATCATCGCTACCCAGCTCTTGTGGCAGAGCGACTTCAGGTGCTAAAGGGTTGTCTTACAAGGTGGAGTTTCTAATCAAACATGGATGCAGACATTGACCATTCATGATATTGATCACAATTAGGCCTCTAGGGCCAAGTGCTGTGGGTTCTGTTTAGTTCCTCCTTAAAGCCACATGAGAAACTGCTCGCAAAAGCGTCGCATGTTAGCAGTACATGTTCATCTGTTGGCCTTCTGGTTAATTAAGCCCCTTTACCAGCTGGGGAGTTCCCCATACCTGTTCAGGTGCTGGCCAACTCACATATTGATTGCAGCAACTCTGTCTTGTCTGGTCTTTCAAAATTCACTTCTCCTCCACTGGGCGCTGCCGTGCAGACTCAGTGCCAGATTAAACCCAGTGGAGGCTCCTAGGCAGTGAAAATGTTGCCCCCCTCGTACATTATCTCCTATTACGTTTTTAATTTTATGCACTGCTTTATTTTGACCCATTGTCGCGGGGCCCCTAAAAGAAGTGGGGCCCATCGGCCGGCCGGTGCCTACTTGAACTGATGGATAATCCAGGACTGTGCAGACTGTTCTCAGGCTGCTGCCAGTGGAGCTGATCATTACACTATTTTCTGCTGCCCCTCAAACGCTCCTCTTCGGGCTGTGTTGTCAGCATTGATGCCAGCTCACCAGCCATAAAACCTCATGCTCTTTTCGGAAATCTCTGTGTGGGCTGCTTTCTCAATTGGGTGGGTTCCATTTTTAGTTGTTTCTGCGCATTTCCCTGCATTGTTCTGTACAGCACGGTGACATAACTTGTTTTTTAGGTATTGCAGGGTTGAAAAATGTACACTAAAAAGCAAGCACACCTTTATTATGTGTGTAACAGGATCTCTGTTGACCCCCTGTCCCCCCACCCCAAAGTTGGTCAGTAAGCATCCCTGTATAAGATATGTAAATACCGATGCATATTTAAAGGTCTGTAAGCGTAAGGAATAAACGGTTTGGTGACTGGTCATGAGCGGTGTCACCTCAGCATGTGGGGCTGGCAAGCCTCATTGCCCTTCCTAGGAAGCGCTGAGTGGAAGGGTGCACCGGCTTATTCTTTGCCTGCTGGGTAGGGACAATACTGCGCCATGCTGGTGGAATTGTGTCTGCATAAAGGAATTAGCAGACCTTTCACCTGTGCATGCTGCCACGCCCCTGGCATCCCTGCCTCTTTATTTTGCATGCCTCCCTCTCTCTCGCTGCATGCCATGTATTGCAATCCACCCTCTCAGGGTGACTCCCTACCCTCAGAACAACTTTCTCTTAACCCTCCCCTCTGCTCATGGCCTTTTTCCTTCTCCATTGTTTTTACTCTCTTCCGGTGGGCATCCTCTTTCAGTGGAGTAACTTTGCTGAAAATGTTGGGGGAGCGGGAGATTGGGGGGGCATAACATCTAAACGAATGTGGCTCCTGCCAAATTAGGGGGACAAAATGGTGTGCCACAAAAGCTGGTCCCATGTCCTCTCTCCTCTTTATTTCCATGGCTCGTCCGTATCTTTCAGTTCCGCCTCTCTCTCGCCAGCTGTCCTCCCTTCATTTCCAAAGTCTTTCTTACTCTAGCTCTAAAAGAACTACATTTCTGACTTCGTGGCACTAGTGCCTGCTGCTCTGATTGTGTCTCTCAGTGCTGGTTGTCACTCCCCGCACACAGCAACTCCCCTCACTCTTACTGGCGTGCTCCGTTTATGATTCACAATCACTGTGCTGCACAGCAACGCAGAATATGTTTTAAAATAGAGTTCATTTAATGCTTGAGGGATTTCGGAAGGTGAGGCAATGGTTCACCACTTGCCCCTCAATTCGTACCACAGCTGGTTCCATTCACACACCATTTATTAGCCATGAATTAAGATATTCCTAGGTGGGTCTATTAATAGGTGGGCCGAAATCTCCATTTGAGATGGTAGAATTTAGAAACAAAATTTAAAATTAGTAACCTATTCGTTTGTTGTCATAATTGACTCAATTCTCTATAAATGGAGATTGAAACGTGATCCTCATTCTGAATGAAAATCGATATATGGATTAATAAGCTTTCTCTGTACTCTCTTTTTCTCTCAATTGGTTGGACTTCTCCCTGAATATTATTTTACATAATGCGATTAACACCCCAATCAGTCATTTATTACATCCCGTTGCACAGCAGGTGGAGTAAAGGAGCTAACAGCCTGAAGACGAGGGGCAAGCTGGTGACCGCATGGGTGTCAGTTGGCTTCTCATCTATAAGGACACGCCGGTTAAGGGGCGTGAACCGTTATTGCCTTAGCAAAAGTGGGTGTCTAGAAGAGACTGGCACTGATGGACTTCATCCGGGCTCTGTCCTGCTGCTGGCAGGCCTTATAAGGACAGCAGATTCACCAAACTCCATGCGTATGAGATAACCCCATTGATGGCCACCATTAGGGGCAATGTGCTCGCATTGGGAGCAAGACGACGTGGAGCAACACTGGTTCGATCCCCAGGCATGCCGTTTGGAAGCGCGTTATAAGTAACCAATTATATTGTCATGTCAATGGATGGATGCTTAAAGTCCGAATCCCGGTCTCTTAATTCGGGGTGCCATTTTACAGGGATCCCTTTTCCTTTACAATGTCCCTTTCTGCCCCTTCTCTATCTCTTCATTGTAGCTATATGTAGCAGTCAACATTCGTCATCCGACTACCCACCAAACCCATACATTTGTATGTGTATATATATGTTTTAATGTGCTACACAATGTGCAGAGTCAAATGTTGCAGTGTCTGTGGTACAGCCTGCCATCTCATTTACTTTTGTGTTGGGAATCGCTGCAAGCTAATTCTGAAACTAAAACGTTGCCTTAATTGTGATCTTTTATCACTTCTTCTGTGATTGTTTGCACAGTTTAAAATAACGTCTTAATTTAACCATCGATTTAGGGGCAATGACATGATTCGGTTATGTTGTAATGAGAGATCACAGCAAACCTATATTGCCAAGCTGGTAAAAGGGAAGCTTTTTGGCATGTATTACTCGGATGTTCTGGCATGGGCCATGGCACGCAGCAAAACTCCCCCTGCTTGGATACAGTTCTGTGACACTCGAAATGTTTATATTCACAGGGTTCCTTACATGCCATTATAAAACTATTATTTATGTAATAGATTACAATCGAAAAAGAAAACATGTGATATGCTATGATCTGGCATTTATAACGCGCCTATACACAAGTGTTTCAAGGCGCGACGCGGAAATGGAGGGGAAACAGAGGGAAGACAGAGACAGCGATCCTACTAGACCGAGTGTCATTCAGATCGTGCAAGTGCAGGGGAGGGGGGAAGGTGGAAAGGTGCGGAGTGGGAGGGGGAGGGGACAGTGCAGTACATGGGGTAATAAAATAAATAAAACAATAAGAGAAGTAGGGGCAGCTTGTGGCAAGTGCAAGGGTAAGTGCAGATACCAGGTGTCAAGTTCTAGTGGGGAACTGAAGGGATACAGAGAAACAGTCCCCAAGTGCAGGGGTTGCCAGGCAAGCAGTGCAGGTGTGTAACTGGTGGGGGAGGGGTCTTGGGCCCGAGATCAGAGGGTGGCCAGGTAACCAGTGCAGATTCAGCCAGGAATTCAGCAGGGGAGAGGAGGAGATAAAGCAGAAGGTTTTGAGGTGCTTCCAGAACCGGAGATGGTTCTCCTCAAGTTTCAGGGAGGCAGGGAGGCTGTTCCAGAGGGAGGCCCCAGCCAAGGAAAGAGATCTACCACCAACTCGTTGCTTGGAGAAGCGACTGACCATGAGGGAATTGGAGGTGGATGAGTGAAGAGCTCGAGAAGGAAGATATTTAGGAAAAGAGAGTTGAAGGTATTGAGGCCCCAGTCCCCAGAAGACCTTGTGGACAATGCAGAGGGTTTTGAACTTAATCCTCGCAGCCACTGGGAGCCAGTGCAGAGATTTCAGTCCTGGAGAGATACGATCCTTGGGCTTGAGGCCAAGGACAAGTCTCGCAGTCCTGTTCTGGATGAGTTGCAGAAGGCGGAGAGTAGAAGCAGGCAGATTTAGATAGAGGCTGTTGCAGTAGTCCAGCCTAGAGAGAACCAGAGCTCTTGAAACAGTGAGCTTCTTGGGGAAGGAGAGGTGCAGCTGGTAGTGTGACTTCTTCGAGATGTCAGAGATGTGAGGAGAGAAGGAGAGTGTGGAGTCGAAGATGATCCCAAGGTTTTTAGCCTTGCAGGTGGGAGCAGGAAGAGGGCCAGTAGAGGCCGGCCAGAGACTGACAGGGAATGAGGGAGCGGGTGTGCTGATGAGAATTTCCGTCTTACTGGCATTAAGGCAGAGATCATCGGCGGCACACCACTCATGTATATGATATTTTATTGGTATTGCACTCGTACACAAGTGTTTCAGAGCGCGACCATGCAAATGGGAGGGGAACAAGGGAGAAAAAAAACAGCGATCTTACTAAGCCCAGCGACATTAAGAAATCACAGGAGCATTATCGTGTTGATAATCTGTAAATAACAGAGCAAAGCACTTTCGTTTTTGTGTAGCATCTGGCAATATACACATGAAATGGCACGAACATGTTATCATCACATTGTCAAAATATGTATATTAAGCAGGCGGTTGGAGCATATCTCGAGCCCATCATGTGTTCACACACCACAGGTTGTTCACCACCTATTGGGGTATGTAAACTGCTTCGCATAGTTGGTTTGATGCCAACCACGCTTTGAACATCCTGTCCTTACAACTTACAACTGTACCAGTCTGTGATCCACCTTAATAGACCTACACACACCCAAGCTATCACAAAACATTCCTTCCCACGATCTCCATCACCCCATTCGTACGTCGGTGCCATTACACCCACTTTCACTTTGCAGAGTAAGGTCCTGATAGCCCAGGAGGGGGCACAATACACCAACCTGCAGACAAGCCAGATACGCGGAGATCACTACATAACATACATTGCATACCCAGAAAAGGCTTGAGTTTTCACCCTGCGGTGTCTAAGATGCTCTGAGCCCATGCACCAAAGCAAGGGTACTTGATGCAATTCATGAAAGTGACAAAACAGCATAAATATTAAACATGACCAATTAGCACCCTGGATGGGAGCCAGGTGACCTCCCAGCCAATCAGGGAGCTCAGAATGCTGGCTTTATCTCATGGTAAATCCCACATTCCAGCCCCCTGAGCAACAGGAGGCCACCATCTTCCCACTGGACAGTAGGTAGGTTCTCCTGCAGCGGCACCTTAGCTTTACAAATGGAACTGTAAATAACGCATACATGTCAAACAGAAATTGAAAAGTAGTTTGGCTCACGCAGCATTGCGCCCTGACTTTCTAACTCCTTGCCAAGAAGAAGGCTGACTCACAACTATTCCTTGTTATATAGCAAATAATCTGCCCTTGCGCGTGCCAGCTCTCAAAATGTATTAAACATTTACTCCTGCATGTTCACAATACCCATCTGTCTTTCGAGATACAGCACTTGTCATCCACGTTTGTAATATTGGCCAAAAGGCGATGTACCGTTTGCTGTTATACGACACGTGGCTCCTCGTTATGTCATCTCCAAGATTTTTATTTATTTATCCCCCATAGTCTATCTGCCCAAGAGAAATAACTGTGTCTGCCCACTGTACCCAGGTTGTGGCACAAGATGCAACAAAACTGTCCATATTTAGGATTGTATGACTGCCCCCAAGAGAGCAGGAGAGTACATGGAGCAGGAGGGCATGGAGGTTGTGAAGATGACCGCAGAGGAGCGAGGACGGAGAGGGAGTGTGGAGGCAAGTGCTGCGGTGCTGTGTGATTGAGCAGTGACACTGCAGAGGAGGTGGAGGTGAGTGCCACAGTGGGGGCGAGTACCGTGGTGATGACCACGGAGGAGCGAGGATGGTGCGACAGCATGGAGGCAAGCACTGTGGTACCGTGGGCTGGAGCAGTGATGCCAGGGAGGCGGTGGAGGTGAGTGCCCTCCGCAGTATCATCACGGTCTATGTTGAGTGGATTGGCCTGGTCTCGCGGCACCTCTTTGTAGTTGGGTGCCATGCAGATCAGTTCTTGTTGTAGCAGTTCTTGTTGTAGCTTGCAGCTCCCCTACATTGGCCCTGCAAGTAGCCATGTCTATCATCGTCTTCTAAAGTCCTTTTTAAGTGGCTCCCGTCTTTGTTTTGATTTTACTGGTTAGGGGGGGGTGCCTGTTTTTGTCTTGCTACTTAATATGCTGCTTGACTTTCATATCTCCTATAACTCCAGTTCATCATTTAATTTCTTATGGATGTCTTCTATCCTGTTTCCCTCTGTTGTATCCTGTTATTTATTTTCATCATATCTTGAATTGTACTCTCATTAATATTGAAACGCGCCTTGGCGTACGGAGCTATAGAAACAAAAATAAACAGACAAACAAACAACATGTTGTACTATCTATTGTCCTGCAGTTTAGCCACTGAACACCATCCCCAAAATGGAGACAGCTGCTATATATACCTCATTGTAAGCTCTTTCCAGCCAGAACCTTACTAATGTAAAGGCTCAGACACTCCTCTTTGAAAAAAGAACAGTTTTCGGACCTAGGTGTGTACTTTTCTACCAGTGATCTACCTTTTTTTCTATTATATATTTGATATAAAATGCCCTACAGTGGCTTACAAGTAAAACAAGCTCGTACTAATTTTACGAACGTCTGAACAAAATAACATTTTACAGCGTTTGTATCTTAACCAACTAAGGAAAGCTGGGATCTCGAAAACATATTTTATTTTATTGTTTAAAGTGTGGAACTAGCTCAAAAGCAGAGTAGCACTTTGCAGGGTGTGGGTAACCAGCGTTTAGGCTGCCATCTTTTAACAGTAGTGCAGTATTGTGAGTTGTGATCTGTGCATCCCTTAGGATCAGTCCTTGTTGAAGTGTTGTTGAAAAAGCCATGTTTTGAGAGACTTGCCAGACTGGAGAATAGTGGGGGCATTCCGAACTGATACCGGGATCGGGTTCCAGAGGTTGATTGCGTGACAACAGAAGGATTGTTTACGTGTCCTCTCTTTGTAGACGAGTAAAGCCGGTTGGTCAATTTGCTGCACAAGACGGCTGTGCCACCAAATATGTTGAGCTTCGCCAGCAGGTATGTTGGTTTGCTACACGTGACTGCTTTGTAGTTGATACATGAAGTCTGGATTGGAGAGGAAGTCAATGTAGTTTGCGTAGGCTGGGGGTGATTTGGTCAAATTTCCATACACCCTTAATGAGCTGTGCTGCGGCCTGATGGACTGCATTTAGGCGAGTCAAGTGAGCGGCTTGGTGCCCTAACAGGAGGGCATTTCCTCCATGGATGTGCAAAACCACAAGCACCTACTATGGAATGTCATAAGTACTGTTGCCACCTACATATTACACATATAGCTCCGAAACGAATCCCACTATGCCAAGTCATAGCTTAATTCTGCAAGTCTCAGTAACTGGATTTCATATACCTGCACTTAAACATATCTAAATTATCATCAGACCAAATGTCAGGGTGCTGTGTGTATCCCCGAAGGTTCCTCTATAAATGGGCACCTTAAAGATGTGTGGCTCTATCTAGATCTTAGGGCTTACAGTTAAGGGTGAGCTACAAGTAAACACAGTAGTGGCTGTACGGAAAAATAAGTATCCCCAAATATTTATAGAAGTTTGACATTAATTAATGACCTAACAAAATACATCTTCACAATTTCTATAACAGTGATTTTGAACTTTTACATCAGCATATGATGTGCCTTATATATCTCTAGAAGAATTTCCAAAAGCACCCTCAAAGAAAGAAACACATCAGGCATACGAAATTACTTAAACACAATTGGAAAGACACAGAAAACAAATGAAAGTATTAAAATTGAAAGGCTTCTTGTGCAACAAATGAGAAGAATTCATTCGCTCTTCAAGTTTTGAAATATTTGGATTTGGATCAGATAACATATAGAATGGAAATAAGCACATCATCACTACAACATTCATTTTGTAGGGTGCCCTAAAAGGGTTTCAGTGTTTAGATTTCTGAAATGTTGTTAATAATCTCAGGAATGAAAGGTGCCTTTGCTTTCACTGCTGCTAAAGGCACAGTGGGGTTCGGGAGTGGGGGAGCTAGACACAGGATGAGGGGCATGCTGGGAAAGCCTGAAATGCGGGCTTGTTGCAATTAATACAGCCCGTGTTCCGGGCTCTCTGAGTGGCGAGCACCCTCACCCAGGGTGCTAATGTGCTGTACATAATAACAAAGAAAAGTATATTGTTAGCCTAGTGGGGGTCACACTTGTTACAGTTATACATCTAGGTAATGATGGCTTTCTCAGGTTTGTCACATAGGAGGAACATATTGTTTTGGTATTACCGGATGACTCCTTAATACCCTATTCTAGCCAGTCCTGGAATACTTCACTTACTGTGTTCACTTGAAGTGACCGAAGACTACAAGACCAGTAAGGTATTTGGTGGCAAAATGAAAGCCCAGATTTGGAGGCATGGATTGCCAGTCATCACAGAGTGATTTATCAGGCTCACAAAACTGATAGAAGATTCAAGGGTTTTTCTAGCTGGACAAAATGTAGAAAAGGGGAGTGTTAATGGAAACACAGTACAACCCTGAATCCAATTAAACTAGGTTGATAATCTATATCTTGGCAAATTAGTAAACTGGCAGCACCCGTACCATGGAGGCTGTAACACAGCAAACAGCCTGTAATCATATTGAAAACCAAGTAAAAAACCCTTGGTCTCAGTGCACTCAGATAATGAAACCTCAGAGTCCACTGTGGTAGTAGCATGTAACAAAAGTTATTTCTTCATTTAATTATTTATATATTGAGTATACTCTTGGAGAGAGGCAGATGAACACATCATTTATAGTGCCCACCACGCCCCAACCCCCTCACCGCTGTCATACTGGAAGAACAGTAAGAAAATACTGTGCATGATACCTGGTATTGTCCCAAAACCACATCCCAGGGGATCCTCCCGCACTGGTCCAACCCCAGGAACTGTATCTAAAAGCAATGGCCATGTCCTGGTCACCTGAATGACAGATCCCCAGGGACTAGCGGGTGAGACACCTTCTGGTTTCTCACAGTAGAGACTTTAAAACAATTGCATATTTAAATATTCCATGCAAAAGATAACCAGACTTGCAATTTCCTAAGAGATGATGCAACAGTCTGCATTTACACTTTCAAATAAATAACCTTTTTGCACAATGTATTCTCTGTATCACTTGAACCCCCAATTAAGTGTATCTTTAAAAGGTCAACATTATAAATCAAATGCAGCTATTTTATAGACTGTAACACATTTGCCAATCATCTTTATAACAGTTACCCAATAAGACTAATGCTACATTACAGCACCGCTTAAGTGCGAGATGTAGATGGTTATTTAAACCAAATCCCAAAAGAAAATAGGGATTCAGAGATGCAGAATAAACAGATAATTTAAGGAACTGGACAAGCAAGGGAAGCAAAATCCATCTTTATGCTAAATGTGAACAGAGCAGAGGATATTCTAGTGCCCAGATCCAGGGCTTAGAAGGAGGAATGCATGTTCAGTTCCTGATGTGCAGCTGATGCATGGCCTTGTTGAAGTTCCAACCAGGACAGAGTGGAAGCAGCCTACTCTGAGGGTCAATAGATTCACCATATGGCGCTGAACCCCTTTCCAAATCTCAACCACATCCTTGTAAAGGGTAAGTAAACTGTTTTAATTTATGTCCCAAATATGAACCTCTGTTCACAGCACATATACAGCCGCAGTGGGGGGCTTGTGGTGGGGAAATAGGATCCCAGATAACTGGGGCTGAAGTCTGCTTTCCTTATAATTTGTCCCTGAGAAATGTAAGCACTGTTTTAAACCCAAACATTTCAATTGTCCAGGAATTTAAAGCAGCATCAAACTTAAAAGGGGTTCTGGCCATAAGTTATTACTCCAACTTCATGTGAATGGATTTACATATTTTGACATTTTGATATTTCTTAAAGCAATTTATTTTATGACGTTCCAAACTATACTAGCCACTATGTTTTGAATGTTTTAAATCTGAACGTATTTAAAATTATTTTGGAATTGTTGCAATTGCCATTTAAAGTGAATTAACATTTTACTGCACAAATATTTAGAACAATCATTCTCATGCTGATAAAACGTGTGTACTGTATTGTGAAAGAGGAGACATCTATACTGAACATCATTTTCTTTGTTTAAATAAAATGACATTAATATTAAAACACAATTTATTTTTATGCCAGAGTGTCAGATGGTATTGATGTATGTAGGAATTATTAAAGTGAGATTGCTCAATTCAATAAAAAGCCCTCGAATACATACTTGTTTGAATCTTGTTTTGGGGTAGGTTTTTAATTTGCCCTGAACAGGTGTTGCCCAATGATACATTTATTTGTATCAGAGGAGTACATTTCTAGGTGAATGGATGGTGACATGTATGTGTCTGCTGTTCAGCACTTGCTCCACTTAAAGTGAAAATGCAGGTGATAATGCAGACGAGGGGTCAGATGAGCACTGGTTAGGCATTCCCCAGCATTTCTCCAGGCAGATTGAAAGAGTATCATGCAAACAAATGCTATTTAATATAATGTTGAGAGTACACAAAATTAACAAATGAATTGAACCATAAAATAGTTACAAGAACCATTGCATTATTGTATCAGCCTAAATATAGCCAGTGCCACAAAATGCATATGATGACGATATATAAATATACTCCTGGAAAAGTGTATGTGAAAACTTCAAAAGGGAGAGAGTCTGTAATGGGGACCTTATTTTATATCTCCTTAGTGGCTAGAATAGAAATCAAAGGAGAGTATCATTGATGAGGCTCAAACCCTGCATTCATGCCTCACTCATCACTTCCATGCTATTGTCTTAACCTCTAGCCCACAAATGTTCTGACTGTGAAGTATGTGCCTGAGGCCAGTGCAATCATGTGCGTTGTGGACAGAGGATGCAAGTGCAGCCACTCAGACCCTAGTGGTGAAATGATAGAAAGCATCTCAAATGGCTCTGTCAGCCGCCTATCGAAGATGCATTGGAGCTAAAATAGTGGTGGTGTGTGTCAATGAAATGGTTGTTTCAGGGAGATTAAAAGAACATGTTGAAATGGTGCTCCTATGTACAGTATTGCTTGCTTCTCAACTCCATATCCCATCTGAACAGTAGATCTTCCATAACATTTAGGTAATTATGTTCCCGTAATGGAAGTTGCATCTCAAGGTTTCATATCTGAGCAGAGCATATTTAGAAAGTTACCCAATGCTACTATGACTAAATAGGCTTTTAAATAAAAGTTTGTCTTCATTTAGTATTTGTATTTTGTATTTATTTGGTATTTATTGAGCACGTTACTTCAAAGCGGTACACATAAAAAATGTGAGTACAATAAAATGAACATTGAATCAGTTACAAAACATTTTCACGGAAGCATTAGGATTAAAGAAGATAGTTCCTTGGAGAACTACGGACAGAAGGGTAGGCAGTAGTAGAGTGGAGAGAGAATGGAAGAGAATTCCAGTGATAAGGAACAAGAATTGAAAATGAATGGAATTGGGATTGGGGTCAAGGAGGGTGAGGGACAAATAGTAAGAACTAGGATTGCAAGTGAAGGGACTGAGTGTGGGTGTAGAAGGAGATCAACGATGACAAAAAAAAGTGGGAGCAAGACCATAGGGGACTTAAACACAATACAAAGAAAATATAACTGCAGATGGGAAGAAAAAGACGCCAGCCAAGCGAAGAGATAGATTGTGAGATAGAATCAGAAGGAGATAACTAGTAGAAAAGGCAGAAAGAAGCATTGGAAATGCACTTAAGGGGGGCCAAACGAGAATAGTAGAACAGTAAAACATGTAAGAGAAAATAGGAGATGAAATCAGGAGTTTGGTAGCAAGTCAGGAAAAAGTGTGTTTACCGATATTAAAGAGATGGAAGCGACAAGTCCGGAAAATAGAAAAGAAATGTGAAGAGAAAAGTAGAAGTCAGTGTCCAGTTAAAGCCTGAGATTACGAACATAGCTGGGAAGAGATAGAGAGGAAGGAGGGAAGCAGACAAAGAAAGGAGGGGAAGGAGGGAATTGTAGTGGCCGAGAAGAGACCTTCAGTTTTTGATGAATTTAGAACAAGAACGTGATCTGACATCCAAAATTTCATAGCAAGCAAACAGGAAGATGGATTATCATGGATAGCTGGAGTAAATGAGGAGAAAGAAAGAGTTGCGTGCCATCGGCATAAAAGTGGTGGGAATACCAAAGGATGAGATAATTGTGGCCAGAGGTGAAGCATAGAGGCAGAGGAGAAAGGGACCAAGAACAGGGCCTGTGGGACGTTATGAAGAAGGGGATGGGTTTAAGAAGAGAAACCAACCAGGAGACAGAATATGTGCGGTTAGAAAGGTAAGAGCAAAACCATGCAAGAACAGAATCAGCAAATCTGAGAAAAGCCAAAGAGGCTAAAAGCAGAATGTGATCAACCATGTCGAAAGCAGCTCTAAGAGTATGAGAAGAGAGGAAAGCTTGGTTTAGCGAGCAGAGAGCAAAGAGTCACAGACAGAGAGAAGCACAGTCTCGTTTGAATGACAGGAACAGAAACCAGACTGGAGAGAGGGAGGAATAGAGTTATCGTTAACAAAAGTATAAACTTGAGTATAGACTAGCCTCTCAAATAATTTAGAGAGATATGAAGGAAGATAGATTGGATGGAAATTAGAAGGAAGAGAGGCTTCCCCCTTACCGTGTACCGGGTTCCTCGAATGAGGAATTACCAGGCCATTCCGACCTTGGAGGGCCCGGTAATCCGTCATTCGAGGAACCATTCCCCATTCTCATTCGAGACCCAATAGGGCTCAATGGGAATGGGGAGGGTGCTCACAACAGGCCCGTTAATAACGAGCCCGTTGTTAGCACCCTGGTCTGCTCGCGGGACCCGCCATTACTGGCGCCGTTAACCCCTTACCGCTTCACTCGAAATGAGTCCCACAGTTATACACCCAAAATCAGAATCCTTTGTTCTTCCATTATAGTGCATGCAGGACAAAGCTGAGCATCACACATAAGACTCACTCAGAGCGTGTGGCAGGGGTCTGCTACCTATGGTTCTCCAGCCTCCGGATTTATCAGACTACATTTCCATCAGCTCAATCCACCATAATCATATGTGAGGGATCATGGGAGTTGTAATCCAAATTATCCAGGAACCATTTGCAGACCTCTAGTTTATACAGGTCCACAGGATATAGTAGGATGATTCCAAATTATTGGCCAGAAACTGGAAACATTGCAGTATTTAAATTAGTAATACATAGCTACTAAGCATACAGCATTTGATTGTAAATGTTCGTAATGTGTCTACCGTTTGAAAATAAGCTCTGATGGAGGGAGCTACGTACTTCATTTCAATATTTGTGGAGTTTAGGAGCACTTGTTTTGTAGGCATGAGATGTCAGAAATTGAAATTGGTGTGTCCTTCAGACCAATTGAAGGGAGCTTTAGCTTGCTACAGTACATTTTGCATATTTTCTTTTTTTACAATTTAAACTTTATTGAGTGGTTTTCATCAACTTACAAGTATAACTACAACTTTTCAAATTTGCCTTCCGCTCAACCCTTCAGTATCGACTGCTTACCAGTATTCAGTCATTTGGAGAATTGGCCGGGTTTATACGATGATGTGTAGCTTCAATATCCATTCCAGAAATCATTTCCTTTCTATGCATTCCATTCACAGCTTCCTCATGCATGTGCCAAGGACTCCCCAACAGGTGGAAAAAATAAAAGACAAAAGAATCCTCGGAGAGGAAAACAAACGAATAAGAATCGAACAAATCATAAGGTACTCAACTCAGCATAAATCATATAGGGGATCATTCCGAGTTGGGCGGTAGCCATGGTGCTATACGCACCATGGCTGCCTCCCAAACCGGGTCCGGGTCCGGTCCGGTCCGGTTGAATGGGGACTTACCTGGTCATTCCAACCCTGGAGGACCCGGTAAGTCCCCATTCAACCAACCATTCCCCATTCCCATTTGAACCCCTATAGGGCTCAATGGTAATGGGGAAGGCGCTAATAACGGGCACACGATTAGCAGGCACGTTATTAGCGCCCTGGTCCCTTAGCGGGACCCGTAAAGGACGTGTGGTTTGACCACACGTTCTTTGCGGCTCCCGCTAAGGGACCTCGGAATTGGGCGGCAAGGGTTTAACGGCACGGTCTCCTTACCGGTGACCGTTAACCCTTACCGCCCAACTTGGAATGAGGCCCATAGTTAAAACTTTCATGTGGATCTATACATGTTTATTGCTTCAGGTCGGTGAGGAAGTCTTCTCCAAGCTGTACTTTGCCCCTGGAGGGGAGTAACAGATTATTGCCCACCCTATATTAGCAAGAAGGAGGACATCTTGTGAGGCCTGTGGTTGATGCTTGGGTTATCAAATGTACTCCCAAACGTAATAAGCGGGGCCCAGTCTGACAAGAACTTCGCTGCCATACCTTTCATGGCTGCTTCACATTTTTAGTGGCATTTCAAATGTTTCGTGGCCCTTTTGAAATTGATATATTTTGTTTTTTCTGTTGCAAAATGGATCCAAGTTGTATGGTCTGCTATATTTCCAAACAGATTGGACTGCCGGCACCCTCATGCTTGCACCGGTTTCGTTTCCTGTGTGGTGATATTATTATTAATAAGCCATATCCCACAGACATTATACCACTTTTACCACTTTTTCAGTATCAAAGATTTAATAATAGGAAGGACTGGGAACATAAATCACATAGGAGAAAAAAAGCTTCAGAAAGAATAATAATGTAGGGAAATGAAGGGGGCGGGTCTTGGTTGGAGGACAGACCACAGCAGAGGGAATATGTAAACATGTCAGATACAGTACACGCCTACGGCTTACAAATATATTGATCTCCACATCGTTCTACACAGTGGCATATTTTGAATGTGCACCCAGTCAGCTGAGCCATGATCCGAGAATCTGCCTGAAAGGAACCCAGGACCTTTATATTTGGATTTTGATCTGCAAATTTGCACAGACCACATTTGATAAATATCCCCGAAAGGTCACCAGCTGGCAAGTGTTTTGGGCTCTTGCAAAGCAAACGCACTCTTTTCACGTTTCATTATGGTAGGCAATGTGTTGCTGTTTCCCTTTTAAAGAGCCCCACTGTATGGTAGCACACAATAGTTCTGCATGAAAGTGTTTGTGCACGGTTATCTGCGCAAAACCGTGGGCCCAGTTTTTCCTGGTTGTTTCAAAAAAATCAGGCTAGCATGGGTCAAGAGCAATGATCTGCGTTCTCGTTGTGGTCCTGTTCATCAAGGGATTCATCCATTGACATTCTTTTATTAATGAGAGCAGTGGTAACCCCTCCATTTTGGCGGGTGGATTGTGCTACACTAGGAAACAAAAGAGGTGATGGCTGGAAGACTTAGAATTAAGCCTAACCTCTTGCATTGCTCTGGGCAGTCCACTAGACCTTCATTCTTCACCTGCCAAGCCATCACAAAAGGGGGAAGACCATGTGCAAATCAGGCTTGTTCCCACCCAAAAAGGGGCACTCCAGCTCGAACTGCTAGGTCACATCTCTGCTGCACCAGAACACAAGCATCCCCAGACATGTTTCAGCCTTGTTGGGCTTCATTAGTGAGGAGTAGCTTGGGTCTCTAGGCCCAGCAGGAATGGGACCCGCATCTGGGCATAGCCGTCCCACTTGGGGTGACTAAGCAAACCAAAAGAGGTGATGGCTGGAAGGCTTAGAATTAAGCCTAACCTCTGGTATTGCTCTGGGCAACCCTCCAGACCATCATTCTTCGTCTGCCAAGCCATCACAAAAGGGGGAAGACCATGTGCAAATCAGGCTTGGTCCCACCCAAAAAGGGGCACTCCAGCTCGAGCTGCTAGGTCACATCTCTGCTGCACAACAACACAAGCATCCCCAGACATGTTTCAGCCTTGTTGGGCTTCATCCGTGAGGAGTAGCTTGGGTCTCTAGGACCAGCAGAAACGGGACCCGCGTATGGGCATAGCTATCCCACTCGTAGTGACTAAGCAAACCAAAAGAGGTGATGGCTGGAAGGTTTAGAATTACTCTGAACCTCTGGCATTGCTCTGGGAAATCCCCCAGATTGAGATACACTGCTAGTTATGGAGGAGCTGTCAACACCTTGGTTCTCTCCGAAGGGAGGACAACCCATATATTCTTTCCAGATTTTGAGCAGATGCTTAAAGACTGTTCAATAAATAAAAGAGGGGAAGGGGAACATACTGGCTCAAAGACTCTATGGACAAGGGGCAAATGCAAGCACAAAAATACAAATAGACATGTCCCATTCTTTCTAATGATATGTAAAATGACTATGTAAAATGAAAGGGTTTACCTTGTGGTGGGCGATGGTAAATGATCAGCCTCACTTACATGATGGAGAATTTTTGGGGGATTCAGGAATGGCGTAGGAAAGGGTAACCTACTGCCACTCGACCCCAACTTGAACTTTAGTTGTTAAATACTGTCTGTGGTTACTCAGTTTCTTTCATTAACAATTGTAGGCCTTTTCTGTACCAGCTTTTGTATCTCTTTTGTGTTTGCAATCATGTATTCCTCCCATTGAAGGATTCCACTATTCTTGATTGCGCACAATCCCATTGTTTAGGCTCCTTAGTCTTCCACCTTTGTGGGTGGTCTTCAACCACCCAACGTTTCTTTCAGGACCAATGTGATTATGCAGTGATTTGAGTAGTCACACCTGTCACAGGTTTCCTTGCTTTTACGGGTCCTGGACACTCTTACACTCCCACCTTGCCTCTGATAGCTGCTTGCTCAAAGATTGGATCCTTTCTAACTTGTTTTATTGGGTCACTGTTCTGGGTTTACCTCTTTCAACATGGGGCCGGAGGTGGGAGGCACATTGTGAAGTGTTGGTGCTAGTCTGAGTTACATTTTATGTGGCTAAAGAGAAATAATGACCACCATAGTATGTAACCCTTACGTTTGGCACACATTAATTTCTGATCTATCCCTTAACAGGGATGCTGGTTGCATATAGTCTTCTGCTTAGCTGACCAACTTTGTTCTAGCTTCGTTATCGGACTTTGGATGCATTTCTGATTCTACTTTAGTTCACAATCTCTTCTGGTAGTGTTGTTCCATAGGCATGCTCCTGTTCCCATGATGCTTATGTTTATTTATTTATTGGTGATATGCAAGGTTTCTGTGGGGAATCCGACTGCTTCAAGGTGCCTCAGGAGGACATGATAAGGGCTATTACGAGATAGGAAGGGGCCCAAAAGAAAACAAAAAGCAATAAGGAATCAATACCATCCACAGAATGTGGTCTACCATCCCAGTTACCCAAGTGCATCAGTGGGATAATTACATGAGTTGGCACTTAAAAAATCACACCAACAACAACACAACAGCACATACAGTGCATTTGGTTGGTCAGGGATCCCTGGTACATCTTAGTCAATAACAACGGTGGCTTCCTAGCTTGAATCATTGCTTAAAGATATCTGTTTTTCTGTATTCCATGTGCTCTTCCTCAGATCTCAATTAATTTGGCACGTTGTCTGAGTACAGCAGAAGAGTTTTCCCCATGTCAACACCGACTGAAAGTTACTGAGTGTAGGTCTGTGTAATGAGCTGACCTTTTGGATGCTAGTAGGATTCAGTATGTGCAGTCTTTGATGATGGTAGTTCGGGCCCAATACCCAAAAGCTAGTTGCAGAATGCAAAGTGCATTGAATACTATTTTCTGTAGAATCAAAAGCCAGGGAATAGCAACCAGATAAGGAGTGATGTGATGTCTTGGCTGGAGAACCACACACATTTTTACTAGGGGTGTACCGAACTTCGGCTGCAAGTAAGTATTCTGCCAAATTCCATGTGAAAAAAAACTATTTGACTCTGGCCAAGTAGTTTCCTGCTATTTGGCACTTGCTCAATACTTTGTCATTCTGTTTTGAATACAATGCAACAATAACTCAGAAAGGCAAATATAAATTAGACCAGACACTTAGCCACAAGATTAGACAAATAGCTAACACACAGCTGTAAACTATGTTATACTGTAATCTGCTCTTTAGGTGTGATGCAGATTCTTTGACATAAAAGGTGCTCACCTTTTATACTTAGCCAGCAACAAAACAGTAACATCTTTTCTTTTGACAAATGTTTATATGCAATGTGCACTTTCTTCAGTTGGAAAAGACAAATTGAAAGAAATGTGCATATTTCGCTTTAGAATACATTCAGTCCCTGTCATGTCACTTCCCACTGCGTACTTCATAGTCACCACTTTTCTTTTTTTAAGGAATTGAGTCCTGAGTTTAACATTATCTGATATTTTATATGGAATGATAAGGTGCATATGTTTGTGTATTGACGAGAAGGAGTGCAGAGGATAAGTGAAAAGTGAGCAGCATTTGTTTCTATGGGCCATGCCCGTGGAGAAACATTAAGAATTCACAATAGGTAGTGGAGACTAGCAGGGCTCGGTTATGTCAGGCAGAGTAATATGCCCCCACCTAACAGGCCTCTCAGAGGAATTTACGTTGGGTAATCTCTCGAGTTCCAAAGTTGGCCATTGTGTGACAGCTATGCTCTGTTGGTGGAATTTGTAGGATGTAGAGTTGGGAGAGGCAGAGAATTCCTGGGATGGGCCAACTCAGTGCTGATCCTTAGAGAACGGCTTGGCTCCAAATGGCGTGGCAAATGTGGGCTGAACCGGCAAAATGAGCATGTACGTCTTGGAACCAAAGATACCATTGATGACACTCTGCTGGCATACAGTGCATGCCCCCATTATTGGCATCCTGCCTCCCCAACACCCCCATAAACTTCCTACATGGGACCTGCCATCCGCTAACACAAATACCATACATGGCATTCCACCTTCCACCCCATCAACACAAATCCCCTACCTGGAATTCTGCGTGTGCATTCCTACTAAACATAAATCCCTGCATGGCCTCCCACCTCCTCACACCAGGCAGAGAGACAACACCCTACACCTACTTAGAGCAATCAGACAATGAAGGCAACCAGAGCCAGAACATGATTCTGCTTTAATGAGAAATAAAAAAAATAAACTATCAGGTAGTAGAGATTAAATTGCCTTTTTGTTCTGCAAAACAAAGGACTATTCCTCTGAAAGGTTTCCTTTAAAGCGTTTTTAATTTGGTTTGGTTAGTGGCAGAGGGTTCAACTCTGACATAAAGCAATTCTCTAATGAGAATGTGCATTCAGGGCCTTTCTGTTACTATATGAAAGGAATTTGGATATATGTTTTGCCTCTCCTAAATGTCAAGCTCCTTCACACACTTTTTTTCTCAAAATGAGCATTTTGCTCTTTTGACAAACATTAACAGCTGGTCTAGGTACTGCCAAAATGACAAAGGAACAGACCAGGCTGAGACACATCTTTCCATCAGCACGAGTGATTGCAGACTATTGTTTACTCGGAAATGGGTGCAGGTCATAATTGCTATTTAATCACTTCTAGCAGCATTTGAATGCAGGGGCAAGAGGGATACCGGCAGCGCTCGGGAGAAGGAGCCAGGCCAGACAAGCCTTTTTTTAAAGAAATGGGTGTAAATGCTAGGGAAGCCTTCAGCATGGACACAACTGGATGAGGGAGTGGAGACAGGATGATCTTGCAAAGCTCACTCTCAAAGGCACCAGAGGGATGCAGTTCAATATATGGGGCAGATTTCCTTGTATGTTTGCCAGGGGTCAGGTACAAAAAAATAATTAAAGTGGGGGGCTTATCAACCAACGCAATGGGATGCTACATCACCAGAAATTAGCACATCAAGGTGAAATATGCACATTTCGTTAAATTGGCTCTGCATAACCACCCAAATAGCTCAGAACAAATGGCATTTGCCTTTCATAAAATCAACACACACAAAACCAAGAGAGGATATTTTCTTCTGATAGTGTTTTTGAAAACGTTAAAGGGTGTGCATGTTTTATACTCCAAGAACCAATACAAATGTTTTCCATGGAACATGCAGAACCAAAATGTGACATTTCACCTTTAGTTGTTTGTTATTTGTCATCAGGTTATATAGTGCAGTGGTGAAGTGTCTGGCCTGCAAACCTGGCGACTGTGGTTTGAACTCTGAGGTTTGCCATCCTCTGAAAAAAATGGATGGACTACGTCCACCCGCGTGTACCCTCGACTTGAGCCCTGATGTTTGCATACCTGTCTATGTTTTATATATATTGCTTTGTAGTAAAAATGTGATACTTGTGAAATTGCCCTTTGAAGAGTGAAAGGCTGAATTGTGGAGATCTGCAAGCCACTCAGATTAATTCAGGGTTGCCGCTGCTTTAATACACCAGGCTATTCAAGCAGTTTCTTTATTGACCAAAGGAATCAAAACAAAACAAAAACAGCACTACACAGGCAAAAAGATGAAATTGACAAAAGCAACAGTAAATTTGGTTTAAAATTGCAGCAAATATTTTGGTTAGAATAGTACCATATTTCGATTAAGTATGAAGTAAATGTTGAAGTATATTTTAGTATTGCTATAATTTGTTTAATTGTTTTGGCGGACATCAGAGTTACATAAACAAACTTCCCATATTTATGATCCAGAATTGTTATTTTTTAGTATTTTTTTTAATGCAATGAATAGTTAGACCTGATGCGCAAAATCAATAGCAATAAATGAATGGGTGTTTACCCATTCACCAAAACACCAACAGCCTCTCTGGGAGTGTCCTGTCCTTTGTTTGGTCTATGAGGGGGTGGGGTGGAAAGTTGTGAGATGGACTTCACGCATTTCAGATTTCCGGTTGACTTGTGTCCCGCATGAGCCGACATGAACCATGTTATACATTTCTATGTGAGCTGCAAAGAAGTTTCAAATCTCCACAGCAATGACTTTGCAACTAGATAGGGAATGCAATGGGTCTGATTCACAAAGGCAGTTGTAAATTGCAATATCCATTTTGTTCATTGCAACCTAGTCATTTTGCATTTGTGAAGCCTCCTACTTTGGCTGGCACTGGTTTTGAATGTGCAACAACCTCTGTATATTTGGTCCCTTCATTTTGGTTAAATCTGCTTTTTTCTGCCTTTTATACTTTAAATAAAGATGCTGCATTGATTACAATGAAGAGAAATAAAAGTATAGAATACTTAAAACATGGTGCTTTATTTTGTTTTTAATAATAAGTGTATTTTTTCAAGTTTGGAACATGATTTATTAAATAAAGCAACTATTCGGCTTCATATTCAGCCGAATAGCTGACAAACTATTCGATGTTTGGCCAAATACTAAATATGCTATTCAGCACAGTCCTTATTTCTACTGCCTTATTTTGTAGGCCAGGGTTACTGCTAATACAATAGTCAAACTTAGATAATAGTAATGCTCTACCCACCACTACCCTGTGATTTAGGGTCAAAAGAGGACAAATATACCTGGGTATGTGTAAATGGAAGCAGAAACATTTGCATGCTCCTGAGGTCTCTGGTAAAGTAGTATATCAAACCCAAATTCCTTTCTTGTGGAACTGTGAATGCGGGGGGAGGTGTATCCACTGCTGATGGCCATGGGCAAGGAGAGGAAGGGTGGTTATTCAATCCAAAGAGGATGATCTCAGTCTTGGTTAACCATAACTTAATATCGTTCATCTTGTCCTTGGTGAGTGTTATGCACTCTGTAGTGTGGGTACTATCCAGAGGGCTATTGCAAAGGTTAAAGGTCAGTTTCATTTCATCCATATAAAGCTAGAATGGAACTGTAATAAGTTCAATGATAGAAACGCAATAAAGCAGCTTGTTGTTAAACAACTGTAGAGAAGCAGATGTACACATCACTCATGGAGACCACCCTCTCATCTCCGTCATATTGGGAGAACATCAAGAAAACACTGTGCATGACACCCGGTACCATCCCAATGCCGTAATGAAGATATGAAAGAAGTTATGCGCTCGCCCATATGAATGTACCCTTGAACTGAAGTGGTTGAAGGAAGTCTGCAGACACCACTGGACATAGAAGAACTCTAAGTAAAGTTTGACAGGTGTAAAGTGACGTCATGAAGAGAAGAGACGATGGCGCACAGAAATGACATACGGATACTTAAAGAATGAAGATGTGACTGAAGTAACAAAGAAATCAACATGTGGATAAAAAGAAATCATATACGTTGAGAAGGTAAGTGAGAAGAAATACAGTAGATGTATATATGCAGAAACGCAAGGTAGATGAGATATATAGAAGCTTGCTACAGTATGAAATATAACACAGGTAAAGCAGCCATGATGACAAAATGGATGTCGGTTTTGTATCGTAGTAAGCTAAAAACCCCAAGGAGAGAGACCAAGGCTGCAGAGCTGACAGGCACTGAAATACAGAATCATGCAAGAACAAAGAATATTTGTTTGTCTAAAGATCAAGGATGCCACAGGCAGAAGCAACTGCAAGGCACAAAAGGAATCAAAGAGGATAAGCCATGTACTTAAGATATATTTCTCTTAGATTAAGCAAAGGAGTACACATCTGAGAGTGCCATGTGTTGTACAATTAAATATGCAGAACGCATATGAAAGATGGAGCAACCAAGAGTAATAGTACCTAGTATAATTGAATAAAATAGCATTAAATAGGAGGATAAGATGGACAAATCATGGTCTGTCCACATGTGGTGCAAGACCAGAAAACAAGGCCTATTCGTAATGCTGCAGATGAAGTTAACCATGTACCTTCACTCCGTTTAAGGTTCTGGAGAAAAGAAGAGTCAGCAAGGTCAACTTCAAAGAAGAGGCCTTGGCTTAGGGCCTAACTGATGAGAGATGGTAGGCTAATTGGCCAAGTGGGCAGTTGTCTGACGTTGTTCCCTGCACCTGGGTTTCGTTATGCTTACGTGCTGCTAACGATCCGAATGTCCAAGTTTGGAAGATGTGATAATGGACCATAATAGTTGCAGAAGCCAAATTGTTACTATTATTCTACTATTTTCTGTATTACTCGTAGTTAGAGGTTGTTCCAGGTGTGCCTACTTGATACGGGGCAGTCACTGATGTTACTAACACCTAAATAAACTATATGTGTAACCTATCCCTCTGCCCAATAGGTTTTTACTATTTGCCACGTAGGATAATGTCATAGCTGACGCATATTGACGTATAAGGCCTTTGGCTAATTGAAATGTATTAGAGAGCATGTAAGCTGCGATTTGTTACGCTTGTCAGATTTCACTACTTTATTGAACTGAACGTTGTACTTTGCCATATTTCTTGCATCTGTCTGGTTATTTGAGCCTGAAATCAGTTACTGTGGTAATCCCGTCCAGCACTTTATATGCTCCAGGTGCTACTGCACACAACCATGGCGACAGGGTTGGCCATTAGGGAACCCTCCTTTAGTTTAGACATGGATTGGAGTAGTTTATTCCCAGCTTGACCCGCACAAACCTCTTCCACAAGCACAACAATATCCAAACTAGAGCAGCTCCTCAAATGCACAGGACACATTACAGTCATTGTAGGAGGTTGCTATGGTCCACTGTGTCATAGGTAAAGGAGTGTTCTAGGGGAAGGAAGGCTGAAGCAATGTTTTTATGTAGGGCAATATGAATTTCCTCCTGCCTTAGAAGAAGACGTAATTCAGTGCCTCTAGTTGGTCTGAACCCCAAATGCTGATCATAAAAAATATTTTGTCTTGGTAAATGCTTCCAGTTGCTAATCACAATTTTTGCCTGTAATGTTCACATTTATGAAATGTTTGACATAGGTCAGTAGTTGGAGAGAATGTTTAGGTCAGGACTGAGTTTCTTGATAATGGGGTATTAGTCAAAGTCTTTAGTGGAACCTGCAGGCTTAAAAAAGTATTACGGATTTCTCTGATATCTTTAATGATGGATGCAGGACATCGGGAGGAGAGGTGAGCAGTGGGGTTTGAGGTTTGTCTCAGTGTTTATTAATGCAAGGCCAATTGACCGTTCTTGTAATTTAATGTTTACGTGGGTGCTTATTATTTTCTCATGAATGGAGGTAGTTCATCGACTGGTTCTTAAGAGTGACGGGGCTTATTCAGTGCTTGGGATCATCTGGCCTGTTCATTACAAACCATGAAATTCCCAAGGCCGTTGCCAGATTCCTCAAAGAGGATACCCTCAACCATGAATTTAACATGCTCATCTGTTTCTGTGCCGCCATCATTCAAATGGTGTTCCCTGGCATTTCAAAAGGGCAAATTCCTTGTTAATCTTCTTTTTTAGCGGTGTTTGGGTTATTGGCACAGGTGTGTCCCGTATAGATTCCATTTCCTAGATTTCTACGACGTGCGTCTGGCGATTCAAGGTACCCCTGCAATAAGATGCGTTTGCTGAAGGCTGTGGCAAAGATTTCCTATGAGATCTACAAGAGTATAAAGTTAGTGAGTGTTATGTTCATATCACCTTCCAATAAGGCACTTCCCAGGGGCAGATTCAATCTACTGGTCAATAACTGACAGTGAGACAGGAATACAATAGTATGGTCGACAGGGGCCACATTGATATCAAAGCAAACAAGCATTGGCAATGACAACAGTTTGGGCTTTTGTGAAGGCATGAACAATGCATTTGCCAGGCACTGCTATGGTGGTATTAAATGGCCATTGATGGTAGCAGGTGCAAACATTTGTATTTACCTGGTCATCTAATAATAGTGCCTGGCAATTGCCGTATAAGTATACACAAGCCAAAACTGTTGGCTTTGCCAATGCTTGTTTTAATAGGACTTCAGTGAAGGACACGCAGAGTGCTTATAAATCGAGTGGCTGAAGGCAGATGTGGTAAGACATATTTATTACACCAGTAGTGAGTTTACAACTCCAACTAAGTCATCAACTCTCAGAAGACTGCTTTGAAAAAAACAATGTCAGACACTTTGAGTGAAAGATTTGATGGTAAGGCTTGCTTAAAGCGATCGCAAAGAGTTCCCATGAAGAGGTGTTTTGGGTGGGTAGAGGCAGAAACTGGGTGGGAATGGCCACAGGGTTTTGCACGGCCATGGGCCATCAATGGGTGGGACGTACCCAAACTACACCTACCGGCTGTGTGTCCCTCCTAATATGCCATTCCACCCAATTGTACTCTTAACGCAATAGTTTTGGCTTAATGGTGTTGCAAGTGACACCCAATAGCCCAAACTAAAAATGAGATTGAGCATAGCACTGAGAATTTGTAGAATAATGTATATCTACTTTTTAAACACAAATTACATAGCTTAATGAGGAATTCCTTGGCGTGTATGCTGCAATGGTCATCCCACCAATGGTTTGTACCCCCATTATGAGAACTTTGTTTATGGTGGATTCAGGCTGAATTGTGAGATCCATCAACTTGGACTTAGTGGCAAGGTGGCTGATAGGCAGTAAGACTATGCTGAGTTATGATTGTTTTTGATATCACACAACAGACACTCAAACATTTTAGATCTGTTCTTTAGGTGTGAAGTGGTTTGTAGGGAATCAGGAAAGATACATGTGTAACCCTTGCCTTTTTTTATTTAGTTTGGTTGTTGCTCAGAATGTTGTTTATTAGAAGGGGGATTGTGTCCAACCGGGAGGTGAACCCGCAGTCCCTTTTTATGCGAGGTAGCGCTCTATGGGATGGATGGGGATGCAGAAGTCACTTATACATCTATGATAAAACTGACTCAGGAAGTTGGTAAATAGTTAGCTGTTTTATTAACATTTGTCTAAAACAGGGAGTACAATGGACATCAACGGACGTCTCACAGCATATCTCTCAGTAAATTACATAAGAAATACAGTTATATAGTTAAATCTCATCATCATTGATGTCAGACTACGTGGCAAAGTAAGAAAACATAAGTTGGACTGCGGTTAGTCTACGGGGAATATCTAGGTATACTTTCTATGGGGGATGGAATTGTGATTGGGTATCTACAGTCAGGTGGACAACTAAGCCCACACCTAGTGCAAGTCATCGTCAGTGTCATAAAATACACAGCGTTTCATTGGGTCTCAAACTATAGGGCTCTTTGATACGTTGCCCTCTACTATTGGTTGGCACGCTTGACCCTTCTGGAATATTCCACTCACTAGCAGCCCGCAAGCTGGAACCCCAGGTGCTTGGTGGGTGGACTTGCCCATGCCTCCCCACCTAATTAGCCCATCATCCATAATCACTCAAGCTGTCTGACATTCTAACTTTCAAGTATCACTGCTCCTGGGAATAGAAGGGAGTGTGAGCATACACTTATCTTCAAGTCTCGGCGTAGTTTGCCCAAAGTCTATTTCCATCTAGCCCATGCGACAGGAGACCGTCTTTTGAGCTTCCTCTTCGCATCTAATACTATTAAAGTGAATAAAACTTGGTGCTCATTGTCTTTCCGTCACACCTTAACAGGAGTTAATCTCAGCTCTCACGTTCATTGTATGTTTCCATGATAGATAACCAGATTCTTGGCTGCCTCAACCCTTGACAGTGGGCCAGACAAGCCTTCTCGATTCTTCCTCCATCGTCAGCCGTTCTTATTCCACTGCACCACACTTTCAGTCCTCTGCTCATGGGATCCCAGTTTACTAAAATATGATGTGGAACATCCAGATTCTATACATATATATATATAATGGCACTGCCTTCAGTCTATTCACTACATATAGCCATCCTTCATGAATACTTAGTCTACTTGCGTTACTGCATCTGTACAAATATAACATGGCTTGCATTTTCTTCCGTGCTCTTTACACGTGCAATGTTTGTTCCGCACGTGAGGGGTCACTCAATTCTTTACTCTGTCATCAGATTCCATATGGTCTATTCACCTCCTCTCTTAGCATCTCTTCTTGGTGTGTCACCTTGCTTCATGTGACGTCACCAGTCCCCTCTTCCATCCGTCTTTACATGTTCTTCAGGGATCTCTCCCAAGAGGTGGTCAGCTCTCTGCGGATACATAAAGAATGGTTTTCTAAATGGATACCTTGTCTCAAAGGCTTTTCCTGTTATGGGCATCATTACAGGTTTTGTGCTTGTCACTATTTCCGGTCCCCAACATAAAGGCAAGATAGGGGCGGGACTTCCAGTAGAGGCATTTGGCTCCTCCTCTACAGTGGTATACTTATGAAAGACCATGTTTCGGTTCTATGTGATCATTTTGCTTTTTGTAGGTTGCCCAACAAAAAGACTGATTTTTTTCCAGCCAATTTTGGGCAGACAACAAAAAGCAAAAACCAACATTGCTTAGCACACCACCCCCAACCCCACCCCCCAACCACACCCTCCCCTGACAGGATTTGTTCAAAATCGTGGATTTATCTACCCAAACCCCCCTCCCTCAGATCACCCCACAATCCCCATAAATAAACAAACATGCAACACACTCACAAACACACACGTACCTGTTCTCTGTTGCAGCCGCTTCCGGGTCCTGGCGTGCCTCTCAGCACCTGCGCGCGCTCACGTGCGTCACAGGTGCTGACAGTTCGATTTAGAAAGACTGCTCTGTGCGGTCACAGAGTGGTCTTCCTAAATCTATTTTTTTTTATTTCGTTTTTTTCAAAAACAATCTATTCACCTAATTCCCATGTTTCAGCTATTCCCAGTATGGCAATATCACATTCTTAAACAGTGTTATTACAGTGGCTAGCACTTGGAAAAGCTGCCATGTTCGGCACATGAGAATCCCTTCATCTGATGATAAACTCAATTTTTACTGTGATCAACTATTTTGAGCATCACTTTAATTGACCTTTGGTCATGATAGCGTTGGCCACTGACTTGGCATTGTAGATTGATAAGGCTAGCATCATTCCTGGCCCTGTAACAAGAGTCAAGCAGAAACAGCATTTTCTTAGAGCTTTATCGAGGTTTGAAAAAATGATGTTTAGCAAACAAAACAAGGCAGAACTTTATGATGAAATGTGGGAGAGTTTTAATGACCTTTATGGATAATACTAGGTTGAGTTATAGAGTGGAGTGAAATGGTTTACTTTTAGGTACTATACATATAGGGGGGTTGTGTTGTTTATGTGGTTGTTTTATGTAGTCTTGTTTGTCTGTTGTTATTTGTTTGATACATCTGATTTGGTTTAAAATGTATCTTACAGTTTATTATGGTGGGATACGGGGTTATGGTGTGAAATTATGTTGTATTGATTCCTGCTATTGTATATTTTGCTTTTCAATGACTTGTGATGATGATGCTGTTGTTTGTTGACTATTGTTGAAAAGAAGAAATAAAGAAAAAAAAAAAAGAAACACCATTTTCAGCCAATCGGATTCAGCACAGCACAATAGCACAGTTCTTGAGGCAAACCATCTTGCTTTCCACAGCCGGCCTGTCACTCTGTGCCTCGTATGCACTGGCTCAGCAATGCACATCCATGTGCAGCCAATGCCACGCAATAAGGTCAGACAGAACTAGTGTGGCTTGTGGGGCATTCTACCTCTGGATGCTCCAACAGTGATTCTGGATTAGGGTCCATGAAGAGGGTGTCCTTTCATACTTTTCCTGGGACCCAGGTTCGGACTGGCCCATAGGACAATAGGCCCATGGTCGAACCAAAAACACAAAATGCTGGTGTGGGCCAGTTTTATGGATCAAAGTGGGCCACTTTTTTTGGCCAATTTGGGCCAGTTTGATGAGTTAGTTCACTCTGTGGAAAGTAGTTTTGACCACTGCTGCTGAATAACTATGATTTAAAATGCACAATTTGCATCACACTTAATAAATAAAAAACTCCCCCATGGTTGCTATTCAAACAGTGTCACAAAAGGCATGAATGCCCATTTGCAATTGTGGGACACTTTTGGATGTGTGCCCGAGAGAATTGTGTAGCCCAATCCGACCCTGTCCTGTGTCCTGCACAGTACCAGACAAGCACAAAGCTCAGAACTTGCATATCAACCATTGGCTGTTGATTTGAAGCAACCAAAGTGAAATTGAATCTGTGTGTCTGAAAGTGTTTCTGTGTGGGTTGGGCGGTCTGTGCCTCTGTGCGTCTGTGTATGTGTGCCAATCACTCGCATGTCCTGTGGTATAATTGCTAGATACTGTGTGGTGAAGGACACAGTGGTCTTACATTGTTTTTGTTGTGGGTATCTCGTCTGGGCAAATGGCAATTGTCTGTAAGCAGTGTGAACATATCACGGATGTCTTCTAGGGGCAGTATGATATTGGTTAGGCTAAGTTCTAAACTGGAACAATGTCGAACTGGCATGGGCTTTTTGGGACTACTATGCCATTTTTCTGAAGATAATATGAAAATGGTGCCGTCATTTTCTAGGAACATTTTAGATCTTGGCACACAAATATGCTTAAATAAGGCAATAAGGTCCTGCCATTGCAGCCTTCAAAATAGATTTACGGTTTCTTGGAGGCAATGTGAAAATTACACTCCACTCTTCTTCGATGCCAACGGTAAAATAGATTAGAGTGGACTTAACTAGGGCATCACTTGTATGGCATTGTTGAGACTGTGTTGCCAATATGTGAGTAAATGGTGCAACGCACGACTGACTCAGCAATGGTAAAACGTTCATGACCATGTGGAAACCGAGGCTGGCACGTTGAATAGAACTCTATCCTATTTGGCAATGCAGTGGCATAGTTAAGCAGCACCCTGGCATGCTGACACAATGAACATCATAACATCAGCAACAGCCTGGAAAATAAGAGCACGACTTTGACATTATTAGGAGAGGAGACCTGGCTAACGTAAACAACACGCTCATGAACTCCAGAAGTAATGTGGCAACTAGTAGCTCCTTGGCATTTAATAGTAATTCTGATTGTATTTTAGTTTGTGGCAATTCCTTATTTAATCAATAAACACTGGATCAATAATTTGCATGATGTCTCCTGTTATAGTATTTGAGAGGGTGTTAATATATTGCCTGTAATAATATTTGACTGCTTCGACTTCCACTCATTGGGGGAGCGCCATGCTGTATCAGACCATCCATCAGGGATTTCACACCCATATGTGTCTGCTGGTGATACCGTGCTTCTATTGGACACATAGGGCCTGATTTGCAAAAATAAAGTGCAAAGTGCGTGCAAAAGTTCCAGCACATGCGCTAGGATTGCATAGCGCAAATGCATCTCGCGAGGAGGCGATATACAGAAATAACTGCAAGGAGGTACCTACAGTGCAAAGAAAACAGGTTTGCACCTGACACGCCCACAACACGCCCCCAGTGCAAACCAAGCAACTACTGAAACAGAATGGTTTGTGCAAAATGTGAACCATGTCACTAAAGGCAGCAAAAATATCACAAAATTGCATGTTGATTACACACAAGTAACCAACATTAGTTGCACACATACCAACCATTAACAACCCCAGGAGTGTTACAAATCTGCCCCCGCCCCCAAATGAAGAGTGCACCTACACCAACCATTCCTACACCCTGTACACTGGCAGACACTGGCAGATCTGAGTACCCCACATGAAAAGTGCACCTGCTCCACTAATCCTACTCCCTGTACACCCACCAATCTTAGTCCTCCACATGAAAAGTGCACCCACTCTCACCATTGCTACTCCCTGTACACCCACCAATCTGCACCCCCCACATGTAAAGTGCCCCTTCACCCACTATTTCTACACCCTGTACACCCCCAAATCAGGGGCCACCAAATTTAAAGTACACCCACTATTCCCACTCCCTGTACATACACCAATTTAAGTACCCCACATGCAAAGTGCACCTACACCCACTAATCCCATTCTCTGTACAACCACCAATCACCACATCACACACATAACCCCACGCATCTCCCTCAAAGGACTAGCACCCACAAGGAGCACCTCAAATCCTGAGTAGTTTTAGTTGGCATTGGTGTTGATAGGTGTAGGGGTGGCAGGATAGTAGTATCTCCTCTGGGCATAGTATTTGCTATCTCATGGTAGACTGAGGTTGTTGCTGTTCAGGCAGACACACAGAGTAAGGGTTACTTCATAGGGGAGGAGGCATTTAGAAGGATCATGATTATTAATGGTGATACAATTTGTCAATTATGATTTACGTATTGAGGGTTGACAAGCCAGTAACAGGTCATGTAATTAGGTGAATGTGGTAGGGTGTGGCAGGCTGGTTGTTTGACAATGTTCAATGAGTCATGTGCATGTTAACTTCTTTGTTAGTCTGTGAGGCCTAGTGACCCTGTTATATGTATTTATGTGTGTGGCAGAGTGACTTTGAAAAGGCAATATGAAATACAAATAAGTATGTCTGTATTGTCTGCATTTTATGTGAAGGATGTGGATGGAGGAGATGTGACATTGTTTGAGTATGAGACACACACCACATGTCTATGCAGGACATCTATTCTCAGGTTGTTGTTTATGGCCCAACTGTAGTTGCCATGTTTCATCATTGAAGGCCATCAGGTATATGACTATGGTGTGTGCCTTTCACACAGGACGTAATTCCTGTGAAGTATGTCTGGACAAGCTCATTGCATATGTCCTGTCCCCTCACCCTTCGGCCTGGTAAGGGTATGGGTAGTGCCTGTCGCTGCGGATGCAAGCGCTCATGCACTTCTATTGGTATGCCACAACATGTGGCTATATTATGCAAAATGCAACATGCCAATATAATTTTGCAGACAACAGGTGCTACATACAACACTCCACCTGAATGGTCGAGGCAGCAGAACCGTGATTTCAGCACTCTAAATGTGCACTCCACTATGCCTCTGGTGGCAATGCGGGCTGCATTGTAGCGAGCCTCAGCTGGGGTGGTGGGATTAGGAATAGGCGTCATAATGAATGGTGACAGCAGGTTGGCACTGTCCCATGTATATGACAATATTCACATTTTGTAATGGTATCCAATATTATAGTGGTTTGTATTGGATGTGACCCGATCAGTGTGTATTGTTGTGTGTGCTGGCTGATAGTCACCAATGATCCACTTGTTGTTGAACATTCCCGATGCCAGTGCCTAGTGGATGGGGGAATGGCATAATATGTAGCTATCGTGGGTGCATGCAGGGTAGTCTGCACTCACATGCGTGATGTGCCCCTTCGCTTCATAGATCACCTGCAAATTGATTGAATGCTAATTTTGTCTATTCCGATATACATATTCTGTGGCTCGTGGTGATTGAAGTGCAACATGTGTGTAATCAATTGTGCCTAGTACCTGTGGGAAGTGGGCAACTGCATCGAATTCTTGAGCCACGCTTTGCCTTGCCTGCACAGTGCGCTGCATGTCTATGTGGCTGTGCACATGTGCTATGATGCAGCAGAGGACCTGGTGGAGGCAGCATGATTGTGTGGGCACTGAAATACCCCTGACAATGGCTGTAGTCTGTTGGAATGTGCCAGTATCCAGGAAGTGAAGGGCAGATAGCACTTTCTGCAGGGGTGGTATTGGCTATGAGCACATGGTTGGGGACACCAAGCCATTCTCCCATTCCCTGACCAAATCAAGGATGACATGTGGGGGAAGCGGTATGTGCCATACACCTCCTCATCTGGCATTCTGAATATTGTTGTGCGTGGATGGTAGATTCTGGCCCTCCTCATCCTCCTTCTCCTTCCATGAAGTTGTATGTATCCGAGCAAAGCAGGAACAGGCATGGTCACAATGTTTCTCTAGGATTGCATATATTTTTTTTTTACTTCGGATTGCGTGGTGCAGTCCTACTTTGTGGCTCGTAACGGGTGGAAGTAAAATCTGAGTCCTTTACAGTTTGGGTGGATGCACAATTGAATCTGTAAATAGAAATCTGTTTGCACTTCATGGGGCGTGTTTGTATATGTGCACAGTGCCTCCCTCCCCACATCCCTCATTTCCCTACTTTAATGACGACGGTTGCATATTCTGCCCCCTTCTTCTTCTTTGCACTGGCCATTCCCCCATGCCTTGGCGCAATGCATGCAAACATTGCGCATTGTGCCAGTAAACAGCGCAAAAGGGGTACACTTTTTTGGCGCAAAGTACATTTGCTCGACGCAAAACTATTTGTAAACCAGGCCCAAATACTATTAGCTGTCATTGGGAAATGATTTGGTTTGCGGTAGCAGGCCTGGTTTCTGGAATATGTCCTGGCTTTTTGGTCCATTTTCTTTGGGAAATTGTGCTGTAAAATGCCTTCTTTCCGTGATATGTTTTTAATTTTTGGGGGGAGAAGACCATAAACCAGTGGGATGGCGGTTGAAAGTAGAGCAATCGTGGTTGCTCAGTGCGATTTGAAGCAAGTTTTTACTCCCCACCTCTGTTCTTCAATATCATGGAAGACTGAAATAGAACATCCGGGTTAATCTTTTAGGAAGTTCAACCCTGAATTGAATTATCCTTTTGTCCTTTTACCAATTGAGTGGTATTCCAATTGTTCTTCTGGTTTGAGTTCTTTTTCAATTTTGATCCCTTATGCAATCTCACAATTTTTTTTTCTTTTCTCTTTTTTTTACATTAAGTTTCTTATGATAAATTAACTTCAGTGTATTCTTATCACTATGTGTCATGGTTGTAATTTGTAAGATGTTTATGAATTTGTTAAATATTGAAAAAGTTGATTCTTCTGCTATATTCAATAAACAATTTAAAAAAAAAACATCCGGGTTATGTTTGCCTATTTAGGGGGTGGCGTTAAATTAAATGTACCATTCAGAGCATGGTAAGACATGGCATTGATCAATATAGGTTCCTGGATTTGCAAAGAATTTGTTGAAGTAGTTAAGGCCCCTCGCCACTGACACTGGTGGCGTTTGGAGACGTCCATAATGCAGTGGCAGGGGCAGGTAATAATGCAGTGGCAGGGGAAGGTAATAATGCAGTGGCAGGTAATAATGCAGTGGCGGGGGCAGGTAATAATGAGCAGAGCATTCATCATGGGGCACCAATCAACACCATTTTACTGCTTCACTGGAGGAAGGGGGAGTGTATCAAGAGCTGAAAGGAGTCAGAGGGGCAATTACCCCTAACCCACCTCTCTACAACTGACAACATCCATAAACATCCTGTTTGCATCTGTGAGCGTGTGTGTGCACGCAATAGTGTGTGTGTGTATATATGCATTAGTGTGCATATGTGTATGTGTTTGTGTGAGCATGCATTTGTGTGTGTGCATGCATGCAAGTGTGTGTGTGCATGCATTTGTGTGTGCATGCATTAATGCACATGTGCGCATGCGTGCATGTCGTGTGTGTGCATGCATTAGTGTGTGTTTGTGTATATGCATTAGTGTGCATATGTGTATGTGTTTGTGTGAGCATGCAATAGTGTGTGCGCATGCATTTGTGTGTGTGTGCATGCGTTTGTGTGTGCACGCATTAATGCACACATGCGCATGCGCACACATGCGTGTGTGTGCATGCATTAGTGTGTGTGTGTTTGTGCGCGTGCATGTATATGCATTAGTGTGCAGATGTGTATGTGTTTGTGTGGGCATGCCTTAGTGTGTGTGTGTGAGCATGCATTCGAGTGTGCATGCATGAATGCACACTTGCGCACACGCACGTGTGTTTGTGTGTGTGTGTGCATTAGTGTGGATGTGTAAGGAAATCAACGACATATGGCATGCGGATTTGCTGCATGAAGAAACTCGGACACAGTTTGGATTGTTGGTTGTCTAGACAGAAATATAGCCTTATAAATAAATGTATTCATGCCGCCCGCAGTCCAATCTCTTCATAGTGGTTCTGTTGTCACGCACAATCCATTTTCCGTTCGGTAAGTAATAGTTGTAGTCCCATTAAAGTAAAACAGCTATATTTAAGCAGACATTGATTTACATGCAGATCGGAATCTGACTTCCCTAAGGCTCCATGTATTGACTCGTGGAGTTAATTAAAGCCGCCCTTTGTTGAAGTCCATTAAGATATTACACATCAATATTCGCAGCTGCAGTGCGTACAGCGGAACCCAATGACACTGCCCTTTGTGTAGTTGCTATCACTCTGTGAGCTGGTATTCAGCCTGTGGAAAATGTGGTGTTTGGCTGAAATAATAAAGGCACCATTCTTAAAATGCTAATTCCAGCTTCCCATTACCTTGTCTCCCAAAGCACTGCTGTGCCACAAACCTCAGCAGAATATCACGAGGGAATTAGCTCATCTTTAAAATCACTCATCTTTTAAGGTGGAATAACCTCTGCTTACCTGGGATTGACCCTGATTGATATAGGAGTTAAATATCTTCAATTGATCAGCTAGTGCCATGGATCTATGTTATGTGACCTCTGCCCCCACACACCTGCTAATCAAAACTGCCTCTTTTTTGCTGCTCTTTGTTTGTTTGTTTATTTGGTAATGCGCACCAAACCCTGGGGTAGATGGGCGCAGCAGTTACAAGAATATTTGAAGCTTAGTTACAGTATATAAGTCTATACAGTAGATGAAAAAATGTCCATTTTACAGAAAACACTGGGCCCAGCAGTTGCAAGAATATTTGAAGCTTAGTTACAGTGTGCAAGTCAATACAGTACATGAAAAAATAAACATTTACATAGCAAAAGTTTGGGTGGGGGAACAAAAATGCAGGTAGGTACGCTAGTGTAAAAGGGAAAGACAAGAAGAAAGTAGTATACATATGGGTCACACAAATTAGAGCAGGTCAGCAGGTCGGAGGCACAAGTAGGTGATCAGATTCTAAATGTAATTGGTGCGGAGCCAGTACAACAGCTTGTGTCTGAAGCTAGGCTATGACTGTTCCACTCTGAAGGCAATGGGGAGAGCATTCCATGAGGGAGCAGCTTTAACTGGGAAGCTAGTTCCACCAGCTTCCTGACCCCCAACACTCTTTGCTTGCTTAAGCTGCTTTCTAGCCTTTTTGCTTTTGTAGTCAGTCAGCTGGTGTAAGTGGATTTAAGTCATATGACCTCTACCCCATCCACCTTCTAATCCCTGCTAATATTTTGGTATGTATATTTTGGAACTTTTCTTCTTACCCCACCTGAGGCTGCCATCCAGCCTCTGTTCTTTTGCAGTTGGTCAGCAGGCACAAGTGGAGGTAGGCCATTTGACCTCTGCCCCACCTACATGCTAATTCCTGATACTCTTTCTGTGCTTCTTTTTTGCTGCCCTTTTTCTTAACCCAACCCTTTTCTATATTTACTTAAGCTGCTTTCCAGACCCTTTTCTTGTGCAGTTGTTCAGCTGTTGCAAGGGACCTCTGCCACCAGTGGCATAAGAAGATCCATCCTCTAGCAGCAAACATGGTCAGAGCAGGTCACGTAATCCTACTCTTCCTTCATTCTGCCTCCCAACTACTGCTGAACACCTAGAACTAGAACATCCTTTAATGAACACCAGTGGTGTAAGCCAATCTAGTCTCCAGCAGCAGACATGGTGAGAGAAGATAATATGAACTCACTTTTCTCACCTTGTACCGTTTAGTCACTGATGACCATGACCATCGCAGGCTTCGCGTAATGAACACCAGAAGTGTAAGATGATCATTCTTCAGTAGCTGATGTGGCGAAAGCAATTATATCACCTCACTCTTCCCGTCTTCTGACCACCTTTCACGGCGAAACACGCCCACCCATTCAAGAAGTCTCTCCTAGGTGTCTTTATCGTTACCCAGTCATTCATCTTCCTGTTTTCCCCCTACTGGTCAACATGCGGACCGGTGAGGGAAAACCTCATCATGTCTTCACCATATCTTCAGAAAAGGAGGTACAAAAACACAAGCAGTGCCTTTTTGTACCTGTAAAGGCCTGTTTGGGCCATGAGATGGACCCTCTGCACCCAGTTACTGGTGAGACATAACCATGTGTCTCTCACAAATCAAGATCTTCACCACACTCTCCAGGGAGCACCTGGGGAAAACACGTATCCACGTTACCCATTTAACACTGCCAACCTTCTCCAAATCCCCCTTGTCTCCTATCACTCACACCCCTTGCACAGTACACACGATTTAATGTTGATTAACACCCACTCAGCCATCCGACACACAGCAGGCATTTTGGTCGTGATCACTGCCAATAAACCTGTTGCATCTTCATTACGGAAAACAGGCACACACCAACCTCCTCCCACCTATTTGATTACCTCGTCCCACTGGGATACACCATTCAACATGTTGACCAGTGGGGGAAAACAGGAAGAGGCATGGCAGTCATTCACAAAATTGACAGGTATTGTGCGGATCACATTAAATCAACATTAGACTCAATGGAAATGCTCACTTGCCAATTCCCTCTATCACACAAGGGCTCAGCCACTTCCACCTTATCTAAAGACCACCCGAGAAATGTGGTACCGTCCTAGATTAGTTTATGGATTTATATTCTACATCTTCATTCTCTCATGCAATAAACATCTTTCTTGAAAGTTTCAACCTCCATGGGACCCAAGCAACCAAAAACATCAGAGAGACATTCCTTTCCCTGGCAGAACTGCTATACAATCTATCCCCCACACACATTAGGGTGATAACCTACAATTCATACAACCATCCCAATCCCCTTATCAAACTCTCAGACAGTGGACAACGGTCAGGATAAACGTCCCATGAAAGCATGTCACTCCTTCAAACACTTTCCAGTCAAGGCACCAGGGAAAATGTTGTCAAAATTCCCCAATTCTGCGAATATCACCTTGTAGTTAGAAAATGTAAACCAAACCTCAAGGGAACTGTCGTGTACTTTCACTCCAGAAAAACTGAACCATGCTATATCCAAGCCCTTCACCCTTGGTATACTCACAAGCTCTCTATCAACAAACGATGAATGGGAGCTCTAGAGAAATGCTGGGCCAAGGCCCAAAAACAGGAGCACGTTTCAACCCATAAGGCATAATATTCTAAATGGCAGACCCTGATCTGAAGCCAAGGATATTTGTTACACCGCCAACATTACGACTTTGTCTAACAGGAGTTAAGCCCACCCAGTTTCAGAGGCTGCAGAACCCCAGGAGAAATGTGAGGCTATTAATGTTCTTTAACGACAAAATCAATACTATAATGCTCCACATTGAGGACTCAAAATCATCTGATCCCCCTCGCTATATCACACCATGGGCCATTCAACCCTGGACCGACTACTCTCCCCTCTCACTCAAGGACTCCTCCTTATGCTTGCATCTTTTAAACTGAACTCTTATAATGATGACATCTACCCAGTCACCATCCTTACAAGATGTACCCGTCCTGCTAGCTTATATGAACTCTCCTGAAATAACACACCTTCAACCCAGAAGACCCAACAAACTACTAGCCAATGATGACCCTAACGTTTATCAGCAAAGTCATCGAGAATATAACTGCTAACTAACTACAAACAAAAACCAAATCACACAGTCTGCTCCAGGTTTACCAATCCGGGTTCCATCCCAAAGGCAGAACTGAAAATGCCATCATCCAAATGGTCTACAATGACATTCAGATTATCAATAAAACGGGACTCATGCCTGCTTATTCTCCTGTGCTTCAGGGCTGCATTTGGCACAGTAGGTCATCACGCGCTACTTACCCTACTCATACAGAATGGGCTTCTCTGCCACCAACCTGAACTGGTTTCCATCCTGCCTATCTGGCAGACACAAATCTGTACAGATGGGCATCCTCTTGTCTGAATAGCATCCCGTCACCTATGGAGTCCTTCAGGATTCCATTCTATCCTTGGTCATCTTTAACTACTATGTGGAAAAGGTGGGCTCACTTCTAGATGACCCGACTTCACAACACACCAGTACGCGGATGATCCACAATTGTCAAGGGCCATATTCCAAACATGGATGACAAGTGCCTATTCAAAGCTTGACCGCACCAACTCTGAATTCATACTCCTGGGTCACCCCTTCAAGCAGGAACCCACTCAGAGCTGACTGCACAGAATATGCTTCGACAGGTGTAACTCTCACCTTACCCACTTAGCAAAATCACTAGGCTTAATTGTGGACAGCAATTGACCACTTCAGATATGACGTGCACAAATTACACAGGCTCACCATCCTGGCTATGATCTGGCTCAAAACCACAGGACTTTCCTACAAGGAAACCACTGCCGCTACACTGGCCTACCTGATGGGCAAACGCAAATCATTGGTCGGAAAACACAGTCATCTCACAGTAAGACGCTTAGCAGATTGGAAACTGACTTGAACGCAAGGAGAACATTAGGAAACAGTTCTCCTCATGCTATACTCCCGTTCTCTAGAACTCCATCTCAGTGGCAATCCAGACTGCACCTAGTCTCTTCAGTTTAGGAAAAAAAGTGCTTCCGACAACACTCTAGTGTAACCTACAATAAGGTTATCTTGTGCACACAGCCATCTGTGTATTGGCCAATGATAATTATTGCTAATCTTTATTTAATTACTTGTGAGCTTCTTGCTACTAAGGTTTTGCTATATGAAATGAACAGCACTGCATTGCTCCCAAGATAGATTTGCACTATATAAATATTTCTTAAAAATAATAATAATACAAATAATAAAAAGAATAATTAGAATTAAAAAAATAATAGTATTCGATTCAAATTTGAGTGGCATTGTCGAAATGCTGTGACAAGAGATTTAATAGGAAAAATATGACACAAAATAATATTTCAAATAAATAAAGCATTGATATGAAATTCAGCATACGAGAATTTCATCATGTAGCCACCAAACCAAGACATTAATCTATACTCTAAGATGTGAATTCAAAATATGGCACAAAAAAAGAATTGAAGGGCATGTGGTGCAAAATTTGCGGATTGGCTGAGACGCAGCAAAATATTGTGTTTGCAAAGTGTGTTGCTGTGAGGTGGCCAGAATTTTTCTGTGCTCCTGGTATAGTTTTCAGGTTCAGGGCAAAGAAGCAGTATCCATTAAGGTTCAGACGGCCACCTCTTCGATATTAATGGGGAGGCGTTGGCTTGTGTGCGTCATTGCCCACAGCAATGATTGTAGGTAAGGAACCTTGCAATGGAGTTCTGACTTCCATAGCTGCATTTCAATCAGCAATGCAGCTTGCATGGTAAGTGGTCACAGTCCAAAAAAAAAAAAAAAACACACACTACATTGCCAATGTAGAAGGTTGAGGTGACGATCCTGTGGGACCACTCACTGTAACCCCTATAGAATGCTCAGTAAAAGCGGGCCTGCACTGGCCACCTCCCCTTTGCAAACTGTTACCAACTGCCTAGCAATCACTGCTTTCTGTGACCACTTCAACAATTTGAAAGAACTGCCGAGTTCCCTTGCAAAGAGAATGTGGGACCGCCAGTTCCAAAACACCTTCTATTGCCACTCAAAAGAAGTCACAATGCTTTCAATTGCAACTGCACAGCCACTTTGGTGCATTGGGGAAGTTAGTGTTCACAAACTAGTTTTTTCATCTGGTGTCTGATATACGTTAGAGCCATCATACAGGAGGTGCACAGAGACACAGCAGGCTCTTGCCCAATGTTGATGTTTTTGCCAAGGTACTGATACCCAAGGCCTGGGATAAAGCGTCAATGGGATCTACTGTGGTTTGCCCCATGCACAGGTTGCCTCCCGCACAGGAGGGTGTTGTGCCGCAATCCCTGGAACCTAGGCACAGAGGATTGTTTTATTTATTTATTTTATTTCATATTGATAGCAGCGCACCAAACCCTCAGGCATCTAGGAGCTAGTTACAGTAAGTGCAAAGTGATATTCCACAAAGTGCAAGACCACACAAAAGGGTTACAAAATGCGGGTGGTTCTTGAAATGATAATCATAACATGGTATGTTGCCACTGAGGCTGCTTGTGAGATGGGGATCCACTTTCAGAAAGCACTAGTTGGCCTTTTGGCAGAACTGGTTCACTCTCCAGACCTCAAGTCATATGATCCATGTTGTTCGCCCAATTGGCGCAGCCCTTAGGAGCAGAAATCACATATCTTGACCTTTTTCCTGACCCTTAATTTGCATTTGTCTTCCTTCACCCCCTTCCTCACTGACTATTGCCATAGTGTGTTCTATTAATCCGGGACAATACTTTGATCTGATCTGAACTGTTCCTCTCCTTGCACTTCAATTTAGCATAGTGCAGGATTTCTGAATAAATAAATACGTGATTTGGCTGGTCACAGCTTTCCAAGGGCTCTGCTGTGATTATGTATTGTGTTCTATTGTTTACAATGCACTGCATTTTTAATTTTAAAAGAAATCACAAACCCAGTAAAAGTCTACCTTTTTCCAACTTCCCTTCTTCGGAATGGTCAACCTAATTTGTATTGTGTTTCTGTGTATATTTGTGTACAGTGTGTTGATGGTTACTTTGAGCTGGGTGACTGTTCCCGCTTTTCATCCAATTAAAAATGTGATGGTGAGCGTTAATTTTGTTATCAGTCATCCGTTATAATTTCCGAATGTGCTTGCCAATGAAAGAGTGCCCCTCCATTGCGTAAACACCACTGTCTTGGTTCTGCTTCATTGATTTTCTGGAGTTGCTTCGATTTTTTGACAAGTTTTGATGCATGAGGGTTGTGAGTGGTTGGGTAACGCTTGCCAATCTTCAGTTAAGCCATGATGCCAACTACACCTGCCTTTACTTCATTTTATCACTTTGACGCCCCAACCCCTCGTGCTGAATGCATACATGATGCAAACCTTTGAGCTAAAAAGGGTGGGAACAGGGTCGGCGGCATCAGGTGGACACACCTGGGGGGGTATGTCCTGCATCATTTTTCCTCTGCTTCTTGGACTTCGTAAAAAACATTAGTAGTCTTAACACTGAAGGGGATGATGTTGGTGCCATGAAATAATGATAACAACACTCTTCTTGTTTATTTGGTTCACTGGTCAATTATTTATGACAGGTTCCTATACACACTATGCAAAACATGTCTTGGTAAGCCATTCTGTGATAATGGTCGACATAAGAAATCCCTGCATTATATTGTGTATAGGGGTGTTTACCCTGCTGTTCATCTTTGTTAACCTATTGCCTCTGCCCTTCAAGTTTACCTGGAGTTTTTGTGCTTAATAGAATATTCAGTGATTGATTCTCCAGGTGCATTCATTCTACTCAGAGTGCTTCTGCTGGAAAGAACACAGAGTGGGTGTCTCTCTGACTCAGTTCTACTTGTAGTTCCTATGCTAGACATAACACTGAGTGACTGGCTCTCAAGATGATTTCTAGTTGGAGTTATTCTGCTGGGTAGAGCATCCAATGGCTGTTCTTTGGCTTAATTCTACTTGTAGTTCCTATGCTAGACATAACACTGAGTGACTGGCTCTCAAGATGATTTCTAGTTGGAGTTATTCTGCTGGGTAGAGCATCCAATGGCTGTTCTTTGGCTTAATTCTACTTGTAGTTCCTGTGCTAGGCATAACACTGAGTGACTGGCTCTCAAGACGATTTCTAGTTAGAGTTATTCTGCTGGGTAGAGCATCCAATGGCTGTTCTTTGGCTTAATTCTACTTGTAGTTCCTATGCTAGACAGAACACCCAGTGACTAGCTCCCAAGTCTAGCTGGAGTTCCTCTGCAAGGTAGAGCATCCAATGACTGCTCTTTGGCTTAGTTCTACTTGTAGTTCGTTCCTATGCTAGACAGAACACTGAGTGACTGGCTCTCAAGATGATTTCTAGTTGGATTTCTTCTGCTGGGTAGAGCATCCAATGGCTGTTCTTTGGCTTAATTCTACTTGTAGTTCCTATGCTAGACATAACACTGAGTGACTGTCTCTCAAGATGATTTCTAGTTGGAGTTATTCTGCTGGGTAGAGCATCCAATGGCTGTTCTTTGGCTTAATTCTACTTGTAGTTCCTATGCTAGACATAACACTGAGTGACTGGCTCTCAAGATGATTTCTAGTTGGAGTTATTCTGCTGGGTAGAGCATCCAATGGCTGTTCTTTGGCTTAATTCTACTTGTAGTTCCTGTGCTAGGCATAACACTGAGTGACTGGCTCTCAAGACGATTTCTAGTTAGAGTTATTCTGCTGGGTAGAGCATCCAATGGCTGTTCTTTGGCTTAATTCTACTTGTAGTTCCTATGCTAGACAGAACACCCAGTGACTAGCTCCCAAGTCTAGCTGGAGTTCCTCTGCAAGGTAGAGCATCCAATGACTGCTCTTTGGCTTAGTTCTACTTGTAGTTCGTTCCTATGCTAGACAGAACACTGAGTGACTGGCTCTCAAGATGATTTCTAGTTGGATTTCTTCTGCTGGGTAGAGCATCCAATGGCTGTTCTTTGGCTTAATTCTACTTGTAGTTCCTATGCTAGACAGAACACTGTGTGACTGGCTCTCAAGATGATTTCTAGTTGGAGTTCTTCTGCTGGGTAGAGCATCCAATGGCTGTTCTTTGGCTTAATTCTACTTGTAGTACTTATGCTAGACAGAACACCTAGTGACTAGCTCACAAGTCTAGCTGGAGTTCCTCTGCTAGGTAGAGCATCCAATGACTACTCTTTGGCTTAATTCTACTTGTAGTTCATATGCTAGACAGAACACTGAGTGACTGGCTCTCAAGATGATTTCTAGTTGGATTTCTTATGCTTGGTAGAGCATCCAATGGCTGTTCTTTGGCTTAATTCTACTTGTAGTTCCTATGCTAGACAGAACACTGAGTGACTTGCTCTCAGGATGATTTCTAGTTGGAGTTCTTCTGAAGGGTAGAGCATCCAATGGCTGTTCTTTGGCTTAATTTTACTTGTAGTTCCTATGCTAGACAGAACATTGTGTGACTGGCTCTCAAGATGATTTCTAGCTGGGTTCTTCTGATGTGTAGAGCATCCAATGGCTGCTCTGTTGCTTAGTTCTACTTGGAGTTCTTGTACCAGATAGAAAACATAGCAGCTGCCTGTCTGGCAGAGATATACCTCGAGTTCTTCTACTAAGTAGAACATGGAATTGCAACCTAGGTGCTTGAGGTGATTGGAAGTACCTATCCTAGGCAGAATATGGAAATGATGCCTGATAGGCTGAGTTCTACCAGATTTTCATTATGTTAGAGCATATGATTGATGTCTGAATGGCTTAGTTCTACCTAGATTTCTTTTACCAGGCAGAACATGGACTTAATGTCTGTATTGTTGGGTTCTACCTGGAGTTCTTAGACTAGGCGGAGCAGCATTTACTTCCTGCCTGGTTGTGTTCTCCCGAGAGTTCTTATGTAATGCAGAGCATGGAATTTCTTCCTCTCTGTTTCAGTTCTCCCTTTCGTTCGTAAGGTAGGTAGAGTATAGATGTTCTGCCTGTTTTCCCCAAGTACTACCTGGAGTGTTTGTCCTAGGTAGAGTATGGAATTTCTGCCTGTCTGGCTGAATTCTACCAGGAGTGCTTGTGCTGGGTAAAGTATGGAATGTCTGACTGTCTGGCTGAGTTCTACCTGGAGTGTTTTTGCTAGGTAGAGTATGGACTTTCTGCCAGCCTAGCAGAGTTCTCCCTAAAGTTCTTAATCTAGGCAGAGCATCGATGTTCTGCCAGGAGTGCTTGTGCTAGGTGGAGCATGAAATCTATGCCTGTCTGGCTGAGCTCTACCTGGTGTGTTTGGTCTGGGCAGAGTATGGAATTGCTGCGTGTCTGGCTGAGTTTTACCTGGAGTGTTTGTGCTAGGCAGAGCATGTAATATCTGCCTGTCTGGCAGAGTTCTACCTAGAGTTCTTAATCTAAGCAGAGCATCAATTATCTGCCTTTCTGGAAGACTTCTACCTGGAGTGTTTGTGCTAGGTAGAGTATAGAATTGCTGCTCATCCGGCTGAGTTCTACCTGGGGTGTTTGTGCTAGGTAGAGTATGGAATTGCTGCTTGTCTGGCTGAGTTCTATTTGAGGTGTTTGTGCTGGGTAGAGTATGGAATTGCTGCTTGTCTGGCTGAGTTCTATCTGAAGTGTTTGTGCAAAGTAGAGTATGAAATTGCTGCTCATTTGGCTGAGGTCTACCTAGAGTTCTTAATCTAGGGAGCGCATCGATGTTCTGCCTGGAGTGCTTGTGCTGGGTGGAGCATGGAATATATGCCTGTTTGGCTGAGTTCTACCTGCAGTGTTTGTGCTAGGTGGAGTATGGAATTGCTGCTCATCTGGCTGAGTTCTACCTGGAGTGTTTTTCCTAGGTAGAGTATGGAATTTCTGCCTGTCTGGCTGAGTTCTACCTGGAGTGTTTTCGCTAGGTAGAGTATGGACTTTCTGCCAGCCTGGCAGAGTTCTCCCTAAAGTTCTTAATCTAGGCAGAGCATCAATGTTCTCGCAGGAGTGCTTGTGCTAGGTGGAGTATGAAATCGGTGCTGTCTGGCTGAGTTCTACCTGATGTGTTTGTTCTGGGTGAGTATGGAATGGTAGAGTTCTACCTGGAGTGCTTGTGGTAGGCAGACTATGGAATTTCTGCTTTTCTGGCAGAATTCTACCTGGAGTGTTTGTGCTAGGTAGAGTATGCAAGTGTTGCCTGTCTGGCTGACTTCTACTTGTAATGTATGTGCTAGGCAGTGTATGGAATTGCTCCTCATCTAGTCGTGTTCTACCTGGGGTGTGTGCTAGGTAGAGTATGGAATCGCTGCTCGTCTGGATGAGTTCTACCTGGGGTGTATGTGCTAGGTAGAGTATGGAATTGCTGCCGTCTTGCTGAGTTCTACTTGTGATGTGTGTTCTAGGCAGTTTGTGGAATTGCTGCCTGTCTGGCTGAATTGTACCTGGGGTGTGTGTACTAGGTAGAGTATGTAATTTCTGCTTGTCTGGCTGAGTTCTACCTGAAGTGTTTGTGCTAGGTAGAGTATAGAATTGCAGCTCATCCGGCTGAGTTCTACCTGGGGTGTTTGTGCTAGGTAGAATATAGAATTGCTGCTCATCCGGCTGAGTTCTACCAGGAGTGTTTGTGCTAGGTAGAGTATAGAATTGCTGCTCACCCGCCTGAGTTCTACCTGGGGTGTTTGTGCTAGGTAGAGTATAGAATTGCTGCTTATCCGGCTGAGTTCTACCTGGAGTGTTTGTGCTAGGTAGAGTATGCAAGTGCTGCCTGTCTGGCTGACTTCTACTTGTAATGTGTGTGCTAGGCAGTGTATGGAATTTCTCCTCATCTAGCCATGTTCTACCTGGGGTGTGTGCTAGGTAGAGTATGGAATCGCTGCTCGTCTGGATAAGTTCTACCTGGAGTGTTTGTGCTAGGTAGAGTATGGTATTACTGCTTGACTCGCTGAGTTTTACCTGGGGTGTTTGTGCTAGGTAGAGTATGGAATTACTGCTTGACTGGCTGAGTTCTACCTGGGGTGTTTGTGCTAGGTAAAGTGTGGAATTGCTGCCTGGCTGGCTGAGTTCTACTTGTGATGTGTGTTCTATGCAATTTATGGAATCGCTGCCTGTCTGGCAGAATTCTACCTTTGGTGTGTGTACTAGGCACAATATGTAATTGCTGCTCGTCTGGCTGAGTTCTACCTGATGTGTTTGTGCTAGGTAGAGTATAGAATTGCTGCTCATCTGGCTGAGTTCTACCTGGAATGTTTGTGCTAGGTAGAGTTTGGAATTGCTGCTTGTCTAGCTGAGTTCTACCTGAAGTGTTTGTGCAAGGTAGAGTATGGAATTTGCTGCTTGTCTGGCTGAGGTCTACCTTGAGTCCTTCATGTAGGCAGAACATCGATGTTCTGCCTGGAGTGCTTGAGCCAGGTGGAGTATGGAATCTATGCCGGTGTGGCTGAGTTCTAACTGGAGTGTTTGTGCTGGGTAGAGTATGGAATGTCTGCCTGTTTGGAAGAGTTCTACCGGAAATGCTTGTGGTAGGCAGACTATGGAATTTCTTCCTGTCTGGCAGAGTTCTACCTAGAGTTCTTAATCTAGGCAGAGCATCGATTAGCTGCCTTTCTGGCGGAATTCTACCTGGAGTGTTTGTGCTAGGTAGAGTAAGGTATTGCTGCCTGTCTGGCTGAGTTTTACTTGTAATGTGTCTGCTAGGCAGTGTATGGAATTGCTGCTCGTCTAGCTAAGTTCTACCTGAAGTGTGTGTGCTAGGTAGAGTTTGGAATGGCTCCTTGTCTAGCTGAGTTCTACCTGAGGTGTGTGCTAGGTAGAGTATGGAATTGCTACTCATCTGGCTGAGTTCTACCTGAGGTGTGCCACACTGGTGGAGTTTTACTTTGTACCAACTACGAAAACGTTTCCATGCGCCTGGTTAAATATTGCAAATCAGAAAAATGTTGCAGTTGATGTGGGGCAACAAAGGGGCATTTGACCCCTAAACCTTGAGGAAAATGCTCCACACTCGAAGAACTGTGCCACAACGTATATTTGTGGAAACTGAAATTTATTGATTATAATGCCCTTTTGGATAACACGTGTTTCGACACACCAGTGTCTTTTTCAAATCAGGGCTGGTAATAAAAACTAGTGAAAGTGTAGCCGAATTCACAGTGAAAAACATATATCAGAGATCATAATGCATAATCAAACACATGTAGAAGTAAACCATGAAAACAAAAGATTCAATTACATTAAAAATAGTCACAGAGAAAAATGGAGGGGTGAAGGGGCAGGAGGTTCAATGTAAGAAAACAGAAAGAAAAAAGGTAAAGAACAACAACAAAATATTAATACATACTCATAGCTCATTATCTAGTAGTGTTTAAACAAAAACATCAATCTTACTTAAGATGATAGATATAGAGGTTTGCCCATGGAGGCCTTACCTATATTCCAAATCAAAAGTCTTTAATTCAGTAGAGCAGAAAGTCATGGGTTAAATCCCCCTGTTTTGATTCACGCCAAAATATCACATTTTAGACAGTAAATACATGTGACTTGTCATTTAAAACGTCCAACATTGTCAAAGTCTCCTATATTACATATTATTGAAACTATATGTTTAAGTGAAAAAACCTACAATAGTGAATTACCCAAAATTAAAATAACCTCAATTATACAAATTAGTAATTTTTTGTAAGAAAGTGTTCATGTAAATACTGGATGAAATCCTAACATGATAGAATACTAAATGCGATAAACAGGGTCTGACTAGAGCGCGGCAAAATAATTCAAATGATGTACTCATAGACCAAATAGTGCTAAGTCCAAAGACGCCGCGACTACATGTATGAAGTATGCGCTTACTCTGGTCCAAGCACGGCCAGCCCATTACTCGAGTTGCAGCCGTGCGGCAGAATGCGCCAACAAAAAAGCACTGGGAGCACAAAAGAAATGTGTTGCAGCTTACCTCCGGCTTATACTCAATCTCCTTTCGTCTGGGTCGGTCGGCAAAGAGGTTTCTCCCAAGTTTACAAGGGTTGTCTAGGCAACCCTAGTCCTACTACTATTTCCATTACAGCCTAGCCTATTCGGAGAGTCAGGCAAAATAAATGAGCGCCATATTAAGAGTTCGAATTATAGAAAAGGAAATACGAATCGTCGAAATAGACAAAGGGTCTCCATGGGGCTGTAGTTTTAGCATGTAGAGTAGTCGGAAAGGCTAGGCAAATATATATCTCAGTATATTACCAGATAGCAGAAAAAAGCTGTAGTATTAGATGAAGGGACACAATGACAAAGGTGATGGGGGCACGGCTGAACAAAATACCATTCACGCTAAACATGTGTTTAAATCCCCGGGATTACATGAAAAAGATGTCATATAAACAAATTAACTGTAAAGCCAAATGGTTCCAAATATTTCAGTATCATAAATGCTAGTCGAGAACAATGAGTAACATGTAGTATTGTAGTACAGATAAAATATCAGCAGGAACACATGAATACATTTAAGGAACCTTATGTGTTATTTTCCCCTTAGAGGAAGTACACCATTTCATGATCTTGGTTCAGGCCAAATTCTGTTGCTCTAAATTTACAAATTGTGCGAGCTTCCATCTGGCGAAGGAGGATCTCTCTGTTACCGCCTCTCTCACCAAGGGAGGCTTGCCTCAATCCGTTGAACCTCACATTCATTTTGTCATCCAATTGATGATTAGTTTGCCAATGTTGTGAAAGTGGTAGTGTGGAATCAGATTTACTCATAGTATAAATATGCTCGCGTATTCTACACCTGAGTTCTCTTATGGTGCTCCCAATGTATACGCGTGCACATGTGCATATTATGGCATATACTATGTATTTGCTCCGACAGTTACAAGTAGTTCCTCTTGAATCCGAAAAATCCGAAAAAATCTCTGTGTTATGATGTGCTAATTTGCACATACTACACGATCCACATTTTCTGAATCCTGTCGGTATCTTCGGCAACCATAGGTGTTGGCAAATCAGGGAGTAGGAATGGGCTGAGTATATTTTTCAAAGATTTTGCTTTTTTGAAAATTAGTTTAGGTTTTTCATCGATATGATCTCTGAGATGGTCATCCAGTTTGAGCAAATACCAGTTCTTGTTTAGTATCTTTCTGATTTCAAAGTTGTCATGTGAAAAAGTTGTAATGAAGCTGACTTTGTTGAATTCCTCTGATCAATTAGGAATCTTTTGTGTTAGGGTTACATCCCTATTCATGGTCTCAACTTTTGCATATGCCATGTCTATATGTTTCTTTTTGTAACCTCTCTGATGAAATCCGTGTTTCAATAAATCACATTCCTCATTAAAGTCATTAGTATTAGCACAGTTTCTACGGGCTCTCACAAATTCACCCTTCGGCATGTTTTTTATTACTGTTCGTTGGTGACAACTAGTTCCAAAAAGGGTTGAATTTGCCTCAGTTGGTTTTCGGAAAGTCTTTGTCAGAAATTTGCCGTTCATCACATAAATGGTGAGATGTAGAAAATCCAAGGTGGAGTCACTGGATGGTCCTGAAAGAAAAATCCCCTCTGTATTGTTGTTAAGACGATCTCTGAATTCCAGTAGTTCTTGGTTATCACCTTTCCAGATAAGTAAAATATTGTCGATGAATCTCGTCCACATCACAATTTTGTCATGGGCATGTGGATCTGTGTAGACATTTTTGTCCTCAAACTTGCTCATAAAAAGGTTTGCAAGGGCCGGTGCGTATTTGACACCCATGGCCACTCCCTGTTTCTGCTTGTAATATTGCTTGTCAAATATGAAAATATTGTTCTCCAAAGTTAATGTTAGCATTTCTTTCAGCATGGTCACGTAATGGTAATGTGAAGCAGATTCCCCATGAAAAATGTAATCTATAGTTTCGATGGCTGCCTCGTGTTTAATCGAGGTATATAGAGCTCGGACATCCCAAGTGACTGAGGTGTGTGCCTGGTAGAGTATGGAATTGCTGCTCGTCTGGCTGAGTTCTACCTGGGGTGTTTGTGGTAGGTAGAGTATGTAATTACTGCTCGGCTGGCTGAGTTCTTCCTGGAGTGTTTGTTCTAGGTTGAGTGGCCACATCTTTAGAGCCGTTGAATTAAGAATGGTAGAACTACCCTTGGTTTTCTTCAGTTGCCCGCTGTTAGCTGGACTTCACTTACCTGTAGTAAACGCGAGCTTGCTTGACGGGTGATAACTTTATTACTTCCGTGAAATGAACATTGTGTTCTCCAAAGTTTACTTGTAAGCAAATAACACCTGCACGATGAAATGCTCCAACATCTCATTTTCATCCCATTTGGGATGAACACTGCTTTGTTTACAACATAACATCAAGCTCTGTTACAGGGGGAGAGGCGATGTGGACCCCATTTAAAGAAACTCAAGTGCGTGCTTCATCACAGCCAAAGGGACTAAATACGGCTGGCCTGTGCGCATTTAGCCATGTCGTTCCCACAGACCATGCAGAGAGACATGCATCCTAAATGCATGAGCGATATGACGAAGGTATATTACACATGCCAGGCCTGTAGCCCGTACTCCTGCCAGGCGACCTGAGATGCCTCCATGGGACGGCTCCATCCGAGGGGCATGGTTGTTTTCTTTTTATTGGTGATTTGTAATGCGCCCAATATGCAAACGCGGTTGCCTTCAGGTAGCGGGCACAGGGCAGTATGGAAATTTGATGAGATTAGAGGGGAGGGAAAGAGGTATGAGGAAGATGAGGGAAGTAGTAATCCCAAGCAGCCCAAATTGGGTTTTCTGATGCTCCAAGGGACTGCAGGTTACTCCCCATGACTGCGACAGACATTTAAAAAATGTAAGTGTGCATAGTGTTCAAGTAACACAAGTGCACAAGTTGTGGTCATGCGCATTTAGACGCATCCATCCACTTTTTTCAGAGGGCAGATGCCATCTCCCTTGGGTGTTTAACTTAGGCGTTATTTTTTTGGGCGGGGGGCAAGGGCAGGGACGTCATTTCACCAAAATGCCAGGGGTAGCGGAAGCGACATCACACGACCCTTAACCCCTGATGACATCACCGGACGTGATGTCATTTGACCCCACCCCAAAGTGATATCGCGGGAAGTGATGGAACATGAATTTATACCCGTTGACAAAACAGGAAGTGGCAGCACATAGCATTGTATACTACGAAAAATATGGTTACGATATCACTATAATGTGATGTACATTTCATACAAGAATGGATCGTCATATGTATCGTTAAGATCAGTGTGTATAGGCCCATATTACCAAATGACTGTGATTGCAAGCAGACGTCCATGACCAAATGATAATGATGTGTTATTATAAAGCACTTAATTTTAAGCGCTTTACATAGAAGAAATATACACCCAATATCACCCAACCTGTGTTGGTACCCATTTATCGACCTCAGAAGGATGAAAGGCTGAGTTGAGGTGTTTGAGAACAGACTAAATCAGTGACTCACCCCCTGGAGTGTGCCTGAAATAAACCTTTAATGTGTCTAGCAATTATTGTATAGAATTCTAGAAAGACCCATTTTTTGGCATTCCTATTCTTTCTTATTGAGGTTGAGTGCTGAAAGTGTTAGACTTGTGGCCCTCATGTTCTTATTTTTCTTCTTTTTTTAAGGGGCCTGAACAAGAAATCTAGCCACTCCAGAATTAAAGAGCCACATGGTGCTGGCCACAGCCCAGGAGCGTGCATTGCAAAAAACATATATATATATATTTTTTAGAGGTCGCAAGGGAGACCTCAGAGGTCGCACTTGCGACCTCTGGCAACCCCCAAATTACGTCCCTGGGCAAGGGTGCCTGTCTTCTCCAACTTTTGGGGCACATCCTTTTGTCCCACTCCTTTGGCAGGTGCTCCTTTCATTTAGATGAAATGCCCCCCGCCTCCAACATTTTTAGCAAAGTTAATCCACTAGTGTTTAAGGCATTAAGTAAAAAAACAAAAACAAATGTAGATTCCTCCCATTCATTGAATGGATGGGTTTGGGGCCGGGATTCAAACCCAGGCCTTCAAGTCCGCAGGCCAGAAACGTGCACTTGAAAATGTGATTAAAAAAAAAGAAATGTTTTTAGGGGATCTTGCTGTGAAGTGTGTATTTCATAACAGGTTCAAGGGTGTAAAGGGTTCCTGTCTTTTATACTATGCCAGCAAAGATATAGAAGCATCTCCTATAGCAGCTTATCTTTCGGGTTTGGTGATTTATTGTCTGAAAGGTAAATAGTAATTTGTCCTGTGCACTTTCTTCCATTAGGAAATGCCAATTGAATGACATTTGCATATTTCACTTTAATATGTGATCACTTCTGGTGACATCACTTCCCATTGTCTATGTTAATTTAGCCCACCCTATGTTTTTTAGGACTGAGTAACCCTGGTTTCGCCTTTTAGCGGGTCAGGTTTTGAATGATGCTGTTATGCCCGAAGCTGGATTGGCTGTTTCTGCCCACGTATGATTAGGAGTTTGGCGAATCAGGTGAACTAGACAGACAGTCATTAATGTTTTACCTTGATGGTATTAGTGAAAATGCTTTGCAAAAGTCAGACATTCCCAGGAAGAATAGTTTCGGTGCATACAGACCCATATCCAGCAAAGCCCCATCACAGGCTTTTTTATTTTTGTGCTTCCATGATGTTCTGCACATGTGCATAAGAAGCGCATGCGCCAACGTCCTGCATTTTAACCGCTGTCTCCCAGTGGAGTAGCTGAAATAAGGCATCGGAAAAGCCATTTCCAGCCAATTTGTTTCGTGAGATCTGTTTTAAACTATTTTTAGTTTTCAGTAAAAGGACAGTTTATCTATGAACGAGAGAGCTCTAGGTTTGAGACTTTGCTTAACTCGAGGGTAGGAACTCGAATGGCAAATGCTGTGGATTTTAAATGGAGGCGCGCAAGGGTCAAGTACACACTAAATGCTTTTCACACCTCATTTCCCATGATTTGGTCGCGAGATTTCAAGGTGCACTCCGTCATCCGTGTCTTTAGAATCAGCGGCCGGGTCAAGGCAATAGGCATGTATGTGTGCGCAAGTGTCCTGGTGATTGCGTATCCCGCCTCTGCAGAAGGCAGCCCTGGCGCCGCGCTTACACTCCGCGACACGACTGAGGGAGCAGGGTAATGACGTGAGATATGCTTTAGAGCCTTTGGCTTCCAGGTCACCCATCCGGACCTTATCCGAGCCACAAAAAAACGGATGGCCATAGTCGCTTGGCGAAAATGTGTCTTTTTTGGAACTACCATCAAGAACACGTTTTTAACTGCAGCCCTTCATGGCAGATTTCGTCCACTTCTAAGCACTGTAATAATAGCTTGCGCTTTTTTTATGCCAGCTATTGGTACTCAGCTTATCGACCTCGGAAAGATAAGGGTTGCAGTCCCCTGCCAGAGATTCAAAGAATGTCAGAGGCACGTATTTTATTTTATTTATTTATTTGCATTTATAAAGTGATCACACAGCCTAGGGGCATCCAGGTACTGTTACAGGAATATTTCTTAGTTGCGAATACCCAGACCCAGGGATCGAACCTGTGTTGGTTGGTGTAGTCTTGTTTCCAAGGCAAGCCCTTTGCCACTGAGCTATCTCCCGGGCTATTCACGTTGGATATTATGAAGGCCTTCTCTCAGTGGGCACGAGAATAGCTGATTTACTGCAAAATTGGGTAATAATACCAGCAGCTTTTCCAGCACTTGGGAGTCGGAGGAACGCAGCATTGCACGCTACATAAATGCGCAAACCACTGGTGAAAGAATCATGAAGTAGACAGTGGGTATTCAAGGTAACATAGTGTCTTTTTAGTGGGCAACATTCACTCCAGGGGGGTGGGAGGGGAGGTGGGGAGGTTGCCCTAGCACAAATAAGTTTCTTTCCCAGCTCCTCGGTACTGTGAGGGGGCCTTAACATGCCATAAAGTGCCATACAGAGCATGACATGGACTCGTGGTAACAGTCAAAGCATTGTAACAGAACCTGAAGGGAGGGCACCAGTCTTTCAGGGCATGCTAGTGTCCTCACGCGAGTGGTGAATACGATAGGGCCAGAGTCATCTTACTTGTGGAGCTTTCCTTTCCTCATACAATGCAAGTTATCTAAGTGTATGTGCAAGATTACCCCAAGCGCTAACACATGCATCTGAGTGGATTCTGAATGTGTTAAAACGAAGGCTCAGGTGCAGACCACCACAAGATGACCATAAATATGCGGGTAATTTGCACTTGACTGCATTTCATTCATTGTGCATGCTTTCGCCATGTAAATTATAGCAGAGCCCTCAACTGTAGACAGTTTCTGATCGGGTTTATACAGTGATTTATATTATCTCCCTTTCCCCTTCCTGAACCTGTGTCACAGAAAATAAGGCTGAGTACCACGAAAAATGTTGGCCGGTTATCACATATTCGGACTTAACAATTCACAACGCACCCCAACACTTCAAATGTTTGCTTCAGTAGTCATGTCTGCTACTTGTTGAACAGTTGCTTTAATTACAATGTAACATGTGCATGCAAAGTAATGCTCCTTTTCTCCTGTTTGTTCAGACTATGGTCTGCCAAAGGGCTATTAAACCAATAGTGCTTCGAAGCCATTACAAACAACACAAGCCGCTATAGAAATATCAAATAACATTGCTTAACTATAGACACATATCTAGTCTATGTTGTCAGTCAATGGCACAGCTCCCAACTCACCCGCTTTTGGCGGGTGTCACCTGCCTTGCAAGCAGCGGAATCACCTGCCAAGACCCTCATACGCCCATTCACTTCTATGGGCTCTCACCCGCCAAAAAGAAAATCGGGTGTTTTCACACGGCTTGATGGCACAAAAGGTTGGGAGCTATGCAATGGTACTTTTATCAACCTGGGAAGGATAAAAGGCTGACCTGCCAGGAATTTCCCCCTGACCATGACATCAAACACAGATCCTCGTAGTGCATAAATTAGTCCACAGAGCAGCAACTTGCATCTTCCTCAGGCTCAAGATAGTCCCTCATTAAGTGCAGAGTTCAGTCTGATTCCCGCTGTGTTCCAGGGACTCATCTTATCCTTCTTGCCCATTCATCACATGCTCCATGAATGCAATGATTCATTCTCACAGACACTAAAATAAAGTCACACATCTCTAGAGAAGGGCACCGATTGGGCAGTCAATAGAATTGAGCATCCCTTCACCTTTTGGCTCATGACTCAATTCCAGCTCAAGGTGGCAGTGCTCTAAATCCATTAGTGCCCAACACGCCTGGTTTATTTTACAAGGAGCAAAACAAATGGCTAGTGGCCTTTGCCCAATGGCCCAACATAATTCTTAATAGATTATGTACCTTGGTAAAGCTCCCACCACAAATGCCATCAATTGGTGACTTTGAAGATCGAGAAGAATTATAATTGTAATTGGTTACTTATAACCCATAGGCATACTGGGGATTGAACCTGTGCTGCTCCACATCGTCTTGCTTCCAAGGCGAGCACATTGCCTTGAGCTATCCTCCTAAATGAACACATTGCCCCGGCCTGCAGTTGAGAGATTATGGACAAGGAAAAAGGTATGAGGTCGGGGAATCCCTCCCAATCTTAGAGGCATCTTGATTGCAAATGATGGGAAGACTTCAGTCTGAAGCACACTGTCAAAAGATGCAGTTTAGAAAAAAATAGAAGTCAGTTTCAAAATGCAGTGAAATGACCATCCTGTTTTGAATGAGACAAATAAATGTATCGGACTTACACAGTGCAAACCTATCTGGGAACCAGCAGAGCCGCGCACATACGGGATGCATCCTGGGGGTGGGTGTTGCAAGGAAGGGTGCAGAGGTAGCAGAGGAGATGGGATGGATGTGCAGATGGTTCAGGTCTGAGGGGGAGATTTGGGGTTGGATGGGGCGATCAGTGATTGGCAAGGTGTTCTTTGAAGTGTATGGTCTTCAGGTGATTCCTGCAAAGATCTGATTGTGTGGGAATCTGAAACCCATGGCACTAAAGAGCCTCTGCATTCCCCAACACTAGGTTTCGCTTTCACCTATTGAGAATCTCATTCTTTTTAGGGAGCTGCATAACTCTTTTCGAAACCACATTTTTCTGTCAAGCCACCAGAGAGAGGAAAACTCTTCTTGTGTTTTCCAGAGGGGATTCCTGGCTTCTGGCTGATTCATCTGAATACGCTTTGGTCTCTTGTGTTTGACTTATGATGTTGCTTGTTTTCATCTGAGGAATGTTTGTATCAATACGATCAAGACTGAAACCATCCACGTTAATCCGTGAAGAATTATGAAATTGTAATCACAATCAAAGCCTTTGTAAACAAACCAGTCCTTTGGAATCCTAATTTTGTAAGGCCATTTTTCCTAGAGATGGCTGCTATGTACATTTCAAACTATTGCATTACTCAATATGCATGGATGCACAATTTTTTCTGCACTTTTGCCAAATATGTGCGTTCTCATCTCCCTCCATCCCATACATTTGCACATTCCTGTGCTCTTCCTCTTACCCTTGTGAATTCACTTATTTGGTGGCCCATCCCCAGTCTTTACCAAATCCCTTTTTGATGTTTTCTTTCCCTATTTGGGCTTTTTTTGTTTATTTAAAAGAATGAATGATGGGAGAAAAACCTCTGAAAATATGTGGGGCCATTCCTGCACATATTTTCCATGCTCACTGCACAGCAGAAAAATGGTCTTGTACTCTGGGAGGACACAGCTTACCAGTTCCGCCCTTCCCTGTCATGTATAGCTGACACCTTGCAGCCGTGGGTACATCAAAAGCCTTTGGCCGTGGGTAGCTTGATTACAAATTCAAGGCCCCATGGATTTGCATCCCCATTGTTACACCTTGCTGGTGGTGGTGAATACTGTAGAATGTTAATTAACAGGTCTTAGGGAAGGCCTGTGTGCAGGAAGTGACAATGGAGACCAGACGCCAACACCTCTTTGTAATGCAATATGTCAACTTGGTACTAACACCCCTCCTTGGTATGAAAGGGCACTGAATGTCCTCTCTGAAACCACTCCTTTCGGAGAGGGAAGTATGTGAATTGTAGGAGGCGAAAGTCTGCCTGCAACCCCCTACTTCAAAGGAGGCCCATATTGTGGTCAAGTGCTGCATAGGGCTCAGTTAATTAGGGAGACACTTTGATGAACAGACGACAGGAAGAAGGGTGGAACTTAGAAGTATATGTTGTCATCCTTCCCCTGTCTGTTGGAAAGTGCACTGGTTCTGACCATGACTGAAGATTGTTGGTGGAGTCCCAGGATTGGCTCACGTAAGTTAGGCTTGGCCTACACCAATCCCTGGCTCCCATTTGGCTTTAAAATAGGGATGAGCCCCTCATTCATCAGATCATCTGAAGACTTTGCAAGGAGTAAGGAGGACTCATTTGGACCTGAGCTGAAGGTACAGTCTATCTTACATCTTCCGCCAGAGAAGGAAGGCCAGGAGCTCCAAGAGGGAAGCAAAATCCCTCCCCTCGACATCTCCCAGGGAACAGAGGCAGATACTTGACTCAGAGGACCCGTCCAGCAGCTCCAGAAACGGTATACAGCCAGCACACATTGTGTCCTGCTAGTTTTTGACAGCAAGCTTCATATCTGGGAAGTGCCGGAGAGCCTCTGGACAAAGGACAAGGCTGTTGCCTGCTAACACTCTCCTGAGCTTTGGTCCATCCGCCTTGCAAGGACACGACCCCTGTGAAGAAACTAGGAAGAGTGCCACACCAGCATCATCCAGCATCCATCTTTTTAAGGAAAATTTTGACACAGTCGAGTCCTCGACTGCATCCAGTTGCACCGCTCACTGTTGTCACGCCGCAGTCACCCGAGCCGTCCAAGACTCCTCGACTAGCATTCCAGACCCAGCAACAAGCACAGAGACATCAATTCTTGACCCCGAGCCGCTGTGCCGGACAGCCTGCAGACGTCAGTCCAGCCTCGCTTGCCGAACTGCCTGCCGCTTGTTACCCGCAGCTGTCTCCCACCACTAACTCCATCTTCCGGGCTGCGAAGCGCCCTGGAACCGCCTCGACGCTGTTGAGCACCAATAACTTCTTCAACACCAGGTACATTGTGGTTCTGCCCAGATGGTCCTTTTCCGAAGGCCCCTAGAGACAGTTACAACCCTTTGCACCATTAGTTCTGAAACCAAATAATCTTGAACAGTAAGACTGATTGCTTTACCAACTACCTTCCTGTCAGTATCCAGAGTGCATCCTTTTCCTTTGTGAAACTGTCTGTCCTCTGTGTTCCTTTACAGTGGGGGTTGTAATCGTAGTGTGCTAGAACGGTCTGATTTAGCAATAATAAAGTAGATATTTTTATACAACCTTGACTGGACAGTCCCTTTTATCATTGGGTAATAATCATATTCATGCTGTGTCGCAACTAACCAACGATCCACGACCTTGCAAAGATAAGCCTGCCGTTCCATCCACGTTAACACAAATTGGACAAGGAGGTCTTCTAATTTACTGTTATTCCAATCTGTTTGGATCCCTTCTGGTGTACTAGAGGTGTGGGGCTGATTGATAGTTTAGAAACCGATATTCATCCCTGGATCACTGGTGCCCTGGAAGTTGATTCCTCACAGCTGTTTTCAAAGTTGTATTGATTCGCACTTCTCTCTCTGTATGTATTAATCTCCTTTACCCCTGCCCTTCCCCACTACCTCTCCTTTCCCTTCCAAAACGCAGGGTTTAGCATCTTTAGTCAATGCTGCATCGTTGAGTCCCTTAGGGAGAAAGCAGAGGCTGTAGACGTCCGGTTCAGTGCCTATTGGGAGGGAAAATGGCGCATGGCGCATCGCAGCCAGTGCACTGTCCTTGTCTATGCAAGTAGCAGGAGTGTGCCAGTCTCCTCTCTACTGGCAGTGAGCAGAGACGATGTGTGGACGCCCACATGCCACCTTTCCTTGCATTCTGGGAGGAATGGCAGTTTTTCTCCGTGTGCTGCCAGAGAGGAAGACCGGATGCACTGTAACATCATGGATGGCTTGTCATTTTTCTGTGTGTGATCAGAGAAATCACTTTCATATAATAGGACGTTTCTGGTATCGCAACATCCCAATCATTTGAATATACTTTGAAAGGGGTTTGTAAGGAAATGTCGCTTTCCCCGATAATAAAGCAGCTATTATAAAGGATTGAAGGTTATTATTATCATTATTATTATTCTTGTTATTATTGTTGTTATTATTATTATTATTATTATTATTATTATTATTATTATCATTAGTATTATTAGTATTATTGTTGTTAGTATTATTGTTATTATTATTATTATCATTATTATTATTATTAGAACGGTTACTGCTGAAAGAGCTAGGTCTTCGGGGCTCCGTGGAAGGTGAGGGGATCCTGGGTGCAATGGAAACAGGATCCAGAGTTGGGGGGCGATAGTGAGAAGGCACAAGCATTGAGGCTGTGTTTGTTGAAGCAAGCTGTGGGGGCGTATGGGGAGAAGGAGATTGAAGGAAGAGCAGACGGTGCTGGAGGGGGATACGTGGTGGAGTGTTCAAGTGATGGGAGGGATTTGCCTAAAGCTTTAGGGTCTGATTTACAAGAAATCTTTTAACATGGGAAAGTTCCATTGAAAGCATTTTGTCAATCAGGCCCTTAGTGTGCTGTTCATAAGGAATAGTTTTGTTTGGCAATTGGAAGTCAGCCCAGCCCAACATGTACATTATATACATATTAGTTATTATTGCTGCGGCTTTTAGTAGAAGCCAGTTCACAAACTATAGCGGCATCATGAGCAACACGTTGCGGTTGTATACAGAGGGCAGGGACAACTATAACCCAGACACACAATCATATAACCTATCTTGTTATTGTATTCATACAAGAACACTTTAAGGGGAAAGGAGGGGGCAATGGAGGCATGGGGTGCATGTAAAGAGGGAGTGAGGCTACCCATGGATTTTAACATGCGTGGTGTAACTTCCTGAAAACCGGAGCAGTGCGATACAAATCGTAAAGAACACAAAAGTGGTAGGGCAGGCACATTCAAGTTGGCGGAGGACTGCACTAAGTCAGTCCTGCTGGCTGTATAGAGTCTTTTTGCTAGTGAGGTGCACTTCAGTTTTAGGTCCGATGCATCCTATCCGAAGTTGGTTATGATATGGTTAGAGGCAGTGCTATAAGTGGGCCGGGGCTAGCCGGGGCTGAGCCCCGGCAGTCTCCAGAAAAGGCTTCCGAGCCGGGGCCAAGCCCCGACTAGCCACAGCCATGCTGGTACTTGAGGCAGCCCTTGTAGCGGCTGAACGGTTACACGAGCTGCCTGCAGGTGTCAGCACTTCGGATTAGAAGAAAAGAAAAGGCACCGTGCAGTGTAGGCTGCCTGATGACTCTGTATTCTGAAACAGGTTTCTGAGTGAATAGCCATCACCCAGCATGAAGACCCTGGGCTCCTCACGCTGGCTGATGGCTATTTACTTGAAACAAAAGAAGAGCTGGGCAGTCCAGACCTCCTCGCCTTTCAGAGTACGAAGCCATCAGCAGCTTTCATTCAAGGAGCCCTTGGTAATGCAGGGCACCACGTGGCTCCATGAATGAAAAGGCTGCCTGCTGCATGTGAGCTGGGGCACAATGGTGTCATACCTTTGGTACGCCCAGTCCTTATTTTGTTTAAAAGGAGGGGTTGGGCTCATCAAAGGAAATAATGCCAGTGCACCCCAGCTCCGCTTCTTTTAGCAGCCGCCACCCCTTAGCCGAGGGGGAGCTATCGATATGAGGCGTGGCCTAAGCACACCAGAACTTAGGCCATACCCCCAACGAGAGGCCCCCCTTGATTTCTAATCCCACTTAAAGCACTGGTTAGAGGGATGATGTAATTCTAGGAAGAACCTAATAGGAGCACATATTCAACATTGCACAAGGAAGACATCTGGTTTCCTACCAGGAAAGATGCATGTTACTGATGCTAAACACGATTGGTCGCGTGCGTTCCGATGTGCAGTCATCGGGCGAAGTTTACGTCCCGGGAGTAGAAGTTCTGCCCCTTTTATTCCAGGAAGTGGGTGCCATGATGCTGCATGTTGGGTGGACTCTTAACCTAACCAAAGGCAGGGTGGACCCCAAAACAGCACAGGATATATCAGCTTGACTTAAAACACGCACAACTAACCATTTGACCCTCCAGATCCAGAAACACACTAACCATAATTCGATATTGGTAGTAAAAAAAACATTGCTGTTCATGTTTCATCTGCAAGGTGCCCTTTCCTCTATTCATTTTGTAAATCGTTGCGCAAGATTCTCTCTGGGGCCTTGAGGGATTGGTTCTCAGTAGCATCTTGGATCACCACCTTGTCTGCATCCTCATCATCAGCGCTTTGATGTGTCTTTCCTCCCAGTGCACACCTCCTAAAGAGAGAATTTCCCCTCAAGGCTCGTTCTCAGCCAGACTTTCTGCTTTTCCACTCTCTTCATTTCTTTATTTTTTTTTCCTTGTAGGAGAAAGTACAAGAAGACATCACAGAGGTAAGGCGCATGCTTCCATGGAATGTGGCGCGTTTGCAATGCAGCGCGCCCTTTACCCTTTCTTACATTGCGACAAAAGGTGTGTTGTAATAATAGGTATGCAGGCAATTCAGTCTTCATACAATAGACTTCTCGCCAAAGGGTTAATTTAATAGACACCCTCTCAGCTCTGTATCAAACTTTTGCCAGTTTGATCGTTCATCTGTGCACGCGCTGTAATTAACATTGATTGCAGATGTGTAATTATGTAAATCAAGTGCATTTGCATATTAGATGACAAGTCAAAAAGCAACCTTGTGAATGCGTTGAATCAACCTTTTGTATTATTGTAGGGAGTTTTACCTCTTTGTGTGTCCATTAAAGCCTTGCATTTTATTTTAGCCTTTAGATTGATTCAAATACTTTCCCCAAAAATTGAAGTCGATTGTATTTTGAAAATAAATGTTAGCATCTCTTTTAACACAGAGAGACACACTTATTAAGGCTCAGTGGCATATGTACTTTGAGATGTCTTACTGTTTCAGCTTGTTTATGGACATTCCTCAGGTTCTAACCATAACTTCAGCACCCTCCCTAGGGGGCTAAAGGTAGAGAGTGGATAACAATGGAGAATGTACTTTCTTTCATTGCATATAAAGAGCAACATTTCTGACACATGTGTTATACTCAAAACAACATTAAAAGGGGTAGTAGATCACAGATTGTCTTGTGATACGTCTATTGATTATATTAATGTTTCACTTTTTTTTTTTTTGTATTTTACTATATGACGTGTGTTTTGTTTAGGTTTCTTCCCACCGGTTAGATTTTACAGTGCTGGTTGTCCAGGAAGGAGCCGTTTTGACCTTTTCTGAGAAAACCCTTAGGCACAGTTTAGACTTGCACAAAGAATCTTCAGCCCTAGGTTCTAGGGAATATTCTTCTGAGGAAGAACAGCACTATAGGGCCCGGCTTCAGTTCCCCCCACACATGTACACAGTCTCTTTTTGTCAGAAGGAACACAATGATGACACACGCACAACTCTTTGGGAGGACAGTGATTGACTTACTTGGGGGGTATACAAACACATGACTTTCTTTGAGGGAGCAGAAGATCACAGTGACTGGCTGCAGTGAGTAGTGTCAGAGAAGGCTGGATATTACATTAATAGTAAGACAGCTGCATGTGAAACAGGTGACTTGTTCAGAGAGCAGAACAGTTCAGTGACCAACTTGAGTGCAGTGCACTTCACTTGGATGATATTATGTGAATGAGCAAAACAGGTCAGTGATTGGCTCCATCATGTTACACACGGGTGGAGCATTTTGGGGAGTGTAACATATCTTTCCCTGGATTGTTTAGTTTAGTTTAGTTTCTTTATACTGCACGCCGAACCCTGGGGTAACTGGGTGCTGGAGACATAGAGGAAGTTACAGCAGAGTATAAACATACAAGATGATAACAGTAAGTGCAGTTGACCGGGTTACATGGTGGTCAGCAGAGAAAACGAGTACAGTTGACCGGGTTACATGGTGGTCGGCAGAGAAAACGAGAGCATTAAGTAGAGTGTCAGATAGTGGTGGAGTTCTTGTTGGCGAGCCTGGACTTTGTTTCTGCTCTGAAGGTCCAAAAGGAGGGTTCTGCTCTAAGGTTCAACACAAACACAACGCTCCCGCCCCCCCTGGCTGCCCCCTGAGGAAAGGAATGAAATTACAGTAACTCATTTAAAAGGAGAATGAACATTGCATTTAGTGGATGCAATGGAGAGAGCACAGCATACCATTCAGTGCCGTGAGTGTGATAAATACACATTACTTTTGGAGGGCAGAAAATCACAGTGACTGATATGAGTGTAAAACGGGGAACAGAGAATCACAGTATGACAAAGTCAGCATAATACGGGGCAGACATTGGGCACCAGAAAAGCTGGCCGCAAGGTCCCGTGAGACTTTGCCTTGAGCCACGCGATGGAGGAAAAAGATGGCATTACCAATGTTCCCCTCCACATTCCGGGGCAAAGGGCTTCCCCTCTTAGCAAATTCCTCCCTGTACATACAACAAAGTAACCGCCTATTAGTAAAGAGTGTGTTTCAGATTGAACTAGGAGACCATACATGTGTATTCCTATGATTAGGTTTTTAAACCCTCAAGATATGCCTCTGATAAGACACCATGAAAACAACCATGTAATAATTGGGTAAAATCGGTATTGTCTAATTCATAAAGTAAGCCTTTTTGTACATCACAATTGTAATACGATAATCAATTATACAAACATATTTTTTTATATTCCAAAGAGGTCAAACACCACATTATGCATGCATTGCAAAGTCACTACACGAGACCGGCCCAGTACATTCCTCCCCTGACCTACTCTTTAGACCCTTCAGATTGTTCCCCACATCTCCAAGGACAACATCAAGGCAAGGGACCAGTGGGACATGAATGTCGGGAAATATAAAGCAAGTGGTGCCCTCTGGAGCACCTCTGCTGGTGGTGCTCTTGATGGCTCCCTAGAATTGCGTTATTGTTGCACCAACCATGTGGTTTTGCCAATGAGCCCAGAGACATAGCCTAATAGGAAGCATGCAATGGGAGTATCGGCTGCAGTCTATAAGAGTAGACTTGTCAATAACCATCATGTCTCCTTTTCTTTTTCCTTTCAGTCACAAAGCATGATAGTTCATAATGCAGATAAACATTGCAGATAAGTGAATGGTTAATCTGCTCCCCCGTGCTGGTTAACACGTTTGGATAATGGTCAACTTCCCTTTGCCCCTTCATTTAGCACTCCAAGGCACTAGATTGGTAATTCCATGAGGCTCGGGTTTTGTCTACAGTTGGATGGATTTCCTCTCTGCACTGCCTGTTCCTCAATACCCATGGGACACTGTGATGATGCCTACTGATCCCTCACTGTACCCCTGCCCAATGTCTCCTCCCAGGTGGCCAGAGAACGGGCAGATTTTTCCTGATCCTGACTTTTGGGGTGGTGTACTACGGGAGGATCACCAGAGAGTAAATAGGACCCAGGGTGGTGAAGGGATCCCTTGGGATGAGATGCCATATTCTCCTTTGCAAGGGAGTAACCTTTCTTGTATACCAACACATATAATGGCTTATTGCATTATAAGGTATCTGAACCTCATGTTAAATTTAGATTTATGGGCAAAGTGGGCACAATGTCTTTAAGCACCCCACTTAAGGAGGAACCCATTCTACCTTTTGTGGATAATAATCACCCTTTCTCCCAACGGTACAGAGAAAGGAAACCTGTAAATGGTGACAGAAATTAACTGCCTTCCCCTTCTGTGATAAAAACCTGATGGGAGCTGTGTTCAAGCACCTTGAAGCGTCTTCTGTGCTAGATGGAATTATCAATGACAACCTTGTACCCAAATAAGTGTACAGATTCAAAGAAGATGGCAAAGTACTACTTTATTATCAGCATAAAATAAAGTAGGGCAATCTGGCAAACAACAAGCTGTAGTCCACACACTCACAACCAAATTTGATTATACAAAGGTTTTATACCTCGATATGCGTCATTTATGACATCATTTTATGTGGCAAACTGTAAAACTTATTTAAAGGGAGGGATTTATTAAGGGAACACATACCTATATATCACATAAGTATTAACAATATTACTGGATGCCCTCTATCTGGTGGGCACGCCTTGAACCACCTCTAAATACATATAATGCAGATTATAGCAAAATAATGACAGCAGATTGGATTTTGAACATTGTATAGTATGTTTCTATATGGACTCTCTGATTGGTTGGCATGCTATCCCAACCTTCGCTTTTTGGCTCCGTAGCAGCTCTTAAGCAAAATGGACCGCAGGTGCCGAGAGTAATGTCAGACTACTCTCCAATTAGTCCACCATCTCTCATCGGTCTGGCCCGAAGCCACGGCTTCTCATTTGTAGTTGACCTTGCAGCCTGTTCTCTATTCTGGGATATTTAAGGGAGTGTGGGTACACCATTATCTTCATCTGGAGCTTAATGAATAGCCCTTGATTTCCACTTCGGAATCACGTGTGAGAAGACCACAAATTTGTCAATTTTGACCTTCTAATTACTGCAATTTGATTCAATTGGGCTGGATGTCATTACTCCTCTCGGCCTCTAGAGACTTGCTCACCACACCTTGTATAGGCTTTTTGCATCTTTAATTGTCAAATACTTTGGCTCTTGCAAATGTTTTCTCCTTCGCTTGATCTAAGAGAAATATGTTGAATGTACATGGCTTATCCTTTTGATTCCCCTTGTGTCCTGCAATTATTCCTTGAAGAAGCATCCTTGATACCAGGCCAATAGACTCCTCTTTATTTTGCACACAAAGCTGTTTTTCCAGCATCTCCTGACTCTGCAGCCCTGGTTTGTCTCTGAGTTAGCTTGGTTGGCTTCAAAACGAGTCCGCTGTCCATCTTTCCATCATGGCCGCCCTAACCATGTTATGTTTTCTTCTGCAGCAAGCCTCTATATGTCTTGTCTACCTTGTGTTTCTGCATATATAGATTTATTAGTCAGCAGGCTACTTTATCTTCTTTGCATATATGGTTTCTTCATATTAGATTACATGTTTCTCTTGTTACTCCAGTTACATCTTCATTCTCAAGTATTTTCATATTGTTTCAGTACACCGGGTCCTTCTATGACAGAGACGGTGTTTCCAGGTCCGCCTGCAGACGGGTGGTGCTACTTCCGCCAGGTCAGACCTGGCGGGAGTGACACCTCCCGCCTGCAGGACTCAGAATCAGCCGGTCTGGAAACAATGGTGGTGGCGGATTTACCGCCACCGTTGTTTCCGGACCTGCACGTTCTACATTGCATGGTGGCCTGTGGTTATGTGGATAACTTGTAAGTTGTTGAGATGTTTTCATTTTATTTTGGTGAGTGCCTTGGGCCTGTATTTAGTACTGATGCTTTTAAAGCTTTATCCTGAAAAATGCTGCAGTCCATTCACATGTCAGGGCATTTAGAACTCTCCTAGAGTTTTATTTTATACTTATAAAAAGGATAAATCTAAACACATTGGGAATGCCAATGTTAAGGTACAGACACCAGGTCCAAACGTAACAACATGCCCAGTTTACCAAAACCTGGAGTGCCAGTGTCAAGTTACAAACCCTCATTCCACATGAACTTGTTCCCTGATAAAAAAAAGCCCATCACACTACAAATGTAACCTTAGTTTACACGACTCCAGGTCTTCTTAAGACTCACTTTAACTGCACTATTGATGCAAACTTTTGAGAAGATTGTGGAGGCCTGCATTTGTTCCGCAAGTGTTGTCTGTGCCTAATGTGTTTAATTTCATTCCATGCAGACTGGCTGTGCATATGTTTATTCCACAAATATTGTTTTTTGATGACGTGCCCCACTCAAACCGCTCAAAATATTTGGGGTGTGCCCCAGTAGCAACGAATGGCAGGGCATCTATTGAAAATCTCATAAATTGAAGCGGGCAAATCCCAAATTTTGTTAACTTTCATGGATGAGGTCAAAAGTAAAAGAGCAAAATGTTCGATAATTTTTCTGTGTAAAGTGCATGTAACTTTGACTAGCTACTATTCTAGTGATATAATTAAGGGGACCACTAAGCGTCGGGGGGGGGTGGTGGTAATGAGAAAACATGTGGTATTTCAAAATACCACCTTCTTTACCGCTCTGCCTAATTAAGGGTGTGACATAGTCCCCTTCCTGACCTCGTGGATGGATGGTGAGGGCGCCATTGTTGCTGGTTCCCTATATAAGGCAAGTGATGCGGGGCTACACGGGGAGGATCCCCACGCTCCCTCCACCATGTCCCATGCAGAGGGCAGGAGCTCGCCATATTTCCACCACAGACTCCTTCCCCTTTCAGGGAATAGAGAAATGGTGGTCTCTCAGAAGCGGCAGTGCCTTCACAGTCCTCTCCCCGTGCACAAATCCCATATACATCTCTATAGGGAAAGAGAGGGATCTGAATAAGGATGGGTAGCACTAGAGGCAGTCAAACAGTCATTGTGCAAGTCTTCCACTTGAGAGCTGATAGGCTAAGGGAGTCCATCCTGAGAATAAGCTCATGCGGCGACAATTCGAGACAGGACCTTCCAAGAGGAGAGACTAGCCACCCCTAAGTCCCATATCTGAACTAGAAGGCTTAGGAGCAGGGGTTACTAGCCAATCGCTTAACAAGCTGCATGAAGAGATACATCTAAGCTCCCTTCCCCCAGTCCGAGGCTGGAGGCAGTGCCATGGCATAGTAGGTAGAGCGTGTACCAGCCAAAAGGAGAGGAATACACTAATTCCAAGTTCCACATTATTGCTGTAAGCCATCTCCAGGGCAGAATCCTATAGCCAATCACTATCCCAGCAAACAAACTTGAATTCCCTTTCTCCAGATGTAGGCTGAAAGGTGGGTCAGAGCCCTATAAAAGGTAGGCCTTGTGCTGGAAGGGTGTTGGAGTTAGAAGGGCATGTTCTTTGGACACTGTTGGAGAGGAGAGTGGGGGGCAGGAAAAGGATGATGGAGAAGGAGCTGGCAGAGGGACTGGTGGAAGAGCCAGAACAGATGGCAGGCGACTAGATAAGTGAACCAGGAGTTTGGAGTATAAGGTGGCAGCAGGCCCATGCAGAAACGCAGGAAGCAGGGATAGGCCGGAAGCAGTGGTCCAAGACAAGATACCGTTAGGGCTGGGATACGCCGAAGCCAGGAGGCCAAAACCAAGACCCAAGAGTCTGGGTTAAGTCAGAGGTAGAAGGCTGCAAGAGAGACCCAGTGGACTGGGAAGAAGTTTAGTGAGAAGGCCGGGAGGAAGGGGCCCAGTAAACTGGGGCACAGCAGATCCTGCCCGTTGGGCAAAGAGAGGTTTCAGAAGTTGGGGCAAATATGTCCCAGAAGATTGGAAGCTGAGAGACCCAGCTAACCAGGGTGGGAGGGGCCGAGAATATAGGGTGGAAGCTGACCCATAGGCTGGGAAAGGTAAACAAGAAGGCTGGGTTAGGATATATTTGGTAGGTGGTTGGGCCGAGGAGAATGAATGGCTTGAAGAAGAGCTGGTCCATAGTAATGAGTGGTGGAGAAGGATTGAGCGGGAGATTGGGAGAATGAACAATTAGTTTACTGAAATATTACTGAGAAAGGTAGAGGATTGTGAACACAACAGGAAGGAGGAGGGGCTGAATGAACAGCAAGAGGCGCTGGTATGAAGTGATAAGAAGCAGGTGGGTGTTTGGAGTCTGTTGTTTTAGGTGGCTGGCATGAGTGTGTGAAGCTGGAAGAAGGTGCCGAAAGAAGTTTCAAAAGGGGTATGGAGACAAGTGCAGGAGAAGAAGGAGAGCTTCAGGAAGAGGTAGCAGGGAAAGATCAGGAGGCGGTTGAGCACTGAGCACCTGGAGTGGAAAGGAGGATGGAAAGTTGGGCATTTGAGAGCCAAAAACCCAAGCCTTGGGGAGAGCCAATGAAACCCAACCACTGTCTAGGAGAGACTTTTGTATTCCTGTGCCATAGATCAGGTTAGCTGCAAGCCACTGCTGAACAGCCACCAGGCTTCAATGAAGGCTTTAGACCTGGGAGGAGAAGGACCCTTCAGAGTCCCTTAGCTACCATCACTTCAGATGCCTCAAGCACTAGAGACAGATACTTTGTTGATGCCGAAAGGGAGAGCCACAGGAGAGGAACAGCCCAGGCCTGGAAGGAGTTCATTGAATTTGTATTTAGACACGGTTTCATCTCCAGAAATACACTCCCTGTTTTAAGTTCTCCAAAAGACAGATCACATCTTGAGGAACAACCATTCCTACAACCTTTGTTTACTTTAGATAATCCCATTTGTGATTTTGGTACACATATAAACCTTTTGTTAACATATCCTTTTGTTTGTGCTTTATTGTTTCTATCAATAGAAACCATGTCATGTGGGTTTTACACCTAAAACTAAGCAATCCGCCTACTTGTTGTTGGAGATATTACCATTACAAAATGTGGAGGCAATGAGGCAAGCCGAATTATTGAATGTGGTATTATTCCTGCTCCCCAATAAAGTCCTATCAGACTTCAGAATAGAGAGTAACGATAACCAGAAATCTGTCAGTAAATTACCATTAATGCAAGCAGTATTGGCATTTGTATCAGGAGGTATTAGCAGAACTAATACATCTTAATTCATAAAAAGAGTCCCTAAGGGTAGTTTCCTCCAAATGGGTCACTCATTCACGCATTGTCGATTACATTATTTATTCAGTCAGAGGCAATATTGTATTGTATTGTAGTTGTCATTTAAAAAGCGCCTTTTCCCATTTGTATGGCCTCAACGCGTTTTGTGGTAGGAACGCTCTTAAAGTGCGTGTGTGCATTTGGCAAAGATTTGGATTTAGGAGGGCTGGCAAGAGCCCAGTAAGCAACCCAAGAGCTCAGGCATGTGGATGGGTGCTGAGGGAGGTCAGGACAGAGTGCTAGTGCAAGAGACTCGACGTGTGCCTAGCTCGACTGAAAATGGTGATAGGTTGTCGTTGTATTCTAATGGTAGAGGTGTTGAGGCAAGTCTGGTGAAAGGGTGAAGCAATTATGTGTCCAGCAAGACCAAATTTTCAACATTCATATCTGCATTCTAAAGTGTGTGGATAGATAGCTGTGCCTGCAGCAGATGTCCACTGAAGTGGTGCGTTTTTTTGCATACCTTGAGCTCAGATAACGTTTTGTTTGTTATCTCGCCGTGTGATCGGGTCGTCTGTGTGAAGAAGACAGCTACCCTGATATGCTATTCTAGGCACTGTAGAAAGTCTATCCTCCGAGTACTCCAAGCGCGAAATAGACTGGCTGTTTTATAGTGTCTTCCTTAAAATCTAGATTAATATGATTTCCTAGTTGAATAGACAGCTATCCTTACTGTCTTACTCTATGTCTTCTAAGTTCCATAATAGACTAAGATCAGGCATCTTCTAGTGCAGTATCAAGGACACCTGCATTTTCTTTGAGTTACAGTCGCTGACTTATAGATCTTCTAATTGCATTGGGTTGAGTACCATCATCTAAATTGTATGATATTGCTGTAAAGTAATATATGTGTTTTGTTATAAGATTTAATTTACATTTTTGGTACATTAATTTAACAAGAAATGAAACATTATAGCAACAAACTTAAATTGAAATATAGGTTTTCTTCTTTCCTGGTAATTTAAATATATGTACCTTTTTCCCAAAGAACCATTGCATGGCACAAGAAATTTCCTACATCCACAAAACTTGTTAAAATGGTCAAACGAGGGTAGAATTTTTCTCCTTTTTTAGTTTTAAAGATTACAGTTGATAAATGTTAATGTGACAGTGGTCCTCAGTTAGAACTAGAGTTATGTAGTCTGTCCTTTCATAATCCAAAAAAGAAAACATTTTGAGTCCATTTCGAGGCGAAGCAGCAAGAGGTTTTCTTTTTTACTTGGCAATTGCAAATCATTACACAAGCTCCAATCATCGCTTTTTTGAGAAAGGCAAAACATTCTATTGAAGTGAACATTGTTCTCTGTTGACAGCATGAACAGTGCAGAAATAAAAGCATTCATGGGAAGTAACTGAAGTACAAACAAGTGTCAGTATGTTTCTCTTTTGGGGATTGAGTACAAACATTGTCACTACAGGAAATTAATTCAGAGCTTGACAGAATAAGCATGTAGGCAGTGGCCTCACAAGAGTTGCTGAGGAAGGGCGCTAACTCAATGGAATTAGATATGCACATTCAGAAGCCCTTTGTGAATTCTGCGCACCTGTTTTTGGTGCGAGTGAAGGGGGTACGCTTCCACATTCCATCTCTTGTGCCAAAAAAGTTTTTGAGCATCTTGCCTAGTATCGTCAGCAGTTGACGTTTAACCATCTTTAATTAGCACACGTTTCCTCTATCCACACCATGTTTTCGGATGTTTTTATCCCTTTCTCGTGAGGTCCAAAAATGTAAATCAATATAACATAAATTTCAAAGCAGTACATGTTCATGTTAGCAACAGCAACTCAAACCTGGGCAAGTCCTTAATATATCGCTACTGCTGTTCCCATCACATTACTCACAGTCAAGAGTGCCAACCCAACGTTTCAATGTGCTGCTGTACTGTCCAGTCAGAGAAAAAAGTTCCAACACAAGACCTGTTCACCAACCACTTCCTCGGTGTCAAAAAAGTTCAACTGGCGCATCTGGGCTTGGTGAACCCTGAACTTTACACCCTACAGAGAAGACATATCTTCTCTCAAAGAACTCTGATATTCATGTGGTTCCACATGCCAGAAGCTGACAGACAAACCTGCCAGTCTATGATCTCATTCAGTCTGTCTGGGTGTTGCTGTTAGGCAGAATTGCATACAGTACCCTCTGGGACCACTACAAACAATTAGGACTACAGGTGTTAGCCAAACCAACCTTTGGTACAAGTCTGTACCACACAGTTTTTGGTAGTGAGCTGAGTAGCCAGGCTGATCTCAAGAGTGAATGTGAGCAGTACAAGTAGTTACACAGAGGACTTGCAATCACAATGGTTCAAGTAAACACTTATACTCAAGGTTTCTTGGTAAAACACGTATTAATTTATTACACAATCATTTAGAAAACATTTCACTAGCAGAAGACAACGTATTATTATATACCAATGCACTTCAATACAAAACTCTAAGATGTTGAGGCAGGAGCCAAAATAGGAGCCAAATGGCAGTTCAGTTACTTAGAAGTGAGCAAAAAGTAAGTAGCATAGATCACATATACTTGTTAGACAGTGCAAATAGTTTCAGTTCACCAGATGAGTTCAATCCAACTCAATAGGCCAGGCCAAAGTCAATGGGCTAGTGTTCTGGATAGGAAAGAGCAGTTCTGGTATCAAACAGTAAAGTCTTTGCAAAAGTTCTCAGAAGTAGTTTAGGCGAAAAAGAATCATATGTCAGGTCACAAGCTGATTAAGCCTGTAAGTTAGGAAAGTTTCACAAACTTTCACAGCGAGAGTGGCACTCTCTCAATCGGGTTGGCACAGTACATTAATATGAAGAACAAAATACAGCTGAAAACGGTGGTTCCTGGCAGGTCCCGCAGATCTCACTGTTCATGAGCCTCTGTCGTGGGGACAAGAGGGAGGACGTCAGGGGACTCCTGCATTGCATGGGATTGTCGTTAAAGCAAACAAGATGGAGTCAGTTCAGGTCCAGTAGCTTTAGCGTCAAACACACACGCTGGTATACCTCTCCCTGGTTAATCCTAACCAGCCTTGAGAATGGTATCCAGGTGGCTTACGAGTTGATTGGTCCCACCAACTCAAAGGAAGAAGTCGTCCTTGAAAAGGCTCCTCTGTCGAGATTAACTTGGCAATTCGGACCTGCAGCAGGGCTTCACCTGGCAAACCAACGGTCCAGGAGTTGCAGCAGGAGTCCTCTTCCAGCTCTTCTTCAGTCGACTCTGCTTTCCAGTCCAAGAGACTCGCCTTATAAACAGTTTTCTCCCTTTCATTCCAGGCTAGCTGTCACTCACCCAGCAGAGTGGCTGTCCTTGCCAGACAGTCAGTCAGCCAATCATGCCAGAGTGCATTTGGGTCTCCTAAGAAACTAAACACAGGGTGTTTCGGGCCCCTCCCTCACTTCCTGCCCATCCCAGACACTCAGATGCTAGAGGCGGTCTTCAGTCCTGAAGCCCGCCAAAAGCACATGAACAAAGGGACCAAACCTGGTTTGGCGCTCAGAGACACACATTAGAAGGACCTTTCCAAAATGAAACGGCAAAAAAAGAAGACCGGGACCTGTTTAAAAAAGAGGTTTATGGTGCCATCTTGAAAAAGATAGCTCCTGTGATTTTTAGTTACTCGTGTTTGCGATCAGGAAAAATAATGGTAGTTCTTTGTAAAACCACTGCCACCAGTCTTTTCAATAGGAAAGGGTAGCATTTGACTGCTACATAAGTATTTAGACACAGGGGATACTAAATGTAACCCCTCTGGCACTCCATTGTATGATGGTGTGTGCTGGGTCTAGGAATTCAAAAAGACTAGTAAAGTCAATTGAACTTTAAATTCTCTGTGAAACAGTAGTTGATCCCAGAGAAGGTATTTAAACCTTTTGGAAGTGTGCACTAATGATAATGATAATGATGTGTTATTTATATAGCGCCTTAATCCAAAGCGCTTTACATTTACATTGACACATGACCACTAAGGTGATGAGTGATTGTAGCAATAATTGAAGGGAAGCTGGGGGTGCAGACAAGCTCCCTGCACCTGGCCGGCTATTCTGCATGCTGCTAGGCACTAGGACCCAACCGGCCCATAGAGCTGGGGTTACCCAATAGAACTTTAAGATGAGGCAGCAGCATCCGTGAGATGGATGGGGATGCAGATTAATACTCTTGCATCAAATCAATAATGACAACTCAATGGTTTTGCAAAGGGAGTCTGTTTAATGACAAGTACAAAAAATGGGGAGTTCATGAATATCAGCAATCTCTCGATCTTCCTTCTCTCTTCAACAACTCCAATGAACACATCATTTATACTAAAAACTTGTCATCACTGACGTGTAACACTTAAAATTCGGCATGCAATTCTATTGGTTCTAGGAAGGTAACTTTAATATAGGTGCTATATCTGGTAACGGAGTGAGGGGATTGGACAAAAACTTTCAGGTTGGGCTTCTAAGCCCTACCTTCAAAATGGCTACTGTAAACATCACTAAAAGTACAATGTCTCATTGGTTTTACTAACTATAGCACCCTAGATTACTTGGTCCACTATGATTGGGTTGGCAACAGCCCCACTCATACGTTTCCACTTGCCTAGCAGCATGCAGTATAGCCGGCCAGGTGCAGGGAGCTTGTCTGCACCCCCAGCTTTCCTTCAATTATTGCTACAATCACTCATCACCTTAGTGGTCATGTCAATTATTTCTTTGTGGTTGGCCTCGAGACTGCTTCTTGGTCTGGAAAAGCTAAGATATCTGTACATACACAAGGCCATGCATGGGTGTGAAAGTTTCATTCCTTCTCGCTTGGCTGGTCACGTGAATCCAACACCGTGAAATCGTCTTATTCTTCATTTAACTTGTGTATTTGATTTAATTCTGCCAGCCATCTGCCTTCTGTGGCTTATCTTGACCTTTCTGAACAGGATACTCTTTTGAGGTAGATATGTATAGGTGGCGCTTGCCGCAATCTATTTTACTACTAAGCATAAGCAAGCCTCATGAATTCTTGCTTCTTGTGGTTCCTTGCATATGTACATGTGTAAACTAAAAGAACATCTTCATCACACATGTGGCATTATTTCTGACATCTTTGACATTGATTATTTCACTTTAGGTTCAGGATGTCACTTATCCATGGCATTTCGTCTCTTTTTGTCATTTGTAGGTCGTCATATCTTCTATATGTGAGTCAGTCCATGTTCTTGTGATGTCACCATTCGTCTTCCTTCAGTATCTTTTTAGCTTCTTCAGGCATTGTGTTCTGACAATCTTCATTCTGTTTCATTTGTCGATATGGCTTTCTCAATGGGTACTTTACTGTCCAGGCTTTCTTAAGTGGCGGTACTTCAACAGGTACTGTTCTTCTGACAGGTACTGGACAGAGCCCAACTCCGGCTCTGTGCTTGTTTATTTTCTCATCATACGTCACATATTTAGGCGTGAACGTTCCTGGTACTTCAAAATGGATGGCTGGAGTGCGGCTCATGGTTGGGACCTCCTCTACACTCCTCCCTCTGGGTGATTCATCAACCACTTTCACTTCTTCCTTGGTATCCACCTTTTCTTCATCCTCTGGATCCACTTTTCTTTCCTCCTATGGATCCACGCATAGAGGTTTGAAGAATAAATCTTTGAGGTCCATATCTTTATTACTCCCTTCAAGCTTCCTGCTGTTCTCACGTGCTCATCTTTGTTCCAAGTCATTAGTTGACATTGTCCACTTGGACTACAATAGATCCATCTTCCCACATAATTTCTGTGTTTCCTTGGATCCCAAAACTTTGTTCCTTCTGGTGCATAAATGCTGAGTTTCACAAAGTCCCTTATTTCTTCATCAGTCAGGTCCGGGGTTTCCATCCTGGTTCAACATCAATCATGATCTTCATCACTATGGCATTTTTCACAGTTTTCTGGCACTGAAAGATTATTATCTTGATAACACAGAATCCGAGAAATATCATTACTAGCAGGACTCCTAGGAATTTCAATGCATTTGCCATCCATTTTGGAACCCATGAAAATAGTGATCCAAACCAGCTGTCGTCGTCTACTTCGTCAGTTTCATTAGTCATTTGATTCTGTAGTTTCGTCAGCATACCTATGGCCTCTGTTAAGGTTCCATTTTCATCATTGTGAGCTGGTATAAATGTGCAACATGATTCTATGATTTTTGCACAAACACCTCCATCCATAGCTGTGATCAAGTCAAAGACGTATCTGTTCTGGAGAGTCATTAGTCGAATTGCTCTTAACTCTTCCTTGTTTGCAATGGATCCTTTTATGGTCGTGTTGATGGTCTGCAGCAACTCCCATCTGGTTATCTGCAACCATTTAGTATTTGCTGCAACTTAAATTCTTGGCATAAAAATTTTCGTGAACACTGAAGCAGTCTGACTGAATAGTCTATGTTCATATGGGATAGCATTGAAAGCTTCTATTGATTTGGCAGAAAAGTAATTCTCTCTCTTCATTCGGCTCATCAGTTCCACAGATCTCTTCCTCCTCAGGTGAACATCTGCTTTCAGGAAACTGTTAATATTCAGATCACTTTTTGGAATCACCAACGCTGGAACATGGACATTCATACCTCCCCAGTTTCTCGGCAGCCTGATATATGCTTTGAATCAGCATGCCCAATAATGATCCATGATCACTGCAGTACCATGTATCATTCCTAGAGTGTCAAATACTCGGCCACAGTTCTGGTTCTCTCCCATTTTTCTTGTGCCATTATTCCTGAAGCAGAATTTTGGGCTCTCTAATGGCCCTATCTGTAAGGGTCCTCCTCTGTCCTCAACCCATGTCAATAGTTTAGCAAGTTTTGGCCATAATGGCTTGCATCCAATTCATATTATGTCGGGCTCGTAGTGACTGAAGACCATCCATGCTCTGCAGATCACTACTCCTTTCTCCCACCCGTCTGGTGAAAGCACTTTTCCCCAAATTTGCATTTGGCCTCTGTTCTCCCACATCTGAGATTCTTCTGGAGTTTTTCCTTGGACGTTCAGTTTTTGATTTGCTTTGCTTCGGATTTCTGCTCCTTTAACTCCAGGCTTCTCAAATCTGATCACAATATGCTTTGTTCTTCAGTTGTTTCTTGTTTTTGTGTCCTGGACATAATCGTCTTCATTTGGATCCGTTGCTTCAGTTGCCCACTTCAATGAAGCATCACTTCCCATGAACTGGCCTCTGGTCTTGCACATTGCTACGTGTGATAGACAGTGTGCCGTTTGCACATCTATTTCAGCAGATAGAAAGATCTTTGACTTCCCCATGCTGTAAGGTAGCAGTGTGCAACCAAAGCATTCTTCCTTTGAATTTCGTCTTCCAACTTCTTTCATATGTTGGTACCAGATGTTATTCCCCAAGTGTGCTGTGCCGTCCAGGTAATCGTTTAGTTCATTATCATCTTCTTGTGTGCTTCTCATGATTCTCAAGGTTTTCATGTAGTTTGCTATCATCACATATTTAATAGCATCCATGTAGCTTCTTCTCACTGGAGGATTCTAAGGTACTTTCATCCATGGTTCAGGCATCTTCATCTGTACCAGTTGAGTACGAGAAGGTCTGGCAATTCTTTCTTTGTCCTCTTGTCTTTTCCTGGCTCTGGTTATGAATGGCCATATTGATTCTGCTATCATCTATGCACGTGTGAATTTTGTTGGGCTTGCACTTGCCCCTTTCAGTGCTGGGTCAGGGGTGCTTATCAATGCTGTCTCTGTTGGTTTCTTCTCCAACTCTTCTGTTTCTTTAAAAGTTCAGCTTTTTCAATTCGTCTTTTGACTTTGCTTGTAGTGGAACTTCTCATTGTTGGTCGTCCATCCTTCTCCCATTCTTTGGATACTGGTTCTGCAGTTATTGACACTAGAACTGGTGTATGTGCACTCATCGTTTGCATGTGTGTGGTTGTCATTAACCTTTTCTCATTCTTACTCTGCCGACCCTGTCTCCTGCTTTTGAACTTGCTTGTTACCAGATGTGTGTGTGTGTCATTACTAATCACATCCATTTCAAATTCACTCACTCCTTTGTCAGACCTTCTAGGGACTGGAATGACTATTAAGGGTCTGTGTGCTTTTGTGGGTGTCATGCGTACATCATTAGGTGGGTGCACTGGAATCGGAACACTTTTTGCTCCAATATAAAATGCAGTTCGAATCGTCAGTGACAATAAAACAACGATGAATACAATACATAGGTACATTATACCTCTATATGTCAATCGACAACATTTAGTTCTGGAATAATAAGAGTGTCTCTCCTCCTGGGGGATGACAACATTGATGCTTTGGTTGCCCACCTCTATCATTTAAGGAAAGAAAACTAACTTTTAATACATTATAGGCAATAGTATCTCTTGATTGTGCCATTTCTGCTCGTAGATTGCAGGTACTGGAACTATTGTCTCTTGTCTCGGGACACAGTTCTCTTCGCTGTATACTAAAATGTCAAAATAAGGTAATAAGTTCAGCAAGTCTTTTTTACTGTGCGTGTTCAAAATACACAAGCTCCCAATCGATTCCTCCTATCTGTTTCACTCCAGAAGACATGTTGTGTCCTTGTCAGCATAAACAAGAGTGAAGCTTCTAGCAACACTTTCTTGATCTGTCCCTCGGCGGAAAGTTTAAAATCTTGTCAGATAACTCTGCTGATGGTTAGAAAGTTCAACTTGCATCACAATACCATGCAGGAGCATGCTCATCTGTGTAGAGTTCGCTGGGTCTCTGATGAAAGTAAGGACGTCAACACCGGCAGGCCTCCCCACAAGTTCTGGAAAGTCCTCAATCAAGCGAAAGAAGACGTTGCTTGATAGTCTACTATCTTCTGTTGACAGGGACAACCTGCTGACTTCTGGAACTGCTCGTTACTCACTGTGAGCAGCTTCTGTGATTTCGATGAGCATTACGATCAACCTGAATTATGATTCTGTTCAGGATTATACTCAAACATTCTGTGTTTGCTGGATCTCAAAGAAATGTTAAGACGTCAGTGTCTCTCCCAACAAGATCTGGACAGTCTTCAATTAAGCGAAAGAATAGCACGCTGACAAGCCTATTCGCTTCTTCTTCTGCTTGGGACATTTGTTTTTTCCTCTCTGTACTCCGGAAACAGGAGGAACTGCTCGGTGATCAAAGTGTGGAGCCTCCTTATTGTCTTTTCATTTTCAGGGTCTTGTGATGTTAGTGAGCCTTCCCACTAATGACGGGTATGATCTAAATACTCGCGCAAAGTAAATTAAAACCTCTTCAGTGATGTCACTGCTGTGGGACACCATAAGTAAGTCCAAATAATGTTCCTATTTGAAACAAGTCTGGATAATGTATTTTCTTCCAAGTTGTGTGTCCTCGACCAAAATGTGGCATATCCTTTTCTTATCAAGGCTTCAGTGTGCCTCAGTCCAAAGTTCAAAGTAAATAACCTATGTCGTGGCTTTATGCATGCAATTTACTTCTTCACCCTGCAACTATAATGCACTGAGTGTCCGTTTTTATGTCCTTATCCCCTTTTTTGCTCAGAGGAAATGTCCAAAATTAAGCCACAACCTTGCACAAAAGTTCTTTGTCTTTGCTTTGCTGGTCATGCATCCTTCTTCCTCGTCATGGATCTCATCTGCACGTGCTGTGGTTCTTACCTGTCATCTGTAGTCTCTACACGTTGGGGTGCGGGCAGGGGGCCTTCTCCGTTGTATGGTTTGATATCACCCAGGAATAGCCAAGCTCATCTTCCTTGTAGCTTGATTGCAGAGGAAGTGATGTCTTCCACTTTTAAACGGTCCGTTGAACCTTGGCTCATCCCACTTTTTTCTCGTGTGGTTCCTCACCAGGACTGTGTCACCAGGGAAAACTGGTGGTAGACGTAAACTTTGAATCGGGTCTGTTATAGTATCTTCTTCTGTGTTCTGTGCTGCCTGCACCCTTTGTGTTGTCGCTGCAGCTGTCCTGAAATTACAGTAAGACAAGATGTAATGCATTTTAAGTAATTTTGCATCTCTCATTCTAAAATTTCCCCTGTTGGCTGAGCATCACATCTAGCTCTATCTCAGGGTGTCTGTCAGTGGAGTGTGCATCCTTCTGCCTTTTGCTATTTCGTGCGGCGTAAGATGATGGTCAGAACCAGGCTGGTTTCTGAGTGCATACAGTGCCAGTGGAAGGCAGTGTAGCCATCCCTTCTTTAGAGTAAGCTTCAACTTGGCTATCCTTTCCTTTAACAAGCCATTGAGCTTCTCACATATGCCATTTCCTTGAGGATGATACGCCGATGAGAACTTGTGCTTTATACCAAGCAGCAAGCTAATCTGTTCAAAGACTGCATTAACAAAGTGAGGCCCATTATCTGACCTCATGACCTCACATACTCCCCACCTGGGAAATACCTTTCTCACCAGAAATGTGGCTGCACAGGTAAAGTATGGGTGTGTACATGGACCGGCTTCTATCCATCCATCCAGAGAATGGACACACCATAACAATTAGATACCTGTACCCATTACATACTTGAATCATATTGACATAATCAACATGCAAGTGCTGAAAAGGTCCATTGGGCCTTGGGATAACTCCTCTAATTACTCTGAGTGTATGCCCAGCCGTGAACTGTTGGCAGATTATACAGTTCACTATAAAAAAAATAACATGCTCTTCTAAGTTTGGTATAAACCAGTCTTCAGTGATGGTTGCTGCTAGATTCTCTTTCGACATGTGCGCTGGATAATGCAATTGTTCCAATGCTATTTTTAGCAGGGCTATAAGCATCACAGGTGTACCAGTACTGTCCTGTTGCCACAAGCTTTCGGAGGGTCTTAAAGAACACCTTTGCCACTTCCCCTTGGAGTTCCATTAACTGGGTTTGCCCCATGTTACTATAACCCTCAGGTTCATTTCGTGCAACAATCATCTTCTTATGCACATCAGTTATTTCCTTGGTCACCATACGCTTGGCTTCCGTGTCTGCTGTTTGATTTCCTTGTGAGATAAAATCTGTCCCTTTCGTGTGGGTAGCACATTTCACGACCGCTATGCCCACTAGGAGCTGTAGTGCCTTAATGAGCCTTTCCAATAAGAAGGCTACGTGCTGCATTGGCATGCAGTCTACTCGGAGGTAACCCATCCTTTTCCAGGGTGCTAGGCCTGCGTGCACTGTTGACGTCACATAGGCGGAGTCACTGTACACTGTCACTTCCTTGTCTGCGTGATTTTCAATAGCGAGTATCAACGCCAATAATTCTGCAGCTTGCGCTGAATGATGTGATGGTAATCATGCACTAATGAGTACTCGAAATTCTCCATTTGCTGTTTGCTTCACCACAGCAGTACCTGTATATCTTTGCCCATCATTTTGATCGATTCTCGAGGAACCGTCAACAAAGACAATTTCTCCTTCTGCCAAAGCATTCTCTTTCCCTCTGGGAATCTCATCATAGAATTCTTCATAGTTCTCACAGTCATGGATTGGCTCTCCGTCGGTGACTGGCTCTGCTATAAACATAGCTGGGCTCAATATCTTACATTGATTTATCTTTATCGATGGATTTGATATGATCACTTTATAAGCAGAAGCTCTCTGGGATGTCAATGTGCCTTCCGGTTTCTCTAGAATGGCAAATAATGCATGCTCGATGAACAACGTCATTGAGCATCCCATCACAATGGTTGTCGCCTTTTCTATGGTGAACGCTGCGGCAGCTAAACTTTGTTCACAAGGGAAGTGACCTCTCATCACCGGGTCCAAATTCCCAATGTAGTATGCCAGGGGCTTGTACCCCAATGTCGTTCTCTGTGTGAATACTGCTGCCATAACACTGCCATTGGTGTGTAAAAACAGGTAGCATTCCTCTGCATAATTGTGAATTTCTAAAACTGGTGCCGTGCAAATGGCTTTCTTGAGTTCAACAAACCCTTGTTTCATGGTATCAGTCCATTCAATTTTTTCTTTCGTTACCTGTGCTTTCTTTTGGGCTTGTAACAAGGGCTTGGTATGTGAGCTGTAGTCAAAGACCCATGCCCTGACATAATTACATAGGCCTAGAAAACTCTGCATCTGTTTTATAATGTGCGGCTTGGCTGTGTTCAATATGGCCTCAGCCCTCTCAGGGGTAACCCTTTTCCTCTCATGTGAGATCAGCTGGCTTATGTAAAGCACTTCTTGCTGACTATATTGAAACTTTTCTTTGTCAACTTTCTATCCGTTCTCAGCCAATACAGTCAATAGCTGAATAGAATTGTGTCTGCACATCTCCTCTGCCATTCTGAAAATTAAGATGTTGTCCACATATTGCAAGACAACTCTTTCAAATGCATTATTGCTTAAGTCCATCTGCAAGACTTGGTTGAAAATCGAAGGAGACTCACAGGACTCCTGGGGTAACCTTGTGCTTTTCAGACACATCTGTCTTAACGTAAATGACGTCAAATCTTGTTCGTCTTGTGTGCAATGGGATTGAGAAAAATGCATTTTTCAAGTCAATCACTGTGGAATATTTTGCCTCAACTTGCATAGGATTGTGGACGGGTTAAGGACTAGAGGGAACTCGGCCTCTACAATATCATTTATCAGGTGAAAATCTTGAATTAGTCTCCACAACCCTCCCTTTGATTTTTTAATAGGGTACACTGCAGTATTGTATGATGACTCTAATGTCACTAAGATGCCCTGCTCCATCATGGCAGAAATTGTCTTGAAAATCCCCTCATCCGCTTCCTTAGACATGGGATACTTTCGTGTTCTTGATAACATTGCTCCTGGTTTCAATTCAATCTTTACTTCTCCAACTCCTTTCAACAAGCCTACGTCATAGGGGCCTGTAGTCCACACCGAGACAGGCACTTTTGCAATGTCGTCATCAAAATATTCAGGACGGTTTTGTGCCAGCATCATTCTCTGGGGCACCTCTCTTTTGATCATTCTCACCCAGAAAACGAGATTTACCCCAACTGTTCTGTCATCTACACCTGTTTGTTCATCAAACAGATCATCATCAGTGACGTCAGTCAATTTGTACCCTTCCTCAATGGTGATTACTGTGCACAATTTTCTGCCTTCATCATCAAAACCATCAATCAATGCCATTTTCCCTCGCACTATGGCTGTGTGTATTGCCAAGGGAAATACTGGTCCCTTTTTTCATGCATAGGGATTTTTGGCCTGAATAGAAACTCATCGGGGGTCCTCATGGTTTTGTCTGCAAGGCCTGGTAGCCCTGCCATTAATACACGCACTCTTTAGGCAAATATTTCTGGTTCCAATGGGACAGCCCTAATAGCTGTTTGTCCCGCGTAAGCTCTTATCATTTCGCATACGTTCAAATAGTGCATTCCTGGAGTCAAAAATACTATGACCTTCTCTGTGAACGAGATTGTCATGTTTAACTTCGTCATTAGGTCACGTCCCAATATATTTACTAGGGTTTGCCTTAAAAATAGTAGTGACACATTCATGTCACATTCTCCTATAGAGACTGGACGTTCATCTGTAAAAGGAACAAGACTTGTTGCTCCTGGGAAGCCCTGAGTATTTATGGCATCGCCGCACAAGGAAAACTTGCCTTCACGTATACATGAGCATGTTGCACCTGTGTCAACTAAAAGGAATATTCTTTATCCCCTACAACAACATCTACCCTTGGTTCCTCGTGAGGGTTTGGTGTCACTGATATGATAGAACACATCAGGTTTCCCAGTGAGCTGTCCTAATCCATATATAACTTTCTCCCATGCTAAGTGAATGGATTTCCTCCATCACCAGTGTTATTTATCATTCCAGAATTCAGTACATGTCCTGTACTTGTTGTCTGTGACAGTTGCATAGGCGACAGTTGAGATTGTCCTGCACTGTGTGATTTTGTGCAACTCCATTTCCACCCTGCTGTAAAAACATAGGTGGATTCACCATTCCTACTCTTGTTCCTTGGTTGTTTTGCACCATGCCTTGACTTCTGCATGTGCGCGCTAGATGCCCTGTCATTCCACACGTCCAACATATTGGCGGTGGTCTGATATTTTGCCCATTTGACATATCCTGATTGCCATTTTGCATGTTTTGAAAACCTCCCTGATTACCTTGGAAACCTCCCTGATTACTCTGCCATCCTCTACCTCGAAAGCCTCTCCCCCTTGGGTAGAATCCATTGCTGCCCTGATTAACCTGTTGTTGATTATTGATCTGCTGTATGTTCGATCCGTCTGTGCTAGTTATCAATGCCCCTTCAATGGCATATTTTGACAATTTCTTCTGCATTAATTTTGCCTCTTCAGCTATTCGTGCAGCCTCTTTTTTGTGATTTTTCTCTTGCAGCAGCCTGCAATAGTGAGCTATGGTAAACTGTGTTTCAGATCACTGTTTGACCTCGATTCCTACAAATTTCTTGAGCTCCTTTTGCACCTGATATGGCAGCCCTTGGCATAATATACAGTAAAACACAGGTATAGATTTCCCCCAAGATTCCCGAGTTTCCAATACCCAGGCATCTTGGAAATTCTGAACGTAAAGTAAAGGATCCTCTGACTCCTTAATTTTTTGTGTCATTATGGCTCCCATGTCAGAAGTGTCCGGCTATAGCAATCATATTACTTTCCATACCGCTGCTCTGCAACTGTTAAATGGGGCTCCATCATGCGTAGTATTAACTGTAGTCACGCCAGGATAATAACGCTCGTATCCACACATCGTCAGCTGTATCACTGAGTATGGCGATTAAAAGACCCTTGATGTCCCCGATAGCTAACATGTTTCCTCCCATCATTTTATCTAACTCATGTATCCATTTTTCGGCTCCCGATGTTAACATTGGGAGCTTATTATTCAGATTTTCTTGATCCATGTATGGCCATGGAATATAATGTGGCCTCGATCCTCCTTTTTCGAGCAACGGGAATTGTAACACATGGCACTCCTTTTCCTCTCTCATCATTTTTCTATCCACTGCAGGGGTGATAGTCTTGCATCACCATCTACCTGTCAATGTCCTTAGTTGGCTCACATAGGGCAGTAGAGACACCTCCCTCTGTCCCTAAAATACTCCTTCATGTCTGTCTGATTGTGTGGCTGACTCCAATGCCTTAGGTGCAGACTTGCTAGAATCTAGCCATCTTATCTCTTTTCCTCTAGAGAAGCGTTTTTCGCATCTTCTCTCTTCTTCTTTTTCCTCATATTCCTCTCTTTCGGCGTCTGATATTGTCTGTGCCCAACTTGTGCAACTCCTCTCATCTTCCTTGTTTCTATTTAGCATCAACCTATCTAGGGACAGCTCTCTATTTCTGCTACTTTGGGAGGCGTCCTCAGTGTCTCACAACTGAGTGCTCTTCAGACGCTTGTCCTCTCTTCTCCCTTGGGGTATCTGTTCAAGCCCCATTTCACCATATATTCTATCAATAGTCTCTCTGATGCTTCTGGTGTCAAAACCATCTTCGATATTTGCCCTTGACGTACCTGGTACTGAATCATACTCAGGTAATAATTCTTCTCTGTCTTCCCAGTCTACTACTGGATCAGATTTTTTAACCTCTCTCTCCAGATATTCAAGATCCCGTGCCCTCTGTCTTCACTTATGTTCTATGTCATCATGGAACTCTCTGCGCTTCCTTGCTTCCTCTCTAACCCTATCTTCTTCCTGTTTCTTCACATCTCTACGTTCATTTGCCCTTCGTATTTCCTCATCCCTTCGTCTTTTTATTCTCCTCTCCCTTATCTTTTGTTCTTCTTCCTCCATTCTTCATTGTTCCTGCCTGCTCTGATCGTTAGCTGTTCTTGGCTTATGATCTTCTCTGTCTATCTTTTTTCCTGATCCTCTCATCTCTCAATCCTTTTTCCTTTTCTTTCTCTTTTCCTTTCGAATCGTCTGGCTCTCCCCTTTTGTCTCACGTCCTCAATGTCTTTACCATCGAGTTTCAATAGAATGTTTCTTTCTCACGCCTCTCCTTGTCCCTCAGGACTTTGGAGGTGGTATCTCTTTCTCTATCTTTGTCTGGGTTTTCGTCACTAATTTGCGTAGTTGAATCTTATGCCGGGTTGCTATATCCCGTGGATGCTTTAAGTTCCCTCAAGGGGTATAATCCCTCATCTTTACTGGCTTCGCTTTTTGGTTCAGACGGGGCAGGTGGCGCAGAAGGCGTTTCACCCCCCTCTGTGCATACGTTAAGTATCCACTCTAACGGCGGCTCCTCCTCTTTCTCCTCTTGGTACATCTTGCAAAGTTCTAAACTAGCTAGGCGTTTGTCTAGTTTTTGTCAGTGTATGTGATGTGCAAACAAGTCGTCATGTGTTGCAGGACCGTTTTAGATAGTGATCCGCCCTGGGGCCATGGCATAAACATTTTGTGGGCGGTTCCTTTAACCCATTGTGCACTGTACTTTTTCAGCTTAGGTGCATGTTTTGGCAACTATTTGCACAAGTGCATTAATGGTGTAATGTCTTCCATGCTTAAATCTGTTCACCTTCCCCTCATATTACACTTTGTTATACTTTTACGTTTCTTAAACAAAACCAAGAATATGAGAGAGCACCAATCGTCGCAAGCTCAAATCCCGTTTTTTCACAAATGTTTTGAATTTATTTTTCCACACAACAACCATCAATTCATACTATACAACATCCTGGCCATACAATCGCGCAATTCTCATTCTTACTTTGAAGACAGAGGGAAGAAAAACACAAGACAGACATGACAGACTAGACAGACTCCGGCCGGCTACATAAATCTCCTGCCCCAATCTTAATTCCAACATGGAATGTAAGCCCATTCCTTTCAGATTGCTTCTTTCATTGATTCTGGTCTCCTACTGCGCCCTATCTTTTCAGGACTTTGAATGCAGGCTTCTTTTAGCGCTATATTAAAGTGCAGGTATCTGGACGTATTTTCTCCCTAGCTCAGGTATCCTCCTGGTATCTCTCTACACGGGTATCCTTCTCCGTATCCTCTGTTGCTCGTGTACCCTTCACAGTATCCTCTCTTTAGCTCTGCCCCCCGCGAGTCAATATTTCTTTCCCCTTCTATATGTACATTCTACTCTTGCTCTGACATTATTTTTGTCCCGCCTGCCTCCGTTACCTTCCCTTATTTGTCCTAAGGCATGCAACTTTTTGCCAAAGCACTTAGTCTTTTTTCACTCACCGTTCGCATGTTTTCCTCTCTGGATGCTCGGGATCACCGCCTTAGTTACCTCCTATCCTGCTGTTCGCTCGATCGGCTGCTCGTAGAAGTGGAAAGGGGTTTGTGGGAGAAAGAAAAAGTACAGGTTCCTTCAGACCTCAACCTGCAGGTTTTACACTTTAGTCTAAACACTATCTACGGGGAGATTCTCAGACGACTTAGCCAGATGGCAAAGGACTCGTAATATTGCCGAGGACTCAGAGTTACTTATGTCGACGGCCAATGGGTGTCTTGACTAATTGATAGTCGATAAACCATCCTCTCTCTGCTACCAAGTGTGCACTAGGACCCCAACTGGCCCTAGAGCTGGGGGTTACCCAATAGCACTTTAAGATGAGGCAGCAGCACCCGTGAGATGGATGGGGATACAGATTAATACTCTCGCATTAAATCAATAATGACAACTCAATGGTTTTGCAAAGGGAGTCCGTTTAATGACAAGTACAAAAAATGGGGAGTTCATAAATATCAGCAATCGCTTGATCTTCCTTCTCGATTCAACAACTACAATGAACTTCATAAAAAACACATCATTTATACTAAAAACTTGTCATCACTGACGTGTAACGCTTAAAATTCGGCATGCAATTCTATTGGTTCTAGGAAGGTAACTTTAATATAGGTGCTATATCTGTATATGGTAACGGAGTGAGGGGATTGGACAAATACTGTCAGGTGAGGCATCTAAGCCCTACCTTCAAAATAGCTACTGTAAACATCACTAAACGTACAGTGTCTCATTGATTTTACTAACTATAGGACCCTAGATTACTTGGTCCACTATAATTGGGATGGCAACAGCCCCACTCATACTTTTCCACTTGCCTAGCAGCGCGCAGAACAGCCAGCCAGGTGCAGGGAGCTCGTCTGCACCCCCAGCTTCCCTTCAATTATTGCTACAATCACTCATCACCTTAGTGGTCATGTGTTAATTATTTATTTGTGGTTGGCCTCGAGACTGCTTCTTGGTCTGGAAAAATTAGGATATCTGTGCACGGCACAAGGCCATGCGTGGGTGTGAAAGTTTCATCTCTTCTCACTTGGCTGGTTACGTGAGTCTGACATCGTCTCATTCTTCATTTAACTTGTGCATTTGATTTAATTCTGCCAGCCATCTGCCTTCTGTGGCTTATCTTGACCTTTCTGAACAGGATATTCTGTTCTTCTTTCATAAATTGTATCCATTTTTGGCCTATTTCAGCCGATACGACCTTGGCTTCCTGGCACGATTTGCATGCTTCTGAGTTTCTCTCTGTCTTTAATTTTCGATTTGTTTTGCTGCAAAGCTCTTCTCTTGAGACCTTTAGCAACCTTTGGTTGATTCTACTCTTGTGCATAGTGGAAGTATACTTATATAAAGTGCTCCTTTTGAGGTAGATATGTATAGGTGGCTCTTGCAGCAATCTATTTTACTACTAAGCATAAGCAAGCCTCATGAATTCTTGCTTCTTGTGGTTCCATGCATATGTACACGTGTAAACTAACTGAATATCTTCATCGCGCATGTGGCATTATTTCTGACATCTTTGACATTGATTATTTCACTTTAGGTTCCGGATGTCACTTATCCATGGCGTTTCGTCTCTTTTCATCATTCGTAGGTCGTCATATCTTCTATATGTGAGTCATTCCGGGTTCTTGTGACATCACCATTCGTCTTCCTTCAGTATCTTTTTAGCTACTTCAGGGATTGTGTTCTGACAATCTTGATTCTGTTTCATTTGTCGTTATGGCTTTCTCAATGGGTACCTTACTGTCCAGGTTTTCTTAGGTGACGGTACTTCAACAGGTTCTGTTCTTCTGATTGGTACTGTACAGAGCCCAACTGCGGCTCTCTGCTGGTTTATTTGCTCATCATACATCACATATTTAGGTGTGAACGTTCATGGTACTTCAAAAAGGACGGCTGGAGTGTGGGTCGTGCTTGGGACCTCCTCTACAGAAGTCTAAAAGACATCCCTGTGTCACTGCAGTGAGGGCGCTGTGTAACACACATGAAAAGATGATGCCTATGGAGTTTTCTTAAAACTCCATGAAAAAAGGGAACAAACACAGAAAACACATTGAAATAAAAAGTTCAAAGTCCCAAAGGTCAGCAAAAGAGAAGGGGGTCTCTAGAGTAGAGAGGAATTAGCACATTTATGGGAATTCTTCCTAACACTTGCACCCTCATTAGACATAACCAGTTTGTCTCCCACGTTTTCAAAGATTATAAGGTGCCCCACATCTTGTATTCTATAACTGGATGGTACGGCTGATCTCTGAAACCTTAGATGGCAATCTGGACTGAGAGTAATGTGCTGGGAACAGCTGCAACTAAGTTCCGAGGACACGTATGCTCGTCCTATTTGCATAGACTTGCATAATAGCCCAGCAGTTAAGGGGTTAAGCACTTTTCCCAGGCTTGAGCTGTTGTTGGTAATGTGAACATGTATTGCTTTGAAATTGATGGTATGTTAATTTCATTTTTGCGCCACTTGACAAAGGGATAACATCATCCTGAAACATGTTGCTGACAGAGGGAAAGTATGCTAGTTCAGGACGATGAAACTTCAACTTCAACTAGTGAAGATGTTGACTTTATAACTGAAATAAAGGAACATGGGAAAATATGGATGAACTATTGTCCATTATGTACATGAATGTGCCCAGTGAACAGGGTCACAACATTGCATGGAATGCCTCAATCCAAAGGTCTATGTGAACCCGCCAAGTCAGGAGTGCAACATGAGCTTGAGCAGCACATTTTACCTATAAAACATTGAGTGCATACCATGGCAATGTGCTGATGCTTCTAGCCCTGTGGATCACCCCTGTCTTTTGGATTTGAGAAAAGGGTAAGAAGAGGGCAAAACTGCCCTTCTCCTGGCAAGCCACAACTTGGAGAGATTGCAAAGCATCCTATGTCAGCAGCTCAGACTAGACATGTTGTCTAGGCAAGAGCAATTTGCACGATGGCAATCGTAGGCTTATGCTGATGATGGCAATAGCAAGACAACAAGTCCCAAAATACAGTAGAGTCAGGACTGGCTGATGGTGACTCTCATGGCATGGGGCTCGCTGACGCATGGAGGCCGGCAGAGGCTGAGAGGTGCACTCTAGTGTCACGCACACGTGTTCACATCCATATCTGACACCACCATCACCTGTCAATAAAGTGTTATACACTCGACAGTGTAATTCAAAATACAGAGTAGAATTCCTCCAATTGGCGACCATTTCATACGCGTGCCCCCATCAAATTCGGGACTAATGGATATTCGACTATGAGCAATCATCCCTGATTCTGTCGCTGGCAAGGAAGGACCCCGGCTCCATGCCTTCAACATGAAACACTCCTTTTTGGCTGAGCCCTGGCTGCTTTTGACAGGAGCACAGCTCCTGCCTGGATTGACTCACAGTGTCACAAATGGAATACGGAGAAATTTCACACATGCATTGCTTCCAACTGCGGCTGCCAAAATCCTCCGCGCTCTTGTGGCTGTGTTGAAATTTTGGGCTCAGCCGACTGAGTAATCCTCATCGTCGACACAAGACCTTTTGATCATAGAAGCCCACGGCAGCCAAAGCACCGGGCAGGCCCGCGCCAGCCAAATGTAAATACTCAAAGCGTAATAGAGTTTGCACTAATGCATGGCTGTAATTGAGTTTCGGCTTCCAATAATAGACTTTAATTAAATAATTTCATTTTGAATGTGTAATTTGACTGTCAGAGCAATAGCAGAGAGCCCATGTGGTGTCTTTGTACCAGCCAGCAATAACCACAGGAGCTGTTGATTAGCCGCATACTGGCAGCATTATTTTCTTGTCTGTTTAGGTCACGCTGCCAAGCCTCTCATTAATTCCTTGACAGATGTGGCCCTCGAATGCACGACAAGGGCGGCACCCAGGCAGTCAGTCGTACATGATATGCTAACTGGAGCTCGTGCACTGCCACTGCCTTGAGCAGGCCCTTGCTGCTACGTCGCACGTGCTTTGCGGTTATTTTCGCGCTTTTTGTTTATACTCAATCACCATTGACGAGTTTGTTTGACCTGGTTCAAAAGAAAGAAATTCATTTATTGAATTATGTTTTTTGTGTGTGTAACTTTTCTGCGGATGATTGGGGTAATCTGTTCTGTTTTTAAAAGCAGCGAAAACAGAAACCAGTCCTGTTTCAACTTCTTGACCGGGCTGCAGGCCTCCATGGACGGTTCCATGTGATAATGTTGGAAAAAGTCACCAGTTAAGCAACCGTTTTTTTTCCTGACCCCTAAAACACTTCACCCAAATATTCTAGGTGGGGTATCATTTTATATTATAAACTCCAATCCTAGAATATTTGGGGAAATGGTTTGATTTTACCGAGGGTGCATTTTTTTGGACAAATGTCACCCCCTGGCATCTATTACCCAGGCTACTTCATCGCTGGATATGGACTTGCATCTTATTTCCAGATTCCGGGGAGACCGTTTGGCATGTCATAATGCCACTCTAATATTGGGTTGGAGTAAGGGACCTAGGGGACTTCTCGCCAGCCAATTAGAAGCCTGCAAAATATGAAAGCAGTCCAGGCAGCCAAACAGAGCCCTGCTTCCAGCTCTTGCTGCCAACCATGTCACATATGGATTGGAAGCAGTCTGCTTCAGATTGGCTCTGCAAGCATCAGTGCTGCTGTGTACGGGGTACCAGGAACATGTTCCAGTGTAAGGCAGTTATTGTTCCTTCAGTGACAATGGTCCCTTTCCTTTGCCATTAGAACCAGATGTCTCATGTAGAAGGGCAGGTTTGATTATGATTCTAAAATGTCAATAGATCTCTTGGGCCATCCAGTTCTCTTCACGTTCTCTGATCTCTTGCGACACTCTACATCCCGCTCCTCATGTCGGCCTGTGTATTTTTGCTCTGCCGGTTATTGTCATGTTCCTCCTTTTTTGTTGTACATCCCAGGCACTGCTAGTGGCTGTACACCAAGTAGTGATCTACCAAAGGTTTCTCCACAGTTTTGACCTAAACTGCAGACGTTTGGACTTAACTATGGACACGGACGCCATTTCACCAAAATGCCAGGGGTAGCGGAATTGAAATCACATGACCCTTGACCTCTGATGACATCACAGGAAGTTATGTCATTTGACCCCACCCCGAAGAGACAAAAAGGGAAGTGATGGAACATAACCTTTTACCCCTTGACAAAACAGGAAGTGGCATCACATAGCATTGTTCCTAAGTACGCTATGAAAAATATGGTAACAATATCACTGTAATGTGAAACATTTCATACAAGAATGGATTACCATATGTATCGGCAGAAAAAAACATGATACTACTGCAACTTGCGAAAAGCGAAATACATAGACCAAAATGGATGCTTATTCTACTCTAAATGCTTTTTGGAGTATTTTGTCTGCATTGTTAATTTGAGGTGTTTAAGAACAGACTAAATCAGTGACTCACCCCCTGAAGTGCATCTGAAATAAACCTGTAATGAGTCTAGAAATTATTGTATGGAAATCCAAAAAGACAAATTATTTGTTATTCCAATTATTTGTTATTTAGGTCACTGCTGGAAGTGTTATATTTGTGGAACCCCCTGTTTTAACAACAAAAAAAACCTGAACAACAAGAAAGTCAGCCACTCTAGAAACAAAGAGCCACATGTCATTGACCACAGCCCATACATAAGCTTCAATTTGTAAAAAAAAATAACAATAATAAAAAAAATAATTAAAAAAATAATAATTATATATATATATATATATATATAAGTTTATAGGGGTAGCAATGGAGACCATAGGGGTAGCAAGGGACCCCTAAATGACGTCCCTGACTATGGCTTTACTGAGTGAATGTGTCGGTACTTGCTGTGGTTAATGTACCCTGCTTACTGTGCTTTGGTGTAGGGGACTATGTACAGCCTTGGCGTTGTGTTGTATGTCTTAGGCGTTTCTGTTTTTGAGTGGGTATGTGACAGGAAACGCGAGAGTGTTGGTCTAGTTGAGATGAGTGAGGGTTGTGTAGGGCCATTCCTCTTTTCTCGTGCTTCTCTGAGGGATGATGGAGTACAGGGTTGATTTGTCCCGCTGCCATCAGTGTTATTTGTGGGTATGCCTGCACAGTTTTTGTGTGCGAGTTGGAGTTGTTTATTTTTGTTGGTGTTGTAGGGGGATTCAGAATGTGAAGGACGCATACCTGGGTTGCTGCTTTATTGTGTTTGCCTCTCTTTTGGGTGTTCATTCCTTTTCCAATACAGGGCGAAGATCTGTTGTGCTTTGACTTTCCTTATCTACTCTGTCCTCGTTGTGTGTGATGTCACGGTTGGAATGTGGAGTGAATGATTTTTCCGAAAGTTCCTGCAGTGTCAATTGGTTGAGGCTGGCTGAGAGAGAGGGCGCCGGTCTATGTGTCCAAGTGTATCTGTCCTGTGTAACCTGAATCTTTTCTTGTAACCTGCAACTGAAACTAAGTAAAGAAGCTTTCCTTTTCTACTGTGGACTAAGTGTCATATGTGACCTGGGTACTTCATTTTATCACTCTCCTACCCTTTTATCTGCATTTGTATTTTCATTGCTTCCTAACAAGTCTTTGCATTGGTTAGGCATCCCTGAGCTTTAGTTTACCATCTTTAATAGGTAATGTTGACTCACATTCAGGTCTCTACTCTCCTGATAGGCTCGCCCAATGACATGCGGGCTTCGGGCAGTGGCAGTGTGGTTACCGTAGATTCGCTCATGGAGTGCATGCACTTTCAGTATCTGCTGGTCCCCAGCACTGCTGAAAGTTCCCTTTTATTTCCCCACTTTGCCCATAAAAACATTACACCTTGGAATAATGTAAGAGAGTAGGGGTGCCAAATGGCACTTTATTTGGGGTGTTGCGAACCCTTGCACATGTCCTGCAATCACATGTCCACAAGTCTGCCCCCCGAACTTCCGGATTGATTGTATGATTTTTGATTGTGTGGTTTATCATGTCAGCCCATGGTTCTCGGGTGGCCATCCAGTCTATATTTTGAAGGACTGTTCCCTTTTCCAGCCCTGTGCCCATCATCCCACATTGATAGTGTGCATGATGGGGAACAGTCACGTTTGTCCTCCAAGTCCCTCTCACGCTCCTACTTTACCCTGTGCGAGCTACAAATATTAGGAACTTTTCTCTGTGGCACAGAGAAAGGATTGCATCGCTCTCAGGCTGATTTATTTTAGTAACAATTTGGATTATAATCAATAACACTGGTTACTACATTGCCTTGAAGTATGATTAATATAGATATCCCCCCCCCCGGCTTGGGGGGCATACCAGGGCAGGTAGCTCAAGCATAGCAAGTGCGAGTGAAGTGAGGGCCCGAGCGGCGGTTCAGGGTCGTTGCTGGCCCAAGTATGCCCCCAACAAGGGGGTAATTGCTATTCGCACCCAGTCTCCGTCCTGGGCGTGAATATGATTTTACTATGGTAGATGGTCTCCACGCATATTCAGCAAGCCCAGTCTCCCATGAAACAAGATGTCCGCCTCTATAATAAATAGAAAAGGGACTTTTGTACCTTTTCTATTTCCACAGTGAAGCCACAATGGGAAGGCGTGGTGGAGATGTAGCCACGAGGCCAAACAAGTAAGTGGGGGTGGGGGCTAGGAGGGTGTTTGGGAAATGATGTGGGGGTGTTGGTCCGAGTGGGGTCTGGCAGAGGTTTTGAGGCACCTCATAAAGCAATAACGGCACCCAGAGAAGGGACTCAAGTGGCTTTTGGAATGCAGGCAGGGCACTCGCAGTTCTCGTCTATGTTTCCAGCCACCTGATTGGCTGAGCGACCTTCCCGGGTGGCGAATGTGATATAAAGTGGTGTATGAAAAACAGATAGTATATTTTTAAAATGAAACACAGTTTACATTGCAGAAAAATTGTTTGAAAAATTGACATATTAAGAAAAACCGAGAAGATCATTTAAGCGCTGGAGGTTTTCTCCCACTGCACCAGCTAGATTATTAAATACCATAACTATGCTTAAAGTATCCCGGAGAATGTGCCCCAATGCTGTGTAGTGAGCCACTTTATAAAATGGTCTCGCAGGTCAATTGAGAGATTGCGTCTTTCTATGCACCATTGAATAAGACATCGGAAAGATCTTTAATTCCTGTCTAAAGCTAAAATTGAGCGATTTCCCCCAAAAGTGACCCATAAACTGGTACTGATCCAAAAGATCTGGGGTCTGCAGGATTTCATGCAAGGGACTCGCAGGTCATTGTAGGGCAGTATAGCATGCTTTGGCCCTGTTGGGGATTGCAGTATCCTGACCTCCCATTTAAGGCCCTTATTCATTTGCCCGGGGGATACCACCCTTCCTTGGACGATTCGCTCGAGAGGTATGAAATTTGCGAGACTCGGCTACGCAATATTTGAGTGATTCGAGGTTTGTCGAAAATAGTGCACGCGCCCTATTTACAAGTGTATGGTGCAATTATTTGCTCCCACCACCTAACTCATCATTGGCATGTGTTGACACCTGGACAAATACAATGGTGGAGTGTGCACATCATCTCTAGCGCTGAAGGCTGAGACAGGTGTGCTCACGATGAATGTTTCCTTAACACAAAGTGCACTACTTCTACCAATCTATAAAATGCCCCTTGTCACTTATTCAACCTAAAGTGTCCATGGGGCCAATGGTGCCACAACCGCGCACCATGCAATAGTTGGGAAGGCTCTGCAAAATGATTGCAAAGGTGGTCCTGGTCCCTTGTGTGGCTCCCTCTGCTGGCCATGTTCTAATGCAGTCAGTAAGGCTTAAATGTTGAGGTGGGTGGCTTAGTTTCCATAGCGAATTCAATATCTATGCCAACATCTGAAGTAATAGGCATTGATCATGAGGTGCTTTTAGTCCTTGCTTTGCTTTTGCTGCAAAGTGTCGCGGAGAGAGAGCGCAAGAGAGCAAGAGAGACTCATTTGCATCAGGTTAAGGATTCTGTGCATTTGTACCTTGTGAATCTCTGGGCTCAGAGGGCATTTTATGGCAACAGGGTCAGCACCGCCCCATATTACAGTCTGCACGACCCTTCTGGGCAGCCAAGATTGGCAGGTATTTGCTGGCAGGGGTGGGGTCGCTATAGGGAACTCTGAATATTTCCCGGTAGGCCTCTGCACCGTGGGCTTCTTTTGTGTGTAACCTATTTACTTTTCACATTTTTTCATCGGAAAAGGGTTGAGCTTGCTGGAAATGCGTAATATGGGGGCCACTCTCTCTTGTCTCTTGTGGTTCACAGTCCACTCCTGTATCCTGGGACTTCCCATCCTCTGAAAAGGCCTTGTAACAAAATATGTTTACAAAAAAGGCGGGACAGATTATAAAAAGTATCTGCTCTCAGTTGATGGGTGATTAAATATAAACACTTTGTGTAATGCCACTAACCACCCGTACTAAATAACTCATCCTTCTGCATACTCCTCTCAAGCTCTGAACCAAGCACAACCATTCCTCTACAGCACAGCAAACGGCATGCACGTCACTACACCACAACAACGAAACAAACCACACATAGCCTCGCCCAACAGCACATGGTGGCTATAAACCGAAAAGCACATCTACACTCAGCGAACAGTGTAAACCGAACTGAAGCTTCCAATAGCACATCATAGTTCTCATGCTATTTTTACACTCTGTCCTACTAACTTATCCCCCCTTGATTTACAAATCCGTCAGAGCGCCAAGAAACCATGCAGGTGGTAAAACAGTGAGCGGTACAAGAACCTTTAACATAACATAACTCTTTTGCTTAACAAGTGTTCCTCTGACAGTTTTGAATATTGCTGCTTGCAGTCTGCTACTTTTATATAATGCAATCAGAAGTAGGCCTTAGAAGGTGAAGCATTTGTTGTCAGACGTGTATGGGGTCAGAAAAATAGAAGTGCTCCTGTGTTTTGTACAAACATTATGTAAAATAAAAAAAGGTACTCGTCAAAACATATTGCAAGGGTCATGTTGCTTATGCCCTGAGGTACCGGTGTTCAGAGGTCGGTGTTGTGTAGGCTTTGACAGTGCAATGACTACGTTCTTTAAATCAGGCTACTTGCTGATATGTAAATACTTCATCAACTCCTTAACAAATACTCTTGTTTAACAAGTTGTTGGTTTGCAGGGAGTTTGGATTAAGCCACGTGGTGTCGTTGTCAGATAATGTACTACTCTTGTGTGCCTCGGACGATTCACTCACCCTAGCAGATCTTGCAACTGGCACCTTCACCATAAGTGTGATTGACGGACGTTCTACTTTCATGCTACTGCACACACATGTGTATGGTAGTCTAGTTATCACTGGCACGCAGATTTCGTGTTCAGTGGAAGTGCTCTTGTGCTGCTTTGGAAAATGGCTCAGATTTATTAAGTGTAGTCTACATTCTGTCTGTGTATTGGCCCAAAAGGGCATTGTGGGGCAAAGAGGGATTTGGAACCGTACCCTGACTCGCAGTAGATGGTTGCACACATTGTGCATCTGCCTTTTCACACATTGCCCACACCTGACTGCTGGCTTGTTGGTTTGGCTCATGGGAATCAGTTCGAATCGCTGTGCGTATTGTCCGTTCCCTGCTCTGTCACCACATGTGTGCAGCTTTCTTTTGCTCTTTTACTTTTTTTACTGTTTGCTCTTTTTTTGATAGTGGATATCCACTTTAATTCCTTCATCATCATACTCTAAGGTGAGCTAAGGGGTGCTATTTAGGGTATTCTTTAGCAAGTCCTATAGAACTTCCTATCCTTTAAGGGCCAAATTACACAATAAGCAGATTCCAGGAGCATGGCCCGCTACTTGTTCTATTTCTGTGCTGTGTGTAGTTCCAAACATGTCACTTGGTTATTGCTCATCTCACCTGGTTGTGCTTTATGAGGCTATGTAATGTTAGGCTGTGTTACACTATGGCAGGTAGCGCTATGACTGGGTACACATGAAGACCTGCAATTTTGAGTCTATTGGCAGCGATCTACCTTCTGACTGCCCACAGACAACTCACAGATATTCCAGCTGTGGCACCACCCAGTCTTACTTGGGATTATAATACAATGTGGCCCAACACTCTGCGTGGGCTAGTAACTGACATAGTGAACAACTGCACACTTTATCACAACCAAGGGCTTCACAGCCAAAGCATTAGCATGCTGACAAATAACAGCAAGGGTTAGACTACTATATTGTCCTGATTTGTCTCATTATCCCATTTGCAATGTTGTGCTAATGCCCTCTTTAAAGTACGACTATGCAAAGTGTTTACCATTCTGAAGTTGTCTTACTCATTGACATTGTTGGGTGGAGCTCCCAGGTATGACAGAGTGATGTTGGAAGTCTGCGGACTTGGAGAACCCAACTCCCTCCAACAGTATACTTGCAGGACTCAGTCAACAGCAAGTCCAAACTGCGGTTTATTGCAAATAAAACCAATAGGGATCAATACAAGAACACAGGTGGATTCCAGTACCCGTCAACGTCTCCTGACTCGCAGGGCAGTTTTACTACTGAATTGCTTCATTACTCTGTCATCATTTGGCCCCTTCTCCAAAAAACCTATCATTGTGAGGGACTGGATATTGAGACCTCTATTTCCTATATGGCTACCTATAGAAGTTATTCTACTGGCCCTTGCTTGTCAGGTGGCTGGCCTTTCCCCTCCCCAATTCACCATTGATTACATTGTTGCATAGTAGTGGGTTTACCATTGGTTCTTGTCTGTTGCCATCCACCCCAGGAATACTAAACTGTGATTGGTTAGATCCAATCCCCCGGCCTGGGACTTGAACGAGTTCTCAGCTCGCTATGTACCTTTTCAAGGTGATGTGAACGATTATGTGTCTGTATTGTAACTTGTGTACACCACTTTTGCCTATAAGAATATTCTCCTAACAGTAGCAACACTTGTAGCAATCTGCTCCTGGTTGCTGGTACTGTCTTCTCTTTCCCACCATGGAAAACTGTCTGTTGTTTCTTTTGGCTGTACCACATGTTTAGGGACCACAACATCGAGCTCTGCAGATCCTAATTATGGGGATGTATTCCGTTTCTCTGCAGCTGGTCCCTTTGTCGGCTGGGGATTTAAATGTGTCTTCATATATCTTGACCTTGGCTGTGGGCCCGTCTTACCTGTCTTGCTCTGTGTACAGCCTGAAACAGCGTTGTTTGTCTCCTGCTCCATGGCTTGAGGCTGGCTGTATTTTTCCTAAACCTTATAGTGTGGTTTCTACATTGTCCATGTTATGCTATGTTCTTCATATCTTAGTCACACTTGGTTCTGTCAGGTTCCATATATATTCCTGCAGTTCCATAGAGTTATTCGCATTGGGCATCTGCAAGCTTGCTCAGGATCTCTTGTGCCTTGCGGTTCTGGGTTGCTGCATTTGGCTAATGACAAAATAATAAAAGCATTGACAGTATGTATATGTATCTGTCCTCTAACTGTAAGCTTCTAATTATGGGGGATGTAATAACTATAGAATTGTGCGCTCATGTTCTTCATGTGTAGGAGTGTGTGTTTGTGTGGTGCAGTGCGAACTACACATGTGCTTCATGTCTAACACTGCTACGTTGTGTTGTCACTAGTAACCTCAGTACCGTGGCTTCTTAGTGCTCAGTCGAGGCTGTCCATATAGGCGTCCTTTTCCACGATCACAGGCTCTTCTCCCACACATGGATAGATTTGTATTGCATTTGGCCTGTATGGCTGGCTGAGAGGGTACCTCTCAGTGTATTTGTCAATTAATGGTGCCTTTGGGGTTCATCCGAAATATAATGGGTGGCTGCAGGTATTTCTGGCCTTTCGTCTTGTCATGAACTTGATTGGGTGAAGAGGTGGTCTCGGTACCTTAACTCCCTCTTCAGTCCCCCTTCTGATCAACCTGTTAACCACACTCTTATATGTTAAGCCTTTAGCTCTTGGCTGCCATATTTTCATAATTCCTCAGAGGTGTCCATAGTAATTCACTTGATCATCAAAAGTCAATTCCATATAGCTGCACACTCCTTGGCAATTGCACCACACCCACTTCCGTTCATAGTAATTTGTATCGAATGTGTTGCCCACCTTCATCACTCCAAGCGGGAACAATTCACAGGTTGCAATTCTTTCTCCCCATGTGTCTCTTTCCTCCACGATTTTGTCCTTTGCTCCTCATATGTTCACATCCAACAGGACCTGCATTTTGATAGTGTCCTCTGCCGTCCTCAGGCACTGAGTGAGGCACATCTTCACCCCACACATCGAGACTCCTGCCATTACCAGTGCTCCCATTATCACCTTTTGTCCATCTGACTGCGATGACGGCATCCATAACCATATGTACCCTATCCAGCGAGTCAGGTTGATAAAGCTATCCATCTTTAGTCCTTTCATGTCCCCTTCGCTTCTCTACCATTTTGGCATGCATTTGGGATAGCTATGTTACCGCTTATGCCAGTGTACTGTTGTCTTCGTCATTGGCAGGTTTGAATGTGGAACAAGAACCCCCGATTTTTGCACAAACTCCTTCCATTGCTGTGATTAGATCCAGAACATATCTATTGTGGAGTGCCACTAACCTTACTGCTCTGAGCTCTTCTTTTATTGCGTTGAACACATTCACTGTGGAGCTGATCGTCACCATCAGCTCCGAATGGGTTATCTGTAGCCATTTTGCATTTGTGTGTCTCTGTAAAGATTGTATTATTGATGCGAAGAACATTTGCGTCTTGCTGAACAATCTGTGTTCCACTGGCACCTCATTTAGTGCTGTTTCTGATGCTTCTGAGAAGTAATTACCGCCTCTCTTTACCCTTCTCAATTCAGCAGGTTTCTTGCTCTTGCTTATTTGTTCCCCGTCTACTGACCTCTTCCTCCTTCTTTTTTCTGTCTGTCTTTGGGAATTTATTGAGGTTCACATCTTTCTGTGGCACGACCGATGACGGCATAATGATGTGTACCAACGAGTAAACTCCTCCCCAGTTGGGTGGCAGCTTCTCGTACTCCTTCGATCTGCCTGTCCAATAGTGATGCATCACTACTGTGCCTGTCTTCATTGCTGCATGCTTCTTGATGCTCTGGCATCCTATGTTTTCACCCACTTCCACTTCACCGTTATTCTGCTAACAGAGTGCTGGCATATTGAGGGGTATTCTGGGCATTGGCACAGCTTCATTCTCCATCCATGTGAGTAACTTTGCTCTCATATCCCACTCCTTCAGGCACTTGTCATTTTCTTCCTGTACCTTGTTCACTGGGGACTGTGCTAGCGCCTTGCTCCCCAACACTTCATCCTTCCATCCAACTTCTGTGTATACTTGGCTTTAAACAAATATATGTAGCCTTTCCCAGCATCCAGTCTTTCTCCTATTTCTTTCACTTTTGTCCACGGTTATGGTAATTCTTTCAGTATTATTGTTTTCGTCTCTCCTTTCTCAGGCCCATCAGTGATATATTGGCCCTCATTACGACCCTGGCGTTGGACCATGGTGCTAATAGCACCATGGTCCATGCCGGTAACTTACCGACTCCGCCATGGCGGAATGGGGAATTACCGCCCCATTCCGAGGTTGGCGGGGCGGTAATTCCCCATGCCGCCATGGCCCTTACCCATTCCCATTTTTGCCCCATAGGGCTCAATGGAAATGGGGAAGGCGCTAAGTACGGTGCCGCAAATTGCGGCACCGTACTTAGCACCAAGGTCCCTTTGCGGGTTGGTTTTTAACGCCTGCAAAAAGCAGGCGTTAAAGTCTCCAACCCGCAAAGGGACCTCGTCATCAGGCGCTAAGGGATTACCGGTACAGGTACCCTTACCGGTACCGGTAATCCCTTAGCGCCAGGGTCGTAATGAGGCCCATTGTATTGCTTCGTCTAACTGCCAATAATTGTTAATCATATCTAAAGTCTTTATGTAATTATCCTCATACGGGAACGTTGCTCTAGACATCCAAATCATGTTGCTGTCTTCCCTTGAAATCTCCCTCGAGTTGTTACCATTGAAAGGGACATCAGGCATTGAGCTCTTGCTGCTGGTATTTTAGTTGCTATGAATGTTCTGGATGCTCTCATGGCAAAGGGGATTAATGAGCAGACATAATAGCTCTCCCTGGTAGTTTCCTTACCTACTTTTGTCATGTGTTTGTACCACATGTTGTTAGATACTTGAGCAGTGTCGGTGAGATATATACGTTTACCCCTTTCATGTCTGTGTCAACACTGCACTTACCTCTCCTTACCATGTCTGCGGAGCTCTCCTGTCCACCTGACATGGTCGTTCCACCTGCTGGGGTCGAGGTAATGTTAGTAGAGGATACAGCGGTAGCGCTAGCAACCAGTGAAATTCTCCAGAATATAAATGCAAATACCCGACTTGGAATAAAGAGACACAACTAAATAATCACATTCTTTATTATTTCACCCATCTTTACCTGTGCTGCTTGATCCTTGTGCAGCCTGAAGATATAGTTGCCTGTCTGAAATGTACATAGAAATACGTAATTGGGTTAGTATTTTTAGGTAACTCCTTAAGCCGTGTGTACTAGATAATCATTAATGGCAAAGAGACTCACCTGTTCCCATACTGCTCTTACTGTTGTGTCTCTCAATGTGGCGAGAATAGGAGGGTTGCCTTGTTCGAGTTGTGGGTATGCTCGGGCCAAATATTCTACAAAGGCAAGGTAATACACTCTGGGTTATCGTGCTCTGAAACTACTGGGACTTCTCACTTATTGGACAAATTGGTCTGAGAAAGTATCAGGGTGATAGTCAGCGGGCAACATGAACAATCATCGATTATTGCATTATTGCATTGGCTTTCTCGTCGACTGTGGGTAGAGAATAAAATAACAAACAAAAAGTGTATCCTCACACTAAGTTGATCAAGAGTTCAGTCCCTAACTCTTCTGCCTGTGAGCGAGAAATCATTGGGTGTCCTCCACTTGGCAGTGTAAGTTCCAAATTGCTTTGTTGCTCTTCTTGCTGCTGATCATTGGCCCTGTTGAACTTGTTGCCAGGTGAGCCTGCTCTTTTGTAGGACTTGATATAAGACAGGTGGTTTCAGATCGTCTTGCCTTTCAGTTTTACAGCTCTGTCTGGCACCTTTTCCACGGTGTGGGGTCCAGTAAACCTTGCTGCATTCCACTTCCTGATGAAATTTCATAGGAGGACCAAGTCCCGAATGTTGACTTGTCTCTTAATTCCTGAGTCTTTTGGTGCCTTGTCGCAGTTGCTCTCTCTGCTATCTTCTGGGCCTCCCCGGTGTCTTTGTATCTGGCGAGAGATTAAAGAGGCACTAGCAATCAAGGAAGTAATGTATTCATACATTTCCTGACCTAACACATCTGCACTACTCTCACAGTCTTTCAGTGCTCTAGTGGGAGGAGCCAGTGGGAGTTGCATGTGTCATCCTGTCACCAGCTCATGGGGTGTTAAATGTTGTTGCATCCAGGCTTATTGTGCAATGCAAACAATGCAAGAGGTAAGCAGTGCAGCTAACTTTTCTTTGTGCTCTTCTGTGTTTTGGATTGTTCAGGCGTTCAAACACACCGTTTTCTTTCAGGTATTATGCACAGAAGAATTTGTGTTGAATGCCCAGCAGCGTTGTGATGTGCTTGAACATTTCATTGGAGAAGTTAGGGCCATTGTCAGACTGCAGGACCTTACACACGCCCCATCTTGAGAATACTTCCCTGATGAAAAATGTAGCAGCTCTGAGAACATCAGGATGCGAACAGGGTCCTGCGTCAATCCACTAGGAGAAAGGGCACACAACCACTATCATGTAGCGGCATCCTTGGCACACTTGGATCATGTCAACATAGTTGACATGTAAATGCTGGAATGGGCCAGTGGTGGAAATATGGCTCCTCTCACAACTCTCAAAGTATCCCTGTTCTATATTGCTTGCATGTCAATTACTTACAAATTCATCCATGTGTTTCTGCCAAATTAGGACAAAACCATGTTTCTCCAATATGGGCAGCAATTACCTCTTTTCCCGTGTGTATTCAGTAGTGCAATTGTGCCAATGCAGTGTTCAGTAAGGCTAGTGGCATGACCACTTTCCCTGTGTAATTCTGCCACCATAGGGCATCTGTTGGAGATACTGTACATCCCCTTTTAGTCCACAATTCATTCTCTTCCCTGGGTGAAGCTTCCTGCAGCTCCATAATTTGTGTTTCTGGCAATGCATTGTACCCTTCTTTCAGTACCATGTTCCTGGCATAATCTCAAGCATTTCATGCTGTCTCCATTCCTAATAGTTCTCCAAAATATGCTGCACATTTTGCTTCAGAATCTGCTGCTTTGTTTCCCCTTGAGATAGTTTCCTCCCCTCGGGTGTGTGCTTGGTACTTCACTACTGCTATCTGCGCAGGGTACTCAATGACGTCCATCAATTTGCCCAATAGAAGTGCATGTTGTGGTGGTGACCCATCTGCCCTCCTGAAGCCTTTCCTAGTCCATTGTGCCAACCCTGAGTGTACTGTTGATGTCACATAAGCAGAGTCAGAGTATACTGTCACTTCCTTTTCTCTGATGTGCTCCAATGCTAGTATTAGGGCCATTAGTTCTGCTGCTTTTGCTGAATAATGAGATAGTTATCGCACACTGACTACTACCTCACTTGTTTCATCTTCTCTCAACCTCACCACTGCAGTTCCATTATGCCTGACCCCATCTGTCTGGTCAATTGTGGAAGACCCGTAAATGTACAGCATGTCTCCCCCCTCAAGTGTGTCCTCATGTACTTTGTGAGTGTCACTGAATTCCTGTATGTTTTCTGCAAAGGTGTGTACATGGTCGCCTTCTCGTAGGACGTCGGCTAAGAACATTGTGGAGTTAACAAATCTGCACCTCACCATCATCAGTGATGAGTTTGATAGTATCTCCTTGTACCCTGATGCTCTTCGTGTCGTCAGTGTGCTCTTTCCCTTCTGCAGTATCGCAAAAAGGGCATGCTCCACATACAGCATGGTAGTGCACCCCATGGTAATTGCTGCAACAGGAAAGGTAATTGGTAAGGGGTGACAACATATACCTAAGTCCCATCCATCTTCCTGTCTGTTGTAGATCAAAGTGTCTCTCTGGTTAACTGAGCCCTCTGTGACTCTTGTTTAAAGCGCAGGTCTTCCTTGAAGTTTGTGACGAGAGCAGACTTCCTGTCTCCCTCAATTCACATACTTCTCCCCTTTGAAAGGGGTCCTCGCTGCAAGATTACTTACGGTAACTGATAGACCCTGACATGCCATTCACTGCCTTTCATACAGAGGGGTGGGAACTAGCTTCAAGTTGATATATTGCATAACAAAGGGGAGTTAGCCCCGCCTTCCTGTTGTCTGTTCGGCAATCAAGCCCCTTCCACAGGCTCGCCTCAGTTCGCTCTCATTTAGTATGCACTGCCACCAGCCGAACTAAACAATAGGAAAGCAGATCTATGGGGCCTTTGATATTCTAATTAGGCTGCCCATAGCCAGAGCAAAGTGTGCCGTCCCCCTTCTTGAGATGCTTTGATGTCCCCGTGGCTGTCACATTCCATGTGAGCATGACAGGGGAGGATGGTGCCTGTAGGCTGTGTCCTCCCGGAGTACATGTGACTATGCGTTTTGTGCGGTGAGCAGAGAAAATGCTTGCGAAATGGCCTTACACATTTTCAGAGGTTGATCTCCCATCATTCATTTTCTTTATCAGAAAATCAAAAAGAGCCCAGGCGAGCATACACTTCCTGTGCGGATGGTCAAATTCCTCACAATGCCTAAACCAGGTTATGCCCTAGCTTTGTGCCACCTAACACTGCACATCCAAAACCACCTAGAAGCCGGTGCTTGCATGCACACAAACACACACACCAACTACCTTGCATTCTTCACTGATGCTAACTACAAAAACCAGCCTTTCTACTGCAGATGCCATATCAGCAAGAGGCTGCAGATCTTTTTTTTAAATGTGTTGTCAGTGCATCCAGGCTTCGGTACTTAGATTATAATTCATTTTGGGTAAGTAAACACTTCACATACAACACAAAGCCTACCCAATAATCACAAAGGAAGGGAAACATAAACTTGATAAAGGATCTAGTTAGTTCAACACAGAGCCAAAGTGTGCATGTTGGAATGTCCCCACATGGGAAGAATAAACTGGCAAATGGAAGACATTGTATGCAGTTCCCAATACCATAGTGTCCATTGATTGCATCTGAATATGGCAATTCACATCATTTTCATCATATGAAACCCACATGCTAACATAAACAGAGATAGAAGGCATCCAATCCATGCACAACTGATTTGTGATAACAGTACTATATCACACATATAACTATAAAACGACACATTTTAGACATCAGTGAAATCTAATTTGGAGGATGACCAACATGTGTCACAGGAAAGCACACTGACACTCAATAACAGTTCAAGAGTTTTTATTGGTTCTTTTGTGGGGCATAGGGCCGCCCCCTTCTCTCTCATCTACACAGGTATTCCCACTCAAGCCCAGGCATCTATGACCCCGATTAGTACTTCACACTGGTAACCCTTACTGCCTAATTCCTTGATCTTGTACTGAGTCAGTCTCCATAAATGCAGGCTAACTATCTCCCGCAGGGACCTCCTTGCGTCCCCTACTCTCTCCATGGGTTAGTTGTCTACGTGCAATGAGGATAGTGCCTTGCACTTGCTCTGTCTGATTCATCTGAGTTTCTAATGCTGACTCTCACCTGTCCCTTCTTCTCCACCTATTTCCCTTTCTCCTCCCACCTGGTATCTGTCCCATTGATGCTCCATTCTGCCTTGCTACTACCACCACCCTTTGATATTATCCCTCTCTCCTGTCACTACTACCCCACCTTCCAACATCTACTACCCCACCCTCCAACCACTACTATTTCACCCTGCAACCACTACTGGGCCTCCCACCAACCATTACTACTCCACCCTCCAACCACTACTACTGCACCCTCCAATCTCTACTTCTCCACCAGTCATATACCATTCAATCATCTTCCTTTTGCCCGTTACAAGCCTTTGCACATTCACACCTTACAGTACCCTTACTTCCCACTTGTCTGTCATCCACACACACTTCCATTGCAAAACCACCATCACTCTCAAACCAATACCTCACCTGCTCAAACACTCTGCTCCACACACCGCTGTTCCTTCCTTCCTTCCTTCTGCTGGTCTCTTGGTCATCCTACACCTCCACTGCAGACCTAACCCGCAACTTCCTTTTTCCTACTGCCCAATATATCCTTCTCTTCCTGGGAGTTGGTCTTCTTACATTATCCATTCTGCTTTCTCTTCTCCACACCGGAATGTGTGTGTGTGTGCGTGAGAGCAGAGAACCTTCAAAAAAGGGCTTAAACCGCACCCACCATCTCCGCTTTCAGTCGCCGAAAGATGACGGTACCTCACGTTTATAGGTTTTGGTCTGGGGATATAGAACTGTAGTATATGGGATGCCATGACACTGATTACATAGCTATGCCCCATCGCTATATCCCTTAACCTCTGACATTGTGTCAAAGAGGTGCAAAAGATGTCCACCTCCTGCAAGGCTTACACGGCAACTACCTAGGGTGCCCCGCTCCCTACCTTATCCTTCTGCAATACACTCCATCTCTCTATTGATCACTGCACCGTACCACTTTGCCTCTACTCCCACCACCTCCTCTCATACCCCCTGCATTAGTTGCCTAGTGTTGTGGTGCCATTGAGACTACATTTCTGCACCTGCCCCCCCCCACCCTCTAGTCAGTGTATCCCCCATTGCCCCCTTAGTCTCTTTGTGTTTCAACACAGAAACCCTTTTTACCGTGCAAAAGCCCAAACTATTGCCTTTGTCAATGAATATTTCTTCCTGGTGTCATTCTCCTTCCCATACCACACACTAACCAGAAGACACTATCGTGCACATGGATGAAATGGTGTTAAGTATGCATGTGTGTCTATGTGCCACATGCCAACAGAGCGCAGCTTTAATCATGCCTGCGATCTTAGTGTCTGCTTTACCCTGGGATGTCTAAGCAGCAGCATACTGCTTTCTTCACACCTCAGGGGTGTTACCAGCCCTGCTGCGCCGCTTCCAAGCTCTCGCGTGATAATCGGGATCGCAGGTTTCCCGTGGAGTTGAACGCTTTGCTTAGCACCCCTTTCATGCTCATCTCCGAGGCCGCCAATATCCGCCATCCTGCTGACAGAACATGCATTCAAAGCAGGCACAATGAAAACACAACAACATTTCCTGTGGGTAACCTTTGTGGAATTGTGTACAGCAAGTTAAACCTGCATGAATGTACTTTCAGATATATTCCTTGATGGCTAGAGAAGCACTGCAGCTCTATGGCGGTCCTGTGTGCAAGGCGCAGCCTTGGCTCCTCGGCTGCTATAGGAGAGAAATGGAGGCAGTTTGCCTGAAGACCAACAGGCACCCATACATCTAGCAGATCTGGACGTGAGCTGTGAGCTAGGTGGACCTGAAGGGCAACAAGCACCCATACACAGAGCAGTTCCGGACAACAGGCACCCATACAACTAGCAGGCCTGGACGTGATCTGTGAGACTGGTGGACCTGAAGACCAACAGGCACCCATACACCAAGCAGATCTGGACGTGAGCTGTGAGCTGGGTGGACCTGAAGGGCAACAAGCACCCATACACTGAGCAAATCTGGAAATGGATATGAGCCTTGTGGACCTGAAAGCCAACAGGCACCCATACACAGAGCCGATATGGATGTGAGCTGTGAGCCAGGTGGACCTGAAGACCAATAGGCACCCATACATCTAGAAGGCCTGGACATGAGTTGTGATACTGGTGGACCTGAAGACCAACAGGTTACCCATGCACCGAGCAGATATGGACAACAGGCACCCATACAACTTGCAGGCCTGGACGTGATCTGTGAGACTGGTGGACCTGAAGACCAACAGGCACCCATACACCGAGCAGATCTGGATGTGAGCTGTGAGCTGGATGGACCTGAAGGGCAGCAAGCACTGATACACTGAGCAAATATGGACATGGACTCTGAACCTTGTGGACCTGAAAGCCAACAGGCACCCCTACACTGAGCAGGCCTGGACGTTAGCTGTGAGCCAGGTGGTCCAGAGGGTCAATAGTTAACCATAATCCAAGCAGACCTGGATGTGAGCTGTGAGCCAGTTGAACCTGGATCCTCTGTCACTGATACCCATAGTGCAAGCAGGTCGGGAAGTGAACTGCAAGCTAGGTAGACTTGAAGGCCAACAAGCATCCATACACCAAGCAAATCTGAACATGAGCTATGAGTCGGGTAGACTTGAAGACCAATAGGCACCCATACATCAAACAGGCCGGGATGTGAGTTGTGAACCAATTGAATCGGAAGGCCAACAGGCACCCAGACCCCAAACAGGGCTAGATGTGAGTTCTCAGACAGGCGGACCTGAAGGTCAATTGGCAACCATAACCCATACAAGTCTGGATGTCAGCTGTGAGTCAGGCGGACTTGAAGGCCAATAGGAACCCACAAACCATGCAGGTCTGGATATCAGCTGTGAGCCAGGCAGACTTGAGGGGCAATAGGCACCCATAACCCATGCAGGCCTGGACGTGAGCTGTGAGGCAGGGGGAGCTGCCTCGGGATATTAATCTATTGAAGGTTAAAGCTTTGAGGCAATTCCACCATGCCTGGGCAGCAGTTATAATGTAAACAGTGAAAATCATTTGCAATATACATTTAGACATAGAAACTATATTCCTTAAAAATGAGAAATCAAACATCTAAACCGAAAATTAAGTGCAGCACAGGTGATGTGCTAGATAAAATACAGTGTTGAAAGGTCACGGTGTGCAAATACGTTTTCGAAGTTGAAAAAAAGGCACCTTTGTACATACATTATTATTATTATTATTATTATTATTATTATTATTATTATTATTATTATTATTATTATTATTATTAATCGAAATTGGTACTCACTTTATCTACCTCAGAAGGATGAAAATATGAGTTAACCTTGCCAGGATTTGAACCTGCCACATACCAATGAAATACAGAACACAGCAATGAGCGGTTAATCCCTCTGAGCTAGCTTTCTGTCTTAACTCATTGTCACGACCCTCGCCCAAAACCCACTCTGGCAGCAGTCAGGACTCGGGCCTCTAGAGCCTGGCATCCTCTTCCAAAACCCTCTTGGGGCCAGTCCTGGCACCTATGGCGCCAGGCTCATACATCATGAAAAACAATGTGCTTGGGAACAACTTTATTGTGTTGTCAGCCAACATGGAGGAATCCACATAGCTTGGTTCCTTGGAACCAAGCAATGCGGTCTAGTGTTTTGGGTGTGGTAGCCTAGGGACTACTTTACCTGGACTATTATGTTAGGGCTATTTAAACCACACCTGAGCAAGACAACACGCTTTGCGTTACTTTGCAGCTTGCAACGTGATGTTCACCGTGTCCAGCTATTCCCTCGAACCTCGGAGAAGCAGAACCTGCAAGGAGACAAAAGGAACATCATTAGCAGCAGCATCTTACCTGCAGTCTTCATCTTTAGACACTCGCAGCTACTGAGAACAGCTTCCTCGAATCTGCACGCCTCCCAGACAGAACAACCTGAAAGAGGAAGATAGAGGCAACATTAAGAAAGCAGAAGAGATATTTCAATGAAGTAATTCAAGGGCCAGGAGAACATGCTTCTAATAATTTGTATAAGGATGATAATTACATCAGAATAACTGCACCTCAGAATATGATGATCAAAAATTCCTGTTCCTCTGCTTACTATCCACATTGCGTTCTCCTGTGTGCAGTTATAACACAAGCCTACAGCTAAGAGACATATGCACCATACATTTTGGCTCCCTAAAAAATGAAAATGTGCCTAGCAAAAATGAGAAACAATGAACATATCGTTGTTTCAACCCACAAAGCTCCACTGATATTTTTTTGAATTAGTGACCAGTAAAGCACTGGAATGGGAAGGAGCTCTAATATTAATGCCCGATCTCACGAGGAATTTTAAGGGAAAGAACATCTTTTAATAAACAGAAAGTATCCCTATTGGCAAAGCTAATTACCTTTTCACTCCCTGAAAAATCATTTGATTCCATGTTAGACCCCTGACATAGGAAGTGAAATAACAGGGCACATAATAACGTCTATTGTTTTGCCCACCCTTCCGCACCATAGCCTAGACAAAATTAAACAAGAGCCTTACTGAGGTTTATTATGGAGCCCTGCTAAAGAAAATAACATATATATGCCTTTTTAAGTTAATAGCATCACTTCATTAGGGATACAACTGATTGAGTGCCTTCTTCAGTAACTATGGATGCCTCTTCTATAATTCTTTATCAGTTGCATACGATTGGGGGGATGCTAGAGACAATACACACAGAACACATGGTGACATTGAAAAGCCCTCCGCAGCTGAGCATAGAAAGAAAAAGAAGGTGCTGTTGTCTAGATGGGTGGTAGACTTTCCTATCCTTTAGCAAACAAACAACACATTTCCTTCAGTTTCCTGGACGAAACGTATGACTTGTTTTTTTTAATTTGCTGCTTTGTTCATCACCCACAAGGAGTGATGACCTGTGCTCCTCCACCCATACCCTTCCCCGGACCCTGTGCTATCCTCCAATCCTAGTTGATAGCGCACTGTAAAAAGTGAGGGATTTTAGCAATAAACGCTCACTGGGATATTTGCAGGCCCACAATACTTTTTAAGCAAGGCATATTTAATGCCTCACATATTATGTGCATTTTAAGAATGGCATGCCTCTGCATGTACATAATTATTTTGCAGTGCATACAAGATTGTTTGCAGCATACCCCACCCTTAGATCATTGTGTAGGATTATGCAGTGCTCAGTGAAACCGTTTTTGTACAGCAGAGATTCACCCTATAATGTAAGAAGGTCTATGACCAAAGGAACCATGAACACTTGAAAACTATTCAGATTGTGTAAAAAGCATTCTCCTGTCTGAATATCCGGTGCCGTGATACTATGGACGAGTAATCCCAGGCATAGTCCATACCCATTATCCATCGTAGGGAAAGTAAATGATATTGCAATGTTGCTCTCCACTTATAGGGTAATGTTAGTGATGCTAAAGTATGAGACACTGAGCATCACATTTGTCCTCTCAAAATCCTTACAGGGCAAATTAATATTTGAGTTTTAAAATATGTTAATTTGCAAGGGGGCTGCTTCAAAGCACTTGCGTGATCTATGTACAAAGAAGAGCAAGTATGGGATAACGTTACACATCCAAGTAGCCTGCTTATTTACAGTCATTATCCGATATTTGAACTAGTTGTTTGATTGTATAGTGTGGATGATGCTTTTGGTAAGGCACAATGAGTAACAGAAATTCTGGCGTGTGTCTGTTATTCATATTACAACAAACATAAAACAAGTGGATGTAGGGACATCACTGCTACCCTTTCGCAGAGCCAAGAGAGGAAGAGTCAAGGTTTTCTGGTTGTATCTTAATGTGTTCTGGGGCAGAAGTTAGTCATAAGGTAAAAGTGTGGTAGAGTCAAGTTTAGGAGTCATGGGTGGGGAGGGAACATTATTTGGTTGATGATTGCAGGCATATCCTGGTTAGATTCTTCTGTTCTTGGAGCCAGTTTTTCATATTAGTTTTTAACCTCTTTTGTGTGTATTTTGCTGTTAGGGATTTTATGTGTTTACGGTCACCCTTGCATAGTAGTGTAATGCAAATGACCAGAATATCAAGACTAGTTGCTTATTTTAAGAGAAAGAACATTTCAGGTAATTACTGTGGATTGTGCCTTATTAAATCTTTTTGAATAGGTGAGAATTGTCTGTGTGCGCTGCTAAAAATCTTCTGAGCGGCACTCAGAAGGAAGCTGGGCAAGCGCACATGCGCACAGCTTAGAGGGAACATTGGTGGAGGGAGGATACTTACCCCGGTCGGCCAATCTTGAACACAGTCCTGTATTTTTAGGCAGAACCTTCCCGCAGACGACATCTTGGCAAAACTGAGAAGCATACCAGCGAGTTACCCGGCTTGGTGGGGTCCCTGTGGATACCAGATGAGCGTAACACTCATTTAACAGCTGGTTTTGTGTGACAGATTTTACTGCCACATAAAATCAGGACTGCATGCAGTAATTACCAGACCCCCATTGAGTCTTATGAGACCGCAACACGGGGAATAACTATGGGGTCTGCATAACTTGTATGCATGCAGACCTTCCCGGTCGCCCAGTAATTACTAAATGTGGTAACGGTAAACGAGTTTGGAGGTATTACCAGGTGTAATCCAGCCCAAGATTGGGACACAGGCCTGATGAACGGGGCTTAAACATGTTGCATCTGAAGTAGCATATGCAGTGAGAAAATGGCCTTTTACACTGAGCTTAGATAGAAGTATCCTGGCAAAATGCATCCCAAATAATCCTTCTGCAGGCCAAAATGTGGGCTGACGGTGACATGACGTTTACAGCAAGCAATGAAACTTAAGGAAACATGTTGCTGATTCTTTGAAGTGAAATGTCAAACTCCAGAGATGAATACATTAATTAGCGAAGGATCAGACATTTTTGGTGCAGAGTCGCATAGTAACTCACCCATAGGAACTATCTAGCTGAAGATGTGGAGGCCAGGAGTTCAGAGATGCACGATCTTTCTTGGCACTGATATCATTGAAAGATGTGTACCTTATTCTGGGGCACCAGTGATTTAGATATGCAGTTTCTTTCATAGGTGGGCCTGAATTGTGCACTGGCACCTTGAAGCATCTCATGAGCTCGATGGAATTACCAATAATGATCTCAGACACAAATAACCGGACAGACTCAAAGAATATGTCAAAATACTACTTTATTATCCACTCAAATAAAGTAGAGAAATCTGGCGAACAACAACATGTAGTCCACACACTCACACTTCAATTTTTATTACACAAACTGTATAGCTCATTGTACGTCAGCTATGATGTCATCCTGCATGTCAAATTTAAAACCTATTGAGGGGAGAGATTGGTTAAGGCAACATATGTACCAATATATCATATAAGTATTAGTAATATTACTGGATGCCCCTTATCTGGTAGGCACAAGGGTTCCCAACAGAAATGTGTCCTGGTTTGAGGACAATGTGTGCTCATCAGTTCCTGCTCAGCATGCTCATTGTCCTGAACACCTGACCCTTTTCCGAACGGGAAAGGTGTCCAGCTGCCAGGACAATGTCCCAAGGATCTTCGGGCAGCAGAGGGGCTCTCACATTGCTCTGTGTTAGCAGAGCATTCGAATGTGAGCCACTAGCCACTGATGGGAGCGAGGGGGGCTATTAGCAGGGACTTTTGTCCCTTTAGAAATGTGCATGGGGGAGTGCTCATCAGTGACATGAGTGCATAATGCTACATGCTTTGTGAAATAATAACTATGGCTTTACCCAAGGGGGGTGGAGGTGTGTTAGGCTAACATTAACTTTGCATGCAGGATCGGGAGGATGAAATTAAAGCCATCCCCTTGTTGCTCAATATATTTCTATGATGATGTATATAGAGTAAAGTTAATTATGAAAGTGTAGTTTCTTATGTAATGTGCTTTGCTTCCAAAGCATTGCTATAAAGTATTATTTAAGCAAATGACATGCAAAGGGAAACCTTAATAAATATCTACATAAACGAAACCTGTGAAGATGTGCTCAGTTGCTTAAATTGTACACATCCCGGCTTCACCATTTAACGAAAATATGTTATCCTGGGCAGATCATTTAATCACACTGTGTCTTATCTGCAGCTCTGTAACTGATTCACTTCACAGCTTATGTTAATATATCATGCTGTTATTTAAAAACAATGTCTGACTATAGAATTACTCCATATATAATAGTGCAATTTATGTATTTTGCAGCACAAAGTTATTTGCCACTTGGCTTACTTATGGAAACTTATTCTAAAGTCGCTTCCATGGTGCCTCCAAGTATCAAAGACTGATGAGGCTCCTTGCGATGTCCTTTCCTGTGAAGTCATTTCTGTTGGTGCAATCCATATGCAAATGAGGAGGTTTGTTTGTATTTTGCCCAGAGCACCTGGACAGGGCTCTAATAGATGAGTTTACTGCACCTGTAAAGATGATGTAGTTTTATTTGTTGTTATGTGTTAAAATGCTATCTACCACTAATGTTACCAAAAAAGTAGATTGGGGCAGAAGGTATCAGGACGTTTTTCATGGCTCGTCCCCGGTCTCCAACCCCCCCTCCCCCCGCTCCGCCACTCTTGCAATGCTGGATACTCCCTTGTCTCAAACCTCCTCCACCAGTGTACTCGCCCGCCCAGCTGGCAGGAGATTGCCTCGGTGCTTTGATTTCAGCAGTTTCAGTGACTGTCAGCATGGCTTCATGGAGGCGCCTCATCCCGCCAATCAGATTCGCTGTCACTCAGATCGGGGTCACTACTCCTCAAGGAGGATGCCCTGGCGTGTTTACTGAGAGGCCATCAGCAGGACTCTTGACATTGATTTTCATGCAGAAGAACATAGAAACAAGAAATAGTAAAACAGACATTTGCTATCAACATTATGCGCTACAACGACCGTCCATATTTTTCGGGGCACGCCCAAAATTTGGTGGGAAGCATTACAAAATGTGAAAAGGAACGGTTGTTGTCATTGCTAGAACGTGGATGTAAGGAAGTGCATTTGTGTATGGAATGGGGCACACCTCAGTGACAACACTCCATGGGCCAGATTCACTGAATTTTTTGCACGATTTAATGCGTTTTTGCGCTGCTGAAAAGTGACTTTGCACTGCAGACACAAACCCTGATTCATGGCACTGTGCAAAGTGTATTTCTGTAGTGCAAAGGCAGTGCATAATCAGTTTTGCAGTACAAAATGACTTTGCACGGACTTTGCATGAATCAGGAACCAAGTGAAGAGCGAAAGGCAGATTATGTCATAAACTAACAGGGCAGAGTGAAAGGCGGATCATGCTATAACTCCAAGGGCAGAGTGCAGAGCAGATCATATATAATCCCAGGGCAGAGTGCAGGGCAGATCATGTCATATAAACCCAGGGCAGAGTGCAGGGCAGATCATGATATAACTCCAAGGGCAGAGTGCAGGGCAGATCATATGTAATCCCAGGGCAGAGTGCAGGGCAGATCATGTCATATAAACCCAGGGCAGAGTGCAGGGCAGATCATGATATAACTCCAAGGGCAGAGTGCAGGGCAGATCATATGTAATCCCAGGGCAGAGTGCAGGGCAGATCATGTCATATAAACCCAGGGCAGAGTGCAGGGCAGATCATGATATAACTCCAAGGGCAGAGTGCAGAGCAGATCATATATAATCCCAGGGCAGAGTGCAGGGCAGATCATGTCATATAAACCCAGGGCAGAGTGCAGGGCAGATCATATATAATCCCAGGGCAGAGTGCAGGGCAGATCATATGTAATCCCAGGGCAGAGTGCAGGGCAGATCATGTCATATAAACCCAGGGCAGAGTGCAGGGCAGAGCATGTAATAACAGCAGTCTGAATGTATAAAGTGGAAGAGGAGTAAGACTAAAGGGTTCCTGCAATGGCCAATGACCCATTTAGAAAAGACGTCAAGGAGACGTTTCAAAGCATGGTCCGGAACAGCAGCCCAGAAAGCTGGAGGAAAATCTCAAACTTTCCGTCCAAGTGATAGAAGTGACGAAAATGTGAAAACTGCACCAACAAGCATGTATACAAATGTTCAAAGATAGAGAGTATCATCTTGTTGTGATCGTGATGTCTCGGGTTCTGCCTTTCTCTGAACAAGGAAGCAGTCAGCAAGTCTGTCATCACCCGATGGTATTCAGAACTCCACCAAGCCCCTCCCACCACCACAGCTACTGCACTCCCCTCTATCATAAGATATTTCCTTACACGGTACAAAAGGGTAGGGTGAGCAGTACACATCTGGAGAGGTCACCAAAATAGACATTTGAAAGGGACCACCGTCCAGAAACAGGAAGGGTGCCTTCCTGACAGCAGCATGCGATAGCAGTGGAGTTTGTCCTACAGCACTGAAATACAACAACTGCAAGTAAAGGGGAGGCATAGTAACAGCTCAATTAAAAAATAGGTCTTGTTGCCACGCGGTTCAGGAACATTGGGTGAGCCTTTCTCCACTTTACGGAATATTGTGGTCTAGTGGTTCATGATCCACCGTGGAGTCTGTCTTTATGTTGAATTTAGTCTGTGTCTCTGCCAAATGGTTCTGTGATCCATTGGCCAGCAAAGTACCTGAATCTGATCTTGGCTTCCTCCCTGTCTGCAGTCATGCCCCAAGCAAAGGAAACGTGTGTTTTTCCCCATCTAGTATATACAATAGTTTCTTGCTGGAAAGGAATCGCTTCTTAAGGGTGCTATGTGAGCGAGCACCCACCTGTGCCTAATTGCCTATCTTTAGGAGGATAAGACTCTGGTGGACCCCCGTAGCACCTCCAGGGGTTGCATCACCTAGTGGGCAACGTACCGAGGAGCCTATTGTACTAGCCCTCCCCAACAGCATCACCCAATGCGATGTCATCATAATTAGCCATGCTTTCATTAAATGTTTTAGTTACTTTTTATTGGTGGGTCAAAGGAAAAGATTTATGTTTTGTAATCGCTGATAAGGATTTGCTGGGGGGTTAATGAATTTAAACATCAGGCACAAACATTTTCCACACTTCCACCAAGACAGTTGAGGTAGAGGAGTCTTGCAAAGGAGGGAATGCTCTGGCACTCTCTTGAGGTAGCTGAGTCTTGTCTGAAAAGGAGGGCATTCTCTAGCACTCTTCTGAGGGAGATGAGTCTTGTCTCCAAAATAGGGCATTCTCTGGCACTGTCTTGAGGTAGATGAGTCGTGTCTACAAAGGAGGTTATTTTCTGGCACTCGCTTGAGGTAGATAGGTCTTCTCTGGCACTCTCTTTGGAAAATGAGTTGTGTGTGCCAAGGAGGGCATTCTCCAGCACTCTCTTGAGGTAGCTGAGCCTTGTCTGCAAAGGAGGACATTCTCTGGCACTGTCTTTGGTAAATGAGTCCTGTCTGCCAAGGAGGGCATTCTCTGCTACTCTTGTGAGGTAGACGAGTCTTGTCTGCAAAGGAGTGCATTCTCTGGCACTCTTTTGAGGTAGCTGAGTCTTGTCTGCAAAAGAGGACATTCTTTCCCACTCTCTTGAGGTAGATAAATCATGTCTGCAAAGGAGGGCATTCTCTGGCACTCTCTTGAGGGAGATGCGTCTTGTCTCCAAAATAGGGCATTCACTGGCATTCTCCTGAGGTAGATGAGTCTTGTCTACAAAGTAGGGGATTTTCTGGAACTCTCTTGAGGTAGATGGCTTACCTGCAGAGGAGGACAATCTCTGACACTCTCTTTGGTAAATGAGGTGTGTCTGTCAAGGACGGAATTCTCTGGCACTCTATTGAGGTAGACGAGTCTTGTCTGCAAAGGAGTGCATTCTCTGGCACTCTCTTTGGTAAATGAGTCATGCCTGCCAAGGCAGGCATTCTCTGGCACTCTTTTGAGGTAGCTGAGTCTTGTCTGCAGAGGAGTACATTCATTGCCACTCTATTGAGGTAGATCAGTCATGCCTGCAAAGGAGGGCATTCTCTTGAGGGAGATGAGTTTTGTCTCCAAAAGAGGGCATTCTCTGGCACTCTCCTGAGGTAGATGAGTCTTGTCTACAAAGGAGGGGATTTTAGGGAGCTCTCTTGAGGTAGATGGGCTTGCCTGCAGAGGAGGACGTTTTCTGGGACTCTCTTTGGTAAATGAGTCGTGTCTGCCAAGGAGGGCATTCTCTGGCACTCTCTTGAGGTAGCTGAGTCTTTCCTGCAAAGGAGGACATTCTCTGCCACTCTCTTGCAGTAGATGAGTCATGTCTGCAATGGAGGGTATTCTCTAGTATTCTTCTGAGGGAGATTACTCTTGTCTCCAAAAGAGGGCATTCTCTGGCACTCTCCTGAGGTAGATGAGTCTTGTCTACAAAGGAGGGGATTTTAGGGAGCTCTCTTGAGGTAGATGGGCTTGCCTGCAGAGGAGGACGTTTTCTGGGACTCTCTTTGGTAAATGAGTCGTGTCTGCCAAGGAGGGCATTCTCTGGCACTCTCTTGAGGTAGCTGAGTCTTTCCTGCAAAGGAGGACATTCTCTGCCACTCTCTTGCAGTAGATGAGTCATGTCTGCAATGGAGGGTATTCTCTAGTATTCTTCTGAGGGAGATTACTCTTGTCTCCAAAATAGGTCATTCTCTGGCACTCTCTTGAGGTAGATGAGTTGTGTCTACGAAGCAGGACATTTGCTGGCACTCTCTTGTGGTAGATAGGTCTTGTCTGCAAAGGAGAGCATGCTCTGGCACTCTCTTTGATAAATGAGTTGTGTCTGCCAAGGAGGGCATTCTCTGGCACTCTGTTCAGGTAGACACATCTTGTCTGCAAAGAAGGGCCTTCTCTGGCACTCTTGTGAGGTAGATCAGCCATGCCTGCAAAGGAGGGCATTCTTTGGTACTCTCTTGAGGGAGATGAGTCTTGTCTCCAAAATACGGCATTCTCTGGCACTCTCCTGAGGTAGATGAGTCTTGTCTAGAAAGGAGGGGATTTTCTGGAACTCTCTTGAGGTAGATGGGCTTGCCTGCCAAGGAGGGCATTCTCTGTTACTCTCTTGAGGTAGACGAGTCTTGTCTGCAAAGGAGTGCATTCTCTGGCAATCTTTTGAGGTAGCTGCGCCTTGTCTGAAAAGGAGGACATTCTTTCTCACTCTCTTGAGGTGAATGAGTCATGTCTGCAAAGGAGGACACTATCAGGACACCTCTACAGGTGCTGGAGACATACACGGCCCATCCCAAGATGGCTGCTGTGTACATCGCGCTTGTACCCAATATGTAATTGATGTAAAGACACGTTTTCTCCTGTGTAGAACCAGAAGAAATGGGAAATAGGAGCCATTCTCTGGCGTGTTGCAATGCTCTGCGTCCCGAGCAGACACTCTTTCTGCAGCAAGGTTTCCTTCTTGATCTCATCCTCCAGTTACTTCCCTGTCTCCCGTTCCTGCCAGCATCTCCTCCCCTGGCATCATGCATTCTTTGTTCCTCCTTGTTCTTCCCTCGCTGGTCCTTGTCCTTTCTTTCCTTTGCTCATAGCTTTGCCTCCTGCACTCCTGTGTCTTCAGGAATCTCAATTCACTGTGATCCGCCTGCCATCCTACAGCTCATCACATTGGAGTTCAGCATCCAGATCCACTGGTCCTCAACAATGAAGATGAGGTATCTGAGTCTCGTCTGCAAAGGAACCCTTTTTGTGGCACCCTCATGCATCTGTATTCCAACAGATTGTACTCCACTCTACTGCAACTTCAGAAGGTTACTCAGAACTGACTGTTCCTCCTGGAGCATCTTATCATCTGTTTACAAAGCGACAAAACACATCTCTATCTAACTGTAACATAATTACAATGGCAGGAACCAATCATCATTTATGTGGTTTTGTCTTTTTAGTTTGGGCTATTAAGCACCAACTTAACTCTTGCTCTCCTGTCAATCACTCCTCTAATATCTGCCACCTCCTTGAACTCCTGGATCTTGATGTCCTTGCACTTATTGAGACATGGTTCAAGGACAGATCTGTCACGAGTGTTGACACGCTTCTCCCTGAAGGCTTTAAGATCCTCTTTGTACCCAGGCCTAACAGGCCAGGAGGGGGAGTAGCCCTGATCTTTCCCAAGTGGATCCATGTTCCATCATTCCCACTCAGGTCTACTCTTCCTTTGAATGTCTGGTCTGCAGGCTCTCTCTCTCCTATCTCCTCTTTTACTCTGGCAACCTTCCATCAGCCAGCGGCCAGTCCACCCACTTCCTCTCAGAATGGGCTGACCTGGCCGCCTCTTTCCCTTCCACATCCTCCCAACTCCTCCTGCTGGAGGATCTGAACATCCATCTTGATTATCCTGACTCTTCTGGTCCTTTATGCAACCTATGGGACTCTCTTTCTCTCGCCATTCTTCCTTCTGGCCCGACGCACAGCGTTGGCCACACCTTAGATGCTCTTATCGCTACAGACATTCCTCTCTCTATCCCTCTCACTACTTCACTATCCTGGACTGGTCATTCTCTTCTCTCTCCCCACATGAAGCTCTCCTCTTCTTTAGCACTGGCACACCCTTTACTGCCTCCAGCCTTCAAGATCATCTGACCAATGAAAAGAGAGACAGTGGCTGCCTTTGCCTGCACCTACTCTCCTCCTTCTATTCCTGCGGCAGACTCCCACCCTGACACAGCCCTCTCTAACTTTCACCACTCCATTTCAAACACTCTTGACATTCTTGCCCCCATCATGAGGGTCTGTCTGAAGCTTTCTAAAAAGTGCAACTCTTGGTATGACTCTGAGCTGGCTGCCCTTAAACGAAAATGCTGAGCAGCAGAATGGAAATGGGGATCTTCATGTACACCTTCTGACAAACTGACCTGCCGCCTTCTTCAAAGGCAATATAGACTCTGCATCCGCTCCGAGAAAAGTGTCTATTGTCAAGACTGCATCTCAGCGGTATCTAACAACACGGTTGCACTCTTCAAAGTCTGCAAGAAACTGGCCAATCCTACTACAACCTCTTCATCTACTGCAGCCACTCTAACTGCACATTTCACTGCCAAAACACAGGACATCTCCATCCCCTGCACCCACATCTCTTGGGCCCCCCTTGGCAGCCCCTGCTCTTCTCTCCTCCCTCTCCCCTGTCACACCTGAGGTGGTCTCTAGACAAGTCTGGTCCATGAAAGCCTCCTCCAAACAGGTTGACCTTTGCCCTCCTAAAACCACCAAGGACAACATTGATTATCTTGCTCCAGCCTTGGCCGACCTCTGCAACCTCTCTTTCACCACGGGGGTTTTCCCCACTTCTCTCAAGCACTCTCTTGTTTACCCTCTGCTCAAAAAAGCCTCTGCTGACCATTCTATCCCAGCAAACTATCACCCGATCTCTATCACTCCTTTCCTGGGCAAACCCTTGGAGAAATTAGCTATCTCTCAGCTTAACCTCCACACTGGATTTGTTGGTTGTCTCCATAACCATCAGTCTGGCTTTAGAGCACCCAGAGGCATGGAAACTGCTCTTCTGAACACCCGTGAACACCTGCTCTCAAATCTTGACTCTAACTCTCCTTCTGTCCTCATTATTCTCGATCTCTCTTCTGCCTTCAACATGGTAAACCACAACATCCTGATCTCCCGTTGCATCTCAGATCTGGCCCTGGCGTGGCTTGCCTTCCTTCTCTCTGACCGTCCTTCCCAGGTGGAGCTTGGGTTCTTTCTCTCCTCTATCACTCTATCTACTTGTGGTGTACACCTGGGATCTTACCTATCCCCTTGGTTCTTCAATGTCTTCATGGCCCCTCTGGCCCACATGATCTCTACCTTCACCTCTAACTTTCAGTCCAATGCGGATGACACCCAGCTCTCCCTCAGGCTACCCATAGCCTCTTCCTCCTCCTCGCTCATTCCTGACTGTCCGCAATTCAGTCTTGGTGTGCTGCTAATGATCCCTGCCTCAATACCATTAGACAGATATCATCCTCATTGGGACCACTGCTCTCGCTTTCCCAATTTATCAATGGCCTGCCTCCCTTGGCCCTGCGCCCCCACCTGCTAGTGAGGCAAAACATGGGGGGACATTTCCAACTCCACTCTCTCCTTCTCTTCTCACATCGCGGACATCTCCAAAAAGTCCCGCAACCAGCTGCACCTCCTCAGAGGTATTCTACCTTTTCTCACTTTCTCCAGAGCCCTGGTTCTCTCTAGGCTGGACTACTGCAACAACCTATTTCTAAAATCGTCCTACTTCTACTCTCTGTCCAAGACAACTCATCCAGAATAGAAACGCAGGACCTATCCTTGGCCTCAAGCCCAGGGACTGCATCTCTCTGGCACTGACATCACTCCACTGGCTCCCCGGGGCTGCTAGCATCAAGTTCAAGACCCTCTGCATAGTCCACAAGGCTTTCTGTGGCCGGGGCCCGCACTCTCTACAATACTCCCTTCCTAAATACTCTCCTTCTAGAGCCCGTTGTTCGTCCTCCTCCAACTCATTGCGGGTGAGCCCTTTTTCCAAGCGAAGATTTGGGGGTAGATCTTTATCCTCTGCAGGTGGCTACCTCTGGAACAGCCTCCCTGCTTCTCTCCGTCTTGGGCCTGAGCTCCTTAAATTCCGGAAACTCCTAAAGACCTTCCTCTTTTCTACCTCTTTCTCTCTGTCTCCCCTGCTAACCTCCTCACTTTTTCTCTCGTGACTCACTCCTCCTTCTCTTCCCTAACTCTGTTCAGTTTTTGCTGACTGGTCGACAGGTCCACAACCAGAACCTCACAGGTCCCAGGCTCCCCCGCCGGCCTTTGCACTTGCCTCCAGTCCTCTGCACTGTGTTCAGCACTACTGCACTTTCAGCATACGATCCATGAGAGGGGTTACCTCTCTGCAGTTAACCCAGGGCACTGCTGGACTCCCCCCTGCACTTCTGTCTGTACACTTGCATGACCTGAATTTACTAGGCTTGTAAGTTCTGTCCTGTCCCCCATTTGTCTCACCTCCCTAGATTGGTTGCGCCTGAAACACTTCATGCACTTGCACTAGGAGAAATTAGGTCAAGCCTAGTCTGCTAGTTACCTTTTTGTTAGATCACTCGGAAACATCAAGGCCTAAGAATGACTACTCCTTGCTCCCTTCCTACCTTGAAGCGCTTTGAAGCACTTCACTTGTGTATAAGCGCTGTACAAATAAACAATTACAATTAGAATCACCTAAAAGCCAAAACTATTGCATTAGAATACAGCTAGGAAGAAATAGCATATGAGGAGGTACACCAGGCTTGTCAGTGATGTTTGGTTATTTGCCCACCCATCGACTGCACATGCTAATCTCTATGGCCATTCCCACCCACTTGCTGTCCCCCCACCCAAAACAACTCCTTTTGGGAACTCTTTGAGCTTGCTTTATTCAAGCCTTACCATCACATTTTGCACTCAAAGTGCCTGCCAGTGTTTTTTCAAAGCAGTCTTCTGAGAGTTAAAGGGCCTCATTACGACCCTGACGGAACGGGTTAATGGGTGCCGCAAAAGAATGCGGACCCGCTAAACCCGTTCTGCCACATTACGAGGTCCCCTCGCGGGACACGGTAAGCACACCTGGTAACACCAGGCGTGCTTACCGGGTCCCGCGAGGGGAAGAGGGAGCAAACAACGGGCCACTCGTAATCGGCCCGTTGTTTGCTCCCTCTCCCATTCCCATTCAGCCCTATAGGGGCTGAAATGGGAACGGGGAAGGTCCGGTTCCGGGTCCTTGGATGGAGGAATTACCGGGCCCTCCGAACTCGGAATGGCCCGGTAATTCCTCATTCTGGGAACCCGGACCCAGACGCGATTTCGGCAGCAGCTGCCGCCGAGGTCGTAATGAGGCCCTCATTGGATAAAAATGTCCTGACTAGGTCTGCCATCAGCCACTCGAATTAAAAACACTTTGTGTGTCCTTCAATAAAGTCCGGTTACAAACAAGCATTGGCAAAACCAGCAGTTTTGGCTTGTGCAAACGTATTAGGCATTTGCCAGGCACTGCTCTGAGATTCCCAGTAACTTGTAGAATGTTGTACCTATTACCATCACTAGCCAGTTAATAACACTACAGCAGTGCCTGGCAAGTGCTTTTCCCAGGCCTACACAAAAACCCAAACTGTTGGCATTGCCAATGCTTGTTTTATTGTGCAATGAATGCCTTTCACCCCCGTTACTGCTAGGAATTCAGAAATTCTCACAAAGACTTCTTGAAATGGGAAACGGAAGTATACATTTCAAGAGTTACTACCGAATAGAAAGACCAGAACAGCGGACACAAATCACAAACCAGATCAAGTAGAACGTGCCAGCCTTGTGCCCTTACAGAGAACGTAGACTCATGCAGCGTTTACTTGGTTGCTATGGTTCTAAGGAGTGTGCACGTGGTAGCTAAGCTCCCACCGCACGAGCACAGATGTTTCATTTTCGATCCTTCTGAGTAATGTCTGCCTAATGCGAGACGTGTGCCACTCGAAATGATGTCATGCCAGTTGGGGTTCTTCAGTGACTCATTGCCGCTGTATGTTGTACACCCACTGCTGAGCGGGGTATACTTGTTGTCCGTGAATACCCCTGGGAGGCAGCTGTAAATAGAGTCTATTGGGTGCCAGGCTGTTGCATTGCAGCTCCGAGCTCAGCGTCAGGTGCGCACATCTCCCGCTTTGGCAGAGAGTGAGTGTGAGTGAGTGCGTGCGTGCGCGCGCGCGCAGTGGGGGTTGGCGGCTAGGGGTAATCTGCATGCTTATCAGATGTCTTTCTCCAGAAGGCAGAATGGGACGCGCGCCATTAAGATAACTTCACATTCCTTGTAATTGTCCGCGCAGCAGTCAAGTTCATTTCATAAACGGGGTAGAAAACAAACGAATTGAATTAGCCTGTCAGCCCGGGGATGCGTTTCACAGAACATGATTGGGTCTGACTGATTGGGCCCAGGGTGGAGGGTGCGGCACCCTTACTGAGAGGCATGGATGCAGAAGGCCATGAGCTTCATGCTAGGGCACACTTGGGATGGGATAATACACCCACGAGTGTGTTATTCTGGATTCATGGGCCCAGGCACTGCCCAGCAATTGGCAACAGACAGAAGAGGGCAGTACTTCTCGAATGAGTAAAGCGAGCGTTGGATGGAACCACGCAGGCAATGGGGGTGAAAGTCCCTATCAATGAGCCCTGTCCTGGGCCTGTCCTAAAATATGGCGATTCTAGAGGGCCTACATTGTGCCTCTAACGGGCTAAAATTGTGGGAGAAGTGCCATCAAAGTGGCACTTCAGCTGGGCTGGGATAAAGTCGAACACCAGCCCTGGCTCCGTCCCATTCGCTTGAGATGAAACCATGACTTCCAATCAGCAAGCTCTTACTGTCACACCTATCACAAACTGGGGACAACCCCTCAGCAGAAACAGCATGGTGATACTTGCAAGTTCTTACACGCCCCCCTGCCTTAACACCCATCATCCACACAAGCTCTCTGTACAGTTTTAGTCTCTTTGCAATGTTTTACAAATCACCAGTGAGCGGTGAGGCGTCGAAGTTGTTGACAGAGCGCAGGAGTCTTCAGTAGGTGCTGGCAAAATGGAATGCTAGGAAAGAGTGTAGCAAGATGAGGCTTGGCTTATGAAAGCCAGGGTAAAGAGCATTGCCCTCTCTGAAGTGGGAGAAGTCAACTTCTGATTCTTGGGATTCACAGATGGTAGCCTGCGAGACCCTCACAGAGCTTATGGAGGTCTCAGTGAAGAGCCCCCACTGAAGAAGATACAGTGAGCGGGAGCACTGATTGAAGGCTTAGGCGGGCTTGGCAGGTTGTCTCAACAAGGTCTTTTAAGGCCACTGGTCCCGGGAGGATAGCTCAGGGGCAACATGCTCGCCTTGGAAACAAGACAAAACGGAGCAACACAGGTTCGATCCCTGGGTCCACGCTTAGAACCTCTGGGCATTAAGCGCATTTAAAATAACTTATCATATCAAATCACTAAAGCGGGTTTTGAGCAGAATTTCAAATTCACAGCATTCTTGGACGTGGGGAGCATTCACGCAAGGATTTGTATTTCTACTCCTCAGCCCACTGGGTTTGGCCATGTATCTCCAAGTGAAACATCATCTCTGACCTTTCACTGGCAAAGTGGCCTGGCCATAATCTTTCTCTGTCATTCTGAGCATCCTCACAATTCAAACATGGACCGGAATACAAGATGGTGAAGGAGCCCTGCAGCAGGCAAGGCAGGGAGCAAGTGAGTCAGAGCAGACAGTGGAGATGCCCTGGAGGAGGGCAGAGGGCTAGCAGTCCAGGCCTGGTAGAAAGTCTCTCTTGCTAACCAGAAAAAAAACACTTTCTTCCGTGCTTTGTGTTGCACAGTATCCAGCATCACTATAAAAAGTCATTGGGATTTATTATTTGGTATCTTTCAAGCCACCAGCCACATAATTGGGTCATCCCAAGTAGACAGCAGTGCTACAAACCCACAGTTCTGTGGGTGAGGATTTCAGGCTGGGGGGCACTAACTTGCAACTTCCGCTGGAAGGCAGCATATCTTTGGATGCACTTCTTGTCATCACAGACTCCTTTGCCCCTCCTTCCTACAAGGCCCTTTCATCTAACAGAGGGTTGGGAGTAGGTTCACTACCGCCCAGCATGGCACTCTTCTGCATACAAATGCTCGGGCCCTAGTTCAAGGCCATCAACTACTGCCTTGTCCAGGAGATGGGATTTCCAGTGATGTGACAATAGAGGTAGAGGCTACACTTTCTATGATATTGTGTAATACTTTAATGGATCATGACTACCACCTCTGCGGAAGCATGTTGACACTGTGCTGAGACATTTAGCTATGAATACCTCTTAAAATGCAGGCTACTGTAGGAGGGGAACATGTTTGCAATGTGCTTCTAAAATGAAACACATCCTTAAGAAGACAGTGGAGCTAATTCTGGCCGTGGCGTGGCATAAAAAGCACGAGTAAAATGCATGCATAGAAATGTTACGCATATATTCCACGCCATGCCACATCTTCATTAATGTGTATGGTCGAGAGGCTGCTTGGAGCGGTCATTTACGTTTCTGCCACCCCATCCTCTCTGCCATACACATACTCCAGCATTCATACCAGCAGGACCTTTTCCTGCAGGTGTAAATGCTGTGGATTCCTATGGCATCTGCCCGCTTCCAAAACCAAAATAAACCCCCCAAAAAACAGGCAGATTCCACGGGAATCCATTGTAAACTCAGGCTGCCGTGCCTATAAGGTAGGTGGCGTTTACTGAGGTTGCACTGTGGCGTGCCAAAGGGAGATACCCTTTTGCACTGCACAGTACAACTGACAAAAATTGGGAGGCGAGGACCTATTTGCACATACATGCAAAAGGAGTGGGTCCTCTGCGCTCAAATTATGGGGACATTGGAGCATGCGCTGCACAGGTGTTCTGTGACGCATTCTGCTTGAACGTAAAAAGAGTGACCGACAGTCCTGGTATGAGGTATTCACCTATCCTCTAGCAAATGCTGACTCACTAATGTTATTTAGTTTATTTGCTGGTAATGATTGCATGCCTTAAACATGATCCATTTGTTTACCGGCAAGTACTGCAATGGCTTAGTGCTGGAGATACTTGATCCCATTAATCCCTGAGAAGAAGCACTCAGGCGCTTCATGCACTGAGACATATTTGGGAAGACCCAGATAGAACCCACTGCGATAATCAAGTCATGACCAAATTAGTGCATTTGTTAATGCAACGTAATGGGGAAATAAAATAAAATATGACATAAGCACCCCTCTAGCAGGCTACAGGTAATGCCTGTGATGGCATACAGGGGTGACCCTGTTCTCATAGATTGGCTGAAACATTAGTCAACACTTTGGGGTCCTTTGCCTGCCTTGCTAGGCATGTGCCCATAAAAACCTGGTCTCCAGAAGATTGCTACACACATGCTCAAATCCTAATGCCCAGCAATCCTAAGAGAATTAGTTATTATTATTTTTTGAAGTATTTTGGTTATTTATTTAAAAATCTTTAACATATCATTGAAAACACGTTTTATACAATAAAAACCAAATATCACAGTTATCAAATAAATCATCAGAATAAAAAAGGAATAAATAAAGATAAAAATGGTAAATATTCATAAACGTATACAAATAATTCATTATGGTCTTCAATTTTCCAAAGTCTTAAATAGTAATAACATAATGGTCTCAAATTTAAGAAGTCTTCAAAAACTCTTGCTAGCAATTACTACTGACATAGTACGACCCGCCAGATACATTGACCAAAGTGCTTCTAAGTCATCACATACAAACGTTTGCTAAATGTTCTTTAATATTCTTTTCCTACTCCCTATTAGTTATATACGTGTGAGGGAATGATATATGTGGTAGCCAGTAGTGTAATCATTCCCCACAACATTATTCATTAATGCAGGATTGTAATATACATTCTGTTTAATAAGGATTATTATGGCCAACAGCTGGTGGGGGAGGACTTAGAGGGGAGAGTGGGGTTTCATGGGGTGTCCCCCAGAAAGGGTTTGTTTCATTAATTGTAATGGTTATAATAGAATTACTTCACAATTTAAAGCGCAATGCTGTGCGCTTTATTCCGCAGCCCTGCAACTGTATTTGATGTAAGCTAACCACTTCTTACCTTTGCAAATATGGCTGTAAAGTTCTCTCATGGTGGGCTTAAGTGATCGTAAATCTCACTTCCTAGAGCAGACTTACTTCAGGCTGAAGTGGTGTGATCCTTATCTCGCCTAAGAAGACAGTTGGACATTTCCACACGATTGTCAGGCGCACTGCTTGGTTAATTACTATATGACATTTCTCTGTTCTTTTCCATTAAGGTCTTAAAAAAAATAACCAGTATTTGGTTTTCCAACTTCCAGTGCATTGACAATTTCCCGACGATGTTTTAGGTGCAAAATTTTTAAATGTGCCAATATTTTTGATTAGAGCACAATATTAAGGCAGTCTTTGTTTTACCAATGACATTTATGCAACAGTATGTTTAAAACAAGTTCAATATCACGTACAACCACCATCCGTTGGTGCGAAACAGCCTGAGCTGGTTTGATTTTTAGTAATAGAATGATGTGGGGAGTTCTCTCTCTGAAAGTGAGATCTGCTAATCAGATCCCAGTTTCTTAATGCTCCATGCTGAAAAGCATAGTAAAAGCACGTAACTATGCTGCACCGGCCTACTAACACCTCTCAGCAGATGTCCTTTAGTTTTCCAAGATGGCAGTATTAAGTTACATGTGCAACCCTGCCAACAGACTGATGGATCCCAAATCTTTAGCAGCCAGGATTTGACCTTAACCCTTGGCAATCCTAAATCTAAAGGAAATCATATAATTGTGTGCTCCCAGAGTCTGATGGCATGAGCATCTAAATATAACGCATGTCTTGTTATAACGTGGTGGTCTCTGGGAACCCACAACGTTACTGGGCAAAACATTGGTGTCTTTTTATTGTTAATTTGGTTAAAAGTGACTTTCCTGTCAGGCTCTCTGGAGCATTCCCTGTCTGGGTCTGCATTTCATCCAAAGCATATTGTTTGGGCGTTGCCCCAACAGACACCTTTCTCTTCTCTTGGAAAGGATTGTCGCCTTCTAGTAAAATATGACCTGCCCCAGTGTGGCAGGGAGAGGTCACGTGCTTCAAAGGAAAGGTTCTGCCAGGCCAAAGTAAATCATACAATAGTGGTAATTAATAGAGACTCTTTGATGTAGACAGACCGGGGAAGGGGCAAAATTGGAGTAGCCAGGAGTGAGGTATCGGTCCACAGAAGGGTCCCACAACATTTGATTCTCCCTGAACTCCCAAACCTCGTGTACCCCTTCGCCACCTCCTGCAGGCGAAGCATTCTGGGTTCGAAATCACAAAGAAGAAGATTCTGAAACAGCAAACAGTACTGGACCACTTACAGATGACTTGATGGAAAGCAATCCACTGCAGGAGAATGCCTGTTATGGAAGGCACGACCACCCCCATGTTAAATCATCTTTGGACACTTGAAGACAAGGGATTACATCCGGAACTTTCCTGGGAGAGAAGCCTGCTCCAAAGCCCTCTGTGACGCAGGGAAAGACAAAGTCCTCCACTGTGCCAGAGGAATATTTAGAATGGTCTGGTTGCTGGGAAAGTGCTACTGCAAATCTAATACCATTGGCAGCTAGCGACCTGCTCACTCGAGGTGACAGAAGACTGCAAGTGCTCTCAAAAAACATTCCTGGTTGAGAAGTGCAGGAGACAGGACTTACCCTTGCCTGGGTGCCACTGGGTGGAGTCCCACGTCCCCTAGAAGTCAAGAAACAGCTCTGTATCATGTTCCAGCTTAAATCAATTTTTGAACCCACCTCACCCTTTCACAGTGCTTTACAAGCTGCTGAAAGAATACAGAGCTGCCTTTGACACTCGCCGCTTTTTGATCCACTTTTGATCCATCAAGCCTTTGACTCCACCCATCTCCTACCTGTTTCAGTTCAGTTCAGTCGATTTCGAGCTGATTCAACCCATTGCCTGCCCATTCCCCACTCGATTTGAGCCTATCACCAATTCTAAACTGCACTGAATTGCTGGACTTTCTCTAGTGGCACAACTATCTCGATGCCTGCTATTCACTAGGGACAACCGACTCAAAACATTTGGACACAACTCGACCCATTGAAAGCACTGAGAGCCTGGTTAGACACGCAGTAAAGGTGTTTGAAGTGACCTTGTCCCCCAGGCTTGCCTTAAAGGACCGGAGTGACTAGTAAGACACCGCTCTCCATCTTTTTAAAAGATGACTTCAGTACATTTGACATTGCTACTGAAATCGTTGACGTACCTCCCTGTCTTCAAACCCTCAGTCCTTTGTTTATTCCAAAATGTGCATTCTTTGTATTTTCCATTCCAGAAATGGGTTATAGAGTTTTGAATAGTGCGCTTGTGTTAAAATATCTTCTATTTATAGAACCTTGGTTTCAGATTTTTTTACTTTGGTATCACAGTACTATTGTCGTTTGAACTGCTTGTGTGCTAGCTGGCGTCCTTCCTAAATTTCAATACCTACTCTTGCCCCATGCTAGCGGAAAGAGGTGAAGAGCTGTGGCCTGCTTCACATTTAGGATTGGCATCGCTGCTGTTATAGTACTAATGTGGGGCCGAGTAGGAGTTCTATTCACTTCTCATGTGTGTACTCCTCTAGAGCAGCAGCTATTTCGTTACAATGGGATAACCTCTTCAGAACACCTGATCATGAAAACTAAATTCATTAATGAAAAGGAAAACTCACAAAACCAAACCGATGGGGTGGGGACGATTTGATATCGGTGAGAGGATAGCAAAGAGAAAAGACGTATGCCCCACTTATGAAGGAATATGAGCAAGAAAGAATAGGTCAGTGAAACCCAATGCATTAAACCATGCATTCATTTGTCAATGTATAGTGAACATCTGAGTTTCGTTTCCTTCTTCCTGAGTGGGCTGGCCAGGGACCAGGCCATGTTGGAGGGAGGCATTCAGCAGGTGTTGACCCACTCCTTCAGGACTAAACCTGATATGGGCGCCTGTTGCAATTTTGAGGCTTTGATTTTGCTTGTTGGTTTATGTACCATCATACGGCGAGGGAGCGCGGGTAATGGAGGATCAAGGCAAAATAATGTGCCTGGTCCTGCCTTAAGCTTCAGGTAACGGCATGGCATGGGTTACACAGCAATGTATTCCAAGTGTGCCTGCTTCATTGAAACAGTAAAAAAAAGACACTCATGTTTGACTCATGCTTTTTTAATTGTGGATGGATTGTAAAGATGCTGTGTGACACATCTTTGGAATGGGAATCTGAAAGACCAAAGTCAGGCTCTAAATGTCATGTGATTATCATAATGTCTAATAATTGTGTCTAATCATATAGTTTGTATCGATATGTTATTGGTGGGTGTCCATTTCAGAAAAGCCTAATGCTAAAAGTAGCTGTGTTCGTGTAGCTGCTCTGTCACTGCAAACAAATAACAGTAGTCACACTTTTACTATGACCCAACTGAAGGCTGCTCATTTCAGTCCCCTGGGTGTCTGCCAGGCAGCTCGGCACTGAGTTGCTTGCATGCTGAGCTGTCATCTTATACCTTCAATGTTTTTGATGACACACATTTGATGATGGTCTTTGATTACATTTCATATTCCTAGGCATTTAACTCCATATTTGAGTTTAGTTTAGTTTATTACTTGTATAGCGCACCTAACCCAAGGGTAACTGGGCGCTTGTACTTGGATACATAGTAAGTTACATGATACAGTACAGTTGAAAACATATTTACACAGTTGCAGTGTGTATGATACAATACAAATGATAAACATTTTTACACCAAAATGGATAGAGTATTTACAGACAGGTTAAATTAGGCATGGTATAATTGACTTTAGAAAGGTAGATTGCAGACAATTATGGTAATTGTCGGTCAGCAGTTGCTGGCATGTAATCGCACACAAGGTAGAGTTCCACAGTGTGGAGTGTGAGGTTAGTCTAGTGTGTTAGTTAGCTTGTGAAAAGAGCCAAGATTTGGTCCAGAAGGAAGTTTCAGATCTGATGGCAGGCGGGAGTGAGTTCCAGCTCTTGGCAGCGAGCACTGTGAAGCTGGTTCCTCCAGCTGTTTTTAGGTTGTGTTAGGGATTGAGAGTAGGTTCAGGTACCTGGATTTGGTGTGTCTGTCTGAGTGAGTTCTGGAAAATTTGTTTGTGAGGTATTTCAATGCTGTGTTCGATAGGCATTTGTGCGTGATGACTACGGATCGTAGTGTGATTCTGTTGAGTATGGGTAGCCAAAGTGCATCCTTCTTGAAGGAGGAGATGTGGCTGGCTCGTGGAATATTTAAAGCTGATCTTAAAGCGTTGTTTTGTAGGACTTGGAGTTTGTCTAAGTTCTGTGCGGAGGAGCCCAGGAATAAGGTGTTACAATAGTCCAATTTCGAGAGGATCAGTGCTCTGGCTAGTGTAAGCGGCTGTTGGCGGATAAGTAGGGTTTGCAGGCAATTATAAGTTTGTTGGAGTAGGTTGTAGTGGAGGCTGTGCTGTTAACATGATTTTTTAATTTTTTTAAATGTTTTAAATTTTTTTAAACATGTTTATTAGCATTTTTGTAAACCAAACAAACAACGTGCAAAGAAACAACGAATAAAACCAAACCCAACCATCCTCCCCTTCCCTTACTGCCCCCTCCCCCTCCAATCCATCGGTTGGTAATACGTACATCCCCCCCAAAACAAGACCATACAGGTGAGCACATATGTCCTATCAACAGTCCTGGCATATCTCCGCGGGGAACCGGCTCTTACCGAACAGTCCCTTTCAATGGATAAGGTGGAATCCAGGTAGACACCAAGAGTTTTTACTTCACTGGAAATTTTTATGGTGTTTCCATCTATGATGAAGGCAGAGTGGCGTTTGTCTAGTTGGTTAAGTCAGGCTTGGGAGCCGATGATTAGAAGTTCAGTCTTGTCATTGTTTAAACAGAGACTGTGGGTAGCCATCCAGGCTTGGATCTCTAAGTAGATGTTATTGATCATTTTGGTGTCATGTATATAGTACCCTGTGAACGTAATGAGGATCTGGGTATCATCGGCATAATTAGTCTAGGTGACACCCAGATTATCAAGACGATCAAAGAGATGCTTTGTAAATATATTGTAGAGTGTGGGGGAGACGCACGATCCTTGAGGAACACCACAGTTGATGGGGTCTGGTGGAGCCGATGCTAGGGGTGAGAAGACCGTAGTGGTTCTGTTTGAGAGGAAGGATCGTGTCCAGCTAGCAGCATTTGGTGAGAAGGCTGCTGCTGATGTTCGGTGCTTGCTCAAGATTTTATGTTCGACAAGATCAAAGGCAGCTGTATCTTTAGATCTAGGAGAGCTGTCTCAGTGCCATGCCTAGGTCTGAAACCAGATTGACGTCGTCCTAGTAGCTCATTGTCTTCCAAGTGTTTCTGAATTTGGAGATATGCTGCGCGGTCTAAAATTTCAGACGGAATGGGACCGTTGTTATGTGCCTAAAAATGGTGGGGCTTCTGGGATCTGGGTTGGGTTTTTTAAGACGCGGTCTGACCCATGCTTCTTTGAGGTTGTCGGGTACTGAACAGTTTTTGAAGGATGAGTTTAGTAGCGCTGTAATTAATGTTGCTAGTTCTCTAGCGCCCTGCTTGATGATCGAAGCTGGGCATAGATTGCCTTGACAGTTAGATGGTTTTCTCCCAATTATTATGTTCTCTACTTCCTTGATGGTGACTGGTGTAAAGTAGAAGGCGGTACACAGTGAATTATGGTGGAGGTGGGTTTCAGGGATGTTGACTTTTACAGGTAAGTCGTTTTTTTAAAATTCAATTTTAGTTTGGAATAAAGCTATTTTGTCTGATAGGGCCTTCTGTATATTTGCACACCAGGTGGTGTCTTTCAGGCATGTGTCTGTAGGGCGAGCTACTGTCTCTAGTTCTCTAAGTATGGTAAAGAGTTCTTTTGTATTTGACTTAGTGTTTTGGATTCTTTCATTATATATTTCCTTTTTAGTGTCAGTAATGGCGGTTTTGTAGATTGTGGCTGCAGTGACAAAAATCTCTTAGTTAGCGGTCGAGTTTTTTTTTCTCCAAATGGATTCCGCTGCCCTCTTTTCGTTACGGAGTGATTTTAGTTCTGCTGTAAACCAGTTATTTAGGTGGGTGGTGGGTTTGGCTTTTCAGAGCTTTAGGGGGGCATGGTAGGAGTGGCAGTGGTTCCCCTTGTATTGATGGGGAGTTTCTCCTGTATGGAGAATGTGATGCTGACCAGGCGAGGAGTTCGTTCTTTAGGATGGTGGTAGGCCAGTTAAGGTCTGCCAACCAATCTAAAGTCCTACCTTTGTTGTGGGTTGGTTTGGTAACGTTAAGTTTGAATCTGAGTTGGGAGATGGTATTTTCAAGGGCAGATGCATTGGTATCTTTAGGATCATGAAGTGCAAGGTTTAGGTCACCTAGTAAAATTATCTGTGAGCTAGGTTTAGCATTTTGTGTTAAGAGAGTAGAGATGTCGTCCTCAAAGGAGGATATGGGGCCAGGTGGTCGGTAGATAAGATGTAAAAGTAGGGTCTGTTCCGGGGTGAGGGGTAGTTTGACTGAGAGTAGCTCGGCCGAGGGCAGTGGTGAGATGGAGAACTCTCTCAGGCCAAGGTGGGTTTTGGCAGTAAAGGCAATGCTGCCCCCTTTACCTGTGGCTCTGGTCGCTCTAATGATGGTGTGGTTATCAGGGAGTGCTAACATTACAGCAGGTCCAGATACTGGGTTAATCCATGTTTCAGATATAGCCACAAAGTCCAGTTGGTTAGATGTGAAATAGTCAGCGATGTCAAGGGCATGGGCTACTAGCGATTGAGCGTTGACAAGGGCTCCTTTGAAGCTTGGAGCGACAGGTGCGTGTCGATGAGGTGGTGTATGATGAGGGCTGTCTAGCACTTTGTTGATGTGCGAGTGTGCGGTGGAGGGCTTAATGGCTATGTTGGGTGTGGAGCGCCTGTTTATTGGAGCCTTAGGGAGGAAGCAAGATCCTAGTCTAGCATTCCTGGTATCAAGTGTGCATGGAATCAGTGGTATAGGTGGAGTGGCAAATTGGCGGATCCATTCCTCTGGTGTGAAAGGCGCTATCTCTGTACAGGAAGCGATTGATTCCAGATTTCCAGGATGCGTGTTAAGCTGGGGGAGTGGCCATTGTGAGGATGGTTCTGCAAAGGAGGGCCATTCGAGTGGTACTACTTGCAGTGTGGTGAGATTAATGGGTAGAAGGACTATATTGGACTGAGCTTTTTATGGAAACTCTAATCACCGAAACAGCCACATTTTAGAAGCATATGTTGCAGACATTTAATATAAAGTGTGAGCTAAGCACGCTTACATGCCTACTAAAGAACCTTAAATGCGAATGACTGGAAGCCAATCCTTTTGCCCCGCCAAGGTCCCTTATAATCTCTCTTTGAGATTGTTTCTTAAGTACTTGATTGCGTTGTACTGAAATAGTTGACCAAGTTACAGTACTAGTAAGTGTAAATCATATATTATTTTACTAATAAGAAAATGTGTTTTATTTTAGTGGTGCCAATAAGCATCGGCACCTTTTATTGAAATACATAAACTCATCAGTACAGCAGTGTATTTTATACTCCCAATAGTACCAATGGCACTCGTTAATTTAGTCAATTTCTATCAAACAAATCAGTGCGGTATAGGCTAGGTGCAATGTTCTGCGTGCATTTGTAGTGGTGAATAGTTCCCGCAGTTCCACTCTGCCTGCTGGAATGCAATGCCCAGAATCACGTAACAAAGGGAGCGAATTGGTCAGATCCCTCCAGCCTGACGATTATGACCTCTAATTGTTTTGTGGATGAAAGTATGCATCTGATGACATGCACCCTCTCAATGATGCTGCTTTGCTCTCTGCTGCAAAAAAGGACATTATACACTTTCCTACTCTCCAATAAAACTTAAGATTTTGAGAACAGCAATACTTAAGGTAGTCAACAAAATAAAACACGAAGTCTTGGTCTTTTAATAGAAAAGCAAATGGATAATTGTTAACCAGAAACCAACTGACTTTGCATACTTGTATGCTGCCCACTGACAGGGGCGCTGTGACAAATCAACTTCCGGGCACCAGTGGTCCAGGGATGAATATTGGTTTGTAAACTATCAAGCAGCGCCACACCTCTAGTACACCAGAAGGGATCCGAACAGATTGCAAACACTAGTCAATTATAAACCTCCTTATCCAATTTTGGTAACAAGGACGGAAGGGCAGGCTTATCTGTGCAAGGTTGTGGATCGTTAGTTAGTCGCAAAACAGCGAAAATACAATTATTACCCAATGATAAAAAGATCTGTCCAGTGAAGGTTGTATAAAATGATCTACTTTATTATCATCACAACAGACAGTTCTAGCACACAACAAAATACAACACACCCTGTAAAGGAATGCAGAGAACAAACAGTTTCAAAAAAGGAAAAGGGATGCACTCTGGATACTGACAGGAGGGTAGTTGGTAATGTAATTAATCGCAATAGTTCAAGGATACTTGGTTTCAGCACAAAGGGAGCAATGAGTCGTAAAATGTAATTAGGTGCCTTTGCAGAAGGAGAAGGGGACATAACCACAATGAACCTTGTGCTTGTAGAAGCTCTTGGTGCACGGCGGGGCTGAGTCAGGCGCTTTGCAGCTTCTATGACACAGCACAAGACGGGAGACAGCTGTGAGTATTAGGCAGCAGGCAGTTCAGCGAGCGAGGCTGGACTGACAGCTTCAGTCTGACGTACACGCCAGCTCGAGGTCAGGAATTGTTGTTTCAGTGCTGGCTGGCGGTTCTTAAACACTGGTCGAGGAATCTCAAATATGGTGAGCGAATGCATAGTAACAACAGTCAGCGGTGGAGTCGGTTGCAGCTCGAGGGGCTCGGCTGGCTTAAAAATGTAATTTAAGGCAGACGCTGATTGATGCTTGTCGATGCACCCCTACTAGCTTCTTCACTGGGTTTGTGTCATCCTTTAATGCGGACGGCCAAAAGCTAAGGAGAGTGTTGCAGGAAGACTCTCTGGCACTTCCCACCTAGCAAGCTTGCTTGCAGAGCCTAGCAGGGCACACTGTGTGCTGGCTGGTTACCGGTTCTGCAGCCGCCGGAGGGTGCCCTGGATTCAGTAGCTCCCTCTGTTCCCTGAGAGATGTTTATGGGAGGGATCTTGCTTCCCTCTTTTGAAATCTTGGCCTTCCTTCACTGGTAGAAGCTCTACGGCAGACTGTTCCTTTAACTAGGGTCCAAGTGAGTTCTTCTTGTTACTCCTTGCAAAGACTTTGGATGATCTGTCTAAAAGAGTGGCTCAGCCTTTTTTTTAAAAGCCAAATGTTCCACAGTAATTGGTGTAGGCTAAGCCTACCTTAATGAACCAATCCTGGATCCCCACCAACAGTCTCCTGTATGTGTGATGTCATAACCAGAGTGCTTTGCAACAGAAAAGGTAAAGGGGTCAAAACATGTCATACTAAGTCCCACCCATTTTCCTTTCTGTTGTGGATCGAAGGGGCTCTCTGGTTAATGAGCTCTCTGTAGTTCCTGATTAAAGCGGCAGGTCTCCCTTGAAACCACAGAGGGACCAGACCTTTGGTTCATCGCAAAACCACATATTTGTACCTTCGGAATGGGGGCCACCTGCGGGGATGACTACTGTAAACAGCTGTCACAGACATAACAGGTCACTGCCCTTTATACTGAGTGGCGGGTGCTGGCTTCAGGTTGACACAGTGCATATCAAAGGGCTGTTGGGGTTTTCCTGTCCTTTGTTAGCACTGCGACCAGGACCCCCCCAAGGTCTTTTTGAATAAACTCTTATTAGTATGCGAGGCTGCCACCAGCAGCTAACAAAGGAAATGGCGGATCCATGGAGCCTTTGTTAGGCTGACCATGGCAGGAGAAAGGTGTTGCCTTGCCCTTTCTGAGATGCCTTGATGTACTCTTGGCTGTTATTTTCCAATTTAATATGACAGGGGGACAGTGCCTGTAGACTGTGTCCACCCAGAGTACACAGGTCTATGTGTATGTCGTGCGGTGAGGATAGGAAAATGTGTGCAGATTAGCCCCACCCATGTTCCGGAGGTTGATCTACCATCATTCAATTTCATTTAACATTTCAAAAAAGCCCAGGCGAGCGCACACCCACCGTGCGGATTCACAGGCGCTGAGTACCCCCGCAACCCCCCCACTTCCCAGAGAGGCCATCTGCATGAAAGTCTATATATCTACAATGGAACATTTATTTATTTTTGTCGCCCACCCCCCCTCTTGAGGTACCCCCCTCCGGCCAGGAAAACTAAAAGTCTACGCCCCTGCCCACTGAGGTCACAGCTTGTAGAACTGATAACTCGACCATGTGCTAAGTGAGGGCTGTCTGCGAGCAGCATCTCTCCCGGAGCACGCTGTAGAATGGCGGCTGATAACGCGCAGGCATCCCAAGTGTTGATAACGTTTTCAAGGATGCAGATGTCTATTTCTGGCAACATCTCTTAGTGCAAAGCCTCACCAAAGTTGTTAGTCAAGCTAATGATAAATCATTCACGGTCTGCAGGAATAGGAGGAGATTGAGGGAGACATATTTGCCACCCTTCTGACTCCAAAAGAGATTCAATCAAGTTTTATAATTAAAATCCATCAAATCCATGAGAAGTCCGCTAAATCAGGGCAGGAAGAGGTCTTTTCGTGGACGAATTGTGTTCTAAACGGGCAAGCAAGTTCTTGCGCTTCTTTTCCAATCAGACACATTTTTGCGTTCATACTATAATATATTCAGTGTGTTCTCAACTTTTTTTTCAGCACTTCTGTCATTTTCCTCCAAATACACAGTGCATGCGATGGAATTCTCGCATGTTTTAAAAGCCTATTGTAAGCATTAACTACACTTTAATTTTCGCATGCGTTCTTGAGAGTAGGTAACGCCATATTCCTCCAGTAATTGCCAGCCCCCGCCGGCCGGTGAGCTGTGATTCACCGTCTTCGTGTCAGCATGAAATCTAATGTTTTGATCCTCGTCAATGCTGCCTCTCAGTTAAGTGGAGCTTTTTGCACGCTACATCTGGATTTGCTAGTTCCCTTGTGGCTAATTTCTGAATAATGATGCACTCTGCGCATGACTGCGTCACCAGGCAGAGGCACGCGGTACGGAACATAGATTTGGGGGAGCGTGTGGGGACTCAGGTTGGTGGCAGACGTCACGCACTCCAGGCAGATTCTTTTCTGTCTAACTCAAGGCCTTCTGGTTTATGAAGCCTAGTCCTAGAGCTAGTTAGCATTCTCTGGGCCCAACCACTAATGAAGAGTACACCACTCCACCTAACACCACAAAGGCATCCTTCGTCACATTTCTGTGCAATACCTCGCCCACCAGAATAAGTCATGCTGGCAGAGGACCAGATATCCCCATAAAGCACTGTTCCCCTTGGGCTTCAACTGCACCCATTTATCTGTCCTCTCATTGGTATTTGTTTCATTGTCATGTCTGAGGCATCTCAAAGATGTTCTATTTACTGTTTAAGAAAATTAGAAGTTCATTAGGGCTATTTTTTTAGTCCCACAGTATTCGGAGACAGGGACCAGTTATGTTTCTAGATTTTCGTGCACGGGTCTCCCCCAGAGGCCTAGCCAGGATTGTCTAACTAGTGAGGCCTGAAACTAATGTAGCTCGGCCCACCGCATTGACATTAACATCTGTAAATGCTGCTGAGTTGGCACTTATCGTTTTTGATTGTGCCTTGCCTGCTGAGGCCCTACCCAGTCTACGCCTCTGGTACTCACCGACACATTTTCCTCATTTGTGCCATGTGAAACGGAACTAGGCAGCGTATACGCTTGTATGCCGCTCTTTTGCACTCCACTGTGAGACTTGAGTAAACGCTGCCGGCCATGTAGACAAGGCAGGTGGCGTTGCAATGGAATTCTATGGAGTCCGCCTGCTTTTTGCTGATGTCAAAAGCAGAAGGACTCCATAGGAATCCATAGCATTTGCGCTGGCATGACAATCCATGCAGTCACAAATTCTGTAGTATTTATATTGCGGATTGGAAAGGAGCAGCTGAAACATACGTTTTGATCCGCCCCTTCTATCCGCCATACAAATACAGGAAAATGAGCTGTGACGTAAATGAAGGACGCAAAAGCCTTACCAAAGGCTCGTTTATAATAAGCTACATTCTCTTTACAACAACTACATGCGAAATGTATAGCAATCTGGGTCCATATTGTTGTTTCAAAATCATGGAGGGAAGGCGTCTATTTATGAGATTAGTGACATTTTAGATGGGATCTTTGTGTGTGTGTGTGTGTATGTGTGTTTATAGGAGGGTATTGCTTTCACTATGTAAGAATAAGGGTGCAAAGGTCATCTGGGAGCTTTCTGGGATCTAGGTTGTGTGGCAGATTAGGAGGGTCAGTCTGATGGTCTTGAAGCAGAAGAACTTGCTTGATGTGTATTAGAAAACTATGTTATTGGTAGTGGCTTCAGAAGGGCAGAATTAGGTGTCCACGACCATTTTTTATGGATTCGGGTCTAGAATTTTAGCATGTACCTCTTGTATCATTTGTTCACACAGGCATGCAGCCTGTTTTGATACAGGACGTTTACAGCCCCACAACACGTTTAACGTGTCTTTTGTGAGTGAAACAAGCAAGTATGAACTCTCAGCTGCCAGAAACAGCTCTGAAACCAGCTAAAATGTGTCCTGAATAGAACATGTGACCCTGAGGCAATGAGGGGTGGCCTTGCCCTTCATGCCACACCTGTCAGTCTTGTCTAGAGAGTAGAATATACCGACTTGCCAGAGAAAGCACTGGCATTTTGTTTGAGGAGTTAACATACCAAAACATGGTCAGATGTATGCTGTACAGCGCGAAATGGCGGCACGTGGTAAATGTGGCAATGCGATATGTGATACTTCATACGCACAGACCCCGTGTGCCACGGAGCAGCTGACTTGCACACCCTGAATAACATTCCTGATGGGGATAGTCTCCAGGTGATACACTCCTGCGAAGATAGGATGAGGCGCATGAAGCACGAGAGCGACCAACAACACACGTTCACCTAGTGTCAAAATAACTTGTGTTTGTGGAGGCGGAAGTGGCTCGATTCGTTGTGGAAAAACAGGGAAAGAAAGTAGAATACTAGGAGCGTGTGGGATTCCGAGTCCCTTCTGTAATACTTGAATGAGTAATATGTGCTGAGAGTTAAATGTGAAATGGTGGCTTTATCTATTGTTCATATGACTTGCAGAAGATGATTATTTCTGTGTTTTTTGTATTATGATTATAATTCTTTTTGAATGTGTATTTCTCCTGCACTCCCAGACTTTTACCTGGCCACCAACTTCCTGCGATCTTTATGCCAGCACCAACCTGTATCCCTGCCGTGGTTTACCTGTGTATTTTCTCACTGCTTGATTATCCCACTCTGTTCCCAGATCCTCTCTCCTTTGAGCAATTTGTCAACTCACAAGGGTATTTCTTTAGAGGAAATTGCCACAACCTAGGGCTCGCAGAAATGCCTTTTTGGTCTACCATCCTTTTCGCCAATTGTACCCCATGTTGGTAAAGTGCAATCCCAAAAGTCTTAGACCAAGGTTGTCCAACTCAAGGCCTCAAGGACCGTAAGCATGTCAGATTTTCAGGCTACCCCTCATTAATATCCATGAGATACTTTTGCATGCAATGATTCTAAATGTATGCACATTTTTTCTAATGAAAATTAAAGAGGGTTATCCTGAAACCCCACCAGGATTCCAGCCCTCGAGGACTGGAGTTGGACAACCCTGTCTTAGGAAGGCAGGTATTCAGAAAGCATATTAGATATGCAAAAAATTGGGTCAATTGGAGTGCTCACACTCAAACACAAAAGAGGGCCACCCGGCTCAGCGTATCTCACCCTAAGGAAGAACACCCTATCCCTGGCGGGGGTGCCTGTCCCTGGGTGGCGCGTGGTGTATCGCCTATCTAACAGATATAGAGGAGAGCTCTGTCCCTCAACCCTCTATACTAGTGGCAGTGTCTGTTGGCAGACAAAATGGTCCAATTGTGAAAAAATCTAAAACATGGTATTCTCCAGAGTGGTATAGCAGTATTCAACAAAGCTGTTGATTAGATCCTGTGGCTGCTAGATCTTAAACATGGATACAACCTGCGAATCAGGTCAACTGTTTGTATTCCATCCAAAGTTTGCAACTTTAATACAGCCCGTAGGTCACTGTGGTTGGGGTTTGAAACAGTACAGCTGGAGAAACCACTGGTGGGTAAAGCAGTAAAACACAGCCAAAGGGCTGAAGGACTAAAAGTTGGCTCTTATTAAAATATATATAGCTCACTCGGTGGGAATGAGTGTGCTACAACGAATGATTTCCAGAAAACAAAGTCTCTTTGTTGATGTAGGAGAGATCAAAGGTGGGTCATGAGAGTCCTCATGACTGAAAGGGGTCGACCGGTTTCAATGGCGTTGGAGATTCGAGCCATCTTCGTCAGGACCATGATTAGAAGTGCAAGCTGGATTGCCGGAGTTCAAAAAGTGCTGAACTTGTAGAGAAGTCCTGTTGTCTCCTTGTTGGGGCGTCTGTCCCAGACATTCCGCTATAGATTTGGTTGCCTGGCAACTCAAAGAAGGCGTGCCACACTCACATAGCTCTAGTGTTGTATTTCTTCTCGACATGCTGTGCTCCATTCCAAATAAAGTTGAAACATGGGATGCTCCATCTGCACCATCTGAGCACAGCATGGAAATGATTCGCTAAGCAGAGCCCAAGAACGAACATTGGCCCACAGGTTTTCTGTTGATGCACATTACCTTGCCCTGCAAGTCATCGCTGTGGATTTACAGATGGTAAGATTTCAGTAACGATGCATCTAATACGGTGATAAGGGGATCCATGGCAAGCGATATACATACACTCTGCTGTTGTAGCAAAGAGGAAAGTTCTTCCTACAAAATTGCCCTGCCTTTTCTGTTTTTAAAAACTTGAGAAGATCCATCCTCTGCACACTCATTCTCTTCAGAGTAGATAGCTGACCTTGATTTCTAGGATCTTGACTTCAGGCCAGACGGCCTCGCCATGCAACTGCAGCAGCCTGTTATTCCACTGCGACGCAGATTTTCATCCCCCTTACATGGTTTTTAGCTTACTATTTCACGATACCAATGTACAGTTTCTATACAATGGCAGCTTTGCCTGCATTCCATTCATTACTCATAGCTAGCTTATACGATGACTTGATCTATCCTGGGTTTCAGCGTCTGTATATTAATTAAACTTCTGTTTTCTGCAGAACGTTGTTAACGTGCAATCTTCTTCCTTTCCACTTTGATAGTTCATTCAATTCTTTACTTCGTCATTTGTCCTCTACGATCCACACATCGTCTTTCTTCAGTATCTTGGGACATCGTGCACACTTTCTTATGACGTCATCAGTTCATTTTATTAGCCCTTTCTCATATACATACATGGAGTTCTTCCTGCAGGTTGTCATCACTTTGGGGGTACATTCAAGGGATATCTCCTTCCAAATACTTGCTGCAGTGTTGGTATGATAGCTGGTGTCAGGCAAGGCAGGGTCTCATGTCTCTAATACAAAGCAGATAGGGGGGCGGGATCTCCTGCGGATGTATCTGCTCCCCTACAGTAGCAACACGCTACACAATGCTGCACAGGCCAACCTGCTGATGTTATTCTGCTATAATTTGTATTCTATGTATTTAGAGATGGTTCAAGTCATGCCTACCAGATAAGAGACATCGGGCCTCATTACGACCCTGGCAGAAGACCATGGTGCTATCAGCATCATGGTCCATGCCGGTAAGTTACCGACTCCGCCATGGAGAAAGGGGGAATTACCACCCCATTACAAGGTTTGCGGGGCGGTAATTCCCCCTTCCTCCATGGCCCATCCCCATTCCCATTTTTGCCCCATAGGGCTCAATGGTATGGGGAAGGCGCTAAGTACGGTGCCGCAAATTGCGGCACCGTTATTAGCACTAAGGTCCCTTTGCGGGTCCCTACTTTGACGGCTGGTCTACACCAGCCGTTAAGGTCGGGTCCCGCAAAGGGACCTCCTAATTAGGTGCTAAAAGGTTAACGGCGCCGCAGCCTTTTACGGCGCAGTTAACCCATTAGCGCCTGGGTCATAATGAGGCCCATCCAGTAATATTACTAATACTCATATGATATATAGGTACCTATGTTCCCTCAACCAATCCGGCCCTTCAATAGGTTTTACAAGTTTGCCACGAAGGATGACATAATAGGTGACACATGTTTAGGTATAAAATCTTTGTATAATTGAAACATAAGTGGGCGTACATGGGCTACATTTCATTGTTCGCCAGATTGTTTGAGCTGATAATAAAGTAGTAATTTGCCATATTCTTGAGTCTGTCCGGTTATTTGGGTCTGAAATCATTGTTGGTAACTCCATGAGTACACAAGACGCTCCAAGGTACTACTGCACACACCCATTATGCCAACCATTCTGGCTCTTATCCACAGGATGATCATGGACATGCACAGAGAGTGCCTTTGAGCAACCTCCAAGAAGCACATTTCTCCTTTACAAGATTACAATAGCAGGGCAAACACTTTGTCTTAAAATGGAAAATTTGAAATCCACTCCCCCTTTCACACGTGTGCGCATGAACTCTCCACTCAAGCAGGTGGCATCTGCCTTCCAGCCACAACACCTGCACCTTGAGCTGGGTGATGTTCAAGAGGAAAGGATCACTACAGGAAGTATACACCCAAAACAAAGGTGGTAGTGTGCAGTGAAGTGGTAATTGAAATAACTATTTATATTTAAACATACAAATAATCAATCACACGTTTACTTTTGAGACCTTAATTATAGTCGGTCTGTTTTCAGATTGAAACCCCAGAGACCTGATTCATAGAAAGGTTTCCAATGCGCTCGCACCATTATAAAATGCTTCTGTGAATCAAACCCAGAGAGTTTGCAGGCATTTTTATGAAGTAAATATTTATTTCTTAGTCATTTTTTTCCAATTTTTTTTTATTTTGCCCGTAATCTGAATCTCACTGAGGGGTCCGACAAGGGGTTGACCTCATTGAAGTTTGAAATGACATTTCCATTACTGTGGACATTAGTCTGAGAAACATCAAATCCCCGTATCCCCACAAACCCACAGACAACATGCACACATACACAGTTAGTGAGATTTCTCTACAGCCCTCTGGCACGGCATGTAACACCATCTACAGGGGTTCCAAGCAAAAGACAGAGTAGACTCCCTAAAGTGGCAGATATGGCAAAACAGTCATGCTTCACTCAAGGGGGAGGTAGACTGACCGTGAGGTACACTTCTTCCCAATAGGAAATGCAGAGAATGCACCACACTGCTATCTGATGCATACACTTTATCATAAAAATACACATAGAATGGCTATAAGATCAAAGAAGTACTTTCTGCTAAACCAACACCCAAAGCTATACTCAGTAAGCATAAAAACAGTAGAAGTCCCTGGGCAGACAGAAGAAAAAAAGAAGTTAGCAAAATCCAGGAAAGAACTTACACACAAGAACTCGTTTTTCACATGAAACAGTTTTATAAATATCAGAAACGTTCAAAAGGGTATGTCACTTATTCTCCTTTAAGAATACCTATGAGCACAGATACGTAACCTCAATAGGGAGGTCAGTGAGTCCCCACTACTGCATTCTCTACTTCTGTGTCACTGATATATTAATTGATTTTTCTTTAACTCTCTCGTGGGTGGTGTAAAAGCATATAACCCATAGTTACAAGGGGTTTCCAACCAAAGGATAGACCAACCTCTCTCAATGGTAGCTACTCAGACCAGGGTTGTTGCTAGGTCTGGAAAAGATCTGGGGCTATGCTAATTTCGGGACTGTCGTGACTCGGGGCTAGGTAGCTTTTTGGTTGTAGCCCCTGAGGTTCTATACAGGGCTACAACCAAAAGATTGGGGACTATAGCCCCCGAAGCCCCCCGCCCCGTAGCAGCGCCTCTGACTCAGACTAGTCGGGCTTCCTTCAAGGGAGCAGATAGGCTGACAGTGAAATAGAGTAAGCCACAAAAGTTGGCCCCAGAGAATGCACCACACTGGCATACTGAAAAATATACACTTGATTGAAAACGTACACATAGAATAACTATAAGTTCAAATAAGCTTTTAGTGTAAATGTAACACATAGTAAGACACAGTGGGCATCATTACACGGTAGGCGGTAAGGGATTACCCGCACCGGTAAGGGCACCGGTGCCGGTAATCCCTTACCGCCCTACTACGAGGTCCCTTAGCGTGTCCCTTCCTTAACGCCAGGTCTGACCTGGTGTTAAGGACGGGACCCATTAAGGGACTTCAGAGCTAATACCGGTACCGCAAATTGCAGTGCCGTTATTAGCTACTTCCCCATTCCCATTGAGCCCTAGAGGGACTCAATGGGAATGGGGAATGGTTCCCGGAATGGGGACTTACCGGGTCCTCCAAGGTCGGAATGTCCCGGTAAGTCCCTATTCCAGGAACACGGACCCGGAATGCGTTAAGGGGGTAGCCATGGCGCTAATAGCACCATGGCTACCACCTGTCGTGTAATGAGGCCCAGTGTATGTATAAAACTAATAAAGGACCATAGGCAGAACCTGCCCACCCACTCTGATGCTGAATGCATGCCCACAATCTGGTAATAAGATCAATAGATGTAAGGGTAAGGGGTGCAGAGGAAAGGGAACCCAAGACAATACTAGAAAATACATGTTATACAGTCATGATCTGTGATCAATATCGCCAATACAGGTACAGCCACACAATCTCTCACGACCTCTAGCATAAAATACAGACAGACCACCCACAAGTAGTAACCGACATGGGGTAGGAGAGGGTGGTGGCCTCCCAGCCAATCAGGAGGCCCAGAAAGGAGTCTTTGAAAAAGGTGCAAATAATCCAGAATAGACAGAGTACTTAGATCAGTTAGATTAGTTTCCTCACAGAATGCAAAAGAGATCAAGCATGGATACAAGAGACATACTGGAAGCACCTACCATTGCATAAATACTGGATGAAGATTAGAAGCTAGTAGGAAAGCGTCCATGTCCAGACAGGCTGAGATTAGAAGGGCATATTTTTCAAGTAGGTTTAACATTGGAGAGCAAAGAAACAAGTGGTTGTGGTGTGCAATATATAAATGCTCACTATTATTAAAGGGGAGGAAATACTGTAGCCATTGAGAGCATGTGTGAGGCTTTTTGAAGACCATACCCTGAGAACGAAATCACTTTGAGCAGTAACATTTTTGAAAGGGTGGGGACTGGTAATTTTGACAAGTTAGGCAATATAAGATTAAATGAGATGAGGATCACACATTGTTTAAGCGGTGAGGCTGGGATGCGTTCCCATTCTGCAATTTCTGCTAGTTTCTTTTCCAGATTTTACAATGAACTAAAATGATCTAATTTTAAACAAGGAACTTGGAAAGTGCACAACACAAGTCACATAACCCACCATGACAGTTTTTTTTTTTAAAAACTACATTTTATAGAAGCATATAATGAAAAAAGGGGATGATTCTACCTTAGTGTCCTCCATCATCAAGGAAAGTATTTAAGTATCAGCATACTAATTGATGTGATTTTAAAAGATTTTATCTGGGGTTCTCTTTAAGCTTTAAATATTCCCAAATCACAGGCTTGTGAAATTGTTAATTATAAACACACAGAAAACCCTGTGCAATTTGCAAAAAAGCGAACCGTTTTTTGTGTCAATTGAGCAGACTTTAAAAGATGCTTGCCAGAGGCCTTCAATGTCTGGCCCGTTTTCTTCTGTGTAGAACCTCTTCCACTCAAATTACCTATATAAAAAGATCAGGTGATGGGCTAAACGATGCTACCAGCATGTAATAAGGCAAACCTTCCCACAGAAGACAGCACAGTACTGTCAGTTATATAAATGATTTGTCCAGGATGACTGTGTCATCTGCTGACAAAGCCAGGACACACGAATGAACGTCTTGGTTTCATACTCTTGAATTAACACTTTATACTCATCATTAGGGGTGGCTGCCTGGGTTTTACAACCACCTGTCTGAAGAAACCGACTTCTGAATTCAAGACCTTCACCATACTGATACTTTCTTGTTTTTATAGCAACCGCTATCTGGTCCAGGTAGGTTGCTGTTAATAGCACCTGGTGTGCTACAAAGCAAAGTACATAAACATACAGGTTTATCAACTTCAGACATAGGAAAGGCCAAGTCAGCCTTTGTGGAATTTGGTTTTGTAATCTTGCAAATGAACACAGATCTCAGCAATGAGTGCTTAACATGCTGAGCTATCTTCACCATCGCAGCACTCAAATGTATCGATATGCATTTCAACTTTGGCTGTTGCACATGATCAATAGGGTCCCCACAGAGAGGTAAACATGCTACAGGAACTGTGCTATTGTGGACGCACAAACTATGTATACACAGTGAACAAAGAAAGCCTTACAGGATGAATTGATCAGACCAGAATGTTCTTGTCAACAACAGACAGGCAATATGTTTAGCCTCAGTAGCAGCCCCTAAAATATCCTAAATTGTGCCATTTATATTTGCTCATAATGGAAACTGGTTTCTAAAGATAATGCAGCCTTGTGGGGACCCCTCCAAGGTGGCGGCCCAGGGCAGTGCCCCTTTTGCCCTCCCATAAAGACGTCTCTGCCCCCAGCCCCTGACCTCAATGTCCAGCGATCCGAGCACAAGTTGGCCGAGTGAAGCAAGGGCATTAACATTATGCACAGGGCTTCACCAGCCCCAGTAATAACCCCGATTGGACAGATGTATTGCGTAGTTAGCACCTGGGATGGGAGCCATAACCAATGTGGTTGCTTGGATCCCACAATCCATGCCTGCATTCCGAGCAACCTGGATGCTGTTTGTACCTTCCTTGCCATTTTCTCTCACCTCCCACTCTTCACCCAACACTCCTCTGCATCCCACTTACCTTATTCCTCTGTTGGTGATGCCACTGCAGTCTCCACATCCTGGGTGGCCATGTAAATGGAAGAGGGGCTTGGCATGGAGCCCCGCCTTCCATCTCCACACCGTTGTATTTTGTTTTTTATGAACAGCACGCTGCAAGCCCCTCCCGTTTCTTCAAACAAAATAGATTGCTGTCAGCACTCTGGGTTCTTGGATTAAAAAGCTGGGGGGCTAATAGCAATAAAACCAATCCAGCAGGCCAAATTGATCGGGTGGTACCGGCACTGGGGCACATATTTAACTTGGGAGCCGACTGTTACCACCCGATCCGTCCCCTCGATCGGATTTATTTGCTATAGTAGTGGCAGGAGAGAGAGAAGGGGGTTAACTATTCACAACTACGCCAAGAGGGCCAACAAATGTCAGAAAATGAAGGCTTGCAGCTTCAGACCCATTAGCCTCATTACACTCCAAGAAGTCAGTAGTTACAAAATAACCAGCAAGTATACAAAGAAACACAATAGATTTTAGTAGGCTGCAGGGTAATGTAGTGATTTGAAAATCAGAAACAACGGCTAAAATTGTTTCTCTGGTGAAAAGCTTCAGGAACCCAATGGGGACCCAGGGAAAATGTCAATGTTCAGGTGAGAACATTCAACAGCTCTTTTTTCAGAGTTTAGTAGCTGTAGAAAAGTTCATCATAATATTTCACCGGAAAAACTATATGCAGAAGCGTTTTTTGTAGGGAGAAGGCAGGTTAAGTGTGTGTTCTACTCTGAAGGTACAAAAAAGGCTGCAAACAACCCCAGGGCATACCAGAGAGGAACCCCCTCAGAGAGTTCAGGTCTAGGTTCGAGGCTCAGAAGACCCCAGAAGGAAAGAATGTGTGTCAATGAATGCCAGTGATGAAACGTTGGTGAGATGGCCCTGCAGAACCCCACTGTCTCTGAACACAGACCACTGCTGATGGCAAATCTGACAAATAACCCAGCTGCCCAGTTCCCAGGGCTGAGTACTCACTGAAATAGTGTCAGAGGACCTGGCTCAGGAATGGCAAAACAACGAGAGCAAAAGTCTTCTTTAACAGGTTGAGTTATAGAATCCTCTTTCCAAGGTCATGCACCACAGGCCAGTAATGGCTCAAAGAAGAATCACCCTTTCCAAGAGAGTGACTCACCAACCAGGAGCAGAAGCAACAATGCAGAAGGCACCAGGAAGGCAGGTAGAGGAACCTGGCCAACTGGATGTGGGCAGTCAGCCAGCCAGCATTAACAGGTCACATCAAGGGGCAACAGTGGAGATGACCAAAGGCAGCCAGGCCAAAGAGCAGAGGTGGGGTAGTGGTGCCCCTCACCCTTCTGGACAACAGAGTTTTCCTTTATTGAGGAGCTAGGTCCAGGTGGACAAAACAGGAAGACTGTGGTATAATGGCCCAGAAACTGACCCAGGGCAGGACAACAAATGCAGCCAGTGAGGGCGACGAGTACCAGCTCAAGAAGAACCGTATGGTCTACCATAGGGCAGTATATGGAAAAGAGTTGGAGTGGTGGTGGACGACAAACATGAAGACACACAGACACACACACACCCATCCTCTGAGACACTCTCTCTTGAATGAGGACTCTCTCTTGAATGAGGACTATTTATCCAATATGTTATCTTAATCTGGACATCTTTCCTGATACATGGAGACATGCATTCCCATGGCGGAATGTGCAAACAAATAGAGCGAGGTGCACCCCGGTTTTCCCTCTTAGCATGTATCACACTTTTAGCACACAGGGGGCTGATTCACACAGCTTAAAAAGGCTTTGTGAATCAGGCCCTACGTGTCCGTGGGCGTTAGACAACACAGGCTCCAGTGAAATGTCAAATTGTATTTATTGGGCATTTGTAAGGTGCTTATACATCAAGAAATTGTGTTTCGAAGCGCCCTCAGGGCAAAGGGGAGGAAACATGAGAACAAACGTAAAAGAATAATCAGATGATCGGGGAAAAAGGGGCAGTCCTACTAGGCCTTGTGAGCATTCAGAATGTGCAAGTGCAGGGAGAGAGTAGGGCTGGGGAAGGGGGTAAGTGCTAGGAACTTCACAGAGGGAAGTGCCAAGGAGTCCGTTGTGTGCAACGGTAAGTGCCTGGCAGAGATTGCTAGGTTCAGAGTGATTACTCGCCATTGGTAAGTACAGGCCTGTGAAACACAAGCTGGAAAGCTGAAGGTGATAGGGCGGAAGGCCGAGACCCAAAAGGGCACATAAGGTCCCAGGCCACCAATCTCAGCGACTGTGTGGTATTAGTACAGAAGGGGAAGGAGGAAGGATGAGGTGAAGAGGAAAGTCTTGAGGAGCTTCCGGAATACTCACAGTACTGTCCTACCTAACACGTAGCTCTAGCAGCCACATGCTGTTGCTGTATAAGCATTGCATGCATAGGCTGTTAAAAATCACAAGTGATGTGATGTGGCATTAATAACGTGCCTGTACACAAGTGTTTCTAGACGCGACAAGACAAGTAGGGTGAAACAAAGGGAGGACAAAATAACAATCTTACTTGGCCTTGTGTCATTCAGATCATGCAAATGCGGGGAAGGGGAGAAGTGCAAGGGGGAGGGGTAGGGGGAAGTGCAGTTAACTTACAAGTGCAGCCACCGGGTGGCTCACAAGTGCAGAGAGAAGGGACTGTAGGGTTGCAGGTACAGACCCTTAAGTGCTGTGGAGCCCAGGGGCAGTGTGAGGGCAACTGGACATGCAGGTGCCTGGGCCCGAGTTCAGACAGTGACCAGGTGACCAGTGCGTGGAGCAGTCAGGTGAATCAACAGGTGAGAGGACGAGAGAAAGCGGAAGCGTAAAGGAAGGTCCAGACTTTCTTCCGGAACCGGAGGTGGTTCTGCTCAAGTTTGAGAGAGGCAGCAAGGCTGTTGCAGAGGGACGCCCCAGCAGAGGAGAGGGAACTGCCCCAAATCTCTACTTGGAGAAGCACCTGACCCTCAGAGAGTTGGAGTTGAATGAGCGGAGAGCTCGCAAAGGAAGATGGTTTGGAGGAGAAAGTTGGAGGTAGGGTGGTCCCAGCCCCCAGAAAGCCTTGTGGATGATGCTGAGGGTCTTGAAGCTGATCCTTGCAGCCACGAGGAGCGAGTGAAGATATTTCAGAGCTGGAGAGATACGATCCCTGGGCTTGAGGGCAAGGACAAGTCTTGCAGTCCTGTTCTGGATAAGTTGTAAAGTTCGAAAAGTAGAGGCAGGAAGATTTAGAAAGAGGTTATTGCAATTGTCTAGCCCAGAGAGGACCAGAGCTCTGGCGACAGTGCGTTTCTGGTGGAAAGTGAGAAAAGGAAGAATACCTCTGAGGAGGTGCAGGTGATAGTTTGACTTCTCAGAGACATCAGAGATGTGAGCAGAGAAGGAGAGGGTGGTGTCGAAGATGACGCCAAGGTTCTGAGCCTCACAAGGAGGAGCAGGAAGAGGACCCTGAGTGGGCAGCCAGAGAGAGACAGGAAAGGAGGGAGTGGATGTCCCTATGAGGAGGATCTCAGTCTTACTGGCATTAAGGCAGAGATCATTGGCGGCACATCATTCCTGAATTGCAGCCAGATAGTCTGGTATGAGAGAAGAAGCAGAGGTGGCTAAGAGGAGCCTGAAAGAGTGTCATCTGCATAACATTGAAAATTGGACCAGAAAGTAGCAATGCCTTGGGCAATGGTTATATGGAAAATATAGCTTTGATACCATACTCTGATTTCAAGTGTTCCCCAATGTTTGGTCAATCCGGCCATCTCATTTTATCATTATTGTCTGCATTTGCTCTTTGCTAGCATGTCTGCTTTTGCAAATTGTTAAAAAGCTTGCAAGCATCACTGCTGGTTTATGTAGGAGTCCTGTTGTAAAGCAGTAATCTTATCTGTGCCACCGCCCCTCCAACCCCCGGTGGCCCCCTTCGGTGCTGCTGGCTATTGTTTGGGAAGCTTTAATCTAAAATTAAACTGTTGCTCTGACTCACTGGTGTTGACTTGTTAAACCCGTTTTAATCATCTGTGAATATTTGCAGATGGGAGCCAGTTGTATGTGTGCTATCGTTTAGTTGGAAGCACAGATTCCCTTTAACTCTTTACGTACCAAAACTGGGTTTATGAATGGGCAGATAGCGGCCGAAATGCCCTGAGACGGGGACAGAGACATGTCTTTTAAAATGGCCCCTTTCCTCCTGTGCACCTGTCTGTGTATGGGTTTGGCAGCAACTGATTTACATGCCTTTGTTTTCATTCACATCAACATGTTCACAATCAAATATAACATTAACTAATACAAAAAAAGAAAATGTGATCTGATTTAGTTTCTATTTGTGTTCGGCCACACCACAACGTTTAACAAAATATTATTTGAATGTGTGAAGCATTGCTAATTCCTCTATTGTTAACTAGAACCTGTAAGAGGCGACATATGAATCACTGACATTATATTAACGCGTATTACTTTTCTTAATTTTAGTTTCTTCTTAATTTAATTTAGGTCACTTCAAATTTGGAATTCACAGCCTTTACAGGCGCTAGACATAGGATTGCTAGTTACAGAGCAGGAGTTAAACTCTTGTACACAATTGAAACACTTGTGTATCGGCGTGTTATAAATGCCATATCATATCACATCATGCTAGCTAGCTCACGTGCATAGTGCATGCCACAATTGAGCACACCACAATCCCTGCTCACACACTGCTGTACATTTCTATAACTTGGTATCTCTCTAGTAATACATGGTTTCCTTACAACATGATCGCAAAAGCTCCATTCAAAATAAAGGGCAGCATCATTACTGTCGGCAGCAAGTGGTAATTATGTGTGGAGGGAAAATATTGCTCATTATGAAAAATACCACCAAGCAGGAAATTCCACTTTGACAGGTTATCGTTGGTGGTAAACTCCCATCCTCCAGAAAACGGTGGTGAATACCACTGAACATATTATCCACTCTGAAGTGGTATCAAAATGGGTCAAAACCAGAACCATAGTCTGATACCCAGGTTTGGTTTGGTCTCTAAACCATTAAGTAATACTGGTGGAGTGGTATGTTCTTCGGAGCCCCTGTTCCTGCCCCTGGCTAATGTAAAAGCTTTGTCTGGCAGTATTCTTTTTACCCCCAGAGTTACATTTCTACCCTGGCCATACTTCGTTCAATACTGAAAATTCAGAAAAAAAAATATTTGGGCAGTCGGTGGCATTTGTATCCTGGGTAGTAATTATCCTTGAATGTATTGGCACCAGTAGGTGACATGCATTTTGAAGACCACTGGTAATCCTGGAGGAGTGGTAATTGACTATTGTCAGTATGTCTTATGTAATGAAGGCCCTTTGCATTTCTGATGGAAGCAGGTGTTGAAATGATCCAATCAATGTGCTTGTCTTTGGGAAAGTATCTGGCTGGAAGAATCACGTGCTTGCGGTTATGAAAAACAACGTGCTGCTGCCGTGACAAACGAGACTGTACATGCGAAAGTAATTGAACACAAATTCAGAATAAAGGGAATGAATTAGCCACCTTACAAAGCAGATTTTAGAAAAAAAAGTTATGCAGTATAAATAAAGCAATTTATTGACACACATAAGAACGAGCGAGTCTGACACCAGGCACGTTGAAAGGTTGATAGGAACCAGTTTAAACATTAAACGTGCTTATCAAATTGTGACTTTAAGCAAAATCTCTTCCATTTAGGGTAGATTCAATGAATTGTCAATAAGGGCAATACATCAAGGGTCTTCACATACATCTTAGTAATGCAGCTTTTCATGTTTGCCACCACTGCTTTCCTTTGCCTAAAATCATAGACTTTGCAGCAGTGACGTCAAACAGCCTTTCATCCCCTCTATGACGTCAGAATAATAGTGATAATAATAATAAGGATTCATATCAGACTCTTCCTCCTTGTAAGTGCTGTAATTACAGCTCTTACTATCACCCAGTGTAATGTACACAATGCATTGACTTCACAGAATGAAGGGCTGAGTCGTTCCTGCAGGGATTTAATCTTGTGATGCAAAAGATGGCCCTGTGTCAGAGGCCAGAACATATTGCGTGAGCCATCATCCCAGGTATAGAAGTGGCATCACACACCAAGGTTTATGCTTGAAATAGTTAAAAGATTCTAACAATTCTCAAAAATACATTTTGACCTGTGTGTTAGTCCTATGCATTACACTATTTTTGGCATTTTAAAAAGCTTTTGTTTGAATTTACTTTCACAGTTTTTGTATACACTATTTGAACATTTTCTAAACACAAAATGTATCATGATAGTTTTTTTAAACAGTATAATACATCTTGTGAAATTTTACTGAGATCACACTTGCATAGTGTCCCTTTTAAAATTTAATTGTTAAACCATTCTCATTGAAGTCATTTTAAATGTTGTACATACCATAATAATATATTTGTAATTATTTGTCTCATTTATAATTTTTCATCTTGCCTTTTTGCTCCTCGAATCTCCAAAAATTCAATGAGGATCTAGGGTCTAGTTAAAATTCAAGGTGATCCAAGGGTATTGTGAATCCCCCATGGGACACCACCAATCTTTAGAACTTTACCCCAAAAAAGAGTCCTATAGCACACTGTTGGGGACATTGGTATACCTCTAGTGCGGCGTGCAGCATTTTTATTCCGTCTGTGTCATTGTGCAAATTTCGAGAGTCGGCACTTTCAGAAATTGCACAAGTAAATGCTATGCTATTTCATCACAAATGCCTTGATAACCCAGCACACAGGGTGAAGAAGGCCCGCTCCATAGAATGAGTGGATTTTCTGGGACGTCTTTGTTGCTGAAATCTGAATAAGTCTGTTTCAGACTCTTTCCAGTAAGGGTCAGATGAATTGTGGCTTCAGCTAAAATACAATTAAAGTACCACTAAAGTGAACAATTACTCTTGATCAGAGCTACCCGGCACTAGTTTGTATTCTTGCCATAATGAAGGTCGGCACATCACCAAATAAAAATATTGTGCTAATGCTGTAGATTGAATTTGGAAGTAGACCACCGGCCAAGGTTCTCATTCAAGCATCTGTTATTTTCTGCTGTGTCTTGCTTTGTACGATTAAACGGTGCCAATATAATGGCACACTAACCTTGCCCGCGACCTTCTCCATGCTGCTGGCTACAGAGAGCGTCTAAATTTACACTGTAACTCCGAGCCAGTGCTGGTGACTCGTGATGACACCTGCTTTCCTTATCTGGGAGTATTTCTAGCTTCTGGATGGGGTTCAGGTCTGCTTTTGGAAGTGATGTTACATTCTTATTTTTTAACTCCTTCGATGATGGATTCGGCAAGAAAGAATTGACAGGGCCTTAAAAGCTGCCTGCAAATGTTTCATAATCTGGGCTAGTTGTCCCCATGTTCCTGATGAGGCCTCCAGAGTAATACACGTGATGAATTAATTTGCCAGGTAGAGGTGGCTGAAAGAATATGCCACGGCATGCCTCCATAGTACCTAAACACAACTATTTAACAACACAAGAAAGTCAATGGATCTGTAGCATACCCTTGACTCTCCTTTTGGTAGCTTGGATGAACTTGCGATTTTACCTGCAAGAGGAAATAGAAGATGCAAGAAACAACATGAGCAATGCAAAACAGCTGAAAAGATTTGACATCCAGGCAAATAATTAAAAAAAAGGCTGTAGCTCCTGAGATTCTATCTGGGGCTACAACCAAAAGATCAGGGGCTATAGCCCCCTTACCCCCCATCCCCCCTCCAGCAACACCCTGGACACGAGACTCAGCGTTTAATACAAACGGTGAACTTCACTGAATCTCCCTTTCATGGTGTCCTTCCTCGCCAGTAAACTCCACTACTAGTTAGGGTCCACGTTTGGATATTGATATTATCATTATATACAGTTATATGCTCTCCCTATGCAAATGTTTTACTTTCTCTAATCACACTTTTACGGTGCCCTTCCTCATTAATATATAGTGCAGATACTGAGGGGCTACTTTTGATCTATAAAATGGCATCTCATAGAGAAGTATGCATTGTTTACGTTATGTTATTTTAGCCTACACAGCTTTTAATGCACATTTTGAACTTCACTGAATCACACTTTTAAGGTGTCCTTGCTCACCGTTCTATTCTGCTGATAGTGAGATGCTGGGTTTGGACCTTTATAATGTCACGTTATAGAGTTGTATGTGCTATATATGTTACATTCCTCAGCTTTTAACATGAATGTTGCACTTCATCCAATCACACTTTAAGGTATCTTTCTCACTGGTAAACTAACCGCAGGCTGTTCTGTTCGTGTCTGTGCACCTGCATCCATTACTGCCTACAACGTGCATGCACACGTCGTGTGCTATGACTGCCAACTGAACTGTGCATGTGTGTGCAGCAACATCCATTGCTGCCGAGAGTGTGCATGTACACAGTGTGCCCATTGGCTGCAGGATGTACTGGGCATGTGTGTGCAACTGCATCCATTGCTTCCCATAGCATGCATGTGCACTGTGTGCCCCTTGGCTGCTGATGGTACTGTGCATGTGTGAGCGACTGCATCCATTGCTGCTGAGAGTGTGCATGTACACAGTGTTCCCATTGGCTGCAGGATGTACTGGGCATGTGTGTGCAACTGAATCCATTGCTTCCCACAGCATGCAGGTACACTCTGTGCCCCTTGGCTGCCGATGGTACTGTGCATGTGTGTGCAGCAACACCCAGTGCTCCCAAGAGTGTGCATGTACACAGTGTGCCCATTGGCTGGAGGATGCACTGTGCATGTGTGTGCCACTGAATCTATTGCCTCCCACAGCATGCATGTACACTCTGTGCCCCTTGGCTGCTGATGGTACTGTGCATGTGTGTGCAACTGCATCCATTGCTGTCTACAGCATGCATGCATAATGCAAACGTTCAGCGAGTGTGCAAAGGTGCTGTGCTTCCACCGCTGTTGTTTTCGCAGAAGCATATAATGCATCTAGTTGTAAGTGTGATGCACGGGTGATTATTCTGTTGGTATAAAACACACATGTACTATTTAAACATTAACTCCTGCTACTAGATTTCTGCAAGCTCACATGAATGATTTAAAAAAAGACACGTTGAACCTGCTGTCACTGCACAGTTTACATTCCAGTATTTGCTCACGAAATATTGCAATCACGTCCGCTCAGAAGGCTAGACACTGCATTGCCCAATGGCTGAAGCCACTGATGACGAGTAAGCACATGCCTCCACAAATTAGGTGCTCGGGTTTGCAGTGCAAATTGCTTTGACATTTCATTTGTGACTTCAACCTCCATTACAGGCAATGTTTACAGAAGAAGTGGGGGTAGCTTTCACCTTTAGGAACAGAGAACTGCTTTTAAAATGTCATAACTCATGTGTATAATATGACAAACATGTCTCCTGGATGTTACACCAGGCATGAACAATGTGATGATTACAGGGCAGTTTATATGTACTGCCCCGTGTATGAGAATCCCTGCTGTTTGTGATCCTTTCGACCATTTACATGGCCCCCATTTGGATCTGCTGAGTGTGCTCAGCCTTTCCTTCCATTTCGATAAAGGCAACAGTCAGTCTACGCCAATGGTGCTGCATTGCACACAGGCTAAACTAGGTGTCTATTTATTTATTTATTTGCATTTGTTAAGCGCACTTGCAGCCCATAAGGCACTGAGCCGCTGTTACAGAGGAAACACAGATTTGAGATAACATACAGGTGCCAGAAGGCTCTTAGTTACAGTTTAGGCAGGCATACAGGCAATGGAGGATACAGATTTAGATTTACACAAAGAGTCTGGTTTTGATAGCCTTACGAAAGGCTAGGTGGGACTCAATGAGCCTTAGGTGAGGAGGCAGGGCGTTCCAGTGCCTGGCTGCTAAGGTGGGGAAGCTGGAGCCACCGGCCCGCACTTTCCGTGAGGTAGGCTTAACAATGGTGTTGGCATAGATGGATCTGAGCGGTCTTGTGGCAGAATGCCTTTTGATTCTGTTAGTCAGGTGGGGGGGGCAAGGTCGTGAAGGCATTTGTGGGTGAGGGCAAGAGTTTTAAAGACAATTCTCTGTTTGACAGGGAGCCAGTGTACTTGCCTTCTGATTTCAGAGATATGGTTTCTTCTTGCATCCCTGCTCAACAGTACACTGATATGTTGAGCGGATGCTGAATAACTGAGCACTGCATGGCATCAGTTGACAAAAATGTACGCATGCCAGGACTGAGCTTCTGGTGTAAGCACTAGAAATCTAGTGCCTGGGCATGAGATCGTTCTGCACATGTGTTGCATCAGTGGCTGAGTTCAGGAACATCATTGCAGCTGAGGGATGGGCATTTGTGTTTGAGCTTAGCCTTGATTAAACATGGCAAAACTGTGCACTGAAACTAATTTGCATGTTCCAAAATGGCACCTTGACGCTCAAAAGAAAAGGTTAAATGATTGGCACGATTGGTAAAACATGAGATATGCTCTATTTTGGGAGATTCCTTTTTACTACCGTCACAGGGTCTTGCCTTGCCATGGAACATGCTTAATCCTGTGCTTTTCCCAAACACTTCTGACTTATTGGACCCTTTCTTATGTAAGGGGGTTCCTTCAACAGTTGATCTCTCCTTCAGCCCACACGTCTGCAATCTGTGGCCCTTCCAAACACTGACTTCCATGATCCCTCAAAAGTGACTATGCTGGCTGGGGCTGGGCAGAGCCGAAACATCCTGGGAGCCATAGGTTGCAGACGTCTGCTTTGTATGATAGGGGTTTTCTTTCAACCTAAGAAAAACGCTTTGTGTGTATGGAGATAGGTGACAAATGCTCTCAATTAGAGCCTTTCATTGTGCAATGCTATACGCCCCAACATCAGACCAATGATTCGATAAGCACTGCTCTGAAAAGTTAAGTTGTCATGGAGGTGTTTCAATCAAGAGATGAATAAGTCTTCTCCCTCCTACAAAGTGATTTACTTCTCAGCAGAATGTAAGCATTTTAAACCGGGTGAGGTGACCACCATCTTGACTCATGTCATCTTTGTCCAGGATCAAAGCCACACATAAAGCTTGCACCACCTCTTACTATTAATGAAAACATGTCTTTCAATCTACTTGCTTTTCACTCAATTTATACTGCCCTTCCAAATTCTTTCACAGAGGCTCGAACTCATACTCAGACCTCATTGTGACAGGGTCATGGGTATGACTTAGTTAAGGCAGAGGGGGTAATTACAGGGAACCGCTGTCCCCAGATTACCGGTGCAGCTGGAGCCATATACACACATTGGTGCGTACCCCTCTCTCCCCCATCCTGGCCAAGTCGCTTTTTCAATTCAGGCAGATAATTGGATTACCAGCATGTATCTGACTCCTCAAAAACCTGGCAACGATCCTGGTCTCGAGCACAAGTGAATAAAAAACTGGAACTAACAGTGCCACAGTGCCCCTTGCACAACTGACAAGACCCAGCCTGGAGCCGAAGGAACAAATGCATTATGTAAATGGGGATGGACTGGGCTTTGCCATGCAGAAGATGAATGCGTCACCAAACATTCCCTCCACAAACCCCAGACGGGGTACAAGGGAGCAGCGTGGCATAGGCTGCAAAGCAGGAACTAGCAAGGGACTGCAGGGAAGAGGGTAATCCCAGGAAACATTTCCCAAGCCCTGTTTGGACAGCAACCTACGCAGGACTGCAGAGAGCCAGAGAAAAAACAACCCTTCTGACCAGATGGCTGGCTGGAGGAAAATAGAAAATGGAGACTGAACAGGGGGTGGGGCTAGAGGGCTTTTTGAAGACTTCCAGGTGAAGTCCCGGCATCCAATGCTGTAGCTCAGGTGATCCAGGGAACCAATGGGACCTGTGAGGAGCTCCTAGGATGGAATGGGGGTGGGAGGGATATAAAAAGGCCAGCAGATTCAGGAGAGAGAGAAAGGTGTATGGGTGTGGCCAGAAGAGGAGGAGGTGGGCCATGGGACTAGTGAGGAGGGTGTAGCAGGTGATTGAGGAGTTGGGGGAGACTGCTGGGAGTGCTTTGAGATAATAATAATAAGGTGTTGGGACTGAGAGCGTTGTACCTATTTGGTTGTATGCGAGGGAGTGAGAAACTGCTTGAAGGGAGTTTGGGGGGACAGTACAAAAGGTGGGAGAAGACTGAGAATATGTGCAAGAGAAGCTGGTGGTCAGAGAGGGAGTGAGAGGTAGGATGTTAGAGTAAGTGTTGGGAGGGAGCTTTGTAGATGGGAGCGACCAGAAGTCAGTTGGTGTTTGGCACTTTTGAATTATTATTCTTTATTTGTTTTGGTTGTGAATCACAACCTTTCAAATATGAGCAAAAGGATACATCACAACATTATTACGCATGAATAAAATGGATAAATAGATATTTGAAGGATGTTCCAATTAGAAAATGGGGTTTAAGACAAGCAGTAGTTATTAATAGATATAATTTAAAAACAATTTCATAATATATTTGATTAAAAGAAAAACAGTCATCATAGTTAAAATGTCAGTGCCTTGAGAGAAAAAGAAGGAGTATTACAATTTTATCGAAATATTTGATATAACACTAGTGGGCTACAAATCGTTAAACATCAGTTACATTTGATTAAAACAATCTTCAGACTATAAAATACATCAAATCTAAGAGAGCCAGAAAAGAATAATGCTTTTTTTCTCCAAATTATTTGATATAAGAGTAATCACATGCACATTAGTCACCATCAATTGCTAAGTAGTACAAGATAATACGCTCATATACTACGAGAGCGGGCAACAACCAGTAGACTCATTCTAGATCAGAGTGTAAGTAAATTCTCACCCACCAAGAAATTTCATTGGCTTGCTTCATTATGAATGTTCAAGCTTAAAAGATAATTTATAGTTCTGAGATTTAAAGCAATGTCATTCGAATTACAAATCTACGACCATATATGTTTTTAGGATAGTGTTGAAAATTAACGAAAATACTTGTAGAAGAATTCTTTCCTTAATGGGTATAAATGATGGCATTCAACAAATAGATCCTCCAGCATTTCAATTTGATTTGCATGGTTACAGAACCTGCACGATTTGACAAATGTTGGGTCTTTCGAACGTGACGCAATTTGAGCTCTCCTGGGCCACAAATGAAAGAGTATTCTCATTAAGCGGGAGGCATATTTGTTTTCAGGGAATTTCATTAGATATTTTCGAACTTGATGAAGCGCTTTTATCTGAAAATTTCTATTAAAAGAAATCAGAGAGCTATCATTTTCTTTTGGCACGATCAGGATTGTCTACGAGCACTCTCCATACATGTCATACATATATTTTCCACATTTCTAGGGATTTATTTTGTTTCCACTCAAGGGCTAGTGTAAGTACCGGAATAACACTAGCATGGTGAGTTTGCTTCATGAGGCATTTCCAAATCAGAGTTAATGAGTGCCAAGCTGCAATGGTAGCAAGGGATACAAGTCCAAGTTCATAACACATAGGTATACCTTTTGGCAGAGATACCTTCTAAATATTCGCATTTTGGGTGATTCTCTGGGTGTTTAGCCTGAGCTCCATATATAATAATGGAGACAACCTTTTGTTTATAAAAGTTTACGGCAGGAAGGTAAGATAATTTTCCATACAACCTTTGTATTAGTTTACCTTGGGAAGTTAGTATTTGCATTTTAAGTTTTAGTTCTGTTTTATAAGACAGGTATACTGAATTGGTGTTGATATTTTGACCAAGGCATTTAAATTACAGAATAATATTAACCCGGAGTGTACCAATTATCCACTTAAAGGTCAAGATAGACTTCCTTTTAGCTGGATGCATTATGAGGATATTCAATTTCACAGTGTTAATTACTTGCTGCATAAGATGCCAATGTGTTAAGTTTTCTTTGAATGCCTATAGGGGTCTGATCAATTATAACAAGGTCATCAGCATAAAGAAGCCAAGACACAGGAGAATTACTGAGTTTGGGCGGAAAGGATCTAGGTGCCTCTAAATGTGTGTTAATGTCTCTAATGTAGAAATTAAAGCTAGAATGCATCCTTGCTTAAGGCCACAGTATGCTGGGATAGATTCAGATAACAGGCCATCTTGATTTAATTTTACCTTAATAGGGGCATTTGAGTAGGACTGATACAATATATTTATAATATAAGAAGGGCAGCCTGCTTCAGTTAGTTTTGTCCACAATAGATCTCTCAAAATAGAGTCAAAGGCTTGCTTAAAATCTATGAAATCTAGATATATGAGTTGTTTCATTATTAGGACTTGCTTTTTCATGGCTGACAGAGGAAGCAAGTTAACTGATGTTCTCAAGCCTTTGACAAAGCCAGATTGATGTGGGTCCAGCAGGGACGTTGCCTCAAGCCATTTAGTTAGTTCTCAGAGTAGTAATTGAGCAAATATTTTGCCTGGGATTTCCAACAGGGCAATTGGGCGATAATTGATAGGATCATTTTGTTTCCCCTTTTTGAACACAGGAATGATGATGCATTGTTTCCATTAATAAGGAATTTAACCCGTCACCAAGATGTTTTGAAACATAGTATCTAGAATGGTGGCCCATTGATCAGGGTGGTCTTGGTGTTAGCAAGCTCATCCGGACAAGGGGCTCGTGAAGCACTCTGTTTGTTGATTAACAGGGAAATGTCTGCAAGGTCAAAGACTAACATGGACAGAAACCTTTTGTGCAGCCGGAGAGTAATGGTAGGGTGAGAAGGCTTAGCAAAGAGAGTTTAAAAATGGGAGATCCATGCTTGTTCGCTTAGTGAATTTAGCAGGAGAGACGATGGTACATTGGGGTTATCTTCCTTTAGTAAAACCCAAATGTGAGCACACAACCTATTCGCTATAGCTTCTAACATCTGTACGCTATCAGTTTGTATGTTTAATATTTTACTTTGCTTAAGAGCATTTCTGTATTTTCTGCAGAGCCTAGTATTTTCCCTCTTTTTTCTTTCGGACTAGCTAGTTTAAGGTTTTCCTTACGCAACTGGGATTCCAGAGTGTGAGTAATAGAGTTGTATGGATGCCTACAAATGAAAGTTCCCTGAAATCCCTTGTAGGATTTTTCAATGAAGAGTTGCAGAGTTTCTGTATAAGCTAGATTTACAGGTGGCAGTGACGATGTAAGATCATGCTGAGTTGCTTTAAAAAGGTTTGGGTACTGTCCATTTGATCCTATTTCTATCCTCAGAAAGTGCAATTGTGGAAGTGTAGTATTCTCATTGAGGGAGCTTTTGTTGTGACCACGTGATTTGTAATATATTGTGATCACTGGCTGAGGCTGGAAGAAGTTCAAAAGTATGGATTTTGATAATGGCACAAGTGGAAATAAAAACATAATCCAAAATGGCATGTGACAATTCTCTACTCCACGTTGGCGTCTGGGGATATCTGCTTCTACCTTGCCATTTAACATTGTAAAGTTGCTTGTGATCATTAGTTTTAATCACCTAACTGCTCTATTTGAGAGGACACTGTTTGGTGTAGAAATGCATCTGGTATTCAAATCTCCAACAATTAATGTGTGTGAATATTCATATCATGTGCAATGAGATCTAGCATTTCAATTATCAGATCAAATAATGTGTCATCAGAAATGGCCACCGGATTCCAATATAGGTTCAGGATGGCTGCATGGAGTCCCATAGGGAAAAGTGTATTAATTGATGATAGTTTTGTTAATTGGATACCAGGGTGCATCGATGCGCATGCCATCAATTTCATACTCAGGCACAATTTTACAGCTGTTAACATACCTACCAAGGGTCTCCCTTTCGCCTGTTTTATGGCTGGAACCCAGGAAATCTCATAGCTGGGCCATATGGGTTGGGTGGTTATCCATGTTTCCTGTAGGATAATAATATCAAATGTGACTACAGGCATCTTTCTCTTATGATGGAGCAAATGTTTAAAGCCTCGGGTGTTCCATACATCCATCCCGAGGTTCCGGTTTGACATTTTATCTTGCCATTAATAGTGTTTTCTGTGATTTGTGTCCTTGATGGCTTTTTTCAGCAACAACCATTTTTGTTGACCTGATTCAGAGGGCACATCCTTAAAGTAGACTTCACGTGATAACAGACCTCTGTGCCCTTCACAATTAATAAAAAGGGGTTCAAATTTCAGACCTTGCGGTGAGTCAGCTATAGAGTGTGTCAGATGTTTTGTCTGTCGCAAATTGGATATATTTGTAGGTTTTTGAAGATATAGATCAAAGCCATGGTGTGCAATTTAGCCTTAGTATTCTAAAGTAAGGCCTTAACAATCTGTAATGGTATGGATACGCATACAGTGTCCTTCTTTGAGTTATTAATACATTTGATGTATTGAATGTCTTGAGATTGCATACATTTTAAGTTAGCAATGTTCTTAAATGCAGTTAATAATGTTGTTCAATTGGGAAATGTAGCAGCTCTTTGCCTGTTGATCCTCATTAACATTAATGTATCTGAATGTCTACGTGATGAATTACTAGTGTAATAATCATCATTTCTGCCATTAACTTTGGAACAGTTGGAGCTATCCTGTTTTTGACGGGGACCTGTCGGCTCCCTCACCGGGGGAGGTAGGTGTTTCTTTTTGTTCAACGATTGGTGAGCGGTGGAGTGTGCTCTCTTGTCAGCTATTAATAGATGGTTTGGGTGCTCGACATCTTTTCTGTTCCATAGTCAAAAAATGAGGATACTCATCCTCTAGATCCACTGTATTTGTATTAGTATTTTTGTATCCTTTCCACCAGTCTCAGAAGGAGGTAGGTGGTGCAATGTCTCTTGTGCTTCGCTTGTTAGAGGGAAGGACGTAATGGAGTATGTTGAAAAATTCAACAGTTCTTCATTCTCCTCATCATCGTGATTTTTCAGAGGGGGTGATAACGAGACAACTATGCTGGCGGAATTTTTAGTCTATATTTCAACAATCGATTGCATGCTGTCAACTGCAGGAAGTGTAACAGATCTAGGTCGAACTTTGGAGGTTGCAATTTGTGCTGGAGTGGTCACTGTTTCAATAATATTTTTTGATTTGCTAGTACTTGCTCTAGCTAGAAGGGGCTGGTTCATTGGTTTCTTTTTTCCTAACCTAAGTACTTGGTCTAGATGTTTTTTTTTTATAGCATTTATGAGGATGAAATAGACCAAATAGTGGTTCTTGTTCTTGTCCAGGGTCAATGACCTCCATCCATTATACTAGCTGATAGAGAAGGGACCTGTGGTATGCAAGGTGCACTTTGAAGCGAAATTTCTATTTCATCACTTGTCTGAGAACCTACCCCGATAGTCATATTGGGCTTTGGACCCCCTCTAGATGATTCACATTGAGTGGGATCAGCCACAGAGTTTTGATCATTCTTTGGTTATCTATGATATGATATGATATGGCATTTATAATGTGCCTATACACAAGTGTTTCAAGGTGCGACGATGCAAGGGAGGGGAACAGAGGGAAGACAGTGACAACGATCTTACTAGGCCAGGTGACATTGAGATCGCGCAAGTGCAGGGGAGGGGGGGAAGGGAAAAATGCAAGAGGAAGGGGAAGTGCAGTACATAGGATAAACAGTAAAGAAATAAAAACAATAAATAAGAACAATAAATAGGAAGTGCGGCCAGCTAGTGGCACATGCAAGGATATGTGCAAACATCAGGTGTTAAGTGGTGGTAAGGGGCTATAGGGATACAGAAATAGCCCCAGAGTTCAAGGGTTGCCAGGGGGCAAGTGCAGGTGTGCAACTGGTGGGGAGGGAACATGGGCCCGAGAACAGAGGGTAGCCAGTTGACCAGTGCAGTTTCAGTTTCAGCCAGGAATCCAGCAGGGGAGAGGAGGAGAGAAGGCAGAAGCAAAGAGGAAGGTCTTGCGGTGCTTCCGGAACCGGAGATGGTTGTCCTCAATATTCAGAAAGGCAGGGAGGCTGTTCCAGAGGGAGGCCCCAGCCGAAGAAAGAGATCTACCACCAACTTGTTGCTTGGAGAAGCGACTGACCCTGAGGGAGTTGGAGGCGGATGAGCGAAGAGCTCGAGAAGGAAGATGTTTAGGAAAATAGAGTTGAAGGTATTGAGGCTCCAGGCCCCAGAAGGCCTTGTGGACAATGCAGAGGGTTTTGAACTTAATCCTCACAGCAACTGGGAGCCAGTGCAGAGATTTCAGTCCTGGAGAGATACAATCCCTGGGCTTGAGGCCAAGGACAAGTCTTGCAGTCTTGTTTTGGATGGGTTGAAGAGGGCGGAGAGTAGAGGCAGGGAGATTTAGAAAGAGGCTATTGCAATAGTCCAGCCTAGAGAGAAACAGAGCTCTGGAGACAGTGAGCCTCTAGGGAAAGGAGAGGAAAGGAAGAATACCTCTGAGGAGGTGCAGCTGGTAGGGTAACTTCTTGGAGACGTCGGAGATGTAAGGAGAGAAGGAGAGTGCGGCGTCAAAGATGACCCTGAGGTTTTTAGCCTCACTGGTGGGAGCAAGAAGAGAGCCAAGAGAAGATGGCCAGAGAGTGACTGGAAAAGAGGGAGTGGCTGTGCCAAGGAGGTGAATCTCAGTTTTACTGGCATTAAGGCAGAGATCATTGGCTGCACACCACTCCTGGAGAGTGGACAGACAGTCGGAGATGAGGTGGCTGAAGGGAGACTGAAAATGAGCTGAGTGTCATCCGCATAACACTGAAAGTTAGGGCAGAAAGTGGCAATGCGGTGGGCAAGAAGTGCAAGTTATTGGTTGAACAACCAGGGAGAGAGGTTAGACCCCTGGGGAACTCCACAGGTAGAGATAGAGATAGAGGAGAGGAAGGACCCAAATTGGCCCTGGGAGGGTCAATCAGAGAGGAAAGAACTCAGCCAAGCCAGGGCCTGATCAGTGATACCCAGGTTATCATGGAGACAGTTGAGCAGGATGGCCTGGTTGACCGTGTCAAAGGCAGAAGAGAAATCAAGTAAGATAAGGACACAGGGGGTGTTGGAATCAAGGTTGGAGAGCAGGTCTTCACGGATGTTCAGGAGAACATTTTACACGCTTCTGGCAACTCTGAAGCCAGACTGATGGTCATGGAGACAACCAACAGATTCCATGTGAAGATTAAGCTGTGAGAGGGCCAGCTTCTCCAAGAGTTTGACCAGGAAAGGAGTGATGGAGATTGTGCAATAGTTAGCCAGGCAAGACGGGTTGGCAGAGGGTTTCTTAAGAAAAAGGTGCACAAGGGAGTGCTTCAGGGAGGAAGAAAAGACTCCAGTGGTGAATGAGTGGTTGCAGAAGTCAGCCAGAGCAGGAGCCAGGCTGACAATGTGGTCCTTGATGGTTTTGGAGGAGGAGGGGGGGAACCTTTTTTGACAAGACTTTCATAGATCAGACTTGTCTAGAGACCTTATCTGGGGTGAAGAGGGGAAAGGCAGGGAAGGAGAGACGAGAGGTGGCCAAAGAAGGCCCAAAGGAAGAGCAGGCAATAGAGGGGAGGAGGGGGAGAGGAAGAGAGAAAGGACAGGAACGCCTGAGTTTTTGAGGTGAAATGAGAAGCCAGAGCAGTGCAGAAGGTCTGGGAGGGGACAGGAGAGGTAGAGACTGCAGCAGGATTGGCCAGTTCCTTGCAGATTTTAAAGAGTTCGACTGAGTTGTTAGATGACGCAGAGACACAGGCTTGGATGTGAGCTCTCTTCTTGGTATGAACAGAGAGCCGCTATTGCCTTTTGAGCAGGAGGCAGGCCAGTTTGTCAGAGGATGTACAGGAAGCACCCCATTTCCTCTCATCCACCTTGCATTTAAGTGTGATGAGGTCTGAGTCGTACCAGGAGTTGCACTTGGGTTTGTGCGGATCCTCATGACAGGGGCAAGAACATCTAGATTATCATATATAGCAGAGTCGAGCATGGAAAGAGCTGTGTCAGGGGGTGAGCCAGCCCAAGGGGAATGGGGGGTGAGAAAGTGGCAGCGAAAGCCTCAACTGACACACGCTTCATGGGTCGGATAACCAAGAAGGTGCGTGGCAGTGCTGGAGGTGGTTTGGCCTGAGGGGTAATGTATGTTCATGGTATGTAATTTCGGCTGCCATCCAGTCTACTTTAGCTGATAGTATGTTCAGTAGAAATGTGTGCTCGTCAGTTTTTTTTCTTAGGTTTGGAATATTTTAGTTAAACTGTAAATGCCGGTATTTATTGCAGTTACGGTTGTTTTGTGCAAATGATTGGGGGGGTGGATCACCTCAAATGAGGGTCTCGGGGTGGGTTTTACATAAGACATTGGAGAAGATACAGAGGAATTGAACGTTGAATTTGCTGATTCAGGATACAGGATAGACAAATTCGATACATTTAGAGGAGGCTTGCTAATGAGGTCATCATCTTACATTTCAGAAATGGTGTGCTCAGCGTTAGGAAATTGAAAAATTGCCCCAATAGCTCCCACAAACGATGCAGCCTGTCGCATCAAGGTTTCAGGTTTAGAGTGGGGAGCTTGTGGTTGGGAAGGATTATATGGAACTTGCATTGCGTTTTTCACAATTTGAGAATAAAGAGTTGGCACTTGTGAATTATCAATTGTGTGATTTGTGGCCTCAAAAACATGCAGTGTTGGAATTTGCACTGTAATATGAGCATGCACATCCTTTTCATAGTTGAGGGTGAGCTTGCTCATTTGCGTGGGGCATGCCATTAATTCAGCTTCAGTTACATGCTGGTTGTTATTTATGGCTAGCGAAGACTCAATAGCAGGTGTGGAATGAGGAGATGGCATAGAATTTAATGTTGCAGCAGTACCAGTGATGGTAATAGTAAGCGGCATCCTCGCTTCAAGAGCAGTCGCTGAGGTACATCGATTTCCGGGTTTATAAAAGTGTCTGATGTCGCCGGTTAGCGATTTGCAACGATGGGTTTTAGATTTCCTCAGTCTAGTGAGCAATGTTGGATGTACAGCAGGATCTTGGGATGGAGTTAAGGCATGGCTGGAAAACACACTGCTTGCAAACTCTGGCTTAGTTGTTAAATTGTAGAGGGCCATGTTAATAGCAAACCTCATGATGATGGTAGCCGCTGCTGCTCGCTGCTCCTCTGAACAGCAGAACAGCACTCTGAATGCACTCCTGCGATGTGCACGTGCTCCTGTATATGTAGTGGTTGTGGGATATGTGGGCGGGGTTTAGCGTTCTATTAAAATAGAGAGAAGTAGAATGAGGCGGATTGAATTGGCAATGTAGCTATATATACTATAGTTCTCACATATATGGTTGAGGCAGCGTCTTCCCCGCACAGTCCACACAGGGCAAGAGAGAATGAGGAATCAGAATGCTGTTGTTGAGTGAAGGAGTCCAAATCAGCAGAGCGAGATCAGTCCACAGTCGGGCACAGCGGAACAACACTCTCAATGCACTCGATCTGATTGTACCATGCCTGAAGATCGCCTCCCTTTTTCTTCCCTGTCTCCCCTCCTGCATGGTCGTGTCCTATGCTCTTGGAAAAACTGCAGAATCATTGTCAGACCTATTTGCTTTTATCTACCCTGTTAAATGTATTTATGCACTTGCTCTGACTTGTAGGCAAACTTGTATCGTTCAGAAATTCAAGGGCCCTGAATGACTGTTGTCCCCCCCTTTGAGCGCTTTGAAACACTTGTCTTGTGTATAGGTGAGAAACAAATAAACAATACCTACCATCACCTACTCCCCCAATGTATGTCAATTTCTTGTAGATCCTGAAGTCCTGAAGTCTTGGAAAATCAATTGAACGTGTGTATTCTAGTGGTCATACAATATGAGTAGATCAATTGACACAACTGATTTTTGTGTCTATATAGTAAATGGATTTTATAGAAGGGAATAATGCATTTTAAGGTGCGGAGGAGAAAGATGACATCCCTGTGATGCATGGACTCGTAGCATTCTCTACTGCTCATATCCACCTTGGTACTGTACTCAGTCTGCGCTGCATTTGAGTGAAGCCCCGACTGGAGCTGTCTTTTGTGTTCACCCCTCTATGGGCAGCGAGCGTATCATGAACGAGGTGCAGACACACCACATGGCCTTCTCAATGCTGCAGAATGCAGGTAAAAGGCTTCCACAATAGTGCCCCTGCTGGACCTCTGGATCCAGTGCTGCTTAGGTAGTATATTGTCTTCCTGAATAAGTGAGGAAATCATTGCAAGCCAAACCCGCTCAGACACTTAAGAGATTACATTTTTAATACACTGAGGTCTGCAGTCACTTAGGAGGAATGTCCGCTATAGCAGTGAGCCTCACAGAGCACAATTAGGTGCTGAAGGTTAGTGTCTAGAGTCTCCCCATCAGCCATGTGAAAACGATTCCCACAGAGGCCGCCCAACTTCTACTGCTGTTTCTGGAACATTCTTTGACAGAGGCTCTCCTTTACAGCTAAAGTGAAGTCATCCAGAGGGATGAAAGGCAGCCGTGAAGTTCCAGCTCCATTATCCGGGACCCACTTGACTTTTCTGAGTATCACTCTGACACTAAGAAGCCACAGAGCTGAGGCACCCTGTGCCGACACTTCAGATGAGTGCTTTTTAAAATAGGTAATTTTATGTTATGTTACTTGGCATTTATATAGCGCCATATATATCATTGGTATGACCTCAAAGAGCTGGTAGGTTGAACCCCCTCGGGAACCGCAGTTCTAGTCAGTAGAGAGACAGAGTGCTGTATGGTGTGTGGGCGCACCAGATATGTGTGCAGCTGGTGTAGTCGTTAGATGATAGCTGCTTCTTAGCGATAGGTGTGCTGAGGAAATCAGTTGAATGTGTTCAGTCTGGTGGGTGGACACCCAGACTGAGTTTTGGCTGCGTTAGGCCTAAGGAACACCTATGCTAGCCGGGATGTGCTTCAGCTAGCTGTGTTTTATTAGGGTGATGAGGTGAGCGTGGGGTCATGTTTGTATGTGAACAGCTAGGCAGAATTATTAGGGGTATAGCTATGTTCTAGTTGAATGATGGTTTGTAGAAGAGAGTGAGCGTAGTGGTGTGATATGGTGGTTATCAGTAATAACGCCTGAGACCAGGCACATGAGCACAACGGTGGGGACGTACATAGCGACATACATATGTATAGTGATAGGATGGATAAGGGATACAGATATATATGGGGAACAAGTACATAGCATATATAGCGATACAGATATTTGGTAACATCATGGCGAACAGGTGTTGCCTCCATCCGCAACATCTGCACCATCCGCAACATCCGGCCCATCCGTAGCATCCGCACCATCTGTAACATCCGCACCATCTGTTACATCTGCACCATCCGCATCTTCAGCACCATCCGTAACATCCGCACCATCTGTAACATCCATAACATCCTGCTCATACCTCTCAAGCCAATATCGAACGCGTCCTCCCTTTCTACTAATGACTTTGAACACTACTTTTCTCTAGAATTGTTGGCACTCTTACAGCTCTCCTCTCTCTCCCTTCCACCACCTCTCCCTCTTATCTCTTCTAAGGTTGGCTACTTGTCCCCTACATCTAAGTGTGGCACATGCTATCATTCACAATTCTAACTTAGATGCGACAGAGGCTGAGCTGCACAGTTTATCTAAGTGTGGCACATGCTATCATTCATAACTCTAACTAGATGCAACACAGGCCAGAGTTCGCAATTGCATCTAAGTGTGGCACATGCTATCATTCACTTTTCTGTCTAGATGCATCAGGGCTGAACTTCACAATTTCATCTAAATGTGGCACATGCTATCATTTACAATTCTAACTAGGTGCGACGCAGGCTAATAATAAAGCAATTATTACAGCACTTAGAAGCAGGGGGATTCTAGCATAATGCCTTATATGAAAGCTTTATATTACTAATATTATGCTAAGTGTCACAACTCTGTGCAGTATCGGGTAATATTATCCCCACCAATAATATCACCATATATATGGTCGTGGGGTAAGACCATAGGCGATATTATGAGTGGAGGTAATTTATGGGGTTATTGGAACTGGGGGTTGCAGGGGTTTCTCCTGCTGCATTAAAACATTTATGGGGATTGCAGGGGTGTCCCCCGCAGGTTCCATGGCTTAATAGTTCTGCAGAAATGTGGCAATATTTTCTTATGGCAATATTTTTGCTGGGATATTAACACATGCAACCCTCTGTGCAGAGAAAGTGGCATCCTGGTTTTATAAGCCGTATGCAGGATGTTTGTAAATCCCTTAATTTATTTTTTTCATCGATAGGCGTCCATTGAGTTATGATATGTCAGAAACTCCTAGGCCATAATGAACTAAAACTGTGCATTGGCTTTATGAAACAAGAGGGTGGTGGTGGGTTAGATGGTGTAACCTATTTGCTGCCGAGAGATGTGGGTGTCTTTCAAGGGCTGTTGCTGGTTTCCTCCAGAGATAGTTTTTTTATTTTACATTTTTTCCACCCAGGCCCTGTGTGTGGGATGTTCTATATGTCGTATCTGCTGGCACTTAACTCCACCCTCGCTACCTTCTTCTGCATCTGTGTCTCCACCGCTGGGTTTTGGCCGACGAGAGGTATCTCTGTGGTGCATATGGTGTGGTCGTGGCCAAAATAAACCCTTTATTTTATTTTATTTTTTACATTTGTAGAGCGCACTGCAGCCCAAAGTCATTGAGGCGCTTTTTACAAGAAAGTGTACGTAGGCAGGATTACAATTCAGATGGTGGTTACTTGGTTACAACATATGCACAAGGTTACAAGATACAGTTAAGGGTGTTCATATTATATTTTGTTACAGTAGTGTACAAGGTAAAGGCTTGGGAGTTGACAGAAGCAGTTAGGCAAATAGACTTGTTTTGATGGCTTTGCGGAACGCTAAGTGGGAGTCAATTCCCCTGATGTGCGAGGGTAGGGCATTCCAATGGGTAGCAGCAATGGCTGGGAAGCTAGAGCCCCCTGCATGCACTTTGCGTGTTATGGGCTTAGTGATCATGTTGGTATAGGCTAGTCTGGACGGCTTGCGGATGTGGGGATGGCTACGCGCTGACCCAGGTAGGGGGGTGCCAGATCATGGAGGCATTTGTGGGGGAGGGAGAGGATTTTGAAAATGATTCTCTGTTTAACGGGAAGCCAGTGGACCTGTCTTCTCAGGTCTGATATGTGGTCCTTTCTAACGAATCCTGTGGCCGCCCTGAGGGCGTTGTTCTGGACAAGTTGGAGTTTGACAATGTCTTTGTATGATGTTCCTCCGAGGAGAGAATTGCAATAGTCCAGTCTCGAGCCGATAGTAGCCCTGGCAATGGTGAGGCAATTCTGTGTCATTAGGAGGGGTCTTACTGCATTGAGCATTTTAGCGTAATAGGCCGACGAGGGGGCAATGGCGTTGACCTGCCTTTTCATGATGAGATTAGAGTCTAGGTAGACTCCGAAGGTTTTGACTGTATGGGACACAGCTATGGGTATATTATCGATGGTGAAGGAGCAGTTACCCAGGATGGTTGGTGAGCCGATCAGCAGAAGCTCAGTTTTGTCCCTGTTGAGACACAGCCAGTTTTCTGCCATCCATGCTTGGATGGTGCTATAGATGGAGTTAAGGGTGGTCTTGTCTGTCTCGTAGTCACCCGTGAGGGGAATGAGCACCTGGGTGTCATCAGCATAGTTAGTGTATGAGATGCCCAGGGAGAAGAGGGGTCTCGTGAATAGGTTATAGAGGGTAGGCGCAATGCAGGAGCCCTGCGGCACTCCACATGTGACGTGACTTGGAGAGGCACAGGCTGAGTCTGAGAAAACTTTCATGGGCCTTTTCTGTAGAAACAAGGTGATCCACTCACAGGCTTTGGGAGAGAAGTTGGCTGCAATGGAGAGGTGATGGCAGAGAGTATTGTGGTCCACGAGGTCAAAAGCGACCGATAGGTCGAGGAGTAGAAGGAGCGCAGGTTTGCCAGCGTCTCTGATGTCATCCATTTGATTTTTTAAGTCAAGGAGGGCAGTTTCGGTCCCATGTCGTGGTCTGAAGCCAGCCTGCCGAAGGCCAAGAAGGCAGTGGTCCTCAATGAATTTTTGGACTTGCAGGTAGGCTTCTTTGTCCAGAATTTTGAGCATGAAGGGGACAGTAGTTATGGGTCTGTAGTTCCCTGGTGCCGATAGGTCAAGGGATGACATTTTGAGGAGTGGTCGTACCCAGGCCTCCTTGAGGTCGGTTGGGACATGGCCAGACTGAAAAGAAGCATTAATGAATGCTGTCAGAAATGGGGCAAGGGTCGAGCCACAGTCTTTGATGAGCAGAGCAGGGCATACGTCGCCCTTACAATTAGATGGTTTGATCGTTTTTAAAAGAGTCATATCCTTGAAGTTGAATAACGGGGAGGAGTTGATTTTAGTGTCCTTATCCTGGTAACCATTCTGTGAGGCAATTAGGAGAGTGAGGGCCTTTTGGTGGGATAGGATTTTGGTTTGCAAGGTTTTACGTTTGTTGAGCATTCATTGCACCAGTTTTCATCCTTAAGGATGGTCGGTGGCGGGGTGGACGGGGTTTCCAGCTCCCTAAAGATGGCGAAGATTTCTTTGGTTCCTGATTTCGCATTGGCTATCTTAGTGTTGAAGGAATTGGCTTTAGCGAGGATTATGCTTGATTTGTATTCTTTTGAGATGGCCTTGAAGGCTAGGTTGGTTATGTCATTAGGGTTGGCTTTCCAGGCTGCGAGGGCGGCTCATTTTTTAGCTCACAGCTGGAGGAGTTCCTGAAAGAACCAGGCATTAGTGTGCTTGCTTTGTTTGGCTTTCCTGAGGGTGAGGGGGCGATAGAGTCAACAGCTTGTGTAATCGCAAGCTTGAAAGCTTTGGCCAGAGTTTCAGTGTCTCATGAAAAGGGGGCCTGGAGGGCAGGCACTTTGAGGAAAGGAGTGATCCTTTCCACCGTGAGTTGGTGCAAGCTTCTGGTGAAGCCTTGAGGGAGGGGGATGGAGGGGTTAGGAGGCTCTTTAGAAGTGTTGAGGTCAAATTGGATGTAGTTGTGGTCAGACCATGGAATGGGTGTGTTCTACCTGTGAGGATTCCAACCACCCCAAACACAAGGGTGACTCACTCTCACATTTGCAGGGTCTGTCCTTTGACAGAAGTGTTCTGTGTGTTTGAACCATTTGAACTGGATACAGGGTTGTCCAACTCCAGATCTCAAGGGCTGGAATCCTGACAGGTTTCCAGGATATCCCTCATTAATATTCACAAGAAGAAAATTGCACACATTTAGAATCATTGTTTGCAAATATATCCCATAAATTTTAATGAGTGGTATCCTGAAAATCTGACATGTTTCTGGCCCCTGAGGCCTGGAGTTGCACAGCCTTCAATATGTCAGGCATTACTTTGAGGTGGGTGATCAGGACTGGCATAGAAAGTTCATCTTTTGTTACGAGGAACCATGGGCCTGGATGCATTGTTTAAGTCAGCTTACCAATCCTTTACTTCATCAGCCATGAATGTTGGTGGTGAATTCCCAGAGAGGGCAATGGAAATGCACTAGCTGAATAGGCTGGCATATTCTCTCCGTAGACGTGACTTGGTTCATTTTCCCTCAGAATTCGCCTTTAACATACACGCTAACAATGTAAAGCATCAAGGGGTCTCAACTGTGTTGATAAATTCAGTTTCACTGCAGAGAAAAGGTTGAGGAATGAGTCTGCGCTTCTGGCTAGGGATATGGCAGAGGAGACTTCAACATTAGATTGGGCATGGCTACTCCACCGCTGGGGTAGGATTGATGGAGGGGGAAGTCCAGGGAATAACACCAATTGTGATTCATAAATCACATACTATAAAAGAACAGTTATTTAAAATTATTGAATGCATTTATTAGCATATGTGTGGTACATGGCAGGATTAAACATGATGCCTCAGCTGAAACATTTGCCCGAGGTACACATATTTAACAAATAGACCATAAGCCCAAAATATTGCATTAGAGAAATGGCATATGAAGAGGTGCACACAGCTTTTAAGTGTTGTTTGGTTTGGAGCCTGCAACACAACATTCTCCCTAGGGGTGGCAGCAAGCAAGACCTCACAGGGATAAACACCCATCCCTGGTGACAAGGACTCCCATTCCGATAAGGAACTCCCTTTCACTTTCACTCAGAAATCCAATAGGAACATATTAGTAGACAGAAAACCAGAATGTGCCTATATCCGCTATTGATTTGATATGAAATGCCATTTATAATACGCCTATACACACGTTTTTAAGGCGCGACGAGGCAAGGAAAAGGGAACAGAGGGAGGACAGAGAAAACAATCTTACTAGGCCAATTGACATTGAGATCGCGCAAGTGAAGGGGAGCGGGGAAAAGTGCCAAGGGATAGGGGAGGGGGCAGTGCTGTACATGGGATCAAAACAATAACAAGAAGTGCGGCCAGCAGGTGGCAGGTGCAAGGGTAAGTGCAGACAGCAGGCATCTAAAAGTGCAGGTAGGGAGACTGTAGGGTTACAGATACAGACCCAAGTGCAACGGTTGCCGGGAGGCAGTGCAGGTGTGCAATGGGGTGGGCAGGGACCTGGGCCCGAATCATAGGGTAGTCAGGAGATCAGTGCAGTGTCAGACAGGAAATCATCAGAGGAGAGGAAGAGGGAAGGCAGAAGCAATGAGGAAGGTCTTGAGGTGCTTCCGGAACCAGAGATGGTTCTCCTCAAGTTTCAGAGAGGCAGATATTGTGATATCTCTACAGAGATAAAAACTTGCCTAATACTGCGACGATTAAAAACTCAGGAGTGATAAAGAATAAGTACCTATTAGGTACTGAGATGAAGAAACCCAAAGGAGTAATGACGAGTATAACTCTGACACAAAGCAAGGACTGCCATGAGACACTTGGGAAGCACCAGAGCAGCATCACAAAAATGGGAGGAGTGAAAGAATGAGCGAGAAAGACCCAGGAGTTTCAAACTAGCTGGAGGAGGGTATCTGGTAATCCAGAGAGAACATTGCTTTCTACGTAGGCGAGCAGTTGGAAGGAGGAAGTTCATGAGTTGCACTGTTCACAGGACAGGCCCGGGGAGTCTGCCAGGCAGACAAGAGTCCCAGGAGGGATGCTCAAGGAACGCTGAAGAGAAGATGTGGCTGGTAAGTACCCGAGCTACAGCAAGTGACCATGAGAGCCTACCTACCTGATGGAGGTTCCAGGCGAGAACTGCGAGATCGAAGGAGAGGAAACCCCTTCCCATGCTGAAACCACACAGAGAGGTTTACACTGAAGCATATCGCAAGAAAAAGAGATACTCCAAAGGCGAGCTGTCATGCAGCCCTTTTGCATTGCTTAATGGGGAGAGCGGGAGACCCGGTGAACAAGACCCGGTGAACAAGGCACAAATAACGATTTGACTTATCATATTCATCACAGCAAGACAAAATAATATAATTATTAGAGTCATTCTACTCATCCCAGTGAATGGTTAAACCCTAAGAAGCGTGAAAAGCAATTAGGGACTCAGCCCACTCGTACCAGTGAATGGTTGTATACTAAAAAGAGTGAGAATCAATCGTGGACTCAGCCTAGTCATCCAAATGAATGGAACAAATCATAAAAGGAGTGAAGCTGGTGGCTGGGTACATAACCCGGATCCCAGTGAAGAGACAAGAATGCAGCAGATTGCAATAGGGAGATAAAAGATAAAGTGGACAGCTGGTGAAACTGGTGCCAGAAAAAGATAATTTGTCAACTACAATTGAGAGGAACAGAGAAAAAGGGCATTCAAGTGTCAGAGTACCTAAGGAGAGGAACTTGAGAAGCCAAGGAGAAATAAACAATGGGGCATGGAGAAGTCCCTGATGAGAGCTGAATGAGCCGGGTGCAAGAAATAGCTTAGAGTTATTTGAAGATCCTGTACTGAGAAGTACCTGCTGGAAAGACACCCCAGGAGAAGGGTGTCATTCTTCTGGTCTTTAGTTATTTTGGTTATGTGGTAGGGTCAGTGAAGATAAGTTTTTGACAGAGGACAAACTTTTACTTTGGACTTTAGACTGGACATCAAGCACCCTAGTTGTGTTAGGTAAGTAAACTCTTAGAATAAGGAAAGTGAGGCATTTTCTTATTTATATGAAACACCTACTGAAATGGCAAATGCTGGTCTGTCTCCTTCTTCTGACCTATGACACCACTCATGGACTGCCTACTGCCTGTGGTCATTCCCACCCTGTTCCTGCCCCTCCCCTCCCAAAACACCTCCTCATGACAACTGCCTTTCCCATGCGTACACAAAGCCGAAACTGTTGGCATTGGCAATGCTTGTTTCTGTGCATCAGCGATTGGGGCTGGTCTTTACATGATAGTTACGCTATCTTAGGTGATTGACATCTGTATTATGTACTGCTGCCATTTTCGCTATCTCTTTGCACTTTGGGCGGAGCTGGCAAAATGGGCTGTCTCTGGTCAGTAGGAGAGGAGGGAGCAGCCCAGGCTTGACTTGCTGGTGTGTCGCTGTGTGCAGATCGGAAGAAACTGGGCTCTCTGCAAGGGTTCACCTTCTAGGTGTTTTTGGCACATATCCCATTGGGGTGTACCCTGGGTGTGCCTCGATGTGAGTAAGCATGCTGTGTATTTTGTCGATGTCTGTTATGGTACATTTGAGTGCTGTTATTAAGGGGGAAAGGGAACCGCGTGCGGGTTAGTGTCTTTTCTGTAAGGGTTCTCCATTAATATGCCATATGTGTGTATCATGTACACAATATTATGAATGTTTAACGTGTCTACAGTACTAATGTACAGAAACCCGTGCCCTGTAGATGCCTCACTGGGTAACTTATTTTTGTGTGGTTTTCCCGAAAAGAATGCCATGAACTCAAAAGGCCGTTCCCTGCCATGGGTTGCCCGAGCATTTCACATGGCTCTGAACCTGAAGCAAAAGGTTGCCCTATCAAGTATGGGGGCTAGGGAGCATGCCACGTTCTGTGCTCAATTATGGCTACCCTGTTCTGATTTACTTTAAGGGCTTCACTCAATTTGATAATAATAATAATGATAATAATAATAATAATAATAATAAATAATGATAATAATAATAATAAGCAATGATAACAATAACAACAACATAAACAGAGTGGAGTTGGTGCAGGTGTGGTTGTAGCGAGCAACCAGATCTGTTCACGGCCATAGCATGGCCCGGGCTAGTGGAGCTCTGCAAGTTGAGGGCGCTTAATTATGTGGTGCGTGTGATAATGGCAGTCTATCTAACTTATTTATTGAAGATTGGGGAGATCGAGCTGTCTTTTACATGGGATTTATTGGGGACAGAGACAAGCACAGCGTGGGATGCCTTTCTGCTCTGCCGCTCCCTCAACGCCTGGGCCGTCATGCTCTGACATAAGCCATGGGCCACTGAGGCACATGCAGCAGGTATGTGTCTGTGTTCGGGGTGGGATCTGGGCAGCACCACTTCATTGCACTTCTGTCTCCGCCTTCAGTCGTGTATTTACCAATAACCACAACCACAGACAGCGCACAGTCACGCTGGGCCTTGCTTCCACTGCATCGTTGGAAACAGTGCCTGCTGGCGGGGGGGGGGCATTCATGCTGTGTCGAGTCAGCATTGTGTTCCCCTTCAAGTAAAGAGTGTCCCTGGTAAACCGGCTCACCTCTGCAAATGTGTAATCGTGACAGTAAAAGGGGGATTGTACACTGTCAGGGATGGAATGCTAGACTGCAGAGGTTTGTTGATTGGCGTGCTAGATTAGGTGGTGTATGAATTACGATGGAGGAGGGGGGCACTGAAATACCATTGAAGTTGTGTAGGCATGATTGGGGCTTATGGGTCTGCAGTGGTTTTGTTTTATTCTAGGTGTGCCATAATTGGACGATGACTCTGTCTTATATGACACTTATTGGTGTATTATCTGACAATTAGTGTAGAGAGACAGGTATATCGTTTATTATTGACCTGGGTTACTTTGGGTGATGAACGGTGCTGAGCTTTCTTGGTCATGAGATACTGCGCTTGCTCTGGAATGGTTTCATTCCTTTTTTCATTCCCTGGAGAATTGTGAGGTGATGGGAGTTTTGGGTTTGGTCATAGATTAGACCAAGCTGAATATTTAGCTTAACTTTAGTTTGAACAATGGTGGTTTTATGGTGTACATCTTTTTGGGGATTCTCTATGCGGACCTAAGGGACGGGGTGGGGAAGTCCTTTTCTGCGTGTAAGTGGAAGGGAAGTTCTGGAAGGTGGGTGGTTCAAACCCAAGAGGCTTTTTATATTTTCAGTTTTGTTTTTTACAGTAGTTATAGGTTTAGGTTGTATTGTGTTATGTGAATTCATCGCAAGGATTGGGAAGCGAGATCCACTCATGTCTTACACTTATCAGAGGAATTTTAGGGTGGTATCTTGGAATGTGAAGGGTGCTAATTGTGCTACTAAGAGGAAAGTGATTTTGAATAAACTAGAAGAGATGGGAGCAGATGCTTCAGGAGACTCATCTGTTAGATGCAGATATAGATAAATGGAAGAAGGAGTGGGTCAGTGATGCTCACCGCTCGTCTTTCACCACTAGTTCTAGAGGCATGTGTATTCTGTTTAAAAGGAACCTGCCGATCACTGAAATGAAATGTGAGAAAGATGCAGATGGGAGGATTGTCTGTGTCACTGCAAATATTCAGGATGTTCTGTATTGTTTCTGCAACATATATGCTCCAAATGGGGGTGATGGTAGTTTTTTTTGTATCTCTAGCACAGCTTTTACAGAATATGCATGTAAGTAATGTTATTGTGGGAGGGGACTTTAATGTTGTTCTGGAACCTGAACTTGATAAAAGTATGGGGGCGATAGATAGTGCTAATAATCTGAAAAGAACAGCATTGAAAGGCTAATGGCTGAATGGAACCTCTCAGATGTATGGAGATTGCAGAACCCTTCAACGAGACAATATACATTCTTCTCTGCAAGGCATAATGTTTACTCAAGGATTGACCTCCTTCTGACTTCTGGCCTCTGTACGCAATCATTCCAAAGGGGAGACATCAAAGCATTACTTATTTCAGATCATGCTCCGATCTCCATAGACTTACAATTGGCCTTCCCTGTTCCAAAGTCTAACACATGGCGGATGAATGTCACACTTGTAGACGACGATGAAATTGTGGATAAGATAGTTCAAGAGGCAAGATTATTTGTAACTGAGAATTGGACTGGTGAAGTCAGGGTGGAGTTTGTGTGGGAAGCCTTTAAGTCGTATATGAGAGGTATGTTGATTGGATTGTCAAGCAAGAAAAAGAAATTAAGAGATGCGGAAGTGAAAAAGCTTAATGATGACATTCAGGATCTTGAAAGGGGTAATATGCAAAACTTTTCAAGTGTACTGAGAGCATTGAAGCTGAAAAAAGAAAGGTTGGAAGATTTGTATTCTATGAAGGCTGAGTGGTTGCTTTTTAGAACCAAGTGCAACTACTTTGAAAAAGGTGAAAAATGTGATCGGCTTCTTGCTCATCGGTTGAGAGTCATGAATAATGACAGAGCTGTAAATGCAATAGAGAGACATGATGGGATGGTGTCTTTTGATCCTATGGAAATTAATGCAACGTTTCAGTCATATTACAAAACTCTGTATTCTCCAGAAACCAACTTATCTGAGAGTGAGATTCGTCAATTCATTGAGGACTGTCATTTGAAGAAAATAAGTTCAGAGTCTTTGGAGTGCATGGAAAGAGAGTTGAGCGTGGAGGATCTCAGGACGGCAGCTTGTGCATTGAACTCTGGGAAATGTCCGGGTCCAGATGGATTACCAGCGGAACTTTATAAAATATTTCCAGAGGAGGTTTTTGAACTAATGTTGGAAATGCTGCGCGTATCTTTGAGGGATGGGTGTCTTCCAGTTTCAACAAGGCACGCTTCGATCTCTTTTTTTCTGAAGGAGGGACAACCACCAGTTAAAACTGGCAGCTATAGGCCAATCAGCTTTGAACATTGACAACAAGATTTTAGCCAAAGCATTGGCTTTGAGGATTGAAGCTTCTCTGCTGGATATTATAGATGTAGGTCAGTTTGGTTCTGAGAAAGGAAGACATGTATCAGATAATATGAGAAGACTGTTGCTGACTATATTTGAAAGCAGGGAGCATCAGAATGATGTGTTAACGTTATCATTGGATGCTGAAAAAACTTTCGATCGTATTGAATGGAAATATCTTTTAAGTACATTGAAAGGATTTGGATTTGGGGAAAACATGATCGGATGGGTAAGACTGCTGTATTCACACCCTACTGCATGTGTTCGGACTAATGGCATGAGCTCTGGCATTTTTTAACTTGAAAGAGGCACGAGACAAGGCTGTCCATTGTCGTCCATTCTGTTTGTAATCGCTATGGAATTGTTGGCTGTGAGGATAAGAGAGGAGGAGAGAATTGAAGGTGTTCACTATGGTGCAGCCAACCAAAAAGTTTGGTTATATGCGGGTGACATGTTATTGGTGGTTCAGAATGTGGAGAACTCCATTCCTGTGCTGATTGAGGTGATTGGTGTGTTCCACAAAGTATCTGGATACGAGATCAATTGGGCCAAATCGGAAGCACTACCAGCATCAACCGCATGCACTGTTTTGAGAATTAGGAACTTTCCCTTCAAGTGGTGTCAGAGTAAAATGAGATACCTTGGGATTTGGTTGACAAATGATGTCTCAAAAATTATGGATGTCAACCTTACTAATGTGATTCAATCCTTGGGCTTGATTTGAAGAGATGGAGTGAACTTAAATTGAGTCTTTGGGGGAGAGTGAATGCCATCAAAATGAAATCGACACCACGTATAAACTATGTGCTCCCCTTGGACGTTAAAAAGAGCTTTTGGAAGAAAACGGAGAGTTTAATCCAATCTTTTCTCTGGGACAATAAACAACCACGCCTTAGATTGTGGAAATTCCAGCTACCCCAGGACTGTGGAGGTTTAGGGGTTCCAGACTTTGAAAATTACCATTTGGCCTTTGGTGCCAGACATCTGGTTCCGTTTGTTGAAAGTTCGAATGATGTCTGGACGCTGGTGGAATCGAGTTGTTCATCTCCATTACCACCTAGGGCTATACTGTCCACGGTGGATGGATCTGGATATTAGTCATTTCCGCCAACAAAATTTCTGAGAACTTGTTGGAAGGAGCTGTGGAAGAAGTGTAAACGCAAAGTATGTGATAATGATTTAATCCCAATCTGGTTGGATCCAGGAATACTGTTGAATGGGAGGCCGCTACTGTGGTTGAACTGGCTCCTGAATGGTGTAATATGACTGAGCGATTTGATTGAAGACGGCAAATGGATCAGTTATAAAAGACTTGCACGAATTAAAGATCTCAGAGACTGCACAATGGGAGAATACAGGAAATTGATGAAATTACTACGGAACGAAAGTGCAGTTGATGCAGTTGATGGCAGATTTGGTTGTCTGAATATAAGGCAGGAGGTGGTATGGCGTGTAGGGTGTATAAAAATCTGTACCAACGGCATACACCGGCAGAAGGATTGTTATTTAAGTGGTCTGAGATACTTGGCTCAAATATGTCTTAGGACAGATGGAGGTTTATTTGTAAAAATGTGACCCTGACTTCCATTAATCTGGGAGAGCAAAGCCGACAAATCAAAATTCTTAATAGGGTGTTTTGAACTCCCCGAAGACTTCATGCGAGAGGAATGATTGATTCAGAGGCTTGTTGGAGGTGTAAACACGCAGTTGGCTCTTTTGAACACATGATCTGGGATTGTTATGTATTGAGGACATTTTGGAGGGAAGTCACTGAGAAGATTAATGAGGTTCTATTGTTGCAAGAAGATTTTGACTACAATACTATCATCTTGGATGAGGATGATAAGGTAGAAGAACTCACTTACCCACTGAAATGCTAGTTTTTCAGGGCTGCAAACTCGGCGAAGAAAATCATTTTGAGGAAATGGAAATGTGATGAGAGACCAACCTTTTCAGAGTGGGTGGAGGTCTTAAGGCAGGTTTCCAGAATTGAGAAGATTGTTCTTCGCAGAAACAAAAAAATGAAATTGTTTGATCAAATGTGGGGTAGATTTTTGGATGACTTGTAATGATAGTTTAGATTGATTTATATTACTTTCTGTTCAGGTTGGGGGTGGTAGTATTTGTGAAGAATGTTTGCGATGAATTCTATAGTTATAACGCTGATGAACTTGATGTTCTGTATGGTTTTATGTAAACTTCAATAAACTTAATAATAATAAAGGGGGATTGGCATACTTACCACTAATGCAAATGTATTAGACTGATTATCATGTTTAGTTCGGGCTATCCCCAACTATAAGCTGAAACTATTGTATTAGAGTACTGCTAGTTAGGAGGGACTCAAAGCGTGTAGGTGTTTTTAGGCTATTTACCCATTCATTGACTCCCCATGGCCATGCTAATCCCTATGGCGATTCCCACCCACTACCTGCCCCTTCCCACACAAAACACATCCTCCTGTAATAAGCTTTGTGTGTGTGAACCCGGGCCACTGAAAGTCTGTTACATTCTATGCTGCTTTGCAACCTTTTGACCGATATTCAAAGATTGCGGCTTAGGGGGTCATTTAATTAAGCACACTGTTAGAGCTAAAGCTGAGGCAATGGTGCTTCTTTTAAGCATTTATGATATTAAGGTATTAACAGATATCTGTGAATGTGTTAAAGCAGCATTCTTGAACGGACACAGGCCTCTCTAATTGAACATGGAAATTAGGATAAACATGTTTAATGCTGTTCTATATTGTTTGAGCATCTTAACCTTGTTACTGTCTAAACTTAACTTTTGTGGGACATGCTATATATTGTACTATTTTAAATTGTTAATGGTGCCAGCCGGATAAAATAGATATTCTCTCTCAGCCTCCTGGGAACTCTCTGAGCTCACACAATCAAGCAGTAAATTTAAACTTTAGCCTGCCAGAGTTATTTCTAAGCAGTCTGTTGAGAGTTACCACCTTAATTGCAGCAGTACATGGCTACTGCTGTAATATACATGCCTTAGCCATGAGTGGCTTCAGCCACTTGATTATTATCTGTTCCTTGCACTGAAGTCCTGTTAGAAACAAGTTTTTATTTTTATTATTTATTTTTATTGTAACTTTAGTTTGTACAAACTATAATTACAAAACAAAACAAAAACAAAGACAAAGACTCCTTGTATCTTTTGAGATCAATTCATAGTGCTTCCTCAAATCCTCCATCCAACACTTCTTAAAACTATTGTTCCATGTATCATTGTCCATTTCTCTAAAGACATGTCTCCCACTTGCTCCAATTCAGCTGTCAAGGCGTTGCTTCATGTTCCAAGATATTCTCTAGGAAGTCAACCACTGCACAGGTTAGCACGACATTGTTAGAAACAAGTATTGAAAAAGGCAGCAGTTGGGGCTTTTGCATAGGTATTGAATAGGCATTTGCCAAGCACTGCAATCCTATGTCGAGGTAAAACACCAGTGTCCAGCTGTTGTGAACCTATGGCCAGATAGTATCATAATATCAGTGCCTAGCAAATTCCTATCACATAGCTTAACTCGAGTCCAAACTGTTGGCTTTGCCAATGCTTGTTAATCTGATGGTAGGTTGGTGCAAGTGAGAGGACATTTCAGAAAGTGGTTCACCACAGCATTTTTCATGCTTGTCCTTATTCGCTTCTTTATTTGTCCCTCTCCATTACGTGCTCTCCTACTTCTGGGGTAGCTTGTCGTTAGCGTTGACATTCCCTCGACAGTGTTCTTTCTCCCCTTCATTACCTGTCCATCCCCTCAAACAGGAGGTGGTGGCTGGTGTCCAAACATCTGCACTTCAGGGCCCAAGTGACTATAATCAGGACATAACAGATAGGATCAATTTCCCTTAAATGTTGGGTTATAAGCCACAGACCACGCAGGGTATGCAAAATAGTGGGGACTAGGGACCCGTACTCCCCAAACATTCCATTGATGGGCTTTGCGGGGAAAGTGCAAGACCAGGTGTTGCAGATAAGGAGACACTGGGAGACACATGGCGTAGCCACAAAAGGGGACTTGAGGGTGGGCTTTGTGACGCTGATGGAACATGCTGGCATACATGGGGGACAGTTCCTGATGCACCATACTCTGGTAAAAACTATTCAAATGAGATGCATGGATTTCCAAGAGGGTGTAGAAGGGGATCAGGTACTAGACACAATGTTATGACGTGCCTGAGGGTGAAGGCACGGTTTCCAGACTATATGAATTACTGTTGGCCACAAAACAGGGGAACACAGGACGCATGGGAGGTGGGAGGTGGGAGGAGGACATTGGACGGGAGAATGTAGACACAGAATGGCAGTGAGCACTGGTATACACAAGGCAAGTTTCGAGAACCTCCAGGTTCAAGCCTTTTCAGCTGTATGTGTTGCAGAGGGCCTATATGACCCACCAAAGGATCTCAAAATGTAGGCGAGGCGGGGTCTTGCATTGCCTTGGATGTGAACACGAGAGGGCTGTCCTTTTCCACATGTTTTGGTCTTGCCCAGCCATTAAAACGTTTTTCAGGGGTGATAACCAGTGTTGTTAGTGGAGGGATAATGATGCAGACTTGGTCCCCGGTTGCTTGTTTGCTACGTTTATATCCTAGGGACGGCAGAAACATAAAACATATTACCCGCATAAAGGATCTTATTTGCATATTGGCAAAGAAACGGATAGCCATGGCCTGGTGGCCACCTGAGGGACCCAGGATTGAGGCCTGTGTGCTGACTTGGGTAGGTGAGCACTGGCCGAATCTGCTGCTTGGCGCACATGGTGGGCCTGGAGAAGGGAGTGCAGATGAGCGTGCTTGAGACGCGTTGTGCAGGCACTGTTCCCCCCCCCCCGTCGGATGCACTTCCCCCATAGACTCATAGCCATTGTCGCAGCAGGGAAAGGACAAAACAAATTGTGTTCTAGTTTGGACGGGAGCTGGGAGGTGTACACCTGGAGGTAGTGAGGGAGTTGTTGAATATTTAAGGACATGTAGCAGCAACATTGACCTGGACATTGGGGGGACAAATTGAAGAATGATGGCGTTGGCCTTTACGATACGGCTGGAGGCCTGCACTCGACTGGCTGATAAGGGTTCACGGCCAAAAGAGACAAAGACATGCTGTGAAACTTGGGGAGGGGTTGGAGGTTGCACGTGGGGGTGGTTTAGGGAAGTATTGCTTTGAGCAAGAGACTGATTGGCTCCTTTCTGTTTTTCTAGAGGAAAGCAGTTTTGTGCTTTGTCTACTAAATGCCAATAGAGTGTTTAAACAAAAGGAAATAAGCCACAGACCATGTGCCTACGTTTTCACTGTACTTGAGAGCGACATTTTTACACATTCTTTTTTATTGTTGTAAATGCTTCTCTACCGGAGACAAAAAATCAAGAGAAATCCCTGATGAGCATCGGGGCCTTGACTATGGTATGATGGGGCTCAAGTCGAGGGTACACGCGGGGGGACGGTCTCCCCCCACTTTTTTAAGAGGGTGGACTCAGTCCCGCCAGCTAAAATGCAGAACATTGAAAGTCTTCTTTAAATTTATGAATTAAAACCGACTTTGGGGATCAAACCGAAGTCGTCAGGTTTGCAGGCCAGACACTTCACCACTGCGCTATCCCACCATCAGTAACCTGCTGAAAAATAGCAAACAACTAAAGGTGAAATGTCCCATTTTGGGTCTGCATGTATCAGGAAAAACATTTGTATTGGTTCGTGGAGTTCCTCATCACCTGCACACCGTTGAACGGTTTCAAAAACACTTTTAGAAGAAAATATGCTCTTTTAGTTTTCTGTGTGTGTGTTGATTTTATGAAAGGCAAATGCCATTCGTCCTGTACAATTTGGGTGGTTATGCAAAGCCAATTTAATGAAATGTGCGTATCTCGCCGCTAATTTCTGGCGACGACACACACATCCCATTGCGTTTTTTGAGGAGTCTCCCCACTTATATTTTTAGGACTTGATCCCATACCATGAGTCATGGAGTCATGACATCAGACGTCTAAATGCCAAGCTTTAGCATTCAGAAAATGCAAAGCAAAGGTGCATCTGTTTCTGAATGGACTTACGTGTTCATTCGCAAACTTAAAGAAACATTTTGTGAATGTGAGCAGATTGCAGTGAAGGTTTACCTAATAAGAAATGCAGAGTGCTGGTTTCCAACCTATTGTTTACCCAATATCGATATGTAAGATTTTGGGAGGAGCCTTTAAAAAAATGAATCCAACTCTACATGAATGCAATATTAAAACTGTTTTATAAATGTGCATGAAGTCAGGGGATTACTGGATTCAAGGGAATTAAGTTCTTTGCCATGCACTGTTCAAATCATTGTACTGATTTAACATTCCAAGATGGGGGACACTTTTACAGAAATTGCTTTGCCTTTTGTATTTAGAAGACCAGCAACGAACACACCAAGTAAATTCAGTGTGCTGGCAGTCATATGCGGCCAATTCCTCTAGAGAAAAGAGCACACCGGGTTTCTGCTAAGCTTACAAATGTCAATACCAAGTAATGCATGGTCCTCAAAGTGGTGTGCAACGGTGGGCTGGGAGGCAAAGCAAAGTTAAATGGGAATGCTGATTCCAGAAGAACTTGTTTTGGGGGCTGTGTTTGGTCGAATTGGATGGATAAAAAGTGAATGTTTTGCAAAATAAAAACACCCTGGGTATTAAAATGAAAGTAGGGCAGCATTTCCAGATTTCCAAAGGAGGTGGTTCAAAGTTTACATGGTAACGAAAAGGAGCATGTTTAAAATATTTATACATTAATGAAGACACATGGTGCCTTAACCAATGTCATTTAACAAATAACGACTACCATTTGATGAAAACAGGCAGGTTTAAGGTATCCCTCAAAATCTCTTGAAGCTCTTATCAGGTAATCTGCTGCCCCAAACCTGAAGCATTTGTACTGCCTACAGAGCTTCAAATCACCCGTAAAAGGCCATCTCAATTTAATGTGATCATTAACTACCATCACAACATGAACATTTGCCCAAAATTCAACAATACATTGTCCCTAAACTTAAAATATATGTACATATGGGATCTGTACTGTGATTAACAGATATGTACTGTATCAAATACAACTAAACACATGAGACTGACTGACACAGAAGTGGCAGAATGCCAACAAAGGCAACAATTGAGTGAAGCAAGATATGCACTTGTGTGACTAAAATTCTAACAGCAATAATGTGTAACGCTATCAATGTTCCTCTTCTTGATGTCTTTCTAATTAACCCCCCCCCACAAGTCTATCAGTCACCTTCCTTACCGCCCTTTTCTGCTCCACAAACCTTTCACAGCATAATTGCCATTGCCAGAACTTTGCAGCCCAGATCACATTTGACCGTAGATCTATATTATATTTCATGTTGCTCTGATAAATTATGGCTGGCTACCAACAAAGGAGAGTTTCCACTTCAAATCTCTGTGCATGCCAGGCCTTAGGAAACGTCACAAAGGTCTCTCAGCCCTACTAACATGAGAAGGGTATGAAAAGGGCTTCTCCGAACCTTCTATGCATCAACGTGGTATGATATGATATGATACATCATTTACAACGCACCTGTACACAAGTGTTTGTAGGTGTGACAAGACAAGGAAGGGTAGACATAGGGAGGACAAAAATAAAAATCTTACTAGGCTTTTCGTCATTCAGATCATGCAAGTGCGAGGGGGCAGGAAGAGGAGAAGTGCCGAGGAGGAGATGAGTAGGGGGATGGAGGAGTACAGTGGCAAGACGCTGTAAGTGCTGCCAGGGTGGTGGCTCAAGTAAGTGCAGAATGGGCTGCAGATAGGGTTTCAGATACAGTCCCTAAGTGGGTGGGAGGCCCAGAGGCAGTGAAAGGGGCTACTGGTCGTGCAGGAGCCTGGTGCCCGTGAGGTTCAGTGAGTGATCAGGTAACCAGTTAGCACAGCAGACAGGAGGATCCACAGGGGAGAGAGAGAGAAAGCAGAGGCAGAAGGGAAGGTCTTGAGTTACTTCCAGAACCTTATGTGGTCCTGCTCAAGTTTGAGAGAGGCTGTTCCAGATGGAGATCCTAGCCGAGGACAGAGATCCACCCCCCACGCTCTGCCTGGAGAAGCGTCTCACCCTCAGAGCGTTGGAAGTGGATGAGCGGAGGGCTCGAAAAGGAAGATGTTTAGGAAGAGAGAGTTGCATGCAGTGTTGTCCCTGGACCCAGAAAGCCTTGTGGATGATGCAGAGGGTCTTGAACTTTCATCCCCCGGAAGTCAGTGGAGAGATTTCAGGGCTGGAGAGATACAATCCCTGGGCTTGAGGCCAAAGACAAGTCTCAAAGTCCTGTTCTGGATTAGTTGCAAAGGACAAAGGGTAGAGGCAGGATGATTTAGAAAGAGGCTGTTGCAGTAGTCTCGGTCTAGAGAGAACTAGGACACTGGAGACAGTGAGCATCAGGGGAAAGGAGAGGAAGGGAAGAATACCTCTGAGGAGGTGCAGCTGTTAGTGTGACTTCTTAGAGATATCAGAGATGTGAGGAGAGAAGGAGAGGGTGGAGTCAGAGATGACACCAAGGTCTTTTACCTCACAGGAAGGTGCGGGTGAACACCCAGGGTGGGCAGCCAGAGTGCAAGAGGGAAAGTGGGAGCAGGGGTCCCAATGAGAAGGATCTCAGTAATGAGCGAGAGATCAGAGGAGATTGAGGGGAGCATGAAGGAGAGCTGTGTGTCATGCACAAAACACTGAACGTGGGTAGGTACAAAAGAATTTCTGACTGATCACTCCACTTATAAATCAACTTCCTTTGTAATGCAACCCCTTTCCAGAGGTAAAACCGATTTCTGCCAGGACCAAAGATCCTTGAAGTCATCCCTGCCTATGGCCATATCTAGCTCAGAGAAATCTAGTTTCTTCTCGCATGTGCTGGTTATGGACATCCCCTAGTCTGATGCCATACCCTATTTCTCCACCCCTGCCAAGAAAAAAGTCAAGGTATACTGACATATACTGACACAGAGGCTACACAACTGACAATTGTATTCAGAAGGATCAAAAGGACAAATGTGGGCACAGTTGCTTGAATACTAAATTCTAGGGTGGGGCAAGACAGTTTGTAAAAATGTGATCCCCTTGGGTTTAAACAGGCCCAACTTTGTAGAACTTTCGAATCCACGTGATCCGACTGCGGTTGAATTCTCTGCGACCTGAATGTTCGCATGAGAAAGGTGTGAACTACCAAAAGTTTGCTTCTTTCTTATGCAAACATACGTACATACCCACACCCTCACCCTCACCCACACCCACAACACACCCCTGGCACCCCCCGCCCACACCCTCCACACCCCCCCTACCCACCACTCCAACATAAACAAACCCCACTTACCTTCTCTTCACACTGGGTCCCTGCGGCGCCAGTTCCCTTTCACTTCCGTGATCGGGAACTGGCACTGCAGGTTCCTTTTCTTTTTTTTTCTTTTACAGTGGGCTGCAAGGGTTTCCCCCACAACCTCCGCTCCCCCGGAAAGCCCAGCAGCCCCTTTTTTTTCCTTTTTTTTTTCACGGATGTGCTGCGGGGTTGTCCCCCGCAACACCCCGCTCACTATACCACACAGTATAGTGAGCGGGGTGTTGCGGGGGACACCCCCGCAGCCGCCGCATTTTTTTTTTTAAACTTACCTGAAATGCTAGCACCAAAAAGTTCTAACTTTTGGTGTTCGAACTTTTGGTGCTAGCATTTGTAGAACCTTTTGTACATGCGACCGTTTAGATACCGTCTTTTTGTATAAAACCAAACTTCCTACACCTTTCCACAGGCTCGAGCAATGAGATGCAACAGAGTTCGACCTTATATGCATATAAAGGCAGCTGAGTATAAACTCACGACACTTGGTAGTTAGTGTTTGAAGAGGCATAAGCAAATCCTCAGACCTTTGGATAGTCAGGCAAGGCAATTTGCGTAGTTCAGGGAAGCTAGGATTAGTTGTAGTGTATATGAGAGTAGTATTACATTAATAATAGGTCTTCTGTAGAGTTCGCAAACTGGAGTTACATTTTGTTTGAATTTTAGGTGCACTTAATTTGAGGTTAGAAGAGGGACACAAAAACAGGAGAAGGCCTAAACAGTGAGAACCCAACATGCATTGTTTAGGTGTGGTAATGAGCGAAAGCAGTATTAGACTCACGTGCATTTTGTAGGTCTGCATTGCCTGTAGCCAATAGGATGGAAGGGCTGACACGGGTTGGGGCATTCAAAACAGGAATGCTATTAGGTTGTACCAGTCCCATATACGCAGACAATGTATTCCGATCTGGGAGGTACTTTTTGGACTGGGGGTCCTTGTCCCTAACAGGGGAGTCACTCCCAGTGAGTTTCCACTTGCCCAGACCCCCAAATTAACCAGATTCATCACAGTGCCCAAATATGGTCCTGTAAATTAATTTGCAGACATTGTATCAGGCTTCCCACATAAAGTATATGTCCAGGGCATATACAATATATCACAAATGTGGAATTGCAAGAAATAAATTGTTAAATCTGCCACATTACTTGGGTTATATGTGATCTTACCGACCACAATTACAGAGTAGTAAATTTCATCGCAGACAAAATACTGAAAAGCACCATTAAAAAAACATATATTTTATTTCCCCCCCAAACCCACTGTTTGTTTACCCTTATAACGGCACCCCAACCCCATCCCAACCCGTTTTAACTCCTTTAACCCACTACTATTTATTTATTTAATTCATGTCTGTGGTGTTCTTCGGTATTATGGTCCACTCTGAAATTTGCAACTCTCTAATGGTTTAAAGATATTGGGCCTCATTACACGGAAGGCGGTATTGGTTAACGGCCACCGTTAACGGTAACGGTGACCGTTAACCATTACCGCCTTACTACGAGGTCCCTTAGCGGGTTGGTGCTTTAATGCCTGCTTTTTGCAGGCGTTAAAAACCAACCCGTTAAGGGACCTCGGAGCTAATTACGGCACCGCAAAATTGCGGTGCCGTAATTAGCCCCTTCCCCATTCCCATAGAGCCCTATGGGGCAGAAATGGGAATGGGGAAGGGCAATGGCGGAAGGGGGATTTACCGCCCCTCCAACCTTGGAATGGGGCGGTAAATCCCCTTTCCGCCAAGGCGGTGCCGGTATTTTACCGGCATGAGCCATGGCTCTAATAGCGCCATGGCTCACCGCCTTCCGTGTAATGAGGCCCATTGTCTGGATACACATTGCTTGTGTTTTCTCCTCCTTGTACATTTTCAATCTATGAAGTCTGAAGTTACAAATTACACAGTTGTTACAAGTAAAAAAACATGTTTTTATTTTGCAACCGAGAATCCTATATAATGTCCTCAAAATAGTCCTGTTCTAATTTATCTCGGAATGAGGGTTTTCTAACGGTAATTTGCAGTCTACCATACACTATTTCTTTGTCCTTCGAGTCCTGTTGTACAATATTCCAGTGTTTGTAGACTCCATTCTCCAAGCCAATTAATAAACCTATGAGAATTGGATGTATTCACGTGTTTCCAAGGCTCCAATAAGTTGTTTCGATCAACATTCTTTTCCTTGCCAAACCCTTTAGTTACACACTATTTTGGGTACCATTGTCTTATAAAGTGTTAACATATTTCTCTACATTCTTGCTCAGAGTTGTAAGTTAGACAGAAATGAGCACTAGCATGTAGTAACCCACTACACATATATCCCATGTTATGCCTGCTGCATTTATTTATTTTATTGTATTGCTCATTTATAAAGCACTTAATACCAGCGAGTGGTTTCTAAGTGTGAGATCAGGATTCAAACCTGTGTTGTGCCACATTATCTTGCTTCCAAGACAAACGCGTTGCCCCTGAGCTTTACTTCCTCCCCATTCACACCTCTGGCATGGAGTAAACCATTACCTGCATTTGGTTTGCAATATATAGAGACTCCAGTTTGCAGTTGCAACCCCTGCTGGTACGGTCCAGGTAGCACACAACCTCTTTTCTGTACTCATATGACAACTCAAGATTGACCACGTCGGAACGTAAAAACCCTTTCAAACACCGCCATCTCATAAGAGAACACTATGATCAATAAAGCAGAGGCATGCTATTATGTGTACCACATACACACTGTAATTCTCCCCTCTTGCCGAGTCCTTCTCCCACCACCAACCTTGAGGTTTGCATACAAAAGGCAAAACATGATCCTATAGCTGTACCCCTCTTTTGCCAGAACCCAAAAACCTCAAAGAAGAAAGATTTGTATGTGAGCCGGATCTCTGTCATCTTCAGCAGTATCTCAATCTGGCAAATGTAACCCATGGAGGCCATCTCTGGAAAGTAACCCATCGGTCTGGCCAATGTCAGGATATAATGATTCACTTTCTAGTGTCAGCATTAAATACCTCCTATCACAGTGTAGCTCATCTATAGGTAACAATGGGGCATCTTGCAGAATCTCAGGCAGTGTAGAAGTCTGCAGCATCACACAGATAGGAGGCTTTTCGCGTGTAGAGACGACTGAGACTACAATGGGTCTGCCTTGTGATGATTCTAAAAATGTTTGCACTTTATGAAGCAAATAAATACAACGAATGATAGGACATGCAATGTTAAAGTATTGATTCTCATCTTCATTCAGCATCTCCCCACCAAAACCACTCTACAATTACAGCTTTAATTATGCTCTCGGATACACTCTGCCAGCTAAGATATGAGGCTTCGTGACACTCCTTATCAACTAACTGAGATGACGTCTCTTTTTAAGTGTATCTATTGCAAACAGCGCCATATTTTGCCTCCCTTATCAGTTGGCGTTTTTGCAATCTGCCAGTTATTTCACAATGATTGTGTAACGTTCTCCTGTTGTGCTGGTGTGAATGCGATGCTTTCAGGCGCAGTTCCAGAGTGAACAGATCCTGTTACACTATATATACAAATATGTCCATGAGAATATATATATATATTACGGCCAATGCTGTGCATAACAGTTGACAATGGTCTCACGTCCATCCAGAGCGCCTTCAATGATAGATTCTCACGACCTGGGCACTATGTGTCCTCAACAGTTCGTAAGTGCCATCACGTTCATTGCGGGGAAAGGTCCACATTTCATCTAACGTATTGAGGTCGGTGACAGAAAAGTTCCTTAAGCAATCATGGAAGTCTCTTTGGGACAGGATTTCTCTTCAGAAAAAAAAAAACAGAGTTGGACCATACACATACATTTGATGATATCAATATGAATATGTATTAAAGTCACGTAGAATGGAGTAAGGAACCTAATCCTAACTCCAACACCTCAACCTAATCTTTTTTCGAATATAATCAGAAGTATTAATATATTAAGTGAATCAATAAAAATAAATAAATAATACATACACAAATAATGCATTAATCAGATATGTTTGGTCATATTCTTTCTATTTTTGTTGTTCCCTTTGATGTTGATGAACCTCAATCTTTTTGTGACACCTGATGTTTCTTTTTCACCTGCTCTTAGCATCTCTGTATTCCAGGATCTTTTTTGTCTCCATTTTTTTCTCCCTTCAGCAGTGTTCCTTTACCATTGACTCCCCCGCCCAGCCCCTCTTCTCTAAAAGAAAGAGTCTCCACCAGGGGAGTTGCTAGGTCTGGAAAAGACCCGGGGCTATGCTGATGTTGAAACTGTTGGGACTGGGGGCTAGCTAGTCTTTTGGCTGTAGCTCCTGAGATTCAATCCGGGGCTACAACCAAAAGATCAGGAGCTATAACCCCCTTAGCCCCCCCTAGAAACGCCCCTAGTCTCCACTATTCACAGGGGTTATCTCATTGAACTTTCAACTCCCCGGGTTGAGGGGTAGGTATCCACCTTCCCTTCATAGATCCTTCACCATTACCATTCATTCACTGATTGTACCCTTCTCATCTTAGATATTCATATATGCGGACAAACGTCCATGCTTGACCTGCCTGACGGTCACGGTTATCTCTCTGTCATTCCCTCGCCCTTTGCTCTTTTCCTTCTGTTTGGCAATCAGCCAAACATTCCTCTCTATAACATTGTATACGTGTGTAAACATTGCAGAGCTTGCCTAAATGTGACATAGCATGGAGTCATAAGGCGACACAGCAAACATGGATGAAGGAAGGAGTTTGTGCATAGGCACATTTAAAGAGCGTTTGCTTATTCAAGGCAGTCGTGGCCTAACATGTCGAAAAACGGTGGCATGGTCCCGGAAGTGATACATGCAAGTTGATGTGGGAGGGTCAACAGTGACTTAGTTATTGAAGAATGTATAGGCCGAGTCTAACGAATCTATGAGTAGCTGTTTCAAGGGAAAGAGTGCACAAGGTGGCTACATCACTGTAACTCATTTATATGACATTGGTTATTGGGGTAAGAATTGGATGGTGTTTCAATCCTTACACATTTGCCTATTAGATGGATGGAGAGCATGTCCAATGCATTTCTTGGCTGTGGCAAAGTGGATACTGAATCCATGTAGACACTAGTCAGTCTTGCATGAGTCAAATGATCCTCTTGATCCTGGATATTCCCTGCTGGTGGCCATTGTCGCGTTTTTCTCTATTCATTTCTGAGGTCCAGAACAACCTAGACTCTTTACCCCCCCAACCCTTAATCTGTGAGTGTGGAATTGCTCATAATAATAGTTCAGGAAAGGGTGGACAAGGGACTGGATGCCTGAATGGCTGAGAAGTGACAGGATGTCTAAATGTGAATGGGCAGGCTGTTATATGTGTGTGGGGTACTAGTCTGCTGTGGTGTACTGGTATGTGAGGTTGGGAGGAGGGCGGGCGGGTGGGTGGCTGATGTATGTCCTTTTTCCCTCTGTCTCCTTCTGTTGCTCCTGGTCCCCTGCTCACACAGCCCACCTGAGCCCTACTGCTTTCCCACTCCCCTGACCTGCCCTCCATGGGTCTGCATGGCAGCCACTCAACTTGCCTCCTCTTCTTTGGGGGCCCACCTCTCTGGGTGGCGTTTCCTGTGTGGCCTCTTTTGTGGGCAGCACAGGGACTCTTTCAAGAGACCCCATACGATGTAATGAGGCATGTTATCTTCTCTGTGGGGGTGGGGTGGGCAGTGGCCTAATGAAAGAGGTGACAGATGGGAGACCTGCGGGTGAGATGAGAAGAGGTTGCGGAGGAGTAGCAGTGCGGCAGGGATGAGGAGGGAGCTACGCGAGATGAGGCATATAGGAGAGGGGGGGTGAAAAACACGCAGGAAATTATTTTAGAGTGTGAGGAAGGGGAGTGAGGATGGAGGAGAGAGTTTATTAAAACCCATGGAGTGTTTTCATTATAATATGATTACATACTTTTTTCCTATGTTTACGTTATATATATGTATATGTATATATATATATATATATATATATGTATATGTATATATATATATATATATATATATATATATATTCACCACATTACAACCCTTTCTACAGTACTCTAAAGTGTAAAATACTCTAAAGCTTAAGTTAACATTGAAGTATCTGCCCTTACAATAGGTTGACTTTCAATGTAATACTTCTTGCATATAAAAAGAAATCGCCCAAACGCAAAATTGTACTTCGTTTTTTGACTAATACCTAAAGAGGATTCATAAGGGAAATATTAATTGGTTGATCATGGTACAAAGTAGACATCTATAGAGCCCGAGGAAGGAGACAATGTGCCTTTTCAAGTCTCCCCTTGAGGGTCTGCAGCCCACTTTTGTGCACTACAAGTGGCCTTTAATAGGATCTGTTGCCGAGTTCGGGGGAAATGCGGAGTATGACACACAGTGACACGCTGTGTGAATGTTTAATGCTCTTGAGTTTGGCACATTACTCTCAGTTTTTGATATTCTAATCATGTGTGCTGTACCATTCATTTCAACCTGTGAGCGCTAATTGATTTTCAGTAAACACTGAGTAAACTAATTACTTCTACGGGTCCCTAGTGGTGGCGTGCCATGGACACCTGTGCTTCCAGCAGGCTTGCATAATGAAATAGTCAAACTATTAACAAACGAACTGGTTCGGGAAGTTTTCTTGCTTTTAAAACTAAAATAATGAAGAGAAACTCGTGTTGATGGATCATTGGTATCACTTCACAAAACATGTAAAGGAGGTTTGAGTCATATCACACGTTGTGACACCCTAGTGACATACAAAAGTGACATGCAGGAACATTGACCCAGGTGCGACCAGAAAAGATGCATCACAAAAAGTGGAATGGCACAGCTTGAAATCCAGATGAAATTGAACAATGAAATGGTACATTGGATGAACGCTTGGACAGAAGTTGGACCACCTGATGCCCGCTGGCTTTCGGCGCGTAAGAAGTACACACATAACATAACATAGCACTGCATAAACTGGTCTCAAAAGGAAGCATAGGGTTCACAAACCTATATAAAATGAGCATGCCATCAATCCGGCGTAGACTGGCCTGCCAGTACTGTGGGGATTTCCCGGTGGGCCGCTTGACCACGGTCCTCCTTTTAATAGGTACCCTGGCTTTCTGCTCCTACCACCCTCTCTCTGTCTGTGAGGAAGGATAGCTCAGGGGCAACGCAGCACAACACAGGTTTGAATCCCGGTCCTGTGCTCAGAAACCACTGGCTGGTATTAAGCACGTTACAAAAGAACATTTTTACTGCCATTGTGCTGGGAGTGGAACATAAAAGTGTCTGTGTCCTAGCTGGGGAACATAGTAGCACACACTGATCTTTTTTGGACTACGAATCCCACGTTCCCTCACCATTGACTATGCCGCATAGGGCTGATGGGCATTGAAGTCCAGAAGATCTGGTGTGCAAAAGGTTGCAAACCCCAGTGCTAGAGATTCAATGGTTCATTTGAAAGCGAAGAGTCTCAGGAGCTCCGGGCAGCTAGGAAGCTTGTTTCAACCCGTAAATGACGTCCATGCCAGAGGTTAGCAAGTAAGGCCACTTTCCACGCTTGAGTTTTGCTACCTTGGCCCCAAGGATGTGGGGGCAATTTATTACACAAGCACAGGGAAAGAGTAAAGTATTCCTCCAGGCTCTCCCCTGCTTCCCTGCTGTTTGCCGGGAGTGTCCTGGGGCTTACCATATTCCTATCTCCTTTGGCAGTCATGCAGCTGGAAATAGAGAGTGCATTGACCTGCTGTTTACTTTAGCTTGGTTAGTAGGTCTATCATCAGAGTAATACATTCAACTCACACAGCTGAGTAATGTAATGACTATCTGGAAATGGGTCTTGGCCTGCAATCCTGCTCACCGGAACTGAGCAGGGCATCCTGTCGAGGGGCTCACTCATTGGTGGGCATGCATTTCAGTGACGTCTTCTTTATCAAAATGAGGGGGTGTGCCAGAGCAGATGGAACCCTGGGGAGGTAAGGATGGCACCTTGCATGCCGTAGTTTGATGGGTGCTGGAAGTGTACTGCGCAGAGGGACCCTGTCCTAAACTCTCCTCATTGAGCAACGGGATTTGACACTTCAAAACACGGGTGCCTGGAAAGTTCCAGAAAGATTCCCAGGGCCTATCCCTGGGGGAATTCGGAACGTCCACTTGAATGGAGCCACAAACTGCGGTTCCTGGAATGGGGACAGGAAATCTAGAACGGCCTCTATTGTAGACACTGCTCCTCTTCAGGTGCAAGGCGACAAGGGCACAGAGCGATGGTCTCCACACGCCCACTGGCATCAATGCCTGATGTGTTGCCAATTTCTCAAAAAGGAATGATTGGATGTTCTGCTTGTTAGATGAATGTAAACTATGCCGGGGGAGCGCCTCACGTCTAAAAAACATGGCTGTGCAACAAACCAACTCCATGGAATCCTGGAATCCTGGGACCACATTAATCAGGGGCCGAATTAGATGAGGGCGCTGCTAATGACTGGACGTGCCCAGTGAACGCCTGCTGGTGTTCTGCTGAAAGGCACCCTGCTGCTCGCAGGATGCCAGATTATTTGTCAGCTAGACACTGAAATGCCCATTTCTACATTGCCAACCCATGTTTCACAATTTCATGACAGCGTTGACTAAATGGATATTCTAGTTTCTGTATTGTCTGTAAAATAACATACCCTGCGTAACCTGTAATATGCAACTGTAAGAAATGTGCCGCAATGACTCAGGGCTCGGAGCACTATATAAATAAATACAATACAATACAATACAATAATATGATGATCCCTGTAAAAATGCTAATTTCGCGAAGAATCAAATGGCAAATGTAAGGTACCATCTGCATCACAGTCAGCTAATGATTATAGAGCTGGAGCCTTGGTATTGTATTCTTTAACCACACACAAATGTAGTGTGGAATCAGAAAAAATACAATATTACGGCTGTTACACCAAGCAAAGGAAAATACACCTACACGGGCTTATAAAGATTCCCAGAATCTTTATTACAAAACTGAAAAGCATTCAACAAAGTACACAAATAGCTATTTGGCCGTCAATACATCACAGAGACCACCAGCAGGGTTCAATGTGAGCCGTGAACAGAATTTCCTAACTGGACATCGACGCATTTATACAGTTTGTAAAATGATGTCCAGCCCTCTTACAGGTTAATTATATACTGGGCTAGGGTCGCACCAGGTTCACTTTCCTAATTTACATATCTCGTGCATGCGGTTTACTTTCAAATACATTTACTAACACACTCCATTATTCTTTAATTTAACATTTACATTCTTTACATACTGTTTTGATACAGACCAAACAAATGTTTCACATATTATATTCGGATAGCATTACTGTTCTTGTATACTTGTAGTTTAACATTGCTAATTCAAGTAATCCCCCGCTCCCGAGGTCAACAAAGGACAAGGTCTACATGACCCTAACATGTAGCCTGAAGGCAGGTTGGGCATTAACTCTCCTACAGAGGTTGGAGAGGTTAAGGCAAGAACAGGGGCACACGAGACGGCCATTTTAGATTACAGGGTGACCTTGTACAAAAACCCCAAAATGGCGGTTCTAACCTAAAAATGGAGGCTTGATTCAAGATGGCGGCTTACATCAATTTCTAAGGTCAAGACCTTGCCGTAGAGAGTTATTCGCGTACAATCTTAAGCAACTTGGCGTAGGCCAATATACATACAAATCGTTATAAAAGGAGGCATAATTTAATATCCAGTTCGACAAACCCTCCTTTTGGCCTATGCCAAGTGCTAACGCTACTTCTGATCTACTTGCAAGTAACTCCATACATCATCGTCCATACACCCCGACTCATTTTCGGACATATCTATTGCCATTAGATCTGACACCAGAGTTTCTTTCAACACATACTCTTTGGAAACCTTCTTTGGGGCGTATATTTTATGCCCTAATACACTTGTTGCTTGGGCGCAACATCCCCCTAACACTGAGCATATACCAGGGAGACACTGTATACAACAACAAAGAAACAGAAAACTTCCCAAGATAATCAGCAGGGCCAAAAACAACTTTCATCCCCATGACCGTAGGAGGTTCCAAAACCACGTGCCAAGTTCCCAGTTTCCCTCAGGAACATGTACTTCTGAACTAAGAACATGTAGATTTTGGATAGCCCTAAAGATCGTCGGAGAGGAGTCTGGTGCGTAAACGCAGCAAGCGGACCCCACTAATTTACATACTCCTCCTCGCTCTGCCAGGATGACATCTAATGCCATCCGGTTCTGAAGAGCCACTAATCTCATCGCTCTCTGCTCTAACGTCATATTATAGAGTATGTCAGTGGTCCGGTTGATGGTTCTCTCCAATGCTCTCGCTAATCCCCTGATATCTTCTGAATTCGTAATTTGCCCAAAGAATGGCACAAAGGATTTCATAATATCTCCTAGAGTTTGCGCTGGAGTATTCCCTTTTACACCTCGTCGTGGACGAGTCTTCGAAATTTCTATAGTACTGGCAATAAATACCCCAGGTAATAGAATCCCTAAATAACAGGTTCCTTGCCAATCCCTGGGCAACCATGGAAATGCCACATTACCGCAAACAAAATAGACAGGTTCGCCTACGTACAGAGGTCTGTTTTCACTAGTCAAATTCGCAACGTTGGTGCACTTTCTAAAATTACCCATTGACCGTGTTCCATTCCTCTGTATGCAGAAGGATACTGAATCGGGGCTATGATTAACAGAATAAGATGGAGGCGTGGCATCCTTATTGCCTATAGGAGCCATTTTGAAAGAGATTAAAGACTGAAAGGGACGAAAAAACCTATCAGAGGGCCTAACAGAAGCAACGTTTGGCTTACTTCTATTTGCAAAAAAGCAAGCATCCCAGGGCCATCAAAACATTCTTTTCAAAACTATTTAAATTTGTACCATCAAGGTTCCCTCAGATGCTGTCATTCCATCGACCAAAAAATAGTGCTCTAAGAGAAGCGTAACAGGCAGTTGTCAAAGGTAAGGGATAAATATACCAACCTAGCCCCTTATCCCCATGTTGCGGTAGATGTGTACAGATCCAACAATTGGTCTTATTAAAAATTGCATGAGTGGCATTCATTATTAACAAAAGGGTATTATTCTGATAGTTCCGTCGATGCAAATAATACCTAGGCAACAAAGTATGCAATTGCACAGAAGGAGTGGGAATAACAGATACATTTTCAATAGGTAAAAAGTCCTCTAACGGATATGCTTCCTCCAGATACCATAACCCAAACCCAACAGTTACTAAAAATCCAGTAATTATCACAAAAAGGCAACAATATACTTTGGGGGTCCCCTTACATGCTTGATCATTGTCTCTGCTAGTCAAATGTTTATCTAAACGTTCGGTACGAGCGGTAGCGGGTGCAGGCATTGTCGTCTTCAACCGAAAAAAACACCAATTGTTCGTTTGCTGGCGACTCCAGTCGTGCGTCTTCTTAATGTCTTTCCCACAACCCTTAGCCGACAGAATCTTCCCGCACAGTCGGGCCAAAAAGGCAAGCCCTCAAATGATTTTCTCAATCGCACAGTCAGACCATGCTGTACGTTTACTTCTTTGGGCGCAAATTATATTTTGCAGTTTCTGGTGAGAACAAAGTGTCGTCACTTCCTCCTGGAAGTGGCGAATGGACGGAAATAGGATCAGAAAAGGATCGATCCGGAAGTTCCACTGTTGGGGAGTGCGGAGACAAGATGGCCGTTTTGTCCGGCCTTGTGGATTCTGAAGTGGTCTCCAATTCTCCCTTGTTGGTTGTTGCTGTTTCAGGCACGCTAGTTACAGCAGTGGGAAGGGATTATGTGTCTTCTGTATCGTATGGCACGGGCTGTGGGATCCGTTTGGTGTGCGTCGCATGGATCCAGTGTTTACGACCCGCTACCCGCACGGCAGTCTGGGTGACTAGCAGGACTTGGTAGGGACCCCTCCACCGAGGTGCAAGGCAAGATGACCTCTCAAAAACCTTCGTGAGGATCCAGTCCCCCGGTCATAGACTGTGACCAGGACCCTTGTAGTGCACAGGTAATGCCTCTCGCACCTAGTGATGAATTGAAAACAGATTTTTAGTCAACTGGTTACAGTAATCTGAAAGAAGCACATTTTCTATATCCCGTAATGAGCGACTTTTTGGCATACCCCAAATATTAGCAGGTCTCCCCATTACCACCTCAAAGGGAGAGAGCCCAGTCTTAGTTTGAGGGGTTGTTCTCATCGACAGTAACACGATCGGTAAGGCGTCCGGCCATTTTAGCTTGGTGCCAGCACACGTCTTAGCGAGTTTGTTCTTTATAATGCCGTTGTGCCTTTCCACTAATCCGGCACTTTGGGCATGTCTAGCTGAATGGAACCGCTTGTCAATCTGTAATCCTTTGCAAATTTGTAGGATTACAGTGGCAATAAAGTGTGGCCCAATATCTCACCAGATGACTCTCGGCAGCCCGAACCTAGGAAAAAACTCTTTCAACAGAGTTTTTGCAGTGGTTATGGCCGTTGCATCTCTAACCGGGAAGGCCTCAACCCACTTACTAAAGGCACAAATAACAACCAATACATATTTAAGATTGTTACACTGTTCCATTTCAATAAAATCAAAGTGAATAACCTCAAACGGGACAGAAGGTGGGGTGAAACTTCCTCTAGGAGTCGAGGTACCTTTTCCTACATTGTGCTGCAAGCAAACCATGCAGTTCTGGACAAAACGCTCCGCTGTTTTGAAAATCTTATCATTGGCCCATACACTGTGTAGCATTTTTGTCAATTTTCGCGCACAAACATGTGTCGGACCATGAGCCATAATAACCATCATTGTAATGTAGGCGTCAGGGAGTAACCATTTCCCTTCAATATTGTCTACCCAACACCCATCGTCATCCGATCTCCCTGCACCCTCGATCCATCTCTTAGTTTCCTCTATGGTAGCATCTGCTTGAATATCTTTTACAGCATCGATACTTTCACCCAAAGTGCAAACATTTACAATTTCTTTTACAGAATACATTTCTGAACTGGAATCAGTGGCAGTCTGTTTAGCTATCTGATAGGCGAAAGCATTCCCTTTTCCTACATCATCTGAAACCTTTTGATGTGCTGAACATTTTATGATAGCTAACTGAACAGGGAGTGCAAGTGCTGAAAGTAATCGCACTATTAAAGTGCCATGCTGGATTTTCATTCCGTGCGAGGTCAAGAAATCTCGTTCTTTCCAAAGTCTACTGAAATTGTGGGGTATCCCAAAGGCATACTGACTATCAGTATATATATATATATTCACTGTAAGCCCTTCAGAAAGTTCACAAGCTCGAGTTAACGCTACAATTTCTGCGGCCTGCGCAGAGTTATGCATAATTCTTTTAGTTTCCACAACCGTGCTTAAAGTAGTAACAGCATAAGCAGCCGTGGATGTACCGTCTGGAAGTTTAAAACAAGAGCCATCACAAAACAGCTCTCCTTGGGCTTTCAGATCAATTCTGCCTTTAGTCTCTTGTTCTGTCATATAAAGGCAATCATGTGACGTATCGTCACCATCAACAGTATCTTGCGAGACAGATAAAAATTCAGCCGGATTCAATACACAACACCCCTGAATTTGAATGTGGGGGGCAAACAAGATTAGTTTGTATCCTGTCAATCGTGCAGAAGTGAGGTGTTGCGTTTGAGTTCTATTCAATAGAATATCTACAGAGTGAGGCACCATTAGGCTTAACGCATGACCCAAGACCATTCCCTACTCTGTTTTACAGACGCAGCAGCAGCAGCAACAGCGCGCAAACATCTTGGCAAAGCGCATGCTACAGGATGAAGGGCAGAGGAATAGCAGCTGCACGGCCTATTCTTCCCTCCATGTTCTTGCGTTAACACAGCCAAAGCACATCCATCACGTTCATGCACAAACAATACAAAGGCCTTGCCATAATTCGGAGTTCCTAAAACCGGCGCTGAACACAGCGCGGATTTGAGCAAATCAAATGCTGTCTGGTGTTCCAAAGTCCATGGCAATGGCAAAGAAATGCCCTTCTTTGTCAAAGCCAGCATTGGTTTAATCGTTAACGAAAAATTAGGGATCCACAATCTACAATAAGAAGCCATACCTATCAAGGCTCTAACTTCCTTTTGCGTATTTGGGACAGACATGCCAGAAATGGTCTTTATTCGTTCAGGTGTCAACCGTCTTCCCTCCTTTGACAGGAGATAGCCTAAATAGGTGACCTCCTGGCAACAATATTGGAATTTTTTAAGTGAAGCTTTGTGGCCATGTTTTGCTAGATGACAAAGCAACAACACAGTACCTTCTTTACGGGCGCTCTCAGAATCAGCAGCCAAGAGGAGGTCATCTACATACTGCAGTAAGGTGCAAGTAGTAGGCAACTCGAGGGTATCAAGCTGCTCTTTCAATGCCCTACTATAAATACTTGGACTCTCAGTGTACCCTTGTGGTGCACGAGTGAATGTAAACGAGCGTCCACCTAGGGTAAACGCAAACAAATACCTGCTATCCTTGTGTATGGGAATACTGAAAAACGCGTTTTTAAGATCAACAACGCTAAAATGAGTGGCAGAAGCCGGAATCATGGTTAGTATCGTTGTAACGTCAGGTACAATAGGAAATTGAGGAGCCACAATTTTGTTAATAGCGCGTAAGTCAATTATAAAACGAAAGGGAATCGTATTATCACCTTTTTTGTATACTGTCAAAATGGGGCTGTTACATATACTACCCGTAATCTCCTCAATTACTCCACGATGTACAAAATCAGAAACTATACATTTCAAAGCCTGTTTGCCTTCAACTGAGATCTTGTATTGCGGGATGCGAGGCAATTTTACTCCATGTTTCAAAATAATTTTAACAGGTTCAATTTGAAGAATGCCCACATCATTATCATCAATTGCCCATAAGCATTCTGGAACATTACTAAATTCTGGCGGTAAAGGTCGAGTCAAAAACTGAGAGGCGAGTGATTGCTGAGGTGAAATTATTAGCCGAATTCCGTCCGGAGAACAATGTATTACTGCATGCAATGCCTTCAACAAATTTAGCCCCCGAAGTTTTCCCCACAGTTTGTGGTAAGTAGAAAAGGACACTGTTCCGTGAAGGGACCCAGTATTCTCGGTACCGGCAAAGAGACCGGACAAACTACAGCTGTGCCTGAAAACCCTACGGAAACGTTGGATTGTCCTGGCAGGGGAATATTTGGAACCCGTGAATGATCAATGGAACATTTCTGTGCTCCCGTATCTACTAAAAATAGATGCTTCCTATTTCCCACCACCATCTCAACGTAGGGGCCTTTCTGATGAACGGGAATAGGCGTAGGTTCCAAATCCTGCTTCGGGCAATCCTAGCGAAACAGAATATTATCAAAAGGAAGCTCTTCAGAGAGGTACGCGTCAGAAGGGTGATCAAAAATGTTTCTATTATCCACATTGAAACTTGCTTATCTTGTGAAGGAGGTTGCTGTGATTCTGGTGTAAACTGACCTCTGCCAGGGCCCCCTGCACCTGGGCGACCTCTGGATCATCTACCCATGTTCCCAAATGACCTTTGCTGTAAGGTCGGACATTGTGCACGCCAGTGGCCTTCCTGCCGGCAATAGGCACACTGGTTAATGGTTACCGGAGCCAAGGGCGCACTTCCCTGTGGAATGTACTGACCTCTAAATTGATTACCCCCTCTAGGGTTTCTAACAATCTGCTGTAATAAAACTTTAGTTTTCAGGTCACCCTTTTTTTCTCAAGTTTTTCCTTTTCAGTATTTACACGATTTTCATAGTACTGAGCCATATGCAGTACTTCTGATTGGGACTTCGCCTGCCAAGTGCTTTCAGAAGACATAATCTGTAACTGGATGTCAGGCAGCAATCCACATACAAATTTGTCGACAAACAACCTTTTCCATGACTCTGTGCCTAAGTCTTGTCCACTGAAATCTGAGAATACCTGCTCGAACCGATTAAAGAAATCGGTAGCACCCTCAGACTTTCCTTGGACACAGGCCATAAGCTTGTCCCAAATGATTCTTTTTTCTGGAACCATAGTTTTCAATTTTACAATAATTCTATCAGGCAAGGTTAATATCACTTGAGGTGGTCGTTCGCCAGCTGGTCTTTCTCTATCTAGCCTGACTATGTTATCCCATGTATCTCCCAACCCAGGTATGTCATCTATAGTCCTAATCTGTTTCCACAAATCAACTGGCAGGAGTACGGGAAATAATAGGTCAATATCACTTAAAGTGAATACTGACTACTGTAAGACTGACTCTATTTCTTTATAGAATCCGGTCGGATTCTTTCTTATATCAGGAATAGATTGCTTTATGGTGTTCACTTACTGTCTTGAAAACGGGACGTGAACAAACTGTGAAACGTAGTGTGCAGGAATTTCTCCGGCGACTATTCCTCGTCCAGCATCGGCCGCAATCTCAACTTTTGGGACAAATGTCGGAGAGACCTCTCTCATAGGCAACTGAGAAGTAGGCAGCTCCGAACGCTTACTAAGCAACAGAGCCAAATCAAGCACTAAGGCAGTCGAAGAAGTATCAATCGAAAAAGCTCTCTTATAAACACTCAACAATTCTGCGGGACAACAAATCTTTCTTCTTACACACTCGTTCTGCAGGTGCTCTACCATCACCTGTATCACTTTCTTTTGCATTTCTAACGTATACTGACTATATGTGTCATATACTTCATCTGGAGTTATCGACATATTCGAAATCCATCTTATCGCGTCCTTTATAAAAATTCGCGCTTCCTCTCCTTCTAATTCTCGACGAGGAGAAAACCGCTTCTGTAAGTACATAATACTTAAACTACTACCATCTACTTCCTCATTCTGTAACTCTTCCAACTCCTTCCTATACTCAAAAATCCTCTCAACATGCTCATATACCTTCTTCGCAGTATCTCTGGACAACGCTAAGGCGTTCAAATCCCGTAACCCGTGTGGGAAATCTACATCATTTAGTCTATTCCACATTATACTCAAATGAGTCCCTAATCCTTCGATAAAAACATTTTTCTCAGGAATATCTTTTAAATTTTCGAGTTTGGAAAAAACATCAGCCTGTTCACCCTTCTCCATACAATGTTTAGCCCAAGCAGTCAATTCACTCTTTTTATCTAGGGACACAGTATTACGAGTCACAACCCTTGGTCTTGCTCCCTGGTCTACTACAAGCGATGCAGAATCACTTGGAAGAGGAAGAGTAGGCACATTCTGAATAACAACAGGCGAAGGAAAGGGGGCAGGCAAAGGGGCGACGGCTGGAAGAACAACAGGAAGAACAGCAGGGAGGACCGGAGGAACTATAGGAGGGGGAACTACAACAGGAAAGGGCAAAGCGCCAGGAGGAGGGACGTATGGAGGTGGCGCGGAGGCATCGGGCCTTTGTTCATGCAAAGGTTTATTTATCAATTCATCTGACGTATGAAAATCTTTTGAAGGATAGATTTTCTGAATGCCTAATTGAAATGCCCTGTCCGTGTTCCTAACTGACTCCAATTGTTTATTTTGATCATATAACCGTGCCTTTTCGACACTTGTCATATGTCTACGCATGTGTTTCTCTCTACTCTTTTGTTGCTGCAAAGCTTCTGTTTTCCAACAGTGCAACGCGTCAAATGTTGCAGGTCTAGCCTTTTTCTTTACTAATACAGACTCTAAATATTCTATACGAGGGATTTCAAAACTACCATTGGTTGGCCACCGAAGATTCGAATTATGTCTGGTTTGTCTGTGCCAAATGTCATTAAATGCTATACTACCAAAGCCTTTCTTACAGTACATAGTACATGCCGGCGACCCCTCCTGTGGTGCGGGACGGCTATCTTCCAAAGATTGTCTGTCGCTGCGGAATAATGCCCTAAAACAGGCAGACAATTTCCCAGGCATATCAAAGTTCTGGTGTTACCTGGTTAAATAATCGCGAGTACAATGTTCCAAATTCAAATTGTCAGGGTTAGATTAAGAATCGGGGCACGATTCACCTGACCAAAGGACTGGGAGGCCCGATCGGGTTACTAAGGACAATGCTAAGGACCCACGTGTCTGGTGATTTTTGGCAAATTTACCCACCTCAAATATATGGACCCTCGTCAAGACGTTGTCTCGGGCTACTGCTCACCGTCCAGGGATCGGATCGTGCAGTTTCGTCGAGGGATTCGCTTCTCATCTACAGTGGCCGTTTCTGTTGGCACCGTCCGATCCCGGTCCGATAGCCGAGCCAACCTTCAACGAGACAAAGTCAATCTTGAGGGTCCATATTCGGGCGCCATCTGTGGACTCAGAAAAAATACAATATTACGGCTGTTACACCAAGCAAAGGAAAATACACCGACACAGGCTTATAAAGATTCCCAGAATCTTTATTACAAAACTGAACAGTATTCAACAAAGTACACAAATAGCTATTTGGCCGTCAATACATCACAGAGACCACCAGCAGGGTTCAATGTGAGCAGTGAACAGAATTTCCTAGCTGGACATCGACGCATTTATACAATTTGTAAAATGATGTCCAGCCCTCTTACAGGTTAATTATATACTGGGCTAGGGTCGGGCCAGGTTCACTTTCCTAATTTACATATCTTGTGCATGCGGTTTACTTTCGAATACATTTACTAACACACTCCATTATTCTTTAATTTAACATTTACATTCTTTACATACTGTTTTAATACAGACCAAACAAATGTTTCACATATTATATTTGGATAGCATTACTGTTCTTGTATACTTGTAGTTTAACATTGCTAATTCAAGTAATCCCCTGCTCCCGAGGTCAACAAAGGACAAGGTCTACATGACCCTAACATGTAGCCTGAAGGCAGGTTGGACATTAACTCTCCTACAGAGGTTGGAGAGGTTAAGGCAAGAACAAGGGCACACGAGATGGCCATTTTAGATTAAAGGGTGACTTTGTACAAAAACCCCAATATGGCGGTTCTAACCTAAAAATGGAGGCTTGATTCAAAATGGCGGCTTACATCAATTTCTAAGGTCAAGACCTTGCCGTAGAGAGTTATTCGCATACAATCTTAAGCAACTTGGCGTAGGCCAATATACATACAAATCGTTATAATAGGAGGCATAATTTCATATCCAGTTTGACAGTAGCACAAACATGAAAGAAAATAAATCAAGCAAAACAGAAACAAAAGCCATCTTGAAAGGGACAATCAGCATTTGTGTCCCTAGATTACATCGTTGCACCAGCTCTACAGGCCCACTACAGGCGGCTTTCAATGCTCCGGCAGAGTGCTAAAGCTATCTCTAAAAAGGAGCCACTTTGTTCACTCAACCTCTGAAATTCTGGAAAGTGACCACATTCGAATCACATGTAAAATGCTTGTGTTGTATGAATGCAGGTGCAATATCTGGAAAATGAGCAGTTCAATCAAATCCTCACAGACAAGATAAAGTCAATGGGGCCCATGTACTTCGAGGTGCAACATAAAACACATGCGTAAAAGCCTTGTGTATCACTTGTACGCAATTCTTTGACATCACACCTTCTTGATTTGCATGATGGAGAGGAGGGACCGGGCATAACTTACATTTCCACACACTCCTTCCCTTCGCAGCAGACAAATATGACATCATTTGAGCCAGCAAGGATTTTCATGCTGGCACAGATGCTGTGGATTCTTATTGAGCAGGCAGACTCCACATGAATCCATTGCAAACAACACCTGCCATGCACACATAGCAGGCCGCGTTTACTTCCTTTGCACGGCTGAAGGAGAAAGGGTGGCGTACAAGCGTGTAGGCCACATTTCTTTACTTCCCTTTTGCACTACGCTGTTCAAATGAAGAACGTTACACGGCGGGCACCAGTCTGTGCTAAAGTACAGATGTAACAGGACCCCGCCCTACAACTACTTGGATACGCCAATAAGAGCTCCAATATGTATTATAATGTGCATCCGTGGCTCATTGTTCTAAAGTACACCTTTTTCACCAAGCAACATACATATTTCCTTGAAATTAATTCTGGATTTGCTTTATGAATCCATTTTGGTGCATTATTGCTTTTGTCTCACTTCATGGCAGAGTAAAAGAAAACTGCTTGTTATTCTTTTCTTTCAACCTACTCCCCTGGGAGGAATAGAAGCAACATCGAGACAGAGCTGATATGCAAATCCCTGATGTTCCTGTGTTAGAATGGAGCTATGAAGTCAAATAAACTCTTTCGCTAAACACCTATTTTTCAGAACTCAATCCATCTGACTCTGGGTTCATGAGAGCTATCTTATTTTTCCTGTGACCCTATGACCTTGCTGCTCGGAAGATGGAAGTCGGCTTACCCAGTTAGTCCTTTGTGCCTAGGTCTGACATACATTCTGTATAGGTGTTGAAAGAATGAAGGTAAATAATTTAGCCAAAGGCGATTGATTGGCTGCCGGTTAACAGATACAGTTCTGTGTCATGTATTTCTGAACTTGGCTGTCTTCTCGGGCGACTTTCTTTTCAGTGCCTCTAAGAAAAAAATGAAATGATGATTCAATAATTATTTTAGGCTGATCCAAGTTTTTTGTTGTTGTTAAGGAGAGGGTAGATCTGATTAGTAACAGTAGCTTTGCTGTGTGTCTGAAGGTTTAGAAGAAAGTAAACTCAGTGAGGAAATGTGTGGTGAATGCTTCTTTATTTCCAAATGGCGTTTTTGGACTATTGAAACATTGCCACCCATTAAAAAGTGGACTTGCTCTGTCCTAATATGCAAGGCCATTGCTGACCACAGTTACCATAAGAGATTCACAAGCTGACCGCGCTTTGTCTTGCTCAAACACTGGGAACGTGCAAAGTATTTCCTCTGCCAGTGAAAAAGTGCCAAGATCCTGACTTAGCAACGACACAGATCGTCCGTGTTCTTCTGATCATTACAGCAGCGAAGATTAACGTCCAAACCATCCATTTAGCAATTTAAATTGCCTGCAAATTTTAGCTGTGGCTCAAAAACCACTGCACATTGTATGTGTGTGAACTTCACAAAAATACAGTTGCAAGGTATATTTAGTTGAAGAAAACCCAGCATAAAACCTTTGCATACACCATTAGTGGCTAAAGTAAATTTCCGGGAAAACAAAACACATATCTCGGAGAAACATGGCCACCAAAATGATTCTCGAATAGAAGCAAGGTCAGAGACAGCTGTATTGTCTTGCACGGCAATCAACAGAACAGCATGCCCATTCTACTGAAACCAGTCCCCCCCAAAAAAACCTGACCCTCCCACCAGACCTCTATATTTCTAGGTCCTACACCCCTGACCCAAAATCAACGTTTCTAGGAACTTTCTGGAGCAGGAACTGTGATATTACAATTAGTAAAGTTGCCACCCTCCCATTGTCCAGTTGACGAAGAATGGTTGAAAAGTCCATTGTCGGTGTTGGTGTCCCTTGTGTATAAACCACCTTACCTGATCCTTCCAGAAGCCGCCCAATGGAGGAGGACTGAAATCGTCATCTTTCCTGCTGCAGGTGGCAGTGAATTTATAGTATTATAATTATATTATTGTATGCCTGAGTCCACCTTCCAAGCCATTCTGTGCCCCGTGACCTTGCAAGCCACTACGAAGTCTATTTTGCTGAGTCTCAAGTCTCATTTACATACTACGAACACGCTAAAAGGGAACATTGGGTAACATGAAGTAGAATGACTAATGTATCAGCTGGGAAAAAGACAGGTTGACTAAAAGTGACAATGTGCAAGAACACATGTTATACACACTATCATGCATTGTAGTCATGTGACAACTACATAATCCAAATCATTTTCTTTCGCACGCATATGCACATTTCCATTGCTACCACACACATCTAATAAAATGTTCACCAAAAACGAATCACTTAGTTCTAATACATGTACTTAATAATTTACCTGTCACTCAAGACCACGTGGTACATCCAGATTCTTCCAGTCATGAAGATAGAGGCAATCATCAATTCCAGGACAGCCAAGTGCTGACACTCTATCCTGCTGCCTACAGTGAACCACTTCCTCATCCCTATCCACCTTTATAGGCCTGGAAGGAATTCATTTGTGAGAAAATAATGTCAGTAAATAGTGTGTTGTGGGAAGATTTCTCAGGACCACTTCCTTGGTTCTGTTTAATCTTGCATGCTGGTGTGGTGCAAGTCGTCGGGAGTTAGGTGATCTCGTCGGAAAGAATTCGGGACAGATACAGAGCCTTGTCTAAACACGTCTTCTTTACTCACACATCACAACGTAACTGCTGTGTACCAGTTCACGTGTTTCTGATCCCAGCATAAAGGACAGTGAAAGAGGACAGGCTCCTTCCACCATTAGAACACTACATCTCACCCCCACATCAATCAATGAATACTACCATTACGCCATCTCTTCAATCCACCTCACAGTGCAATGTATAAGTCTCTTTGATGGACTAGGGCCTCTGGGAGGCTCAGCTACTTCACTGTCACTATTGTCGATGGTATCCACATCACCATCCATGTACTCAGAGCAGCTGTCAGATGACCTACAGCCGTCAGACTCATCTGTTGAAAAGACGGTGTCGGCAGCCTCTTGTCCGATCTTCCAAAATAAAGTTCACATTCAGATAATGGAGCAATCTTGATCATCTGCTGATATCATGGATCCCTTTACCTCTGTTACTCGCAACGGACTGGGATGAAAAGCAGGTAGAACTGTCTCACCCACCTGGATAGTGGATTCACAAGCTTCCTGCCGCACATCAGCATAGTTCTTCATCTTTCACTTATTGATGTTGTCCGTTTCCCTGGCACGTTGTCTCACAGCGTCCTCATTGTTCATGCCAGGTGCTTTGGGTAAACAAGTTTGATTCTTCCAATTGAACATGAGTACCCCTGTGGTGCTGTGTGGTGCATTTCAATAGTCTCTCAGAAGAGCACATATGGCTTGCATACATGATCCCTTGGTGATGGGGCATACCTGTAGGGTGTGCTTGATGTTGGTCATAAAGCGTTCAATGGTGCCATTGGCTTGTGGCCAGAGTGGGGTCCCTTTTCTGTTATAACCCAAGATATTCTGGAAACATGACAAAGTCCTGTCTTCTAAACAGGGGACCAATGTCAGATTTTACAATGGTGGGAACACAATAATCTGTGAACATCTTGTCAAGTGCGGGGATGATGGCCTGCGCAATTGTGGAAGACACTAAATGCACATCTGCGTAGCGTGACATCTCATCTACTGCTAGTAGAACATATTTGCCATTAGCCAGGGGGCCAAACAAATCAATGGCCTCCTCATCCCGCACGTTTAATGGCACTAAAATCATTTTCATGGGTTCCAGAAAAGTACATGGAGCCACTGATTTACAAACAATGCAGTCTTTTAGTGCCGTCTGTATTTTTATGACAATTTTTTCAGAAGACACACTTTTGTTCTCAAATGCTGCTTTGTGGACACAATGCCGCTATGCCGCAGATGTGCAAGGCCAATTATGCATTCCTGTAGGGAGAGTGGAATCACAATTCTGTTCTCCTCTAACAACACTCCTTCTGACGATGCAGACAGCACATCCTGCACTAGGGAAAACGTATGCATCATCTTTTGGTGATCGTCTGGCAGCTCCGATTCGCCACTTGCCTGACTACGCCAATCTTGCACGCTGGTGAACACTACAGGTTCAATGGGTGAAAGGTAGTCGAATTTATGTCTCAGTTCCAAATACTTGCAAAGGTGAAAAGTGCAACACTTCCAGGGAACTGTTTATTTCGCTCATTATCGCAACCTGCTGCTCGATATATCTAGCAATATCTAGCACTGTCTTCTAATGCAGCACAGGCAGATTACTGCGTGTTGCTCAATGTGCAATATGCAAAAGGTTATGTGGAATGGAGGGCACACGGGCATCCTCTTAAATATTTATGAAGGAGCCTTTGTATGACGGCTGCATTGTATAGAGCAGCAAATGCAGGGACAGGGGCTTGGACATTCAGTGTGACTCGCATACAACATGCAGTGGGTCTGCTGTGCCTTAATGGTACAGAAGCCGTGATGCAAAACAGGCATTGTAAACCCAACGAGTTTGGCTTTTGTGTAAGCATTTGCTAGGCACTGATATAATGCTAGCACCTGGCCATAAGATCGCAACACCTGGAAAATGGAGTGATTACCTCGGTATATGATTTCAGTACCTAGCAAATGGCTATTGAATCCCTCAAGCCAAAATGGTTGGCTTTGGATTTGCTTGCTTTTCCGTGGGTCATCAGTGCAAGAGAAAGTAGCTGAAGACACGCTTAGTTAAGATGTTTTTATTACAAAAGTAGCCATTTACCTTTGCAATTGAGCTTTTAAATCTGTATACTGCTTAGAACACTGATGGGTGAACGTTTGAGGGTACTACATGAGAACAAGCTCAAAGAGCTCCCATGAGGATGTGTTTTGGGTGGGTAGAGGCAAGGAGTGGGTCGAAATGGCCATTGGGTTAAGCATGGCCATGGACAGTCAATGGTTGGGTAAATAACCAAACATTATCCACACGCTGTGTGTTCCTCCTCCCACATCATCTCACCCTAACTGTACTCCAATGCAATAATTTTGGCTAATCGCCCAAACAGAAGAAGCTGCATTTTGAAAAGGTTTTGTGGGAAAAGTCAACTATTTTGGTGGACCTCTGATTTCTCCATCAATGATTGTCAATGCTTTGCACACAGTGAAAGTGGTCTGCCATTGCGTGCAACTTTGTGAATGATTGCCACCTGTCTTGGGCTGTCCGAACCATCACTGCTTTGTGACCCTGTGTACAGTCTGCACAGATGCATTCCCTGGCAAGTCCCATTGGATAAGGAACATGCAGACCGTACCTCTTCCGTGCTGCGACTCGTGAGCGATTCTGTGAGGGGTCAGAAAAGGCGGACAACTTTGAGAAGGTTTTTTTAAAAAAATCAATTTTATTAACTACAAAGGGTGGATAAACGCCTCACTATCCCTACCCTGATGAGGATTTCCGTGCCTAAAATAAATTAATGTGGATAAATGACCCTTCCCCAGAATCAAGCAGGATTTTGTTCATCAGTTCCAAAAATGTTAAGGAAATCCTGTATCGTAACTAAGTTCCACTTCAGTTTTCTTTTGGTGATAACACAAAGTTCCAAATTGCTTTCAACCAATATTTCACAAGTGTTCAACAGCGCTTTTCTCTTTTTACTTGCAACAAAGTTCTTGAAACACCTTCTGCTCAGTAACTCAGAATGTTTCCTTACTTCGTTGGTTTCAACAGAAAGGTCTTTGTCAGGATAGCTCTGCCTAAGTTCACAAACCCACGTGTTTAACAATATTAAATATTTCTGCAGCAGTTCACACAACACCTGCCTCAATAAATTATCAGGATGATTTGGTATTAATCCACAAAAAACACTTCAGTGTTTCTTCAACTCCTTCTACGAGATTCTTAACCATACCACAGTACTTCAATGGCGTATTTTGGTTGTAAAGTGTGTGAATGAGATAATTTGCAATGCATCAAACATTAGCACCACTAGGGGGGGGTGCTGGCCAATCAGGCTGTTTGGAATAGAGGCTGCATTTTATGGTGCAAGCCCGTGTTCCGAACATCTTGGGTGCTGCTGGCCAGTGCCCCTTTCCCTTCATCGCTCCTCCTTTTCCCCACACTCCCGCTTACTTACCTATTCTGTGCGGCACAGTGCAGCACTGTGATATCCGGAGTCCGTTGTCAATGTTGATGACGTCACAGTCGTCACCATTGAAAATAGACATTGACCCACGGATGCAGCGCTGGCCGCACAGAAAGGATATACATTTTTTTTATTTTTTTTAATATACCGTTATCACCCGTGTAAAGACCTACATAGGTGCTAATGGCGATATGCCCCTCGTCGCGGGCCGACCATGTTGATAATGGCAATTCCACCCTCGTTAAGGGACCCTCACGCTCGAGGTCTATTGCCTCAGTGGTGTCTTCATTATGTAAAGGGGTTCGACTGCACCAGAAAGGTAGACAGTGCTTCTAAAAGGACTAATGCAGACCTGCAAATGTACCTGTCGTGCTTTGATTGATGATTAATTGATAAAAGTGTCAATAACCATGTGATACCCAGGTGCTGTTCAACTTACTGTTAGAAGAAGAGGAGAGATATGGGGAGGGCACTGAAAGAGATGAGGGAGCCAGAAATATTGATCACTACGGGGGGGGGCAATTTCACATTTTGGCAGTTTGAACAGCAAACCCCTGACTTCCATTAGGAGAGTTTTTTAACCAATGGTTGAAGACTAAGGCAGTCTGCACTTCTCAGACTGCGCAGAGTGGAATAATGATGTAGTGTATCGCTTGATAGGAAGATGCCCTCTTCTGGGGGCACCTGAAAGCCAGGAAGGCTTGTTTCTGTTTCCAATACGATTATCCTGCAGGTGTATGAACTCTGCCTACAATGTAGGGTTTTGAACAGATTGTAAGTGACAGGCCTTAATATGTTCTGTCGTCTGTGGGCAGAAGGAGCTAGGTAAGGCCTGTCCTTCCAAGAAGCAACCCTGCGGGAGAACGTAACCGGGCAGGTTGACATCAAGGAAGAGTAAAATGTACTGAAGAAAAAGACAAGCAGGAAAAACCTACAATAGAGCTAATGAATGGTCTTTTGTATTTTGAAGTAGAAATGGCAAAGGTATGAATCCCCAGCAGGATAAACCCAAAAGTGATCCAGGAAAGCTAATAGCGAACATCCGGGGACACGACCAACAAGGTACAATTCCAAATGAGATTGAGAAAGCAGATCAGCAAGTGAAATGAGAGCAATGTGGAGGGGAGGAAGGATCAGAGAGTGAATGGGAAGAATAATGGGAGCAGAAGAGACCAATAAAGAACCAAGAAAGCTACACAGAGCAGCCATCGACATGGGTCTGCTCAGGAACACTGAGCATTGAGGCGCCTTGGCAGCTTGCAATACAGCTGCATATACTCTTGGGTGTGACATATTGCCATATACAGCACAGGCATAGACATGAGCCATCTTGGAATCGGACCATGTGCTCCAGTGTGATAGACCTTACACTAGCGGACTGGGTCCATGACACAGATAGGAATTTTCTAACTTTGCCATCTTCTCAACTTTGCAGACAGCCATCAATCTCACTTGTGGGAGTAAACTTGCATAGTTTGATCGTACCTCTTTTGTATTTTGAAACTAGTCTGTTAAATAAACAATTATTATTATTATTATTATTATTATTATTATTATTATTATTATTATTATTATTATTATTATTACTATTATGGTACTTATTGAGTGTAGGCCTAGCTTCAAGAAGCAACAGAATGCTTTACAGAGGTATAGAACACTATAGATGCATATTGGAGTGCTTTTCAGAGGTAACAATAGAACAGATATACAGCGGGGGGTTGGATACAGAAGGGACAGAGGAGGGGATCGGCTGTAGGGGGTGGCAGGTAAAAGTGTCTAGCAAGTCAGGTGGCAACATGATGGCCTAGGTGTTGAGGAGGGGAGACTCCTTGAAGAGGTGGGTCTTGAGTTCTTTTCTGATTTGTAGGAACATGGGGACAAATCTGATGCTATTTTCTGTCCCTTTCCTTTTTGCAGCAGCAGATTTCAAGGCTGCACTGTCTGCTGAAGATGCTAAGTTTCTTTGCAAGATAGCTGGGTGACTTGAGGGCGACTGCCTTATACATCATTCAACAAGACTTGACGTGATTTGTGTGTGCAGTGGGAGCCAGTGAAGGTTGATGAGGGACGGGGTGATGTGGTTGTATCTGAGCAGACACTTGATGAGCCGTGCAGCTGTTTTTGGGACACTTCTCAGGGGCACAAGGGAGAATGACGGGAGACCTTTGAGGAGGACATTGCCCCCTCCAGGTGGGCTACGAGCAGTGTTTGGACAGTGGATCTAAAGGTGTCTGGAGGGAGGAAGGGCTTCACTTTCCTCAGGAGGGAGAGCTGATACTAAGCTGTCTGAGTTTCCTTAGCTATATGTGTCTTGAAGGAGGTGTTTGTCGGTGTGGAACCCGATAGTCTTGGCGTAGGAGGTGAGCTCAGGTGTGAATCCCTCAAGGGTTGTGGTTGATATCCAGGTCTGTATGTCCGGGTGTCCTGTGTTGTTGGTGAGGAGTAGAATTTTGGTCTTGGAGGGGTTGAGCTTCAAGTATGCACTGGACATCCAAGACTAGATCAATGTGAGGCAGGTTTTGTGCCTGTGGATGTCCTTGATGGATTCGATCTTGAGGTATAGCTGTGTGTCGTCGGCATACTGGTAGATGTGGATGTTGTGTGTGGCTAGGAGGGCTCCCAGACCAATAATAATAATAATAATAATAATAATAATTCAGAATAGATTGTGTGTGGTTTTCTTTTGTGAGGCTTCCTCTCAAGTCTTGAAACCTATCTACCTACCTAGCTCACCCTCAAAGCACTCCCCTTTGATCAGATGAAGTAGACCCAAGTTTACGGGGTGAGTCTGTTTGGTGCCGGGGTGAGGGTTGGACAGACTTTTGCATACACTACTAATCCGCTAAACTGCAGCCATCTACCAGTTCTTGATGTTAGTTAGAAAGTTCAATCCCTATTTTAAAGTTGTATTTCTCTGGCACTCTCCAAGTTTGAAAGTGTGATGCAGGAACAATAAATGTATTCATGATTTTAATTGTTTTAAACTTTATAAAGAGATGCTTCCTCAATGCAACACATATAATTAACACATACTGCTCTTGCAAGGATTTTAAAATGCATATTGAAAAGAATGATGACTTTCAGTGTGGTCATAAATATGAATTGTATTCATTATAAATAGCCGCCATGAAATATTCACCTTTGACACAAGGGGAACAAATATAGGGAAGTCGGTTAAAAGGGATGGTCCAATGATCTTGTTAGGTTGGTTAGGTAAAGGGCTATATTTAAGGATATATGAGGAGCAGAAATGGGGTAAACTATTCATGAAGGAAGGTTGGGGTAGCAGGTAAAGGAAAGGGGTAGGGTTAGAAATCAAGGTGAGGGAAGAGGACAGTGGGAAGGGCACATGGGGGCAAAACTAAAAATAAACAAAAGTGGCATGAGAGATCATCGCCCTAAAAGCATGTCCACTAGGATGAAAAAGCTCAAGAGGAAAGGGACGTCAAGAGCAAGCAAAACAAATAAGCAATGTGTTATTAAAGTAAGCAATTATTCACTCAAAGTACGTCCACCCTAAATTTGCCAACAATGTATCCCCCAAAAACCAGTCAGAAATGCAGATCTTCATTCACACAAACGACCATATCCGTATTTGTTAAATGCCCCCATCCCAGCCCTTTCCAGCATTCTTTATGTTTCCTCAAGTCTGTATATTTACATTATATGTTCTTATAACTTAACTTTGATGATGCTACTCTCTCCCTACACATTTTGACTAGACTACTGTGTGTATGCTTCCTCTGCTGAATTGCTCCCACCGGTGGCCGCATGGGCTCAAACTTCATAGTCCAAATCTTTCAGAAAGAGGCCTCTGGCAGTGGGAGAGCGCTGTCTGACATCAAAGCGGTCTGTTTGTATCGGGAAACATCCCTGAAGAACGTGCCTTATGTAGCCAGCCGGGTCTGTAGTATAAAACATCATAAAAAAACAAATTAAGTTTCGAACTATATGTAAACATGATTTCAAAAACCGTGTTGCCGTTTTGCCAAATGACTGCGAGGGAGGTAATGTCACAACGCAATTCTCGCAATAATAAATTGGATGCACTTGGACTCGAGCAGGTGGCGCTACTCTAATGAGAAAGTGCAGCGAAGCCCAGGCACCGCATTTGTGAATGCCATAACCCAGAGGCTCGTTTGTACAAATGCTGGCATTCTGAAGCCCTCTTTAATCAAACTCGGCCATTTGCAAAGGCTCCAAGATTTGCATAATGAAATATTCCAACAGGCTTGCCGCTTTTCCAAATGTGGCGCGCCGCCTCCCATTAGTCTGAGCGCGCCGATGAAGCCGCTAATAAATTAAGCATGGTTTCTGCACAGGGGAAGAATACAGAAATGGCGGTCAATGCACTCAACAAGTCTGGGACTTTGGAACTTTTTAGGGCTAGACTTGAGGAGAGGGAACTAATCTTTGTGAAAGCTCCTTCTCGTAGAAGCTAACTTCTGTTCAACAGTTCTTTGCCATCCACAGTGTGTATGTCTGTGATGTAACACTGCTGGTGAAATGTGCCGACTCACCACCATAGTAGTTTCAATGCATCTGACCTTGTGCGTAAGTGGCCTATACAGCGCTCCCCCAGTAAACGTTCTGCGCAATCTATCATTTTACACCATAAGGAGGTCGGATTGAAACCATGTTGTTTTTCTGCCTGATACGGGTATTGATCATGCGTCTTTCGTTCTGTAAACCACAACTCCTGAAAAAGTGCATTTTGAAAATTAAAGTTTGAAAATGCATCTTTTTGGATACTTTGCATTTGCATATCTGTTGTTTTGGTGCATTTCCTGGGTTTATGCTCTGTTTCAAGCGTCTTTCCCACTGCAACCTCCTAACGTCCTTCCTATTTGCCCTATAAATCATGCTCTCCTTCCTGTACTCCTGAATGTTATCATTACAGGGGGAACCCCTCTTGCCTTCCTTTTGCCTTGCAGACCCTTTCTCCTCCATTTACTGAAGAAGCCACATGTCCTAATGCCTGTATTTAAAAAAAGATTTTCTTTTAATATTACATGTGTTTGCACTCTGCTCTTACCCCAGCTCCCACAAGACCTCTCCTCCCCAATTATTTGTAATTGGTATTTCATATTTTCAAACTTCTAATTTTTTCTTCCTTTAAATTTTCAAAATTTTGTGTTTCCAAATTGCTGTTTCAAATATTACATTTGAGAGTAAATAGATGAACACCACATGCCGGATTATCACTACTAATATTAGGGTTTTGGATTAAAAAGGCGACATTGTCTACAGTGCATGCAGAGCGTCAATAGTAGTAATAGGCAGGGTTGGAAATTGCCAGGATAAGACTGCGCTGCGCTCCAGTGAAGTTTGACTTGCTGTAGCTGTGGCGTTCGGCCCCAGTGGCCAAACACCCTGAGACAGGCTAGCCCAGTAGCCTCCAAGATCTTCCTCAGAATCCAGGCCTGCCCCAGTGCCCAAACACCCTGAGACAGGCTAGCCCAGTAGCCTCCAAGATCTTCCTCAGAATCCAGGCCTGCCCCAGTGCCCAAACACCCTGAGACAGGCTAGCCCAGTAGCCTCCAAGATCTTCCTCAGAATCCAGGCCTGCCCCAGTGCCCAAACACCCTGAGACAGGCTAGCCCAGTAGCCTCCAAGATCTTCCTCAGAATCCAGGCCTGCCCCAGTGCCCAAACACCCTGAGACAGGCTAGCCCAGTAGCCTCCGAGATCTTCCTCAGAATCCAGGCCTGCCCCAGTGCCCAAACACCCTGAGACAGGCTAGCCCAGTAGCCTCCAAGATCTTCCTCAGAATCCAGGCCTGCCCCAGTGCCCAAACACCCTGAGACAGGCTAGCCCAGTAGCCTCCGAGATCTTCCTCAGAATCCAGGCCTGCCCCAGTGCCCAAACACCCTGAGACAGGCTAGCCCAGTAGCCTCCAAGATCTTCCTCAGAATCCAGGCCTGCCCCAGTGCCCAAACACCCTGGAACAGGCTAGCCCAGTAACCTCCAAGATCTTCCTCAGAATCCAGGCCTGCCCCAGTGGCCAAACACCCTGGGACAGGCTAGCCCAGTAGCCTCCAAGATCTTCCTCAGAATCCAGGCCTGCCCCAGTGGCCAAACACCCTGGGACAGACTAGCCCAGTAACCTCCAAGATCTTCCTCAGAATCCAGGCCTGCCCCAGTGCCCAAACACCCTGGGACAGACTAGCCCAGTAACCTCCAAGATCTTCCTCAGAATCCAGGCCTGCCCCAGTGCCCAAACACCCTGGGACAGACTAGCCCAGTAGCCTCCAAGATCTTCCTCAGAATCCAGGCCTGCCCCAGTGCCCAAACACCCTGGGACAGACTAGCCCAGTAACCTCCAAGATCTTCCTCAGAAACCAGGCCATTGAGCTCTCACCTGCAAGCTGCATTTCAGGAGACTTGGGCATGCTGGTCTGAAAGCTTAAGGGATGAGCTTGGCGCATAAACAATCCAAGCTTCACATCTTGTGAGCAAGCCTCCTAAATAGGTCTTGGGGGGATAGCTCAGTGGCAACATGCTCGCCTTGTAAGCAAGTCCTTTCAGAGCACACAGGTTCAATCCGCGGGTCCATGTTTAGAAACCTCTGGGTATTAACCGTGTTATAAATAATCTGTCATATCATATATATCTTGCGATTTACAGACATGTTTCTGGTCGGGTGAGTATTGTGACAAAGGAAAATACCAGAGATCGCAAATTGCGTTAAATGCTCTGAGTGATTTCTTGCTGAATCACTATCACAGACATATTTCAAAAATACTATTATGTGGTCATTCGTATGTTCCCAAAATGCTCTTTGCTTTTATGCAAATTACCAGGATTGGGTCTCTTGAAGAGTTAGGGTACTGATTAGTGTGGGCTGGGGCTCTGCCCATCAACCATGCCCACAGATCGTTTTTTTCCCCATTTCCAGCACCAACCATAGCTAGTGGCTAACCGCTCCTTGTTGAAATCCAGGAATGTGGGGAGTGGTCCTTCTGCTAGTAGGCACTAGGTTGGTCACTCCTCATTTTGGGAGCATAGATGAAACAGTGTTTACATTGTGTTCCTGGGTGTAGACTGCTGTGGGCCCGGTTCATGGAATATTTGCCCGGTTCAAAGTGAATTTGTACTGGTGAAAAGTGACTTTGCACTGCCGACACAAACCTTGATTCGTGGACCTGTGCAAAGTGTATCTTTGCAGTGCAAAGTCCGTGCAAATTCATTGTGTACTGCAACACTGACTAGGCGCTGACATTCGTCGGACTTTGCACAGCAAAAATGCACTTTGTACGGTTCCATGAATCAGGGTTTGTGTCGGCAGTGCAAAGACACTTTTCAGCGGTGCAAATTAGCTTTAAACCAGGCAAATATTCCATGAATCGGGTCCTTAGTGGCAAGTCAATACTGTCATGTAAATGTTGAAATTGACTTAGGGGTGGGAAGGGATTGCCTGATATATACATCTACGTGCCCTGATGCTTTTAGTGGAGATCGAAGTGTATCTTTAGTTTGAATATGGTTGAGTAAAACATTGTGCTGTAAGTATGTAACTTTAAAATAATTAGTGATACAGCATGCTTGCACATTCCAGCACAAGGTTTGGCTCATGCAGGGCTCATGCAGGTTTTTAGTGTGTGCATGCAAACACACTCATTATATACACATACTTAGATCGGATAGTGGTTGCCATCCATGTGCAAGTGCAGCTGGGTCCAGCATCCTTATGGCAGAGAGCAGGGTTGACTGAATGCATCATACATGAATGGAAGTGTTCTTGCTCTCTGTCAGCTCTTATTTCAGGTACGTCTCTTAAGCACATGTAGCGTATACACCATATCACCACTGCTGTGGTCTCAGAATACCTGGCTCGTCTGGATGTTGGCATGATGTGGCCCAACTTGGGGTATCCAGACTTAAGTCTGCAGAGGAAAATGATTAAGGAGAAGGTAAGGGGTGGGAAAGTGGGAGCAACTGCACCATAGTTATGGAGGGGCGAGGTCCATGAGTAAAGGGAATTCCTTGTGATAGCCTGGGTGCGTGGGGATCCTTTAGGTTGGACCATAGATCAGGATTGAGGAAAAGTCATATTTTAACATGTCTGGAATCAGACAGACTATGAGAGTCTGTATTGAAGAGCAACAGGTATTCTGTGCCACGTATTTTCTGACTGCGCGATGGGCTTGTGATGTGCAATTCATAGAGGCTATCAACTTTACATCCCCAAGATAGTAATTCAGGGGTTGTGGACTCAGAAGGCCTGAGGTGTCCCAGTCAGGAATAGATTGTGTGGAAGCTGAATGTGGATGGAGAAACAATGGTAGGAAGGTCTGCTATGGACCTGCTAGGATATTCTAGGATATGCTGCAAATCTGGCACTCATAAATCTGGGACGCTCTCATGATAATACACCATTGTTCCTGCTCCAAGACCTCTACCCACAGTGGTGCAGACAAAGTCAATGTCATACTTGCATGCATTATTACATTATCACCTAAGTGCTCATGCAGGGGGAAGGAGGGTAAAGGGAGTGTGGGTGCACTTAACTCATTCCCGGCGGTGAAGATGCGGCCTCCTGCATCCCAGGAGTCTAGGAGTGGGGGCTTTACCATGTGCTAAAGCACCCCCTCTGAGCCTTATGATTGGTTGGGAAGCCGCCAACCCGTCCTGCTGGGTACAAAATTGGGTCAATTCTTGTCCTGACCTTCTGCACCATACAACAGAGGCACACTGGAGAAGGGGCCTGCTGGCTTGCCTTAGTTACCTCAACAGATTCACAGTTATAGTGTCCCACAGTCTGCAAAGAAGTCACATGTGCCAGTGCTTATGGCTACAGTAAATTTGTGTACATACGTTTGTGTTAGATGCCTATTAGAGCCACCCTGACACGTATTGCGCTATGTTGGGTATCACAGAGTTGGAATCATAAAATAATAGTTAACTTACATTTATTATATTCATGCATTCCAAAATATTTAAAGGACCCCATAACATTGTGTATAACCCTAAGTGCATCCATAAGAACTGATGGAACGCCCTGTGCGCCATGGAACCTGGGGGCCTCCACATTCTAGATCGGACCCTTAGACAGGACTTCAGGATGGGACCCAAGACTGAGTGGAAGCGGCTATACTGCTCTCCTGGCAACCACGCATTCCCTGGCCTAAGTTTCCTTGTTATACTTCCCTGACTCCTGCATGTTCCTGCTCCAGGAGTGTTTACCTGATGAAGTGTGGTACTACACATTCCTACCACAACAACATAATATTACCTAATAACATTGAAAGATTAACAAAGGGGACAAACATGTTTCCGAAATGTTGGAGGCATTGGTCCGGTATAGCAAATAGTTACAACTATACTAGAGCGAGGAGTAATTAAGTATTCTGAGACCGTATCAATTTCCAGATTCTGGAACACAGCACAATTAAAATAATATGAAACTATAAATTAAGTGAACAGGAAAAGACAGTCTCTTATGGTAATTAATGTTTAAGGCATGTGTCAAGTTTAGCAAACAATAGTAATTAACCAAGCACGTTTAATGTGTTACTTGTATGCAACAAAAGCAGGGCTGCCAGCCCTATTGATGCAAAGTGAGGAGGTCATATCTTTATGGAGCAATGATGCCTTCAGCTCCACCAATAAGCTTTAAGATACTCAGCCCAGCCATCACTATGATGGGGAAGCCATTCTGAGCACTGTTGCACTTTCAGGGGAACACTGTGCAATAACAAAACGTGTAAATGTGAGCCTACGGTGGTGGGAGGCTCCTGCAGCACACTACCTGGAACTGCTTCCCCTACAGCTCCGCGCCCCCCAAGAGAGTGGCCCTGCCTCCAGGGAGCCCCAACCAAGCTGCTGGGTAAGAGGGTGCTGTGGAAGAGAAACCCCCCTTAAGCTAGGCTATCTGCTCTGGCGTAGGACCCATCCCTGCCCCCACCAGTCACTAGTTAACAGCCAATTTATAGGCCAACAATCCAATATCTGGCAGCATGCAAATGAAGAACAGAACAAACACCCCGAAAGAAACTAACAAAAGCTGGTGTGGCGTCCACGTTCCTGGAGCAAACGTCATTTCAGCCGTCTTTGGGGTGCAATCCTTTTGAAAAATACTTTGCAAATCAGATCCTTTGGGCCCGATCCAAGGAACATTTGCCCAGTTCAAAGTGAATTTGCACTGCAGAAAGGTGACTTTGTGCTGCAGACATAAACCCTGATTCATGGAACCGTGCAACTTGTATTTTTGCAGTGCAAAGTCAGCGCATAGTCATTTTTGCCATTCAAAATGACTTTGCCCGGACTTTGCACGTCAAAAATACACTTTGCACGTTTCCATAAATCAGGGTTTGTCTAGGCACTGCAAAGTCACTTGTCAGCAGTGCAAATTCACTTTGAACCGGGCAAATATTCCATGAATCGCGCCTGGAGAGTGCAGATGCATTAATGACGTGCAATTCACAGGCGCATTGGGTGAGGTCATATTGATGTGGGCGGAGGGGTGAGTGTTTCAGAATTTACTTGCAGGAACTCTGGACCTGATTTACAAAAGCGTTCCAGAGTGGCGCAATCCCATTAAAAAACACATTGCACATCAGGCCCTCTAACCCCACCAGTAAATTAAGAACCAGGCTATTTTGTTGCATTTTTTGCACAGAGTTGTTTCGAGGGTGGGGAGGGGGGCAGTGCGCACGGTCTACATCCGCCTTCCCAAGCCACTCATTGCAGAAATGCACACGCTTCCACACACACGCATTGATCTGAATGAGGTTGGAGAAGCTGGAATCCGAACGGAATATTCCGTGCAATGGGCACCTGTAAAAACCGGGCGGAATTCATGGTAGGGCGCCTGCCATCCACGGAAAGGGCGGGTGGCAATTAGGTTTGTTTTTGTGAACGGGTGGCAATTCTGCACGGAATCCCAGGTCCCTCTGAAATTCTGTACACAAGGAATACCTATTCACTAAAAAAAACCATCAAAATGGCATTGCATCGATGCTTAGACGTAAGCAGTCCTCTGCGTGCAAATTGTGGAGCTGTCACAATGTAGGGCTACTACTGTCATGTATGCAAGCGAATTTTACACAATCTGTAAAAGTGAGCCTTTGAAGGGGGACAACTAGAGAACGCAGTGCAAACAAGGTGCACCGAAAAGGCACTTTAGGAGCCGGGGGTGGGACGGGAAAGGCAGCATACCGTCAATACGTAAAAGGCCTGTTTGCGCCGAATGGGAAAACAGCAGCAGGTGGCATTGCTCACGCCCCGTGTGCTGCGTTCTTTTGTTGCCCAGTAGTGTCACTTGACTGCAGCGCATTTTTGTACCTGGCATCCACTTACCGTCGCGATCAACGGTGCTTAACTGCGAGCGGCACCGAGGACGTTGGTCGTAGGGAAAATTACACTGGCTAGCATCGTGGTGCCTGTTTCGGAAATTATTGTTTTTCCCAAACAGCGACCTCTTTCCCGCACTATAATTCCCATCCCAAAGCTTCATGACCTGGTGTGAGGTCCACGCGCTCCACCATTACAGCCTTTTTCCCGGAGATCGGGAATATAGAAGAACATCAAAGAAACGTCTATTTTAACCAGAATAATTTAAAGGTCAACACCCCTCTCCTACAAGCCCCTCAACCCCCCTCCCAGTGAACTTTTTCTATTTGGAAATGTACTGTATTTTAGAAACGACACAGTGTTTTTTATTGGAATAAATACAGTGGTCGAAGTGGAAAGAAAGTAGTTTCCTCTGCCCCGCCCTCTTCTACTTCCTTGCCACCACCCAAACTAACCACCGCCCTTTCTCCATTTACTCCATTCTAGAGTGACCAGACGTCCTGGTTTTTTCGGGGCTGTCCCGGTTTTTGGAGCTCTGTCCCCCTTTTGCAAGATTATGTTTCCATTGGAAACTGCAGTGGTCCCGGTTTTTGGTAGCCGGTCTTAATACCTGACAGGCATGAACGCACAATCTGACGCAGAAGAAATGCTGCATTTAACAAGTTAAGATAGTGTTAGTTTGTGATAAATTAATTATAATATGTATTTATTTGAACAGTAACACTTAAACCCCCTTCTGCTCCAACCTCTACTGAAGTGTAGTGCCTTGACAGCCACTTTCAAGAGTTAGTCCTACTTTTATGTGAGTTGCCCTGTCCTGTTTTTTTAAATCTGGTCACCCTACTCCATTCCCAACCAACATCCGCAATTCAAACACCATGCTTTTTCTTGACTCCTCCCCACACTGCTGTGTTTACAACAGTGCTAACAAAACCGAAAAAAAACACAATGAAATAAAATGCATGTAAATAAGCACCATTAGTTGTCCATTGTCCCCCACAGCACGCAGCGTTAAGCAGCCTCCCCCTTCCAATCAGCCACCATTCATGGGGCGCTCCTAGTTATAGGGCTGTTGCGCCTCCCTCCCCCGCTCTCCACCCATTTCCTGCACAGGCACTGTGACTGCAGCAGTCCATGATTAATCGCAGAAGACACAGATGACAGATCACTGCCCGGGCTCTGTGGCTGTTCCCAAACGACCATTAAATGCATGGCACTCTATACAAATGAACCAAAGCACCTTCATACGTGCAAGATAGCACAGCATGGTGTGACACTGGAGTGCAGCACGGCCCAAGTTCAAAACCCCAGTAGGGGAGAAGTTAAATCAAATAAAGGTGTCCTTCACTGCTGTCTTGCAAAGGTGCTCAGGGTCAAATGAAGTGAATAGTGATGACTGAAACATCGTACCCAGCCCGCCCACTTTGACCTCTGAATAAATTGAACACAGGAATCAAAATAATTGATGTGTCCATCTTAGAACTTGTATACAAAATGACCCAGTCTTCTTTACACTGGGATTCAGTTTATCAGTCAGTGATGTGTACTACATTTTCTGTAGTTCAATCATTTTGTATGATTTCTTTGTCATGAGGCATATGGTGGAAAACACGTGCCTTATTTTGTTGGTTCTCATTATACTTTTTTTGTTTAATTGTAGTGTAATCACGACTATACTAATCCCCACGCAATTTTACCAGCAGTGTAATAGTACATGATTATGTTTTGTCGAAATGAGCGCAAAGGTGAATTATTCAAGAATCCACGATCAGATGTCTCAGATATAAGTAGCGTTCAACATCTTACATTGAAGCCACCCCAACCTTTCAATTATCTAGAGGGAAAAAAAAAAACGGCAGCAATTTCAGACCTGAACTGGATCAAACCATCTCCTGGTCCCGGATCGACACGGCATTAGTCCAGGACATCATAGAAACGCAGCTGTCCTCTATGTTCTGGTCACCTGAAGATGGATATAGACAATGACAGTGGTTCTGGTAGGATTGTCCGTGATCCGAGGATTATACAAGCAAGGCTCAAATCCTTATTAGGGGACCACCATCACTAATCTACACACCAATCTACACACCACCCTACCAAACGCAAAGTTATGCCATGCATTGCAGAGTCTCAATGGGCTCCGTCCTGGATCCAGCTGAGTGTAAAAGCATGGAACTACATGGAGAATACCCAGTTATTAAACAAATGCACTTCGTTCATCCCAACCTTTTTATTCCTAATTGTTTTTCGAAAATTCAGGATGCATCCCATCCCAGAGATAATCGCTGTAGGGACTGACGGGACACTTGGAATCTATGGATTGGTGCCCTAAGCGGCAGCTCCAATCCAGGGATGTGTTGGAAGCTCACAATGTCCCCTAGTTTAGCCACTGCTCCATCTTTACCATCACATGAATATCGCCCCATCCACAGCCTCCCTCTGCCGGTTGCCGTTGACAAAACAAATTAAATTAAAAACCATGTGCCATTAACAGCTATTCTATGATTGTGGAAACGATTATCGAAAAAAACAGGTGCCCAATTAACCCAGACATGGGGAACAGTTAACATTCTAAACAGCAAGAAAGACTGGGAATATATATTTCAAATTTGCCATTTAACATTGACCTGAAAGCAGAACAAGTCATACATCAATAACAAAATTATCCTGATTATGAAGAACTACTGACAAAGACTCATAAAACACATTTAAATCATTTAAATGAAAAGATGCACACAGAAAAAAAACAAGACCATTCACAAATGTTCACAACTCATCCCCACCACCGATACATATAACGCACATCTAAACATATGAAACAAATTGAATATAATACAGCAAAAAATAAATACATAAATCATGCGCTAAATTGTCACAATGAAAAACGGAAACATTGAAGTGGCTAAACAATTGGAAATGATTTCCATTATCAAATCCTCATTTTCCAGCCATTGAAAGCACCAACACGGACAGGTTTCGATGTCTCATATGATTCTGACGTCTTCCTCAGGGGAAAAAGAAACTAAACAATTATTAAAATTATTAGTGGCAATGCCCACACAAAAATATTTGAAAACACCAGACACTAAATTTAATTAAATTTAAACCCAAATAATTTAGGGGACTATAATTTAACACAGAGAGTTGTCAAAAATCAATATTCCGATCCCTGAACCCACTGTTGATCACAAGAAGAGGCTCACCCCAATTTAGTGCTCACAGAACAGCAGTCTGATCCCCAAAGAACCACTGACCTTATAACAGTGAACCAGAAAACAAAGGAAAAAGTAATACAACAGAAACACTACTACCAGATTAAATAAAAAAATATTAAATGAAAACTTATTTTCACCTGAATTAAGAACCTGGAGCCAGGTCTATGTTTAAATAAACAGCAGTTCTAATTAGGAATCTTATGTGAAAAAAATGTAAAAAGGAAATTAAGGATCCATCAAAACTATTGAAAACATGCCTACCAAAAGTAAAAAGCAAAGAAAGAAAGAAAGCAGGGCATATGCTACAAACCAACTCGACATGATACGATCAGTCCTATATATAAAGAAGCCCTTTGTGTCTCAAATGGTAACCATTTTAACAGAAGAATTAGAAGACCCGACCATCTAAGGGACAAATCAAAACTTTTTTTGTAACTATAGTTGAAATAACTGGTGCACAATAAAGACAAAACTCGAGTGGAGAAAACTACTTTTTACCACATAGTTTGAAATATTGTCCCATAATTACAGAAAGTCCTCGTAACAAGATGCCAGACGAAAAACAGCGCAGCAGGAGCGCTCATGCGTGTGTTAGTAACCAATTGCCCTGCAACTATAAATATAATGAATGCAGCAATATAAAAACAAGATTGCCAAATATGGGGCTAACATGTAATGAGCTGCATGTTATCAACAAGTAACAATGAGAAAAAAAAAACAAGATTGTCTTCATTACCTCACTATTTTGTTCTTTTTCCTTTTTCTTATCAATTCCACTGGATGCTCACACCACTACTTTTGGCCAGCGAGGGAGCTTATTTGTTGTCGGACTAGAATTCTTCATCCCTTCCAAGTGGAAATGGGACCACATGGGGCGATGACAATTAAAGACGGACGTATGCCGCATGGTGCAACATGGCTGCTATCTTTAAAGAAGCCATTCTGTAATGTGGATGTTAACATTAACTAGAATGTTCAACACCAGCTGAACAATCACAATGAAATGAATCCAAAAGGGATGAAAAAAGGCAATAGACAGAGGCCGAAGAATTTGGCAAAAAACAAATTGCAAAAGGCAGCGTCAATTCGTCAAGCAATTGGCTGACACATGCCAATCACGTTGTGGCCGCTATGAACAAACCAAGCAGGAGTGGAGGAAATAGCCCTTGACAAGGTCTCCTGAGCCCACACCCTATGCAGAATGCCATTCCTCCACTACACTCAACCCAGCTCAATACTCCTAAGGTGAAAAACCCAGAGCTCTTCTTTATATCCCAGCTTTCTTTCGCAATTTGCACCACCGGCTTTCTCAAGACAAAACCAATGTAAGTCATCAGCTGTGTAACCATATTCTGCTAAATGCAAAGAAAGTGGAGCGGACAATGCTCTAGTGCAAATTTTTTAACAATGTTTGTTGATCAGCAAATGTACCGCACAAGATCTTTACATGGGCACACAATTTCATACATGATATTGTTACTCCTGCAAGTCGCTAACATTTTTTGATTTTTTTAACGATGTTTGTTGATCCACCAGTATGCCACACAAGTGGGTTTGTCGATGTTGAACTTTTTACATGGGCACATAATTGCACATGTTACATTGTTAGTAAAAGTTCTCAAATGCCATATTTTGCCTGCACTTTCAAACAAACAAACCTTACTGGAAAATGTACAAGCAGCACAGGCTGTGCAAAAATAATGGCCTAGAAACCTTTACTGTGGACCAGGACCTGCCACTCAGCACCAGAATCTCCTTAAACTGGGATAGCAGACCCCAAACTGAACATTCCTATCCTCAAGTCCCTTTAAGTGAGCCTTACAGCAGCCGGAGGACCTGACTAGCCGAAGCTCCCTGTCTGTTCTGCCACACTGAACTGGTTGCTCTGTGTTCAACGGACCTTGGATAAGAGGGAAGACGTGGGCGCTGGCATTTGCGCTCTTCCCTTCCTTTGCAGATGGGGAGCAGGTGCAAGTGGATCTAGGTCACCTGGCATAAGCCCCGCCCACCTGGTGCCTTCCTGCCTGCTGCTCTTTTTCACCACTTAGCAAACCCCGCCCACCTGGTGCCTTCCTTCACCATCACTGTCTTGTGGCCAATGCTGGATTTGACTTTTATGGACTTCATTCATTCACGTGCGTCACTCTTTCTGAACTCTCATGCTGGACTTCCTTTGCATCTTGTGTCAAACTAGAAATTATATCGTGCCTCCTATTGCTATGAATATATGTATATTGGCCTACACCAAGCTGCTAACAAGCTGCTTATAAACTACATGCGAATAAACTCGCATTGCAAGGTCCTGACCTTAGAATCTATGTAAACGGACATTTTGGGTCAAGCCACCATTTTAGGTTTTCTTGCTCTATAAAGTCACCATGTGAGCTAAAATGGTAGCCTATGTTATTCAGAACAGAACTTGATTGTCATGACCTCTGTACAGCTAATGTATAACTTGCCTGCAGGCCACTTGTTAGGGTCATGAGCTGAGACCTTGTCCTTCTGCTGACCTGTGTGCAATGGATTACCTGTATCACCGAAACTGATCTATAATTGAATGAGAACACCTGCTTAACTATATTGTATAAACTAAGTCCCGCATTGTAATGTTAGGCCTAGAGCATACATCATTACCATTTCTTCTTGTTAATGTATAAACCTAATATGAACTAGATTTGACCTGGCAAGGGACCCTAGAGCAGTAACTTATTTATGGAATGGTTAACCTGCAGAAAGGCTGGACAACAGGCTGGAGAAATGTATAAAAGCCTGACTGTTTCAATGAATATTTGCACTCACTGAGCACACCGAACCACGCCAGAGTTCGCTGTGTTGTACTGAGGGTCGATAGCTATCTGAATTTTGTTCTGTTCTTTTGTAACTGGATTCAGTATAAAATAAAGTACTTTGTATGTTCCTTTGTAACCTGTGTTTGGTGTGTTTCCTTTTTGGTTACCCTGCCTCATATTATTTCCTTGTTTTCACAGTTGGCGCCCGGAATAGGGACCCTCAAGATTGATGCCGGATTATTGAAGGTTGACGCACGCTATCGGACCGGGATCGGACGGTGTGACATAACGGGCCCGACTGAACGAGACGCGACACCTCAACAGCGCTGCACGATCCGTTCCCTGGACGATAGCCATGTGGTCTGAGACGGCATCTTGACAAGGGTCAATTTTTTGAGGCGGGCAGATTTGCCGAAATCACCATACACAAGGTAAAATTCGCTAGGTAAGTCCTTTGTAAACCGATCGGTCCTCCTTAGGTTTGGTCAGGTGAGTCGTTACCCGACTCTTAATTCAACCCTGATAATTTGAATTTGGCGCATTGTATCTGCAGACACAATTATTGACCAGGTAACACCGAGTATTTGAGAAATGCCTGGGAAATTGTCTAGCTGCTTTAGGGCATTATTCCGCAGCGATAGACAATCTTTGGAATTTAGCCATCCGGCACCACATGGGGGGTCACCGGCATGTACTATGTACTGTAAGCATGGCATTGGAAGTGTAGTATTTAATAAAATTTGGCGCAGACAAACCAGACATGCCTCCGAACTTCAGTGGCCAGTCAATGGTAGTTTTGAGATCCCTCGTATTGAATATTTAGAGTCAGTCTTGTTAAAAAAGAAGCCCAGACCGGCAGCGTTTGATGTTTTGCAAAATTGGAAAAGAGAAGCGTTGCAGCAGCTTAAAAGTAGGGAAAAACATGTGCGCCGTCATAAAACAAATGCTGAAAAGGCGTTGTTATATGATCAGGACAAACAGTCTGAGTCGGTTAGGAATATGGACAGGGCTTTCTTACTCGGTATTCAGAAAATCTATCCTTCTAAAGATCTTCATGTTTCTGATGAGTTTATCGACAAATTGTTAAATGAACGAAGGCCTGGTGCCTCTGCACCACCTCCGTATGTTCCTCTTCCTCCTGCTGTACCTCTTCCTGCTGTTATTCCTGCTCTTCCTGCTCAACCTGTTGTTCCTATTCCTCCGGTTGTTGTTCCTCCACCTGCTCCTCTGCCTCTTCCCATTGCACCAGTAATAGTACCTCCATTGAATTTGCCTGCACCCTCACTCCCAAGTAGTTCTGTACCGCTTGTAGTTGATCAGGGTGCGGGGTCGAGGATTGTTACTCGTAATACTGTTCCTACAGAAAAGAAACAGGATTTGTTTGCATGGGCTAAGCATTGTATGGAGAGAGATGATCGAGCTAATGTTCTTGCCACACTTTCTAATATGGATAATTTTCCTGAGAAAAATGTTTTCATTGAAGGTTTAGGGATTCATTTATGTGTAATGTGGGGTAAATTAAATAATGCAGACCTCCCACAAGGGTTGAGGGACCTGAATACTTTAGCGTTTTCAAGAGACACTGTGGAGAAGGTACATGAGCATGTTGAGAGGATATTTGAGTATAGAAAGGAGTTGGAAAGGTTACGGAATGAGGATGACGAAGAAGAAAGTATGTATGTACAGAAAGGATTTCTTCCGTGTCGTAAATCGACATCTGAGGAGGCGCGAATTTGTACAAAAGATGCGATTAGATGGATTTCAGACATATCGATAACTCCAGTTGAGGTATATGACACATACAGTCAATATACACTAGAAATGCAGAGGAAAGTGATACAGGTAATGGTAGAGTACCTGCAGGATGAATGTTTAAAGAGAAAGGTTAGTTGTCCCACAGAGTTATTGAGCATTTATAAGAGAGCTTTTTCACTTGACACTTCTTCAACTGCTTTAGCGCTCGACTTAGCTCTGTTGCTTAGTAAGCGTTCGGAGTTGCCTGCATCTCAGTTGCCTATGAAAGAGGTTCCTCCGACATTTGTCCCAAAGGTTGAGATTCCTGCTAATGCTGCAGCAGGTACACCTGCTGTGGACATTCCTGCACATTATGTATCGCAGTTTGTTCACGTCCCGTTTTCACGACAGGAAGTGAATACTATTAGACAAACTATTCCTGACATTAGGAAAAATCCGACAGGGTTCTATAAAGAGATAGAGTCCGTTTTGCAGTCCTCAGTGTTTACCCTAGGCGACATTGATTTGCTATTCCCTGTACTCCTGCCTGTAGATTTGTGGAAACAAGTTAGAACTATAGACGATGTACCAGGGTTGGGAGATACATGGGCTAACATAGTTAGGCTTGATGGGGAAAGGCCAGCTGGTGAGAGACCACCTCAGGTGATACTAACTTTGCCTGACAGAATCATTGCAAAACTGAAAACTATAATCCCCGAAAAGAGAATTATTTGGGACAAGTTTACGGCCTGTGTCCAAGGAAAATCTGAGGGTGCTACCGAGTTCTTTAATCGGTTCGAACAGGTATTCTCGGATTTCAGTGGACAAGACTTAGGCACAGAGTCTGGGAAAAGATTATTTGTGGACAAATTTGTACGTGGATTGCCGCTTGACATCCAGTCACAAATTATGTCTTCTGAGAGCGCTTGGCAGGCGAAATCCCAATCAGAAGTACTGCACATGGCTCAGTACTACAAGAACCATGTCAATAATGAAAAAGATAGAGTCGAGAAGAGAAAAGGTGATTTGAAGACTAAAGTATTGTTACAGCAAATTGTTAGAGGCCCCAGAGGGGGTAGTTCGCAGATTAGAGGTCAGTATGTTCCACAAGGGAATGTGCCCTTGGGACCTGTGAATATTAACCAGTGTGCCTATTGTCGCCAGGAGGGTCCTTGGCGTGTACAATGCCCCGTCCTTCCACAGAGGTCGAATAACACATTTGGAAATATGGGTAGACGATCCAGAGGTCGCCCCGGTGTAGGGGGCCCTGGTAGAGGCCAGATTTTGCAGGATCCCCAACAACCTTTTTCACAGGATAATCAGACTTCGAGTGTGGATATTAGAAGCATATTTGATCATCCTTCTGCTGCATATCTATCTGAAGAGCTTCCTTTTGATGATATTTTGTTTCGTTAGGATTGCCCGAAGCAGGGTTTGGAACCTACACCTATTCCCGTTAATCAGAAAGGTCCCTATGTTGAAATGTTAGTGGGAAATAGGAAACATCCATTTTTGATAGACACTGGAGCACAGAAGTGCTCCATTGATCATTGTCGGGTTCCAAACATTCCACTGTCAGGGCAAACCAATGTTTCTGGAGGGTTTTCTGGCACACCAGTTGTTTGTCCGGTTTCTTCACCGGTACCTATTTCTTTGGGTCCCTTTATGGACCACTGTCCATTTCTCTTGACTTCGAATTGTGGAGAGAATTTGCTGGGGTTGAATCTGTTGAAGGAATTAAATGCGGTAATTCATTGTTCTTCTGATGGAGTGCGTTTGACGATTTCACCACAGCAATGTTCTGTTTCGCAATTCTTGACTAGACCTTTGCCACCAGAATTCAGTAATGTACCAGAGTGTTTGTGGGCAGTTGATGACAATGATGTCGGTGTTTTGCAGATTGAGCCTGTTAAAATAGTTTTGAAACATGGAATTAAGCTGCCCCGTATTCCACAGTATAAGATCTCAGTTGAAGGCGAGCGAGCTTTGAAGAGCATTGTTTCCGATTTTGTGCATCGTGGGGTGATTGAGGAGATTGCAGGAAGTTTGTGCAATAGTCCGATTTTACCCGTGTACAAAAAAGGTGATAATGCAATTCCATTTCGTTTTATAATTGATTTACGTGCCATTAATAAAGTCGTCGCTCCGCAATTTCCAATTGTGCCTGATGTGACGACAATATTACCCATGATTCCAGCTACGGCTACTCACTTCAGTGTTGTGGACCTAAAGAATGCTTTCTTCAGTATTCCTATACATGAGGATAGTAGATACTTGTTCGCGTTCACCTTAGGGGGACGCTCATTCACATTTACTCGTGCACCTCAAGGTTATACTGAGAGTCCTAGTATTTATAGTAGGGCTTTGAAAGAGCAGCTTGATACCCTTGGATTGCCCCCTACTTGTACGTTGCTTCAATATGTTGATGATTTGCTTTTAGCCGCTGACTCTGAGAGCTCTTGTAAAGAGGGCACTGTGTTGTTGCTCATCCATCTAGCTAAGCATGGTCACAAAGCTTCGCTTAAAAAGTTTCAATATTGTTGCCAGGAGGTCGCCTATTTAGGCTATCTCCTGTCAAAGGAGGGAAGAAGATTGACACCTGAAAGAATAAAACACATTTCTGGCATGTCTGTCCCAAATACACAAAAGGAAGTTAGAGCCTTGATAGGTATGGCTTCTTACTGTAGGTTATGGATCCCAAACTTCTCACTAGTGATAAAACTGATGTTGGCCTTGATGAAGAAGGGTATTTCTTCGCCATTGCCATGGAATACGGAGCATCAAGATTCATTCGAGTTGCTCAAGACTGCATTATGTTTGGCGCCAGTTTTGGGCACACCGAACTATGAGAAGGCCTTTGTGTTGTTTGTGCATGAATGTGATGGATGTGCTTTGGCTGTATTAACACAGGAACATGGAGGGAAGAATAGGCCATGCGGTTACTACTCTTCCGCCCTTGATCCTGTTGCATGCACTTTGCCAAGATTTTTGCGCGCTGTCGCTGCTGCTGCTGCATCTGTAAAACAGAGTGAGGGAATGGTCCTAGGCCATGATTTAACCCTGATGGTGCCTCACACTGTAGATATTCTATTGAACAAAACCCAAACGCAACACCTCACTTCCGCACGACTGACAAGATATGAATTAATCTTGTTTGCTCCCCATATTCAAATTAGGAGGTGCTGCGTTCTTAATCCGGCTGAACTCCTACCTTTCCCGCAAAATACTGTTTGCGGTGACGAAGAGTCACATGACTGCCTGTATACTACTGAACAAGATACAAAAGGCAGAGTTGATTTGAGGGACACTCCTTTGGATAACCCACAAGGGGAGCTGTTTTGTGATGGCTCCTGCTTCAAACTACTGGATGGTACATCCACAGCTGCTTATGCAGTCACTACATTGAGTACAGTTGTGGAGACCAAGAGAATTACGCATAACTCTGCGCAGGCCGCAGAGATTATAGCATTGACTCGAGCTTGTGAGCTTTCCGAAGGGCTAACAGTAAACCTATATACTGATAGCCAGTATTCCTTTGGGGTGGCTCACAACTTTGGGAGACTTTGGTCAGAGAGAGGGTTTTTAACTTCGCATGGCACCAAGATCCAACATGGCTCCCTGATAGTACAATTGCTTTCAGCGCTTGCGCTCCCTAGTCAGTTAGCAATCATTAAGTGCGCAGCACATCGCAAGATTATAGATGATGTAGGGAAAGGGAATGCTTTCGCTGATCAAATAGCTAGACAAACTGCCTCTGATCTCTTCACGGAGATGTATGTTTCAAGGGAGACTGTAGATGCCTATGCAATGGATGAGGGTGTTGGGTCTGTATGGGATATCCAAGCCGATGCCACATTAGAAGAATCCAAGAGGTGGGCTGAGGGCTTGGGGAAACTCGATGATGATGGGTGTTGGGTGTACATGGTTGAAGGGAAATGGTTGCTTCCTAATGCCTATATAGTAATGATGGTTACCATGGCACACGGTCACACACATGTGTGCGCTCAACAGATCACGAGAATGTTAGAGAAAGTCTGGGTAAATGATAAGATTTCAAAAATTGCCCAGCATTATGTCCAAAATTGCATGGTTTGCCTACAACACAATGGCCCTCATTACGACCCTGGCGGAAAGTGACTGACCGGACCGCCACAGCGTAAATAGCGTTTCCGCCATTGCACGAAGGAGCAAAGTGCGGCCCATTCCGACCCATCGGGCACGAGCACCACGGCATGGCGGAAGTGCAAAGTCCGCGATGGCGGAAATGACCCCAAAACGGCCCACACCGCCGCCGTACGGCGCCCTAGGTGCAATACCGCCACCCATCACAGCGGACACCGCAGTGTGCGCCTACCGGAAAGTACGGTGACCGTAAATATACGGAAACGGAAGTAAAAACATGGGCCCGAAACGGGAAACATCCCGCCGTACACCTATAAAACCACTAAAACCACACAACCACCAAAAACACTACCCTGAGACACACCCCAACCCGTCATCCACCCTAGCGAAACCAAGAAAAATGGGAAAAGTAGCGAAGAAAGCGTGCGACCGCAAGCGGCAGGTCCACTTCTCCCGTGAGGAACTCACCGTGCTAACAGAGACCCTCCAGGAGAATGCTGCCGTCGTCTTCTCCACGCAAATGACCAGGACGGCACTTGCAAACAAGAAGGCCATATGGGCTCTGGTGGCACAGCGGGTAAGTGCGGTGGGGACCGCACCCCGCACCCCACAGCAATGCCGAAAGCGATGGGACGACCTGCGGATACGCGTCCGCAGCATACTCTCTGCCAACCGCAACATTGCCACAGCCACCGGGGGAGGTCCTGAATCACCCATCAAGTTGACCCCCTGGGAAGAAATCTGTGCCTCCACCATCGGAATGGAGAGCATAGAGGGAGTCGGAGGGATGGAGAAAGGAGTGCAGACATCCGAAGATTCAGGTAGGTGGGCCAGATAAAACAATGCCAAATCCACAAAGTCCATCCATGTGAAGTACCATGTGTCCACATAGTGCAACAGAAACACATGTCCAGGAGAACGTCCACACACATCGGCCTGATAGCGCACGTTAAAACCCACAATAAATACATAAATAATTAAAAAACCCTAAAACACGCACTACACGTGCAGCAGGCACACCCTAACTGCAGGCTGCCAAACAACTGCACCCTCACTACACACACAAATGAAAGCACCTCCAAGGCCCCGACCCAAATCACCCTCAGGTACCACCCCAATGCATGTGATACAATGCCATTCCAATTCCCACAGACCCATCAATAACCCTCGCCCTCCTTTACTCCACCACAGGGTCCGATCCAAACGACGAGCATCAGGACACCCCTACCAGCACACCTGCAAAGAGGGCCAAGACCAACAGCCAAAGATCCTCCACCTCAGCTGCACGCATCAAGACACGGCAGCAGCACAAATCAGGTGGCAGCACAGAGGAGGGAACATCAACAGGCACCCCAGCAGCCAGCATGCCCACAACACCACCACCACAGGTCCCCCCAACGGATGCCACAGAAGGCACTGCCTCTGGTGGCAGCAGCACCATAGGTGACACCCCATTGATGGCAGCATGCTCCGACACAGAAGACGGGGATGTCGAAGTCAGATCCATCCATGACCTGTCCCAATCCCCCTGTCTGTCCCATCCCGTACAACATGAGGATGCCACGCAGGGGCACCCACAAGACGACGACTGGCCATCCCCCACAAGCCCTGTGGCAAGGCAACATGAGGTCCACAGCCCCTCTGTGACACCCCCGCAAATGGCCATGGCCCAGCAGAGGCAACAGTCCCTCGACCAGTTAATCGTGCAACAGCAGCAACTGGCCACGCTCCTCAAGGACCATGCCGATGAATGTGGGGGCACTAAGGCAGACATAGAAACATCAACTGAGACACTTAGGGCAGAAATGGAGAGAGGTACAGAGACACTAAGGGCACAAATGGAGAGAAGCACCGAGAGCCTGAGGGGGGAACTGCATGCGACGTCCAAGGACGTATGTGCCGAACTTGCCGCAGTGCGCCGTGTGCTCACTGAGCTCTCGCAAACCCTTAGGGACATGCATGGACGTGAGCAGGCAGAGACATCATCCGTTGCAAGTTCCGTCCAGGGCAGCCCCCAACGTAGATCTGGGAGGAACCTGCGCTCCACAGGCAGGGGTGCCCCTGATACCCGCAGAGGGGGCTTGCAATAGCGACTGCCCACTGACAATGAGCATCTTTGGACACTGGTGTTCGGGGGGGAGGTAGGAGGGTGGAGGGGGTGTGTTGGGCTCACTTGGGTGGCGGGTCGATAGGGTGTACAACATGATATCACATATGCCATAAACAGTGCACGATCAACCAATGAGATGTGTGGACATTGATCTTTGTGTACTAGGCCATCATAGGCGTACAGTCCATATTGTGCATGTCCCAGACACACACAGTGCCACGAGTCCCGTGTCCATGTATCAGCCACCAGGCGTGAGTGCTAGAAGCATACATCAATGAGATGCTGACGAATGTCACGGCCCTCCGGTGCCTCGCAGACTCCTTGAGGTGCTGCCACATCCCCACCCTCATCATGACCATCATCAGGTGCTTGCAGTTCTGCGTCAGGGGGCATGGGCACATTTCTACGTACGCACATGTTGTGGAGCATGACACATGCCATCACCATCTTTGCAACCTTCTCATGGCGGTACAGGAGTGCCCCGCCAGACCTGCTGAGGCAGCGGAAACGACCCTTCAGTAGGCCGAATGCCTGTTCAATGACTACACGGGTACGTGAGTGGGCATGGTTGTAGTCCTCCTCATGCTGGTCCCGTGGGTTCCGGACTGGTGTGAGGAGCCATCTCTTCAGTGGATATCCAGCATCACCTGTATGTGGACGATAAACGTATGATGTGGAATGCCATTGCTACGTACGCACACCCCCCCCACCCCTTCCTGCCAGGTCATTGCCGAATCACATACCCCACATTATCATGCATGTAATGAGACTCACCGAGTAGCCAGGATCTGTTCCCTGCGTGTCGCTCCATGTAGCGTGGTATTGTAGAGTTCCTCAAGACCATAGAATCATGGGTTGATCCAGGGAATCGGGCACAACAATGTGTAATGATCCTGTTGGAGTCACACACCATTTGTACATTCAGGGAATGAAATTGTTTTCGGTTGCGGTACTGGGCCTCCATGGCATGTGGGACGACCAATTCCACATGGGTGCAGTCGATGGCACCAATGCAACCCGGTATGCCGGCAAGTGCATGGAATCCCACTTTTGTGTTGGTAATTTCCTGCTCCGAGCGTGGTAGAGAGATGTAGTCGTCTGCGTGCTGCAGGAGGGCATCGAGCACTTGCAATAGTGTCCGTGAGAACAGTGGCTGAGAAATGCCATGCAACTGTCCGACTGTGTGCTGGTAGGTGCCTGTGGCCAGGAAGTGTAGTACAGACACCACCTTCAGTAGGGGTGGGATGGCGGTTGGGCTATCTATCATGCTGACAAGGTCAGCCTGTGTCATGTCCACAATGGCGGCTATGGTGTCCCGGTCCAGACGGTAGAGGGTGTGGATCTGCTCATCAGTGAGGTTGAACGGATGTGCTCGGAGGCGTGGGATTGCGGGCTGCCTGCGTGGTGGTGGTGGCTGTGCTGGCGGCCCTTGCTGGCCCTGCCTTGGCCTCCTCCTCCTCCTGCGTCTCCTCCGTGCGGCCGGTTGTAGTTGGTGTTCGTCTTCTTCTTGGAGTTGGAGTACTTGCAGTGCTATCAGGTCCCCCAGGGCCAACATCGCGAGTCCTGCCGGTAGCATTTCGGTGTGGTTGTGGGAGGAGACTGGGTGTGCAATTTATGTGTTTTCAGGCTGTATGGCCTCCACCTGTGGTGATTCATTCCACCTGTGCAAACTGCTCTCCCCTTTGGCCGAGCATGTCCCGCACACAACGCTGCAATTCGAGGAATGGCATCTTGCTATTGCAATCATGTATTTGTACCCGATGGCCGTGTAACATTGGTTGATATGTTCATTCTGCTGTGGTCCCATTGTTTCACGTACTATCTGTGCAGTCGCGAACAGACTTGTGAAGGGTCAGTGGTACGTAGTACTCGAGTAACGGTGGGCCCTCATGCATCACTGTACCGAGTTGCAACGACGGGCGGGGCGTCCCATTTGTGGGTGAAGGCAGTTGCCATTTTCACACACAGCCGCACTAGATGGATTAATTAGTGATTTCAAACGGCCACAGATGCCTCTTCGACGTGATGTTGCAAATGAGGAATTCGAAGGGCGGCGCTTTCGGTTTTCAGCTAGCGGCGAGGAAATGCCCACAGGTCTGACTGCAAATATAACGTTCTATTGTTCAATGTCCTTGAGACAGGGGCCATGGCGAGGATGCAATGATTGATATGAATGGTTTGGGATGCGCAATAGCGACGTGGGCGATGAGGCCGGACGTTCCCAAATACATGTTACTTCACTACACTGGAATTACGGGCTGGGGCACTGTGGATTTTGCAGGCTGCATAACGCACAGACTCAATGGATATTTCTAATGTTATGTGAGTAAATATTCAGGCGTTTTAATCCCGGGATGAGGGAATGATGAATGGATGCATGGGCAGGTGATTTGATACAGAGTTTGCCATGTACAGGGCTTCTTGGAATCTATCCGCCTCCCCTGCGCTATGTGATGCAGGGCTGCCATAGTGGGACCATCGTCTATCTGGCCTTGTTGAGCCCTCCCTGTCTCGACGCGCCCTCAGACACTTGTGTCCATGCACGTTACCAATCCCATCTGATGGATTCTGTTTTGACAGACGCATGCACAGGTACACTCGTTTGTGATGGTGTTTACACCTCGATATAGATAGTTATGAGTCGCAAGTGGTTTTTGGGTGGTGATGATCCTTTGGAGTGGGCTAGCATGCATATGGCTGTGGATTTAGTGTGATCATTGAAGTGAGTTGTTCGAATGTAGTTCTGATGGGCATTCTATTCTTTTTCTTTTCTTTTGGTTGACAGGTATCTCCTCCCCTTTTGCCACTGCCATCTGTATGCCACTCCTGCAGATGGCTTTTACTCCCGACACCTGCTGCTTCGTGTTAATCAGTGGAGCAGCATTACGATCTTATGGGACGATCGCCAATGGGCCACATGCCCTTACGCAGTACTGGTGGCTCGGAGCAACATTTCGGCCTTTCAGCTGGACTAGTGCCTCCCCATTGGGATGGCCCTGCGGTTCTGTGCGCTTCCATGTTGCCTTTTCGTACGTGAATGTGGCTCTGTGTACCATGATGGAACAGGGCGTCACACAAGTAGTAGCTGGTCATTTCTTGCGGATGCAGCCCACAATGGTGAAATGTGTTTTGGAGTTCATGGCCTAATGGCTGTATGGGCTTGGTGATTTTGTTGTGCATTAAATTTCTATTATGATTTGGCCCGTGTAGCGTTCTTCTTTGCAAGTGATGTGGCATATTCCTATTTGGGGAGCGATGTATTGTGAGGAGATCTGCATTGGGTTCCAGCTTCGGAGTTTAGTTGCGTGGTACTGTACTGGGCGCGTTTGCCTACGAAGCCCAGTGAGGTCAGGGATGGGGGCTGCCAATATGACTGTTTGAATGTTGTCATGCTCAGGGGCGGGGGATTGGGTTTTGTGTAACAGATGCCGGTCAGCCAGGTGGACTGGTGGAATGATGTGATTTTCGGAATGTTGCTGGTCACAGGTGCCTGTGTTTGCGTGCGTTTCGGGGGGGGGGACTGTGGTCATGTCCATTGGATTGGCTTCTGTATTCGTGCCATCTGTGCCCTGCAGCTCCCATTGGCCCCTCTTGTGTTTCTTTTGTTCGTTGGCATGCATGGGTGACTTGTACATTTCACTGGTTGCATTGTGACTTCATTGCACCTACGGGGAGTTGTACTTTGTGGGCAGGGAGCGGTGTACAGGCACTCAGTGGGGCCGTTTACGGTTGATTCGCGATGCCGTACTTCTCACCATGGCGGAATGGTACATTCCGCCATGCTTGATGGCGTTAGGTACATGTCCGCTAGGGTCGGAATTGGCGTACCCTTGCGCCATGGTGGTGTTTACGGTTTGGCATGGCGCGCGCGCGCGTGCTTGGTGCAGTTAGCGTTGGCGTTCACTACGGTGTCGCTAATGGCTTCGTACTTTGCGGTGACGGGTCATAGTCGCACCGAGCGCTATTCGATGGCGGTATTGCATTTCCGCCATCGTTTTCCGAATTCCGCCAGGGTCGTAATGAGGGCCAATGTGGGAAAGGGGACAGCAACTCCAAGAGGTAGCTTTGGGCCTCCTTCTGTCCCGTTTGAAGTGATTCACTTTGACTTTATTGAAATGGAGCAATGTAACAATCTAAAATATGTCCTTGTGGTCATTTGCGCCTTCAGTAAGTGGGTCGAGGCTTTCCCTGTAAAAGACGCTACAGCAATGAACACTGCAAAGACCATGTTAAAGGAATTCTTCCCACGGTTCGGTTTGCCGAGAGTTATCTGGTCGGATAATGGTCCGCATTTTATTGCTGCTGTAATTCTACAGATATGTACGGCATTTCAAATTGACAAACGATTCCATTCGGCCAGACATGCTCAGAGCGCCGGATTAGTGGAAAGACACAATGGTATCATAAAAAACAAGCTCGCAAAAACGTGTGCCGGCACCAAATTAAAATGGCCGGACGCCTTACCGATCGTGTTACTAGCCATGCGTACAACCCCTCAAACTAAGACTGGGCTCTCTTCATTTGAGGTGGTAATGGGGAGACCTGCCAATATCTGGGGTCTTCCGAAGCCTAGGGCATTGAGGAATGTAGAAAATGTATTGCTTTCAGACTATTGTAGCCAGTTGACTAAAAACCTGTATTTCATTTATCACCAGGTACGAGACGCTTTACCCACGCGATACGAGGGCCCAGGCTACAGTATACAACCTGGAAGTTGGGTTTTGGTCAAATCCTTTGACCGATCTTCCTGCCTTGCACCTCAGTGGCGGGGCCCGTTCCAGGTCCTGCTGGTCACCCAAACAGCGGTGCGTGTCGCAGGCCAGAAGCATTGGATCCATGCGACGCATGTCAAGAAACTTCCTCACCCAGTGCCACACGTTACAGAAGAAACAGAACCCCTCGCTAACGCTGCAACCAATGATCCCAAATCAGTGAGTAGCACTGAGAGTGCGTCAGAGAATCTTTCTGAGCCCGTAAGGCTTGGGGAAGCTGCCATTTTGTCTCCGCACTCTCCGAAAATTTTGCTCCCGGAAATTGCTGTTCCAACTTCACTTGCCTCTGATACGTTGCTTCCAACGGGAAGTGACGACATCTTGTTCTCGGATCAAACAATACCAGGCACAACAAGATACAACTTCTGGCCACGAAGATAGACATACGGCACGGTTTTGCTGTGCATCTGATAGACATACGGCACGGTTCGGCTGTGCATTCAAGGAAGGAAAGGATCATCAAGGGCTTGCTTTTGCCCAAAAAAGTTGAGGAAGGGGATTCTGTTGGCTAAGGGTTGTGGAAGGACTAAGAAGCCGTGCGACCGTAGTGTCGCCAGCAACGAACATTGGGGTCGTCAATTGAAAATCTACAATGCCTGCTACCGCTGCTGCTCGTATTGGACTTATAAATAAGGGGGTGACCAACTCGGACAATGAACAATGTGCCTGGGCCCCGAAAACGTATTGCTGTGTTTTTATGATAATATTTGGTTTTATAATAGTCACTGTCTTAGGCCTTTGGTATTTCGAAGAAACTCATCCTTTAGAGTCTTTGCTGCCAACTGAAATTGTACCCACTGTTCCTACAGCTTTTGTACATTTGCATACTCTGTCACCTAGGGACTCACAGCATAGACAGAAGTATCACAATAATACCTTGTTGCTTATAATGAATGCAACACATGCCATTTTTAATAAGACTAATTGTTGGGTCTTCTCACATTTACCGCAACATGGGGATAAGGGGCTAGGTTGGTATATTCACCCTTTACCTTTGACAACTGCTTGTTATGCTTCACTTAGAGCACTGTTCTTTGGCCGAGGGAACGATAGCATCTCGGGGAACTTTGATGGAACTAATTTGAATAGTTTCGAGAAACGTGTTCTGACTCCCCTGGGATGCTCGCTTTTTGCAAATAGGAGTAAGCTCAATATTGCTTCTATTAGGCCTTCTGATAGACTGTCTCGTCCTTTCCAATCTTTGATTTCCTTTAAAATGGATCCGATAGGCAATAAGGATGCCGTGCCTCCTTCTTACACTGTTAACCACAGCCCCGATTCAGTTTCTTTCTGCATATAGAGGAATGGCACTCGGTCAATTGGAGATTTTAAAGGTTGTGCCAACGTTGCAAATTTGACTGGGGAAGACAGACCTTTGTATGTAGGCGAACCTGTCTATTTTGTTTGTGGTAATGTAGCATTTCCATGGTTGCCCAGGGATTGGCAGGGAACTTGTTATCTAGGAATCCTGTTACCTGGGGTGTTTATAGCAAGTACTGTAGAGGTTTCGAAGGCTCGTCCACGGCGGGACGAGAATGGTACACTCCAGCACAGGATTTAGGAGATGTAGCGAAATCATTCCTTCCATTCTTTGGGCAGATAGCGAATTCCGAGGATATCAGGAAACTAGCGAGAGTACTGGAGAGAACCATCAACCGGACCACAGATATACTCTATAATATGACTTTAGAGCAGAAAGCGATCAGATTGGTAGCGCTTCAGAACCGGATGGCATTAGATGTCATTCTGGCTGAACGTGGTGGAGTATGTAAACTAGTGGGGTCCGCTTGCTGTGTTTTCGTACTGGATTCCTCCCCAACTATTTTTAAGGCAATACAGAATCTGCACATTCTTAGTTCAGAAGTGCATGTTCCCGAGGGAAATTGGGATCTTAGCGCTTGGTTCTGGGACTTCTTGCGGTCTTGGGGTTGGAAAGTGCTTTCAGTCTTGCTGATTATTTTGGGAATTCTGCTATTTCTTTGTTGTTGTATTCAATGTCTACCAAGTATATGTTCAATGCTAGGGGGATGTTGCGCTCAGGTGATAGGTACAATAGGACATAAAGTGTATGCCCCGGATAAAACCTCTAAGAAGTATGTACTGAAAGAGATCTTAGTAAAAGATCTAATGGCGATAGATATTTCTGACAGCTATTCAGGGTGTATGGACGATGACACATGGAGTTATTTGCAGGGAGATCAGAAGTAGTTTAGCACTTGGCATAGGCCAAAAGGAGGGTTTGTCAAACTAGAAATTATATCATGCCTCCTATTGCTATGAATATATGTATATTGGCCTACGCCAAGCTGCTAACAAGCTGCTTATAAACTACATTCGAATAAACTCGCATTGCAAGGTCCTGACCTTAGAATCTATATAAACGGCCATTTTGGGTCAAGCCGCCATTTTAGGTTTTCTTGCTCTATAAAGTCACCATGTGAGCTAAAATGGTAGCCTATGTTATTCAGAACAGAACTTGATTGTCATGACCTCTGTACAGCTAATGTATAACTTGCCTGCAGGCCACTTGTTAGGGTCATGAGCTGAGACCTTGTCCTTCTGCTGACCTGTGTGCAATGGATTACCTGTATCACCGAAACTGATCTATAATTGAATGAGAACACCTGCTTAACTATATTGTATAAACTAAGTCCCGCATTGTAATGTTAGGCCTAGAGCATACATTATTACCATTTCTTCTTGTTAATGTATAAACCTAATATGAACTAGATTTGACCTGGCAAGGGACCCTAGAGCAGTAACTTATTTATGGAATGGTTAACCTGCAGAAAGGCTGGACAACAGGCTGGAGAAATGTATAAAAGCCTGACTGTTTCAATGAATATTTGCACTCACTGAGCACACCGAACCACGCCGGAGTTCGCTGTGTTGTACTGAGGGTCGATAGCTATCTGAATTTTGTTCTGTTCTTTTGTAACTGGATTCAGTATAAAATAAAGTACTTTGTATGTTCATTTGTAACCTTTGTTTGGTTTGTTTCCTTTTTGGTTACCCTGCCTAATATTATTTCCTTGTTTTCACACTTGTACTCATGGTGGCCCTGAATCATTCTATTCCCATCTTCATCTTGTATCCTGGCTTGCAACATTATGTGTTACTACTGACTTCTGCAATTGTATTCACTCTCCACTCTTGCTTCTCCACTCTTTTTGACTGCTTACTCTCTGTTCTCTCCTCCTTTCCCTTCTCCCTTTTCCTATCTCCTCCCCTTACTTTCTTCTATGCACTTACTCTATCAGAATTGTCCCTGGACCTAATATGATAGCAACCTCGTTTGTTTCCTCCACCCTCCCATTACTGTTTTTTTTCCTCCCCACCACCCCTTCAGCACTATCTGAAATATCGTCAGGCCTAGTATGATAGTTGCTTGTTTTGTTCCTCCCCTCCCTTTCTGCACCCCTCTCCCTCGCCTTTTGTTTTTCTCCGGCTCTACCAGAAATGTCATCAGGCCTAGTACGGTAGTTGCCTGTCTGTTTCCATTTCCTTCCCACTCTCCCCCTCTCTTCCTTATCTATGTCTTAGCTCTTGCACTATCTGAAATGTCGTCAGGCCGAGTACGATAGTTAATTTCACATCCTTACTGTTCATGGCCTGTAAGAATGTGGTTGTATTTTCCCTTGTTCCCTCCCTTGCCTTGAAGCGCTTTGAAACACATTGTGTATAGGCGCTATATAAATAAACGATCATATATCATATAAATCCGAACTACTGCTTGCACTTCAACCAGCTCATTGCTGCATTGTGTCCTAGCTGCTCCTGTCGCTTACTAGGCCCAAAGCTACTTCTCAACATCGTGACCCGAACCACTGAAGAGTAACAAACCAACTCTAATCAGAGGTTACAAACATGGCTCAATCCAGCTATCCCTCAAACAGACACTTCACTCACCACCGTTGATGACCAACGTCAGCCTTTTCGAACCGCTCAGCATCACGCATCATCCCCTCTCAGCAGCTAGAAGCCAGACTCAGCCTTGCCCAACTGCAAAGCGATCCTGGCACCACCCCAACCTACATCGCTGAGAGCCCACCTTCTACCACACAGATCAGCAGTATTAACCCCTACTCAATGCTCACTTGTTGCTTGGGCCCACACGATCCAACATGCCCGAACTGAGCCTGATCTGCTTGCATCTACGTTCGACACTGGGTTCGACATCCATCAACCTACCAAGAAACAAAGCTAGTTACTGTTGACCCCAAACTGCTCCTTCGTCCACTGGGAACCTAGAGCCTCGTTAGGTCACCTCCGAACCTTCTTTCACCCAAAGTTAAATCCTTTTTCGTGGTTGGTATTTTGCCTATCACCCACATATTCACACTCAGAGTACTACTTTCTTCAGTTTGCTGTATTTTCTATGTCTTTCTACATGGATGGGGTTTGTACAGTGTTTTCTATGTAGTTACCTTGAAGATGGCGTGGTTTATTAAAGTATATCTATTTTTATAGAACCTTGATTGGACATTACCTTTATTTTGGACTGGTATGCTTTTCTGTTTGGTGCGCTACTGAATTATATTCACACCCCTGGTAGGAGCAATAGCCTTCCCTTGGCTCAAGTTCCCACAAAAGCGAAGGAGGTATATCTCTTAACTGTGCCTGTTTTTAATTATGATTGCATTGGGTCTTGGTTTGTAGACGCGTGAGGGCTGAGTGGGCATTTGTATCCCCTACTCATTCTTGCACTCCTGGAGAGCAGAATCCAAATCATCACAATTGCCTCCTGTTCATTTAGATCCACCTGTTTATTGGTTTGTAAATCAGTAAGAATTATATTTGCCTGCATGTGCAGGGTAGTAATACCTCCCAAGAAATGTTGCTAATGGTACCAGCAGTTTTACCACAGACGGGGATACCTACATTCCCCAATGAACTCCAATGTGACTTCAAAAGGGGGAATAACAACGTCTCCTAATCAGGGAGAGATGCCTCCTTTAACAACATTGATGGATGTATGAGACTTCTTGTTTCACAGTTATGGACTCGAAAGTGGGGTACTTTCATTTGCCATCCTCTAGGGAGTGGAATACACTGGCAATCTGTTTGAGAAAGCCAGCATTTTAGAGAATTTATGAAAACCTTCCCCTTCCCTGATGTGCCTGAGAGCAGAACCACGCCTCTTACACAGTGACCGCTGTGCCCAATGAAAACTCACAACAGTGCCTCTGACCAAACAACCTTTAAGGATCATTTTTCATTAACTTGCATTAGTGTTTTATTTAATGTATGCCTCATGTTGTATTGTAAATGGTTAATCTCTTAAAAAAACAATGAACCGTGTTACTGAGATACATGCTAAACATGCATTTCTTCAGGTAAAGTGTGCCTAACCCTACCAGAGCCATGTCTCAAGTGCAATTGTACGGAGAATACATGGGTCTGCGCTGCCTCAATGGTCGAAGGCCATAGAAGGTATAACAGAGAAAGACTACATGAAACTGACGCGAGGGGCCTCTGTCCCTAAAGGGAAAGAGGGGCGTCCCAGCACCAGCCGCCGCCCCCAGTTTATACATATCAATGTTTTTAACACGTGGACATGCATCTCATACATCTCGCATACAAACAGACACATGCCTTGCTTATTTGTCTAAATAAAGTATTGCATATGTCTTACTAAGTGTATACATGCACATGTCTTACTATTTTATATATTTTACTAAGTACATGTCTTCATACGCATATGTTTTACTGTCTAAATAATGTATTGCATGCGTCTTATTATATGTCTGGATATGCATATATATATATGCATGTCGTTCTGACTTTAAAGGAATCATTTTCTTGGGCTTGTTTAAGTAGCATGATTTGCGTCGTCTGTGATGTGCAACCATAGATACCATTTAAGACGTGTAAGAACTGAAATAATTTCGGAAATATCCAGGAAGTACATTGACATTTTTCGAATTAGCTCATTAGCTCACTGGGGTATCATAAGAGGTCACTTAATCACATTGTATGCAATACAAACCGTGTGTGAATCCATTTAATTAGATACCAATTAGTAATTAAAAAAAATAGGGTTCATTTAATAATTTGATTGTTGATCTGAAGTGGTGTTTAAAGAAACATCAGCCTCATTCTAAACTTGCCGGATTAAGACAAAATGTGGCTGTATCGAAATTACTGCCACTCTTAACACTCTGCCAAATGGTAAAAAAAATCTGAATCACTTGGCTGGTGGGTTTTCCTGCAAATTCCCACCAAAACCGGGAGGATCGCTCATAGGCAGAATAAGCGTCCACAAGAAATTCTCTTACCAATGGCCTGATCTGAGCTGAATGAATGGGTACTAACACCATGTGACCACAGTCATAATTGGGTGAATTTACAGCCAAACCGAGTTGCAGCAATGATCAATGATTTTGGTGAAATTTCCATCGGAAATACCGCCAAACTTGTTTTGCGGACCATTGTGTTTGAGGAGAGGGGAGGGAAAGGTGGGAGGAGAAATTATAACTTTTCCTGATGGTGATCACACAAGAGAATTAGCCCTTAAGAAGTATGCGTGTTATGCATCAATGAGGCGTTTTTCAGGAATTGTGATGTGTGTATTTGGAGTACATTGTATGTTATTCCATTTTCATTTGCGACCGAAAAAATCAATTTTTTATTGAAGTGTGTGTCGTTTTTGTGATTGTGTACTTGACATTTGTCAATGATACAGGAGTCTTGGTAAAATGTTGAGTTTGCATCTTGCGCACAAGTTAGATTTGCTGCACACTACAAACTATTCTTGGTATCCCCGATGTAGATCCTGATTGTTTTTGATGAGTTGCATTTTGCTCTTGGTCAACAATCCTAATTTTGTTCTTGTATCAAGCTCCGCAAAGTGCTTTAAAACTCAAGTTAGTTAACAATTGTACACAACTAGAATCACATCATGTATGAAATTGCAGCATGATCTATTATGGAAACATTGGGCCTCATTACGAGTCCGGCGGTAACCAAGCCGGAAAAACCGACAGGTTACCGCGGGACTCGTATTACCATTCCACCTCCGTGATTCCCGGAATTACCGGAGCATTATGACCCTGGTGACCCGGGAATTCCAGAGGTGGAATTGTGTAAGTCCCCACTCCCATGGAGTCCTATAGGACTCCATGGGATGGAAACACTGGTTCCGTCTATGACGGAGCCGGTGTTTCCATTTCCGCCTGCAGGCGGGTGGTGTTAAACACGCCAGGTCAGACCTGGCAGGAGTAACACCTCCCACCTGCAGGACTCTTTATCAGCCAGTCATTTACCGGTTTTACCACCACCGTTCTTTCCGGACCGGCAGGGTGGTAATGAGGCCCGTTGAGTGATTCTGGTATGGAAGTGGTGGGGATGGCCAGACACCCACTAATCAAGGAGCCAAGACGTGTCCTTATCTGAAGCCTCAAAGCACAGAGTATGCTGAACGGGGTGTCGTAAAAATGAAAAGGCTTCCAACGTTATCTGGGCTCTGTTGTAACAATGTTCAACAGGTCTTGAGAACAAGTACTGAACGTCTACAGGTTGGATCTAATGTCAGGCATCGTTTTTTAACTGCTGTAAATATAGTAGTTATCCATTCCATGCCATTTACCATTGTAGTGGTCTCCCTGTGCAGAGGGGTGTCCGTAAAAAAGTGCCCCCACATGTACAATCAGGTGTCAATTGAAACCCTGAAACGTCATTTGCCCTGTGGCTCTGCTACATGTTAGATGTACGGCCGCCAGCATTTCAGCACCAAAGGGCTCTCTCAGGTCCATAATTTATTATTTTATTTTATTGCTTATAGTGTTTTGGCTAATTATTGTTCTATTGCCGGTGGCTCATGGATGCCAACAATATTGGAACAAGTTACTGCAAGGCAACTTCAATCGTTTATAGAAACTTTCAATCTGTTTTTGTCGAGGACTGCCTTGGTTGCAGTTCTCGTGATATTTTGTTAAATTCTGATGCTCGAAATCTTACACTGCTGGCTATGCTCGATCTCTTTTCACTGCATTTGATAGGGTTAAACATGATACCTTGCTTTGCATATTATCTCATAGTTTGGAGTATCAGACCTGGTGAGTACATGTTTTCAGTCCTTCCTATCTAACTAACACATTGCTGCCCTGTTTTCCCCTCCCCTCTCCCTTGCAATTCCCCCCTCCCTTTCCCCTTGCACTGTTCGTTCTCACACTTGCACGATCTGAATGACCCAAGGCCTAGTAAGATCGTTTGTCTTGTCCTCCCTCTGTCTTCCCTCCCTTGTGGCACCTAGAAACGCTTTTGTACAGGTGCGTTATAAATGACTTATCATATCATATTATATCATAAAGGGCCCGATTCATGGGATTTTCTGCCATAGTTCAAAGTGACTTTACAATGCTGAAAAGTGACTTTGCACTGCCGACACTAACACTGTTCCATGAATCAGGGTGGAGCAGTGTGAAGTGTATTTTTGCATTGCAAAAAGACTTTGCACAGCAAAAAGACACTTTCACTGTTCCGTGAATCAGGGTGTTTGTTGTCAGTGGAAAGTGACTTTGCACAGCAAAAAGACACTTTGCACTATTCCATGAATCAGGGTGTTTGTTAGTGCAAAGTCACTTTGCACCAGTGAAAAGTACTTTGCGCTGTGCCAAATATTCCATGAATCAGGCCCTGTGACTTTCAAATCCGTACTACAGAAGGTATTTACAGGATGGAGGAAAGGTGCATTCCGAATTAGCTGCTCATTTCTTTAGCCTGTGTACATATCGCACCCTTTACACAAAGTGTTCCATTGTATATTTGGATGTTGCAAAACGTATAAGAGCACATGTTCTGTAAATGTGCAAATTGCCAGCAGGGGAACGCTTACCTTTGCACTTATGTGAAAATAGGTCTCCTCCGGACAATTTACCTCATTTACACTGCAGAGGGGAGTCTAAAGAGACAGTGGACGGCTCTTTACCCCTCTCGTTTGCACTCGTAGTGCAAAGAAAGTCAACATACTGTGAGCGTTATGTGGGACACTGATGCTGTGGATACTGAGGCCTGACTGCCAATGGCATCTGCATTTTAGCCTCCATGATGAATTAACTTGAATGCCCAGTTCTTGCGATGTATTTAATTCTTCATTCGATAACAAGCATCAGTAACGCTGCTACGCCTGTCTTTTGCGCCTTCATTCGTGCTTGGGGGACCTCGACGATGAGCACCATAATAGATAAGAAGATACAACTGTAGATATGCCCACACATCCTTTATTGAACACTTTCTTCACACCTTTTAGACATAGTGTAATGTTTCGATTGCAGTCTTCTGCTACACATTTTGTAAAATAGAGGTTTTTTTAACGTGAAAATCATGGATCGTTAGTGATTTTCAAAGCAATCAAAAAGTGCGGGTAGGGGTGCAGCGTGATATCTGCCTACCGTAGCTGGTGAACATTATGCAGCGATTGAAAAGGTTGATGTTCGACTACAAATGTCTTCTACGACGAATAGTTTGTATAATAAGTCTACAAGGTTCTACTGTCAATATGCTTTTGCTGTACTGTTTGTATATGCATATGTGCTTTCACTTACTGAGGTTAAAATAAAAATATGAAAACTTAAAAAAACAGTTATAAAAAAAAAAGATTGCTGTTGTCCTCCTCTACTGTGGCAATACACATTTTCAATAACGTATACCGTTCTTACTGAAGACCAATTTTGAATGTGAAACTCAACCTTTGCTATCAAATCAATGTACTTCTCTTTCTACGGCCCGTGGCGGATTCCTCTGCTCACAGATCTGTCCTCATTGGGAGGTACTGTAATAACTAGCCGTCCCTCATTGGTCAGCTCATTGCTTGGCAACATCTGCGTTTGCGCGCGACACTGTTGATGTTTGTGGTCAGGCCTAACTGCCAATGGCCTCTGTATTGTAGCCTTCATAATTCATGTTTAATGCTTGACTTGAGCAGCCAACAGATGAGTCAATATTCAATAATTCACTAATTAACTTAAATGCCTCGTTCTTGCGATTAATTTAATTCTTCATGTAATCAAAAAACAGTCATCTGCTGCCAAATATGTTTTAAATTTAATAACGTTGTCCTAAGAATTTAACGTATCAGCTGAACTTTGTATGTATGTTAGGCACTTCAGCTTGCCCGGGTATGCAGTCCACGTGGGCCGCACTAACAACCTCATTCTACACTGATGCATGTCTTGCCAACAATGTATTCCTCTATGGTATGCGTGACTATTGCTGTGGTGAGACACTGGCAAGTTGCTTTTTGACTTCTTGAAAAACCGGTGGGCATGTACTCAGTGCGGACATGGCGTTTGCCACTTTTCTCAGATCTAACATAAAGGCTCTTTATTGAAAGCTATGGTGGCTGCTTGCCCGGTAGAAAGGGCACAGTCTTCCGTATCCACCGACTGTAGCCCTATGGCACCGTGTTGCGCCTGCGTCTGTACAGGCGGAAGTGTTGCCAGTGACGCATGTGATCTTTCCCTTTTAAAGGCACTGAGCATCACTTTAGATTACTAAGAGCACTTTCTCCAGGCTTGATGGCATTGAGGAGATCATTCCACTGCCACTGACTAATGAGAGCACTAATTGGTTTGCGTCCTCTAGGGACTTTCCGACTGACGATGCAATGTCAACACAGTTCTCTGGATCACCTTCATTAGTACCTTGGTGTACATCATTTGTTGGGTAAAGAGAAAGGAGAAAAATATATATTTTTTCAACCAATAAGTAAAACGTAATACATAGACAAAAGGAATATTTTGATGTAGCAGCATAAACACCAAACAGAATCTTACGTTTCATGGTGGAGTAATTTGGCTCTCGGGTTGACCCTTCCTCTGTTCTCCATGCATGTTCCTTCACATCCAGGTACTTCTCATAATAGCTTCTTTGAGAATCGTATTAGTATTTTGTCATTTCTTCAATAATGTGATTTTTACTGCCAGCTCCACTCTTTTGTATCATTCGACCCACGCCGCGTTCATTCCAGAGTCGTACTCCACGAGGAAGTAATGGATGTACAATCTGATAGGGCATAATGAAAAGCAAAGTATAAAGTGTGGCTTTACAATCTCAACATTATGCGTGAGCCGCACAAGTGTCACCCCTCAAAATGAGGTCAAAAGGTGAAATCACATGCACAGTGCTGCGACATGTTTATGATATTGCTGATGAAAATCAGAATCCGTGAGAGGAGAGTGGTACAGCACCTTGCTTGAATGGCCTCCCTTTGCCTGTTCAGTGCGAGCTAGGAGGAAGTCAGAGGTACTCATAGTAACCAAGAGCAAGTCCGAGCTACTCATAGTAACCTCTGAACAGGCCCCCATTGTTTGTGGACATGGTGAGTTGATGTCTTCTGACACCGTCAGGCCATATTATTTCCTATGTAAATGGGCATGAGTGAATTAATGGGGTCAAAATAAAATGTGTTGAGTGTTTTAACATAGTTGACTTCCTCTTGTCTTTAGTGGTCATTTTTGCTGCCTTGCGCAAGTCTTGCAGAATATGTCCTGTGCTCTGCAGAGAGAAACACTGGTGCTCTAACTTTTCAAGTAGCAGGTGCGAAGGACTTGTGCAGTGCCAGTTATCCAATGTGTGGCAACGCTATGGCCCTCCTCCCATTTGCGCAGCTTGTGCACATTCGGATGTGATGTGCACAGGGCAATAATGCAGCACCTGGCATACACTGCCGTCGGTTGCAGATGAACACTTTTGAATCTGAAAAGGTGTGTTACTGGTCATTATACAATCTGTCATTGTGCATACATGGCTCTTCTAGAACATGGCAAGGTAATGGTATATTTTGAAATCAGACTTCTCGGGAATCTGTGGCAAAAAACAAAACAGGGCCTTATGGAAATAGGGTTTTATGTTATGTCTATGTTATGTTAAGAGTTTATTTACTGCTGCACCTGTGCTGGTGGCAGCTGGCAACCTGTACTACTGGGGCCTTTGAGAACTGTCAATGTGTGTGCATGAGAACTAGTTAAACTGATGGTCATACAGGCAATGAAGCAATTGCACTTATTGGATTTCCGCAGTAGGTATAGCCAGTCTTTTACTGATGTATTGTATGCTATGGAATGAATGCTATGTCTTTTATTGATGCATGATATTTGTTTTGTCTTGTTTGTTTGTTTTATTCGGATTTATATAGTGCACAACAGCCCGAGGACATTGTGGCACTTGTCACAGTACAAAGTTTAGTTACCTAGTTACATGGGCATTAGCAATATATATACAGGTTGCAATATAGTTACATAGTCATTAGCAGTATATATACAGGTTACAATATAGTAATATTACATTTGTGTTATATTACAATATACATGGCAGAAGTGGAGGAGGCAGTCCTCCACTTGCTAGTTGAGGTGAGTGGCTTTGAGGTTGTTGCGGAAGACAGAGATGGAAGTTTCAGCTCTAAGGGTGGCAGGGAGTGAGTTCCAGAGTTTCCTTGCAATATAGGAGAAGCCTAGACCTCCCACCGTGGCTCTCTTTATGCGTGGTATGTGTAGATGGTTGGTGTACTGAGCTCTGGTGGGGCGAATGGATGTGGTCCTTGATATTGCTTCAGATAGGTATGCTGGAGCGGTTTTGTTGATGCATCTGTGAGTGATGGTGAGGATTTTCAGAGTAATACGGTCTTTGACCTGGAACCACCGGGCTTCACGTCTGGCGTGGGATATATGGTCTCTTCTTGGGATGCTCATGGCGGCTCTGAGGGCATTGTTTTGTGTGGTTTGCAGTCTGTGAATGTTTTTGGCAGAGGTGCCAGCTAGGAGGGCGTTGCAATAATCGAGTTTGGCTCCTATAGTTGCTCTAGCTATGGCCAAGCAGTTGGGGGTGGATAAGTAGGGTTTAATGGCATTGATGAGTTTGGTGCTGAACGCTGATGCAGAGACTATGGCGCTGACTTGTTTGTTCATCGATAGATTTGCATCAATGTGAACACCAAGAGTCTTGACAGAGGATGATACAGAGATGGTTGGGTTGTCTATGTTGAAGTTGTTGTATTGGGGGTTTAGTTTCGATAATGTGTTTGTCTGGCCCAGGATGAGAATTTCAGTCTTCTCCCCGTTAAGACAGAGGTCATTGATTGCCATCCAAGCTTGGATAGTGGCATAGATGTTGTGAAGGGCCGTGGCGTCTTGGTGATAGAGTCCAGATAGGGGTAAAAGTACTTGAGTGTCATCTGCATAGTTTGTATATGCAACACCCATGGAGTCAAGTAGGTTGAAGAGGGGTTTTGTGAAGAGGTTATAGAGGGTGGGGGCTGTACAAGATCCTTGGGGGACACCGCAGTTTATATTGGTAGGATCTGCATTAGCTGTGTCGGAGTAGACCTTCATGGCTCTTCCTTCAAGGAAGGAAGTGATCCAGGATGCAGCTTGATTAGAGAAATGGGCTGCATGGGTGAGGTGGGTGGTGAGTGTTTGGTGATCTACCAGGTCAACAGCAGCTGATAGATCGAGAAGGAGGAGCAAGGCAGGTTTGCCTTTGTCCATGATCTGTGAGATTTGATGTTTTAGGTCTAATAAGGCGGATTCTGTTCCATGCCCGACACGGAAGCCAGATTGTCTTTTGCCTAGTATGGAGGTAGCTTCTATGTATGATTGGATCTGGATGTGAGCTGCTTTGTCCAGGATTTTTAGGAGGAACGGGACTGTCATTATTGGTCTGTAGTTGTTGGGTTGTGCTGGGTGAAGTGTGGCCTTTTTTAGAAGTGGCCGCACCCAGGCTTCCTTGAGATTGTTTGGGACAGTTCCTGTTTGAAAAGATGCGTTAATGAAGGCAGTAATCAGGGGTGTTAGGTCATTGGCGCATTCCTTGATGATTTTGGGAGGGCAAATGTCTGCTTTGCAGAGGGATGGTTTGAGGTTTTTGATGAGATTAAGGACCTCAGGTTCACTGACGTCTCTGAAGGAGAATTGAGCGTGATTGAGATTACTACACTTGTCTTGTGTAGGGCGGTTGGTTTTTTGGTTTGGGAGGTCTTTTCAGTGGTTTTGGATTTTGTTTTGGAGGAGTTTTATTTTGTTGAGCATGGCGGACTGAATGCTGGCACACCAGGCTTTGTCTTTAGTCATCTCGTCAGCGGTAGCCGGAGGAGTGACTAATTCATTAAAGATTGCGAATAGTTCTTTAGCTTAGGAGTTGGCCTTTGAGATACTATCATTGAAGGATTTTGCTGCTAAAATGGCTTTTTTATATTGGAGGGCTATTTGTTTGAAGAGGCTCTTATTTAGATCACTCGTATCTGTTTGCCAGTTTTTAAGCAACTGACACTTTTGAGCTCTGAGGGTTTGGAGTTCTGCCGAGAACCAAGAGTTGCAGTGAAATCATTTTTTTTCCTTCTTGCTTTCAAGTGGGGCTATAGAGTTTATGGCATTGGTGAGAGTATCATTGAAGATAGCTGATAGTATATTTGGGTCCTGAGAGAAAGGTGGTGCTAGTCAGGGGCTTTTAAGGTGGGGATGCAAGTTGTCTGCGTTGAGTTTTTTAGAACTTCTTATTGTGGCAGGTGGTGCGTGGGTGAGAGTCTTAGGTTTAGGGTTGGTGGGGATGAGGAATTCGATGCATGTGTGGTCCGTCCATGGAAGGGCAGTGTTTGAGGTAATGTTGGATGCACAGTTGTGATCCATGACCGAATCAAGGGTGCAGCCTTTGGAGTGAGTGGGGGTGAGGACTCCTTGGGAGAAACCTAAGTCTGCGAGTTCTTTAGCTAGGGTTGCGGCGGATTTATCCTCAGGGTCATTGTATCCTAAATTTAAGTTTCCTAATAGAAGAATTTTGGAGGACTTTTTAATGTTGTTGCTGAGTCGATGGGAGAGGTGCTCTTGGAAGTCAGCTGGGAGTCGGGGAGGTCTGTATAGGATGTGGATGTTGATTAAATTATTGGGGGAGAGCGTAAGCTTGGCTGATAGGATATCAGCATTACCACGCCATTTACTATGGTCTGCTAATCTAATGGATAGTGAGTCTTTGTGGATAAGGGCGACTCCCCCTCCAATCTTATCACATCTATCTTGCCTAAGGATGGTGTAGCCTGTGGGTAGGGCTAGTGCGATGGCTAGGCAGGAGGCATCTTTGATCCAGGGTTCGGTGATGCAAAGTAAATCCAGATTAAGTGTGGATAGTAGGTCATTTATCTCGAGGGCATGTGCAGGTAGGGAGCGTATGTTCAGTAATGCACATTTAAGAGGAGGGTGTTGTGTGCCTTTGATGTTTTTGTTTGTACTAGTATGGGGAGAAGTGTGCTTGTTGTGGTGTGTTGTGTGTTCAGCTGTCAGATACAATGTCGAATGCAGCTATTGTTGTATGCTTGATTGTATTTCTTTCAGGGGCCTCTTTTCTGTTCCATTCCGCAATGCCAAGGAGACCTCTAGTGATAACATGTATTGCAAGGTCTAAAGCCCTTGAGCTGACCTTGGGCTGACCTTGGTGTGAGGACGTCACGCCCACTTTTACCCACCTGCGCGCACTGTCTTCCTGCTTCTCTTTTCACTCTGTTTGAGCACTTCTGATATGGCAGCACCCTGAACACCCCCATCTTCCCCAGGCACTGGGGGTTCGCTGTGTCATAAGGACCTTGGACTGCATCCAGGCCTGACCATCACATCATAGGAAATATATCCTCTATTGCCAGCAATATCGTACAGCTATATTAGTACTCAGGCACACGCCTATCATTAAGAGAGTTCAGAGTGAAAGCATCTGTTCAAAGATAGCATCGTTTAAAATGGTTTGAATTGAGAATGTTTTCAAAATGAGTTTCTCAAGTGCCTTTGGGAATGCAAGAAACACAATGGAGCAGATACATGCATGCATTCCTTATCGTCACCGCAATTGAATCCCAGTTAGTTTACAGTGCGTAATCTACTTTAATCCATGTTAAGAATCCTTTCATAGTGTGCATGTGTTGCTCATTTGAAGATAATGAACAGTCTTTTCCTCCATTGCTTGTTTTAACTATTCCGAGGGCTTCTTTCTGAATAAGTAGTTGCATCGTGCACTTGGGCTATGTAAAATACTTTATTAAATAATTGTTTTCAGTCCTTTAAATCGTCATTCTGCTGTTATTCTGAGTGTGTGCTACTAGAATGGATGTTCCATTACTTTAAACATGATTATGACAGTTCATATACATGCCAACATGCAGAATACGTGTGCTGCAATGTTGAAACAGTCTTGCGTAAAACACCCAAGTAGGCCTTTCACGGTGTATTGATATGATAGGTTATTTATAACGCGCTTATTACTTTCTACACGCGGACCGGGGATCGAACCTGTGTTGCACCATGTCGTCTTGTTTCCAAGGCAAGCACGCAGCCCCTTGAGCTATCCTCCCGAGACAGATAAAAGTATGGTTTGATGTTTTACCTTTCACTTTGGTGGGTTACATAGAATGTTGCCTCTCACGTTAAAGGTGAAAACGAGTTCATCTCCAGGACGAGAGCCGTTTTGAAAGAAATCTTGGCAGGAAATTGCAAGGGTGTTACTTGAAAGCAGAGCTATTCTGACTGCTGTTTCTGAAATCAAAATGCTCAGAAGGCAGTGAATATTTAAGCAATATGCCCTCAGCAGCGGGGGCATTACCGAGTCAGGTAATGCCCCTGGGCCCATAGTTAACGAAGTTAATGCCCCCGCTGCGAGGGGCATATTGCTATTAGTGCCCCGGCCCCTAAGATCTGTCCTGAAACGCGTTTCGGTCAGAAAAGAAAAAAATAATGTCAAAGGAAATGGCCGCCGGGAAAGGGAACACGGAGTCCGTTTTTCCTTTCCATGGCGGCCATCGGGAGCGTACTGCTGGGAACAGAAGCGCGTCCGCTCCCGAAAAAGAAAAAATATGAAGGTAAGTGGCGGCCGGGCGGGAAAAAAAAACAAAAAATAATACCTGAATCCTGGCCGGGAATGAAGGCGGCCTCCAGCCGTGTGGAAGCTTGGAGCAGGGATGGCCCCGCTTCGATCCTCCTCATTGGCTTAGGGGCTGCCACGCCCCCCGCTCGGGACAAAGGCATGTAATCCGAGGGATTCCCTGCCAGTAATGCCCCAGCGAGGACCAATCAGCATGGTTCTTTCATTCTGATTCTCCCTCGCCGGGTACTAGTATTAGTTATTGCCCACCTTCTTAGCATTCGGATTTGCTCAGAGGAGGTGAATAATTGTTTCCATCTGAGAATTTGTATTATTACGCTCACGTTCCAAACTGGTCTCCAGAGGGGACAGGAGATTTGAAGTGTTTGGACCCAAACTTTGGAATCAACTCCCATTGGAAATCAGGCCCTGTCAATCTCTGGAGCAGTTTACGACGATGTTGAAAACCCATTTCTTTAGATAGGTAGCTCTAATATGGATTCCATACGAGGTTCTGTTCCTGCTAGCACTTTGCAGCAGTTGTCATCTGCACCTGTACACAGTTGAGTCTGTTTGGAGCGCTATATAAATAAACAAAGTCAAAAAATCAAAATCAAAATCATTAATACCCAACCTAATGGTACTCAATCTGTTGACCTATGAAGGGTGAAGAGTGGGGTCGGCCCTGACATGATTGGTTCCTGTGTCCTGCAGGCTGAACACAGATGTCTGGGAAGAGTGCTTTACTCGCTGATCTAACTTGCCAGCTTGTTGCCGGATAAATGTAAATTCTGGATCAGAAAACATAACCGTATATTAGGGAACAATCTTAAGCAGGAGCATGGCAAGAAGACAGTTTTTTGACATCCTAAAAAAAATGTTTTATCTTGTCCAGATTGTAAAGAAAAATGAACCTTTCTCTCTGTTTCTCACTCGTGGCCTTATTGTTAGATGTCATTGTGCCGGTGATGGGTCATGTACAACAAAGTCTTCTTGGGAAGGTTCAACTGAAGTGATGGAGAAAGCATGTGACACATTGTTTAATACATGTTAACATTGTTTTTTATTTCCCAGAGGTACTTTGGTTTAACATATGGAATATTTATTCTCGAAGAGACACAGCATTTACTGGTTGGCTCTGATAAAAGTAGAGCAGTCAAAGTAATCATGTTCCTCCTCTTGAGACAGCTCTAAATATATTATGCTGCATCACTGAGAGGGGCAACATGCACTCCGCGGTGGTGGGCTATTATTGGGCAGCCGTACTCCCCATTAACACATTGACTGTCATTGGTGAACACTGGCGGGAAACCGCCTGAAGCCACCAGAGCCACACTGCGATTCTGATTGGCTCATACAAATTAACCCATGCCACCAGGATCAACCAAACTGGCATCTCTGTCTGCAATTCCTTTAAATCAACCTGGTACGGGAGAGAGCATCATCCATAACACCGCAGGAAATTGGCTTCCAATGAAGGACGAAAGAGGAGGGTACATCCATTAGAACTATACCAAGCGTGAATATGTTACTATGTTAGAAGAGATGCTATTTCTAAAGACATTAATAGCTACTTTAACAGAAGAAATTAAAGAGTTGAAAACTATCAGATCAGCATGCACACACATTGTCCACAGTGACGGCTTTGCGAACACAGACATCCAGCCCAACGACGGGCCAATTTTCATTAATAGGAAGGCTGATGCAGCTATACCTCAGCAAACATCCAAGATTAGTGCATCCCACTATCAACTTCACTTCAGCCAGCACTGCTCTGAACCCGAGATTATTGGTAGACCGACTATAACTAAACCATCCTGCACAAGTCAGCCCCTCATGGATTTAACACTGCCAAGGGAGGGGCAGAGGGGAAATGCCCAGCAGAATGGAACAATACTCAGGAAATTCACAGTCCCTGCCAGTTATGAGAAAGATGAACCTGAGTACTCCCATCGCATGAGCCTCAAGACTTTCAGGGAATGGCAATATGACAAGGTTGGAACCTGTAGTTATGATTAGGGCCATATTTCACATCCTAAGCCACCAGTGATTGTCCAGTCTGGGTCTCAGCCTTAGCTTCCTGTGCCCCAATCTGCCCGATACCAAGTGGAAAACAGGGAGGGCCTGACTAATAAATGGATTCATTGGCTACGCTTCACCTGTGGGTGTATGTCTGTAATAGGGGAAGACATTTTGAATGGCAAATTACCCAAATTAACCCATGCCACAAGGGGCTAATACTGTTCACTATGTCAGGATAGAACTAAAGGAATCCCATTTGCCACAAGGCCTTCTGAGTGTCGCATATAGATTGCTGCCACCTTCACACAGTAATATTGAGATGGGGCATATCCCCCTACGATTATATACCAACCAATAGACAGAGCCCCCAGACCTGCTCACTAAGATTTTATCTCAAAGGGGTTTACTAGTCATACACCCTCTGTGGGTAATTCAACTTGATTGACCATCATTGTCACAGAGATGGGCATCAGGGGTGAATTAGATGTAGGTGAGTGACTAAGTTTCACTCATTCGTACACCCAGTCAAATATAAGCTATCATGACTGAGCAAGAATTTACAATAGTTGCAGGTTCATGTCCTCCCTGCTTGTCTGCTAGAGAAGACATTGTGGGGCTGATTCATGGAATTTCGCTCAGAAATCATGCAAGGGCTGCACGCCCCAAGAAGGGCACAACGCAAGCCTGCACGCAGAAATAAAAATGCACACAACGCGTATTCATGGAAATTGTTCATGAAAAGTAACCATATCCGTAAGTAAGTTACCGCTGGAACACCCCTGACACGGCCACACCCAAAGCACGAAACTGTCAGATCAGCTACCTTAGTACACCCCCCCGGGGCGCTAATACGCACACCCTACAAGCAGGTGATTTGACACGCCTGCACGGGGTCCCCCATAACTGTATCCAGCACCCCAACAACATGCGTATTAAAATTTTTAACTTGGCAATTACTTGGGAAATGTGCGTGCAAACCCACGTAAAACGTTCCTGTACCCAGCTACACAGCTTAACTGCACCCCTACATTACATCGGAACCCCGATTGAGAACATGCACCCCAAAATCCGACATGTGATCCCACTTGCGTGTTGAAACTCCTACGCACAAGGGTACTTATGCCAGCCTTCTAGTGGCGGATCCTATGAAGGACTTGTGTGGGCATTTCCCAGCCGAGACGTTGCGCAGTCTATTCCATGAATATGTCTCTTGCCGCGCAATACTGGGCGTGCGAGGGACTGCCTGCAGGCATCCTTCGGAATGCCCACTTCTTCGCAAGTTAGTCCCCTTTTCTGGTGTTTCACCCCCTTCCCAGCACTCTGAGCATGCCATGCCGACCCTCTGCTCAGAGTCTCATGCAAGGCCCTCGACAGCTCGCACAGGTACGCCAGACCAGTGCAAAATCCATGCAAGTCCAGGAAAAGTGCAACACATTCGATTCCATGAATCGACAGAGTTGCACACACAGATTGGGTTCAAGTAGCCTATTTTCTGCACAATTAATTCCATGAATCGGCCCCTGGATGTTTTCTTTTATTTGCCCAATGCACAAAGGCGTGAGGGCACGGTATTCAAAGACCCCTGTTGTTCACACGCCAATCCTGAACTATTAAAGAGTTCCCATGTGGAAATCAATTAAATACACTTATTGAGGGCTTGGGACAAAGATTAAAACATTAAGAGATCATACTTCTTCCACGGCGTTAAAGGGCTTAAAATAAAGCCAGGGATGCCGGTTCCGGCAGTAGGCGTAGCACAGGTAACTTGCATTGGGACGTTGGCAAAATTAATAGCCGGGGAGCATGCTCATTGTGAACATTGCCTACTATGAAGGATACCTGCTCTTGCTCACCACAATCATTTCCTGCATATGCACTTTTTATCTAGGCCCAGATAGCCTAATGCACATGTTCTGTTATAGAAAATGGATTCATTTCCATACGGTAAATTAACTAACTTAGTTCTTTGGTTATGATGAATTTGTCGAGGGGACATTGGGTTTGTAAACTATAGCTAGATATTCCTTTTAATTTCTTAGGTTTTTAATAATCTATTGACATTTATATGATGTTTTATCAGTAATAATCATTTTGAATGGGTTATTGAGACTGTGTTGTTTGATTGTAATTGTACTTTATTGTTTTTTATTTGTACTTTTATGGCCCTTTGGCTGAAATAAAGTTACTACCGCTACTACTGCGAACTGGCATCACAGAGCCAGCCCAACATGGCAGCTCATGCAAATTAACCCATGCCACCAGGACCCGGCTTTGTCTAGCAAACTGGCATCACAGAACCAGCAGAGCATGGCGGGAATTCCTAGGATTAAGACCAGCCTTTTACCGATTTAACATCTGGAGATGTCTCTAGGGTTGAGATGTAGGTCTACCCAAGACATGTGTAGTAAGGGACGGACCTCTGGGAACCCCATTCTCCCCCTGAAAGATACATACATACTGCTCCCAAGCCTGCCCATCAGATCACAGGAAACCTATCCTAGATTTCCAGCAATATTTACAGTTAAGGAAGCACCCTTCATGGTCCCTCCATGACCAAAGATGGAGTGCTTTGCCTGTCAGCCGCCAAACGGAAATGGCAAGACGAGCTGCTGAACAGGCCGCTTTACTGCTGCATCCATACACAGAGTGTTAGTATCTTAGGTGACTGCTCCGTCAAATCTGTTCCGTCATAGTGTTTTTATAATGGCAAGGCTAGACTGAGGTTTGGCATATTACTCCCCTAACCTGGGTAGCCAGACCTTTCTCTGCAGAGGCAAGGGAAAAGGAAGGGGTGAAATGGTGGGGGAAGGAGGGAACTGGGAAATAATAGAGTAGGTTCAAATGGAGGTAGGGCAGTGTAAATGAAGGAAGACCAGGTTTTTGAGAGCTTGGGTGGTTGTTGATCCACACAAAGTAGCTCATAGAGCAGGACTGCAGAAAGAAGAGGGTGGATTCTAATTTGTCTAAAGGAGAAGGGAATATTTGCCTGAGGACAGCTTGAGAGAGATTGATAGGTCTTACGCAGCATAGTTTGTGGTTGTTTTGGACTAGAGATGTGCTCAAGTGGACCCTTAAAGCGTGTCCGTTTTTATTCCATAGGAATGCAATTAATTTCTCCTATGAATCAAACTGTAATATAGTAATTCTGGGACTGCCAATCCTTTGGTTAAGAGTGACCAAGTCAAGAACAGACCTTGTGAAAGGTGGTGAAAGACAGAGACAATCAGGGGCAGGAAAACAACTGCCCTCTACTTACTCCCTGGGCACAGAACAGCCAGAAACAGCTTATTTCTAAAGAGGGGAGAGCTGGGAAGAACTAGTGTCAGTCCTAAGTGTGGGTATGTTTTGGATTGTGGCTCTTCTGGGAGCAATGCCCTGGACCGGACTGCCTTGAAGTTCTCGAGGCTTGCAAAGAGCTTTCAAGGGAGCATTATAGTGTTGTTGGAGGCTGGACTCCTCTGGAGATGAGGCTGGAGGCTGGGCTCTTCTGGGAGTCTAGCTGCATAATCCATCCTTGCTTATCCTTCTCAAACTGGGCTGCAGCTACCATGACATTTTAACAGAGGGAAGCAGGGGTTTCTTAGGTTTAGCAGGGGTGTAGAGCCTGCTCAGTAGTTTTCATTTGCAGGACTTCTTTGGGCTTTAAGACCCTTTACATGTTCTGTGTTCCAACTATGTATATCATGTATTGTCGAGTGCTACATGTCAGCTTCAGCTGGTTCAAAGCATATGTTGGTCTTGCCGAAAGCAACCACACATTAACATGAAATGCCACAACAAAGTAGTACATAATATAACACAAAGTATCCTAACAAGTTATTACAACAAAACTGACATTAGGGAATAAATTACCAAAACTCATTTAAATCCCAAAAATGCAATTCGGTTACAAAATCAATATTTGGAGCACAGAATTAAAAAAGAAAACACAGGTAGGTACAGGTAGGTACAGGTTTAGTGATGGGGGAGTGGACGTCAAACAGAGGTGTGTGGGTTGATTGAAGATCCACATAAAAGAAAAAGGAAAGTATAGATTAAAAGCACAATTTCATGTTGACATTTGCAGCAAAGATGCAATAGGGAACCAAACACAGATCCTAATAGATCAATATGACATAACATGTTGCAGCAGCTAAACTGTGGGGTGCATTTAAAGGCCCCAAACAGAAGTCCCTTTCACCTGAACAGCAGAATTTAAACACTGCAACCAAAAACGGTCCTGCTTTATTTTTATGTCTCATGAGTGGCAAGAATTTTAACACTGCAACCAAAAACGGTCTTGCTTTACTTTTATTTTACATGCGTGGCAAGAATCTCAACACTGCAACCCAAAATGGCCTTGCTTTACTTTTATTTCACATGAGCCGCAAGAACCTCAACACTGCAACAACAATGGCTTTAAAAAGCCACAATGCAAAAAGATATCACTGCTCACACAGAAAATGTTAGGGAACCATGATGTGGAGGGTGACCAAAGCAAATGTATATTAGGTTTCACCCACAAACCTCCTGTAACCTGTGAAGAGACACTTACTCCTGGAAAAAACGGTTCGGGCTGAGGCAGGAAATTCACAATGAAAGCCCCACTTCAGCTGGATATCACACCTATGCTCTAACAACCCTTCAATAAAATGTGATGCTGCGGGAGGCATCACGTTCCCTGTTCTGCAGAAATGATGGCAGGAATGCAGGGATTTCAAAGAAGGCAATCCTGGGCTAAAACATGACGAGAAGGTGTGAGTTCTTGTTGCACCCACTTCAAAGAGCAAACTGCCAATTTGCAGGAGACTCATTGAAAAAAACTCTAGTCACAGTCGAGCCCAGGGGAACAGATGGCTGTGGGGGAGGAAGTGGCCCTCCCACATGTTGAACAGACCCTCCCAATTAATATTAAAAGACTGTTTTTATTTTTAGCAGTTTGTGCAGCCATCAGATTTAGAATTGATCACAATTTTATGCCATTGTTCATGTAATTTCCAGGCAGTTTTGGGGATGTAATTTGCATTTACCTAGGACTTTGGGGACTAGAGGTCTGGCTGATCTGAATATGTCACAAATGTGACTGTTGGTGAAAAGATGGAAACTGAAGTTAGGAACATGCTTAATCATTTGCAGATTCATACCTGTTGTACATTTGTTGAAAATGGCAAAAATGTGCCATATGACCATGCTACATCATACGGATTTAGCGATCAGTTTATCTAATTCCCCATGATCAACTAAAACCGCATATCTGTTTCATATGGCAGTGGCTAGTATAATTATGGACTTATGATACAGACTTAGTTTTGCCAAAAAGTTGTAATGAGAACAAAAAATGATAATAAATGTAAACAGACAGATGTTGCTTTACTCCTCTGAACCAATCCTGATAGGAGGCGAAGAGAGGGATGGTAACTGTTCAATCTGAGCAGCAGGGATAAATAGAGGGTACTCCCCCTAGATTGTAAAATTAATAATGTCATTTCTGCTATATAAGGGGGGCTGTACTAGGCCTTAAGACGCACAAAAAAAACGGGCAGACAGGAGAAGGAGGACAGAGAGAAGGCTGCTGAACCTTGCCATCTTTGAGAGTGCAGTGACCAGACCCCTTGCTATATCTGTCCAGAGTGTCCTGAGTTCCAGCTGGCTTTCCTGAATCCTAAAACAAGTCATTTTTTGTAAGTAGCATATAACTCCAGCCCTAAATTGCATAAGCCCTTCATTTTTGTAGCAGTGCATCCAATATCCCCATTGAAAACCCCAAATTGCCAGTGTAATTCAGTCATCTCCCCATAGAAGAATCTCTTGTTTGCCTGAGTATGCAAGCATATCTCCTTTGAAAAACGTCTTAGTTGTCTGTGTAAATCCTTAGTGTTTTTTCAAGGTAATCAATTAATTCCCAATTGAAATTCACGGTTCAAGATAGTTGCAATTCAAAATCAACCATCTTGTTCCTGGTGTGTTTATTTAATTGTTATAGTCAGTAAAGTGTTACCTCAAAACTATTATTCTCCTTGTAACTAAAAACCTAATTTCTACATGTATTGTGTGCATTACAATACACATTCTTATTTGTATCTGTTCTATTAAACCCAAACCGTTGTTCCCATTGTGAGCAATCGTTTCTGCCTAGAAGTCTACCTGTTATGAGCCTCTGTCCTTGTTACTGAAAACCGATTTTCCTATTGTAAGCTAAATCTTTTCCCTGAGCTGCCTGTCATTGTTAGCCCCAGTATAAACGAATTTCCATTTGCCACCATATTTTCCCTTTGCATTTGCTTTTTCTCAAAACCGATTTTCCTACTTCATTGCTGTTTTTTCCTGATGCACTGATTAGTATTCTCTAAAACCTTGCCCATCTCCTAAGTGTAAGAAATATGAATTTCCTTCTATTCTGTCCCCTAGCAGAAATAATCAAAATCCCATTCTTACATTTTGCTCCAAAACGGGTTTTCACTTTCTTTGCTGACTTCCCATCTCTTGGTGGTGGGCTTCACCCCAAATGAAATTTTGCTACTCTTTGCCACTGCTTTCTATTCAAAGGAATCAAGTTTAATTGATGTGGGGTGGTGAGTGGTTGCAGGGGGGAGTGCTAACCCAAAGGTGTCATCACTTTGTGGTAAATTGTTCTTTTTCTGTTTTGCATTTAAAGTCTGAATTAACTGTAATAGGATATCTCAACTTGGTTGTTTGGTGGAGATTATTGCATTTTGTGTTACCACAACTTTGGTGGCTGCTGTATTTTGATTATACTCCTTTACATTGAATAATACATTAATAAATATCTTATTGATTCACACCGTCTGGCTCCTAGTCCATTGTGACACAGGGTGTCTGTGAAGTTTGGGGGCGAGCCGGGTTGGAGGCTTACTCAAAAGAATCTGTAGTATATTAAAAATAAAAAGCGCTTTATTGTGCGTCACATCCATTGTAGGGGAAGGAGTTCCCTAGTTGGCGTGTGCCGTGTAATAAACCATGACAGAACACGCCACAGAGGAGTTTAAAATGCAACAGCATAGTATGCCAAACCCAAGCACAGAATTTCAAAGCGAGGCAGAACATAATGAGGGTAGCATAGCACAAACACATAGTAACAACATGACATAAGAGGGTATATTGGACAAATAAGAATGAATGCAGTCCCGCATAGCAACACAGAGGCAGAGTGTCCCATAGAATATATGAAAGTGACTGCTGGGAAGGAGGGCATATTCCCAGCACAACATGCAGATCTACAACCGGCATGAAAGCACCCAAAACGAGGAGGATTTCATGACAAACGCACTCCCCCATTTCTGCCTAAACACATCAACAGCCATTATTGCAAAGCCCACCCATCCCTCATACAAAGCTCTTCTCCAGACTCATCTTGTCCAGGTTTGCTTCTCTTCATTGAAGACGGTTCGCACTCAGAGCACTAGTGTCCCCAACATTAAACAAGTTATGCATGGAACAACTCTGTATGCAACGCAGTAACAAAGTCCCCACACCTAACTTTGGGAACTATCAGGAAGTTGGTTGAATGGGTCAGGTACTGTCCCAAGCTAGATATTGCTGAAGGGTGTTACCAATACCACCATTACTGAGTTCCTGCTCAAAGACCGGGGACACACATTGTGAAAATCCCCTTCCCGTTTACCTTAGGCCTACCAGAAAGATCATAGGAGTGCAAATGCAATCCATAGCCAGACCCAATTCCACTAGTGTAGAAATAGATGAATTGTTCTCTAAGCAAGATAATTTCTAGGCACTCAATAAAGGTTGAAAATGATTTGATATATTTACAAATTCAAAACATTTTGAGACAAAGACACTTGCTTTGAGTAGAGGCACCTAGAATGAAGATGAGAGCTCAGAGGTAACAATGATTCTGTTCTGTGGTTCCCTGAATGCAGCAGGAAATGTGGTGGAAACAAAGGTATTGTAGCATTGTCCCCAGACAAAGGATTTATACTCTTAATGTGCAATGTTTCAATTTCCTCACTCTTAGAGGTGTTTTAAATGAGAACACACCTTCACATTTACCAAAACATGTGTTGTCTTCTAATTCATATGCTAAGGAAACAGGGGCTCCAACACCCTACAGTCTGCATCAGAGTGGGCCCCAGAGGGTGAAAAGAAATGCTGAATGGCAGCAGGACCTAAAACAGTTGTGGACCAGCCCACATGACCCAGATCACATTTACCAGTCAGGCTCCGCCCAGCTCCAGACCTTCACCCAAGAGGAGGTGAGATAGCCATTTATAAGCCAAGCAGCTCGGCCTGAGAAAGTAAGTTGTAGGACACTGAGCTGGAGAGAGGATTTTTGTACTGTCTGGTGAGTGGAGGGAAGCTTGAAAGGAGGTTCTGGAAGAATGTGGAGAGTGGAGGGGGAGAAGGAAATGGTGGGTGAAGGCCAGAGTGTGAACCTCAGGTGAGGAAGGAATTGGTGATGAAATACTGGAGGATGGTTCTTGAACATCTAGAAAGAAAAGATGGGGTGGTAAGTGATTGGAGCATGCAGGCTGAATATCAAGAGAGGAACAGGGTGATTGTAACTCCTATAAGCTCTGAGAACAACCCAAGGATTAGTGGATAAAGTGAGAGCTGAGCAAGAAGCTGAAACTCATATGATATGATATGATATGATATGATATCGCATTTATAACGCACCTATACACAAGTGTTTCAAGGCGTGACGAGGCAAGGGAGGGGGAACAAAGGGAAGATAGACAGTGATCCTACTGGGCCAGGTATCATTCAGATCGTGCAAGTGCATGGGAAGAGGGAAAGGGAAAAGAGCAGGGGAAGGGAGAGGGGAAAGGGCAGTACATGGGATAGTAGAATAAATAAGATAACATAAATAAAACGGCCAGCTGGTGGCAAGTGCAAGGAAAGTGCAGACATAAGTGCTGGTAGGGGGACTTTAGGGATACAGAAAACAGTCCCCAAGTGCAGGGGTTGCCAGGGAGGAAGTGCAGGTGGGCAACTGGTTGGGCCTGGGCACGAGATCAGAAGGGTGGCCAGGTAACCAGTGCAGTTTCTGTCAGCAATTCAGCAGGGGGGAGGGGGAGAGAAAGCATAAGCAAAAAGGAAGGTTTTGAGGTGCTTCCGGAATCGGAGATGGTTCTCCTCAAGTTTCAGGGAGGCAGGAAGGCTGTTCAAGAGGGAGGCCCCTGCCAAAGAGAGAGATCTACCACCAACTTGTTGCTTGGAGAAGCGACTGACCCTGAAGGAGTTTGAGGTGGATGAGCGAAGAGCTCGAGGAGGAAGATATTTAGGAAGAGACAGTTGAAGGTATTGCGGCCCCAGGCCACAGAATGCCTTGTGGACAAAGCAGAGGGTTTTGAACTTAATCCTTGCAGCCACTGGGAGCCAGTGCAGAGATTTCAGTCCTGGAGAGATACGATCCCTGGGCTTGAGGCCAAGGACAAGTCTCGCAGTCCTGTTCTGGATAAGAAGCAGAGGGCAGAGAGTAGAGGCAGGCAGATTTAGATAGAGGCTGTTAGAATAGTCCAGCCTAGAGAGAACCAGGGCTCTGCAGACAGTGAGCTTCTGGGGGTAGGAGAGGAAAGGAAGAATACCGCTGAGGAGGTCCAGCTGGTAGTGTGACTTCTTAGAGATGTCAGAGATGTGAGGAGAGAAGGAGAGTGTGGAATCGAAGATGACCCCGAGGTTTTTAGCCTTGCAGATGGGAGCAGGAAGAGGGCCAAGAGAGGCTGGCCAGAGAGCTGCAGAGAAGGAGGGTGTGGGTGTGCTGATGAGTAGAATCTCAGTCTTATTAGCATTAAGGCAGAGGTCATTGGCGGCACACCACTACTGGATGGCAGGCAGACAGTCAGAGATGAGGGAAGGAGAGGAGAAGGCCAAGGGTAGCCTGAAAATGAGCTGGGTATCATCCACAAAGCACTGAAAGTTGGGGCAGAGAGCAACGATGTGGTGGGCAGGGAGGGCCAGATATTGGTTGAACAGCCAGGGAGAGAGGTTAGATCCCTGGGGGACACCACAGGTAGAGAAAAAGATATCAGAGAGGAAGGACCCAAGTTGGACCTGGGAGGGTCGGTCGGAGAGGAAAGAAGTCAGCCACGCCAGAGCCTGACCAGCGATACCCAGGTTATCATGGAGACGGTTGAGCGGGATGGCGTGGTTGCCAGTGTCAAAGGCAGAAGAGAGATCAAGCAAGATGAGAACGCACTGGGTGTTAGAGTCAAGGTTGGAGAGCAGGTCTTCACGGATGTTCAGGGGAGCAGTTTCCATGCTTCTGGCAGCTCTGAAGCCAGACTGATGGTCATGAAGACAATCAACAGATTCAGTGTGGAGATTGAGATGGGAGATGGCCAGTTTCTCCAGGAGCTTGCCCATGAAGGGAGTGATTAAGATTGGGCGATAGTTAGCTGGGCAGGAGGGGTCGGCAGAGGGTTTCTTAAGAAGAGGGTGCCCAAGGGAGTGCTTCAGGATGGTGTCCAGTCATTATCTCAAAAACAAAATGTCGAATTACAATAATGTCGAAGCAATAATGTCGAAAACAAAAATGTCGATTTTTTTTTTTTTAATTTACATGTTTTTTTGGGGTTCCGGTGGTAAAAAAAGGGGTAAAACATAAAAAAAAAATTAAAAAAGGGGGGTTGGGGGGGAACCCCCCCATTTCGAATAAAAATCAACAAAAAAAAAGAAATTCGACATTTTTGTTTTCGACTTTATTTTTTCGACATTATGACTTTCGACATATTTGTATTCGAGATTATGACTATAAACCCTTCAGGATGGATGGGAAGACTCCAGTGGTGAAGGAGTGATTGCATAAATCAGCCAGGGCAGGAGCCAGGGAGTCAATGTAGACCCTGATAGGTTTGGAGGAACAGGGGTGAACCTGTTTCGACGGCACTTTCATAGATCAGACTTGTCTAGAAACCTTGTCTGCAGAGAAAAGGGGAAAGGCAGAGAAGGAGGGAGGGGGGTTGGCTGCAGAAGGGCCAGAGGAAGAGCAGTGAATAGAGAGAAGGAGGTGATATGAGGAGAGTGAGGACAGGATGTCCTGAGTTTTTTAAATGAAGTGAGAAGCCAGTGCCCTGCAGAGGGCATGGGAAGGGACAGGAGAGGTAGAGGCTGTGGCAGGAATGACCAGTTCCTTGCAGATTTTAAAGAGTTCAGCCGAGTTGTTAGATGCAACAGAGGAGTGGGCTTGGATATGAGCTCTCTTCTTGGTGAGGATGGAGAGCCGGGATTGCATTTGCAGCAGGCAGCAGGCCAGTTTGTCAGAGGATGAACTTGAAGCACGCCATTTCCTCTCAGCCACCCTGCACTTGCGTTTTAGGGTGACGAGGTCCCCTACTACAAGAAACACAGCACTTGACAGAACTGAGACACTCATGTCTGGAGGCCCAGCTCAAAACTATGTATCATTACATACTTGTTGGGTATGGTATCCCCGAAAAGCCTACAGATTGATGGCTCCCCCACCCCCGAAAGAAGGGAAGAAAGGGCCTTGACTTTGTGCTGATAGTTCCTAGCAATGCTTTAGGTGAGAACCAACTACAATTAAGAACTGAGATTCCATGTTCTCCCTCTGTCTATCATTCAGCTTTGTGACAGAGCATCAATGTAATCAGGAGACTGCAATAAGGACGTAGCAATGAAAGTCTGGAAATGTCATAGCTGGCAATCAAAATGTTCACTAAAAGGGAATGCTGCACAATGTACAGCTCCTTTTTCTTGGCTCAAAATTGTGAAATCAATTCCACCATATCACGCGAGGGTCTAAATAAAGGGTAGTATGTCTATTGATCAAATTATTTTTGGTCTAATTATTTTAGTCCAAAATATTCTGCTTGATTTTTGGCTGAAAAATGTAGATATTAAGTTGGGGATAGGCGATATTCGGGGTTCGGCGTGGCAGGGGGGGGGTCATACAGGGATAGCTGAAGGGCACAAGAGGTCTTCCCCCACTTTCTATAAAGAATTGTGCAAAATAATTCGAATTCGAACTAAAATGGTTTGACCAAAAACAAAATGATCATAAAACATTCATCCAAACAAAGTACATCATCAAACCAGTGCAAACCGTTTGAAAACACCTTCCCTCTTTGACAAATCTTCTCTTACATTGCTCCCTTTTGTTTACTTTTCTAAAATGAGGTCTAGTTACCTCAAAATGGTTTGCAAATGTTTGTGGTATGTAACCCATGGTTCTTTTTGTCCTGTCCTCATCGAAAATTATTTTTGGGTCCCGTCAATGTTTGATATGAATGTAAAATCATGCTGCCTGCATGTATCTGCCTTGATGTCAATTTCTCTTTGAATTTGACAAATATAATATTCTAAGTCAGTGGCTTGTTCCCATATGCTCTGAATATGTTTAAGAATTGGAGTAAGTTGGTCAATGCGTGTTCATTGCGTATATGGAGCGTGGTGTTGGTTTAAAGTTGATGTATTTCTGCCTCGGTGGCCAACACAGTGCGTTTTCTGTGTATTACCATGCTGTCATGTACTATTAAAAGTTGGTCAGGTGTTGGTCCATTTAGATAAATGTGTCTATGTCTGACTGTGTTGGTATCATGTCCCTGTGGCTTCTTATCAGACATCAACACAGCTCCACCAGCTGTGCGCAACACACCTCATAGGACACAGAGAGGAAGAGGAGAGTATTTTGTGCACAGCATAAGGCACAGAGAGGAGGAGGGGAAACACAATAACTAAGAGCGGTTGTGCACAGCACGGGGCATGGAAAGGAGAAGGAGATGTTGTGAGGCACATGGAGGAGGTGGAGGAAAAAAGGAAAACCCAACGCATGGCACACAGAAAGAGCAGTGGAAGGAAGCGGGAGGATGTCAGCACATATTGTGGGTCAAAGGTAAGAGGAGGATACATTCACAGAACAGAGAACATGACTAAAAACCCATGGAAAGGAGAATGTGTGCACAGTGCGGGCAGAGAGAAGAGGAGGAGGATAGCATGGCACAAAGGGGTGGACTGGCCTCTAAGGAACTCTGGAGATTTCTTGATGGGCCTCTGCACCCTCTTTTGGATGGTATTTCCAAATATTATCATAGGAAAAGCATTGGGCTTGCTGAAAATATGTCATATGGGGCCACTTTGAACTTTATTTCCAGGGCCTCTTTTGGTCCCCAGTAATTATTTCCTGGGCCTCTTTTAGTTTCCAGTCCACCCCTGGTGGCACCCCGAAGAAGAGAAAAACCAGTTACTCCAAATGGTTCATGTAGAAAAGTAGGAACAAACGAACGAACGAACGAAAAAACGAATGAACGAACGAAAAAACGAACGAACGAACGAACAAACGAACGAACGAACAAATAAACGAACAATGGCAGTGTAAAGTTCATGACACACAGCTGAAGAGGACGAGAAAGCCAGGGTGTGGAGAAAACGAGGGGTAAGTGAAGGAACATGGGATTGGGCACGGAGGACAGCAGATGGAAGCGAGGTGTAAGAAGATAGCCGTACACACATGCACACACGCACATCACAGCACCACATCAGTGCCTTCAACATGCACTGCCTGCACACAGCAACCATTGAAAATCTTTCTCAAGCCCGAATGCAGATAGACGGATTGAACCTGCCCAGGCCCCACAACAATCCACATCCTTCCAGATTGGCATTTGTAGCACTGCATGAAGCACAATCTGTAATACATGAGGTCTATTTGAAAATGATATTAAATAACACCCATACCCTTTATATATTTATTTGTATATTTATTTAGTGAGGGTTGTTGAGAAATCACGGTTATCTCATTGATCTCATAATTATTGTAAATAATCATTTAAATTAATTTCTAACTTGAGATATTTTCTCAATTCTTTTATAAGCAGCTGTAAATCACCCCCGTTACAAAATGATGTTGTATTTCAAAGTGGTTGTAATTTATGGTGGGGATCATGTAATCAGCCATTGGACACATTTCCCAGTGAAAACGGATGATCCAGTTGTACTGCGGGGCGCGTGGTAGAGCATGCTTCATCTGTGGCTGCTTATTTTCTTATCTCCACAGTCTCTTTGCTTTGTTCTTTTATCTTGATGCTACTGTTAAATGCATCTCCTTTTCCTTTTGGTAGGCTATTTCCTATTGGTCCTGTCTTTCCTCGAGCAGCATGATCCTATTTTCCTTAGCGTAACACAAAGGTTTATATGTTCTTTTTTGTTATCTCTTCCCTTTTGAATGGCAAGGCAGGGAGCTTTTGGCTTCCTTTCTTTGAAAGGAAATAGGCCTTTTCAAAAATATGTGTTCATTTCAATGCAGCACAGGGGATCAATGTGAAGAAATAGCGGCGCATGGGTAGATAGCAATATTTTTTGAAATCTTTGCATACAAGCCTCTGTGCTAAAGTATTTCTGCTTCCAGCTGTCATTGATTTTCATGACCATAGTCAGTATGAAACCTTTGTTTTACAAGTTCAAACTCTACTTGTTGACTGATGTTAGGGGCTGCCTGTGGCATCGTTTGGAAAAGAAGAGCAGAAATGAAGGATCTTCGCCCTCAGGCCTGTTTCAAAGTATTTTGTGCTGAAGCGAAATTCATACCGGTGCTCACCTTTTCATACAAATAAATAGCGTTTTCCTTAGAGTTTCTTCAGTGCTACGAGGAGTAAAAATGTCAAGTTGCAAGCTACTAGCCAACCATGAAAGGTCACTCTCCACCTCAGTTGTACACATGGTCAAAGAGTCATTTCTTACTAGCCAAAAGCCAGTTATCACTAGGCAATGGGTACCTTTTGAACCCTGCTGCCACCAAATGACTTTATCATGCAAATATATGTAAATCATTTGATTGCAATTCATTGCACGCAAACACAAATTAACAAAATATGATTAAAAAAACTCATGGTTTTAAAAAGGTATCCATTTTGACTATTTCAATATGTCTTTTGTAGTATTAAACAATGCAAGGGCCTGCAACCTTTGGCTCACCAGATGTTTTTGACTTAAACTACTTGCCAGTATAGTTAGTGGTGAGGGTAAATGGAAGTGTGGCCGAACCAAAAGGAGGCTGACTCAAGGACATCACTTTCAGGAAAAAATATGCATATCTGTCCCTATTTCTGAAAGGGATTTCCCTACCTATCAACTAAACTAAAGGTGCTTGTCTTTTGGGAAAACAAAAATAGTCCTTAGTCCAAAACTCTTTTCACTATCGGGCCCTACCACTTCAATAAAACAACATAACAAAAATAAACCAGAGCAATATTCCCTCAGCTCAGGCTTTTTCAGACCAGTATTATTCAGATCTCTCTGGGTTTCTCCAGGAGTTAGGGTCATAGTTCCAATGTTCATTCTTAACAGTTCATCAAAGAAACATTCTCAAGGCTGCTCAAGGAAAAAGTTTAAGGCTGTGTGCAATTCAACTGTCTTAAATTCTTTAAGGGGGTGAGGGGGGTGTGATTTCCTTAATCCATATTCACCAATTTGTCTGTTTCTTTCTACTGATTTTATATAAATGGAGCCTCCATCTTCCCCTGGTTCCTGTTCTTCTTTTGACTAATTGAACGCTCCAGGTTCTCTTTTCCTTGTGTGCTGCAAAGTTCCACCAATCTCAATAGGGCTCTTTAGGCCCCTGTGGCACGCTGTCTTTCTTAGCTGTTGGGCTGTTTCTTGGGTCTCTGCCAATGTCCAACACTCAGGTTTCATAGGGCTCCATAACCCTCTTGGATATTATCTCACTGGGGATCTGACTGATCTGTGTGGGGCTTCTTCTCCACCAATTGCGTCGCTCTCTTTTCACTGGATTTATACATAGTAAGCCTCCCAGTTTCCCATGTTTACGTTCTTGGTTTATCTGATTGAACCCTCCAGGTTCCATTTTTCTTATATGTTGTAAAGCACCACTTATCTCCACAGGGCTCTCGAGACCCCTCTGGCTCTCTTTCTTTCTTAGATCTTTGAGCTCTGCTAATGTCCAATGGTTTTTAGGGCTCACGTAACACTCTGGGATGTTATCTCTATGAGAGTCTGATTGACCTGTATGAGTTTTTAGCTCACTTGCTCTTCTTAGTCCTTCCTTGCTCTGTTGAGCTCTCCTCCCTCCACCCTGGGCAACCCTGGAACCTTTACCATCTTTGCTGGTCGGGTCGATGCATTCCCAAGGAACGTTCTCTCTGCTTCTCTTTCTGCTCCCTGCTGCCGTGCTTTATCTCTGCAGGCACCCTGGCCAGATGGTATTGACGCAGTTAATGGACCATGGGTCCAACTCCTCGATGCCACGCCACTGTCAGTTTGTCTCCAGCTTCCAGTCAGGCCTGTTCTGGGTTGGCCTGAAAAAGACGCCTGCAATCGGCTTTCGGTGTCCTCCTGACTGGAGGTTTGCTTCTCAGATGTAACTTCTTTGCTCCCAGGTTTGAATTTCCCGGGTCTACAAGGCTTTATGCCTGCTTTGCCTCTCATTGGGTCCTTTCTTTATTTGTATTTCCTTCAGTTGTGTCCTCCCCAGTGAAGTGTGTGGGCCTCATCACGAGTTGGGCGCTATTAGCCCGGCGCTAATTGTGCGCTGCCGCTAATAGCGCCATAAAATCCCCATTTGGTCCAATCGACCCATTGGGCAATAACTGCCCAACTACTACTCGTGATCCGGCGCTAATAGCACAGAACAGCGTAGCGGTAGCGCTATTTGCGCTAGCGGTATCCCAGTAGCATTACTGTTGGGATACCACCACACTCGTGATGAGGTCCACAATCCTTTGTATGTGTCCATTGGGTATTCTTCATGCCTCCTTGAGGCCACCTCTTCCCGGTACCGTCTCTACTTGCTAAAGGAGTAGTTTGTATATCTCCATCAATCTTCTTCTGCACAGTACACCTGATCTTGGCGGTATCAATATTTACAGGAAGAAAGGAAGAAGAGTTACAATAGCATACAGTAGTGCTTTCAGATTGTTTCTCAGTAGACTTTATGGATTTCATAGACTCAAGCGCAAGATGGTTAGGGAGTTCCATCACAGAACAGGAGTTCCTGTCCCCATCAGGGGAGTCTGTCTCTGTGAGGTCCCACTTTCTGCCACCCTAGGGGGAATGTTGCGTAGCAGGCTCATCCTCCTAGCCTCGCAGGGAAGGGCTCTCCCCTGGGGAGAAGTGATGTGATCCCATGGATTGTCACACTATGTAGTGCCAAAACAGGAGGGAATATCATGCACCCACAAACAGGGGCCTATTCACAATACCAAGTGCATACACCACCCTGAGAAATGCCCAGTTGAAGTCCATGATGACATATAAAAAGTCCAAACATACTGTCCATCTATAGTGGAAATCCCGATATTAAAGTGAGATGCAATTATAAATAAAAGCCAACATATGAATCACAAACAACACTGACATTTCCTGGTGAGACTGAGAGAGCATGAACTGAAACTCCATGCCCAGTCCAGCATGCAACATACCAAGAACACCACAGTGCCCACCAGAACCATGACAATATTCCCTGGATATATTCCTCCCTCACCGAAAAAACACGACACGTCACCTTTATGTGCACAGCACTGATAAGCAAACAGAAATAATCCTGAAAACACCTGGACCTGCAACATCCCAAGAGCCTGGGATGGTATCATTTTAATTATTTGTATCATGCAGCGCCCAATAGGTTACCAAGCAAAATTAATTGCGTCTGGGCGCATCTGATTTATAAATAAAATAGAGTGATAGATTTAACTTAAAATTGCACAGTTGATATTAGGAGAACATATCAGTTTTAAGGTTTCTTATAAAGGTAAGCAAGGAGGTCATAGATAGAGGCTGGATCAGGAGATTGTTCCAAAGGTGGGGTCCAGAAATGGAAAAGCATCTATCCCCCTTAGTAGTGCAACGAGAAGGGGCAATAGGTAAAAGATGCAACTGGGTTGAGCGAAGAGGGTGAGATAGTAAGTGTTAATTAATTTTATCTTTCAAATACTGTGGTGCTAAACCGTGGATACACTTAAAAGCTAAACAAAGTATCTTAAAAGTGATTCGATGACATTCCGGTAGCAAGTGCAAAGGTCGTCTAAGGTTAGAAGTGGGGGAAAATGTAGGTACATGGAAAATAAGACAGATTGCAGCATTTTGACCTATCTGAAATCGATGTAAACGGTAGTTAGGTTAAACCCAGGGCTAATGCATTTACAAAGGGGTGGCAAACTTTCACCTATGCTCCAAACACTATTGCATGGGACTCGGAATGGAGGTAAGGCAATGCACACCTCAGTATTCAGAGCCTGTCACGAGGCTATCACCCCAATAGTGTCTCATAAGTAGGATCGAATGGTCCACCAGGTAAAATGCTGCCAATCAGCATGGGCTCTGCACTTGATCAAACTCCTGTGTGCATTCCAACTGAAAACCCCGGCCACACCCAACAGACCTTGCCAGTAGCACCTGGACCATTCCCCTCTGCCTGTTGTGAGAACAGGAGCCAGAAACACCTCAAACCATTGCGTTCAACCCTAATGTGCTGCACCTGTCTTAGAAAATAAAGATTAAGATCGGGCACTGCAGAACCTGTTTGCACAGGCAGCTTTTAATGAATAAAAGGCACGCCTCCCAAAGGTCTCTCCCAAGACAGTATGCTATGCTACCAGCACCTGTGAATAAGCTGAGAAGGTGAGGGGCTGTGTGGCCATGGCACCCATAGAGGACACCTCTGAAGGCTCCTGTGGCCCTGCCGACCAGACTCCGCTAACTGCATCCTCACTGCTCAGAGTGAACCTACATCTGCAACGGACACAGCGGAGACTCCCCACATGCCCCCTCACCACCACAGGGACCTCCCCAAACCCAACAATGGCCGCACAATACTTTGGAGAGGGACACAACAAAATGCTGGCCTTCTGTAATGCAGACATTCTGATACTGACCCAATGAATATATCTTCATGTCACATTGTGGCATAATATGTGAGCTGGGGGGCCACTTTAGAACATTATGTGGGGTAGAGGGAGATATTGAGAGTTTTGTCACACAGTCTAAAGAGACAGTAGAGCAGCACAGGGCAGCGAAGAACAATGAAGGGTTTATCAGAAATCAGGGTAGAAATGGCCCATGCTTGACAGATAAAAGTTACAAACAGACAGGTCATGTCCTGCCTCTTTTCTGCACAGAGGAAAAGCCTTTCAATTTTGCAAGATGTGACGAATGCAATTTAGAGTTAGCGATGAACCATATGTGTGATGCACACTTCAGCTGTATGCCAGTTGTAGTAGCTGATTGTGAGTTCACAGGTTTGTGATGGCCATGTGTGTGTCAGTGGCACAGGAAACCATGCAGGACCTTTCAAGGTAATGGAAGGACTTCTTGGCGAAGTGGGTGTCTCGTGGAGAAAGCTAGCCCGTCATGCCACATGCAGCTTTAGCCATAGAAGGTCCTAGAAGGATTATGACTAGTGTCTCTCCTGTGCACGTTTGCAGAGAGCTTTCTGCATAATAGCATCGAGCAGGGAACAATTTCACCTCTGCTGACATGGCATGTGGAATTCACTTACTGGGTGGGTGGAAGTTTTGGGCACGGTGCTTAATGAGGCAGTATTTCTGTGTGTATTTGTAGCCACTGTAGATGCTAGACATCTGTTCCTGTGGAACTTTTCACACTTGTATGAATCCTCTTGATGTGAACAATATTCAGTAGTGACTGGAAAGCATGAAAACCAGGCCCATCTGTTCTACTTTTTAATGATGCTTGATGGATGGTTCGTATAGGTAGATTGGTGGCATTGACTGTGCAGTGCCTTGTAACGGTGTGATGTAGGTCATAGTTGCACTATGTTGTGCAGGCAGGCATTATTTCATAAGTGATGCAGCTCATTTGTGCAGGTTTTTCATTGTGAAGTGTCCGGTTAGGGTAGGAAATGAGTGTTCATTGGGGAATTGGGTCATAGTGCAAGTTACACTATTCCCACCTCCTTCTTCACCGGGGATAAGGTCATAGTGTCAGTTACACTATTCCCACCTCCTTCTTCACCGCGGATTTGGTCATAGTACCAGTTACACTATTCCCACCTCCTCACCGCGGATTTGGTCATAGTGTCAGTTACACTATTCCCACCTCCTTCTTCACCGGGGATTTGGGTCATAGTGCCAGTGTTTGCTTCTATATGCGTTCAGTGTCAAAACATGCTGTGGGCACCATCAGGGTTCGGGGCTTGGGATTGTACTAAGTGTGTAAGGTGACGTTCTGTGTTTGCCATTTTCCTGAGCAGTTGGATTTGCTAGACTGGCATAGACACTTTGTGCTGCAGGGGGTGGGCATGTTGATGATGTTGTAGTTGGTGGAGCGTGTAGGTGTGTATGGACTAATGCCTACGTGTATACAGATTTCTCCATTCCTTGATTCAGTTATCACTTGGGAAGGGACATTCTTGTGGTTTTAGAGGCCGATTCATGGAATTTTGTGCACGGTTGAAAGTGATTTTGTCAGTCAGTGAATAGTCATTTTTGCAGTACAAAATGACTTTGCACTGACAATACTGCAAAAATAAACTTTGCACAGTTCCATGAATAAGGGTTTGTGTCGGCAGTGCCGAGTCACTTTCCAGCAGTGCAAAGTCACTTTCCAGCAGTGCAGAGTCACTTTCCAGCAGTGTAAAGTCACTTTCCAGCAGTGCAGAGTCACTTTCCAGCAGTGTAAAGTCACTTTCCAGCAGTGCAAAGTCACTTTGAACGGTGCCAAAAAGTCTAGGAATCGGGCCCTTAGTCTCTGGCATATGGTCAGTGATTCATTAGTCCCACATATTAAAGACTATGGGATTCCTCTATTGGGTCCAACAACTTCAAGATTAAACATCGACTCCACCTTATATGTCACATAACACATGTTAGGAGTTTCCAGTAGCAACCACCTCTTTTTATATTCTGACCCAAGTAACTGTCATACATTTCATCTCACAGAGCTGGAGTCACTGACAAAACACAAAACGTGACGCTCGGTGCATTTCTTAGTGCAGAGAAAGCGCCAAAGCCATCCGACCGGGCAGTTATGGCTTGTACTCATGCCCAGGCTTTCTTTTCTTTGACGCCTGTGGTCCTGTTGACAACCAGCAGAGCTAAATATTTGGGTGGGAGGGGGCATAGCAGCTGTAAATCATGTTCTTAAGTGTGCAATTAGCAGGTGGTGGTGCAGAGTTCAAGTGATGCAATTAAAACGTGTCCAGAATAATGTATAATAAACATTGATATGACCATGAAAACATGCTGAGAGTGTCAGCTGATCAGCTCATGCTGCAGAAGGTCTGAGTTGGTTGTGCATGAATCATAACTAGACGTGCATGCTCTGCTTGATGTGTGGATGTACTAAATGGCACGTATTACTTGAAATGACCAAATGGAGGGGATTTTGAAAGGGACACGGTTGTTTTAGTTGTAGTTGCTTCAAGTTCTACTCTTAGGGGCAATGCGTGCCATGCTTGCATGCCATGACTATGTGCCATAGGCACCCTTTCTCTCTTAGATCTACCCACTGAAAGTTCTTTCTGAACTATTTTTCTTTTTTTTTAAATTGCTGATTGCTTCACTGGCTTCAAATCCTGGCTTCATTTCTCTTTGCCAAATGTCTTCCTTTCAGCTGTGCCTTGCCCACCACTACTCTCCTTATATGTGTCCACACCTTTGTCTTTTCCATTGCTGAGGAGTAACATTCCCCAGCCCCCTTGTTCCCCTACTACCTACCAAACTGATATCAGTACCCCTGCAACCTATCCTTGCATCCTGGATCATTTGGTGGTGCTACCCTCCCATTTTGTTTTCAAAATTGTCCTCTTTTCCTTCTCCGTCTGAAGGTCTGTGACCATCTCTCTTGCTCCCATCTCTTGTTGCCCCATTGTTTGTTTGTCAGCTCAGTTTGTATGCTGCACAGGGTTCTGATCTCGCCCGGCTTCACTTGGTGGGTAGAGTTTCAAGTATTGTGTTTTTGTGGAGGGTTCTTTTGCTTTCAATCAAGGCTGTTCTGAATTGTCAGGATGTATAACACCCAATATATAATCATTATTGGAGCTCAAATGGGGTCTGTAACTCGAAACTGGATAACCAAACAAAACAAGTAATTGTGGTCAAAATAAATACTTTACGACAAGCAATTAGTAAAATAATCAAGTATGATGTTTGTTACGAGGCGGCTTAGCCCACAAATACCAGGACCCTCCATGTAGAAAAGGAATCCTTTTAATTAGTTGCAGCATAGATGGGATCAGGTCACAGGTACATTGGGGAACATCCATCGGCACACCCTCTCTCTCAGCCAGCCTCTCACGACCTGTCATCCCAGCAACATTCGGTAGGCAATACTCACTCACCGTTCCACTCCGAGATCATCACATCACATCACATCCATACAGGTCAGGCGAGGCAGGAGCAAAGCACATCGCAACAATGTTGTGTGTTGCAACTTGGTGTAAGCGTACTTGGGGGAGTAGGAGGGGGCAGGGGTGGTGGGAAAGACTCCAGGAAAGGAAATGTGTTCCATGTTATTTAGTCAAAAAGATTGCATCAAATTCTTTTTGGTGGTTGATTTCACTGCAAATATATGTAGGGGGAGACTCTCCACAGCCCCCCTCCATATCTCTTGCAAATTCATTATTCACCTACACCCACTTACCACATAAATATATTTAGGGGGAGACTCTCCACAGCCCCCCTCCATATCTCTTGCAAATTCATTATTCACCTAGACCCACTTACCACATATATTTGGGGGAAAATGTGTTGAAAGAAATTTGAAGAATTTGAATTCGATGTACTCTCCCACAGCAACACCTCCCTATCACAAGGAAGTGTTCTTTAAAAAAATGGATCCCAACTCAGTGCTGCCTTTCACAATTTAAAGCTCGAATTCACTGTTTTATGACTGCCACCCATCACTTGCCGAAAGCTGCCATTCACTGCCAATCCTTTCGTGTTCACCCCATTAGTTTGAGCTGTTAGGTGGTGCTTTGGCGCCACCTATAAGCCAAAACCTTTCTATTGCAGTACACATAGGAAGACATGGCATATGAGGAGGGACACAGCACTTGTAGGTGTTGTTTGGCATTTGCCCACCCAGTGATTCCCCATGGCCATGCTAATGACTACGGCCGTTCCCACCCAGTTCCTGCTTCTCCCCACCCAAAACACCTCCTCATGGGAATTATTTGAGCTCGTTTTAGTCAATCCTTGCCATCAAACATTGCATTCAAAGTGCTTGCCAATGTTTTTTTCAATGCAGTCTTCCGAGAGGTAATGGCTTAATTGCAGCTGTAAACATGCTACATGTGTGATAAAAATATCCTGACCAGGTCTTGCTTCAGCCAATCTATTTGTTAGCACTATGCGTGTCCTTCACTGAAATCCTGTTGAAAAACAAGCATTGGCAAAGCAAACACTTTTGGCTTGTGTACAAGTGTCTGGCATTTGCCAGGCACTGCTATTAGATGCCTATGTAGTTGTGCCGTTTTGCAGCTGCTTCCATAGTCGGCCAGTTAAAACCACCACAACAGTGCCTGGCAAGTGCATTTCATATGCCTACACAAATGCATGTGGTGTTGTGCCTCTTTGAGGACAATGGGTCCCTGTGAAGGGCTCATACTCATGTCACATGTCAGTGACCATGTGACCACATCAATAAAAGGGATCAACGGTTTCCCGCTCATCAGAGGATACCAATTGACTCATGCCTGCCATGTCATTATTCCAGGAGCGTGATGCTGGCGCTGTGTAACAGGCAGAGGGCCTGCACTCGAGTGCCATCCAATAGGACAGTGCCCCTGCTGGGCAACGCTGTCCCTGATGTCCCTGATGTCCCCCACAGTTTTTAGCCAGGCAACTCTGTGATCCAAGTGCCAGAGCCCCTGCTGGGCAACTTTGGTTTTGTGCACTGGCCGGGCTGCCCCCAGGCCATGGTGCGCCCGTGTGACCACAGGCTGACAGGGTGCTCCCTGTCATTGTGTGTCAGCTAGGTGACCCCCAGCACTCATGAGCCTGGACACTTGTGTCCTGCGGATCCAGGAACAATGGCGATGAGTGGTCCATTCCCATGGTGTGCAGTGCCACGTCTGCAGCCTACCGCAGTGGCCCGTGATGTGTGTGCCCTGCTGGGTGAAAGGAGAGGATTGGAAGAGGAGAAGCAGCCTTTGCCCCATCTTTTATGGTCAGAGTGCTGCCCGGCTTCCTACCCAGCGTGCTCTCCAGACCGGAGAGAAAAAGGGAGAAGCCCGAGGGGGAGTGTGGCTTGCTGCGGCCTTCCCGGGTCACATCAGCAGTTTTTTAGAAAGCCCTTCGTGTCGTAGCAGAAAAATGAAAAACAAAATGGCAAGAAGGAGAAACTGAGCAGCCCTTTGGCTCCACCACACCCGGGCCGCTCAGCGGTTAAATTGAATGCACTTTGTGTTGGAGCAACACAGAAAGTGAAAAGGTCCCCCTTGCAAATCCCGGTTCCAGCAGCGGTGAGAAGAAGAAAAAAATAAGATGCAGGGCTCCGGGTCGACCAGAGAAAGAAAGATCCCGGGCCTGATCAGCGGTGAGTTAAAGGAAGTGCTGCATGTCGGTGCAATACCAATACAGTGATACTGACCCCCTTCTGGTCCCAGGCCTGATCAGCCGTGAGTTAAAGGAAGTGCTGCATGTCGGTGCAATACCAATACAGTGATACTGACCCCCTTCTGGTCCCAGGCCTGATCAGCCGTGAGTTAAAGGAAGTGCTGCATGTCGGTGCAATACCAATACAGTGATACTGACCCCCTTCTGGTCCCAGGCCTGATCAGCGGTGAGTTAAAGGAAGTGCTGCATGTCGGGGCAATACCAATACAGTGATACTGACCCCCTTCTGGTCCCAGGCCTGATCAGCCGTGAGTTAAAGGAAGTGCTGCATGTCGGGGCAATACCAATACAGTGATACTGACCCCCTTCTGGTCCCGGGCCTGATCAGCGGTGAGTTAAAGGAAGTGCTACATGTCGGGGCAATACCAATACAGTGATACTGACCCCCTTCTGGTCCCGGACTCATCAGCCGTGAGTTGAATGGAAAAAAAAGAGGAACATGTAGAGAATGAAGTAACGCGGCTGCCGGCGTTTGTTTGCACAATAGCAGGCAGTCAAAGTCCTACAGCGTTCCAGGGCCGCTAAGACGGTGAAATAAGGGAGCAGCATCATCTGCCAAGGCCATAATTAACTGCCCGATGTCCTGGCTGGAAGAGGGGAAAGAGCAGAAGAGGGTTGCAGCTCTTGCAAGTGCTTGTGAACCCTCTGCTAACAGAAGTGTCCTGACAATAACTCCTGCCTGGGAGAGACCTTCAAGTCCTGCTGTCTGCTCTGGTTGTCCATTCATTAACCGAATTTCAAAAAATGAATGGAGAAATGAATGGTTTTTTAATGTAAAAAACAAAATTCCTACTTGCTTTTTGCACTTTTTTGCATTTCCCGGTCATTTCTATAGATACTGTCTGCCCCTACCATTAATGGACCAGGCCGATGTGATCCCTGGTTCCCCCAGGTGCAGCTTTGCTGACCTCTGAACTGTGTGTTTGACTGTCCTGAACCGATGCTTGTGCAACTACGAACTGGTTTCCTGCAGCTCCACAAGTGCTTAAAGTGGTCCCAGTTGCAATGCTTATGTGAAGCTGTGCCGTCGATTGTTGGTCCGCTCTATATGATGCCAGTAGCTGACAATGGTGTTGCTCAGTTTTTGAAGTGATACTCACTCCAGGTTAATAAAGGGTATTTTTATAATGTGGAGGAACGGCCAACCTGCCACCAGCAGTCCACCAACCCTGACTGTCACCATCAATACGCACATCGTGCTCAGTGTATGTTTTATGTTTGTAACTGCCAGAATATAATTGAAGGTGATGAACGTCCCAACCTAAGTTTCAATGTATGGGATGATTGCTTGCGCTCCCAATTTCAGGTATTGCTGTTTGTGACTGTTCATGTATTTTATGTCCAGTGATGCTTGTCATTGTTTCATTTGTTGGGGGAGTGTGGTGTTGTGCCCCTTTATGGGCAAGTGGTCCTTGTGAAGGGCTTGTGCTAATGTCACATGCCAGTGACCATGTGACCACATCAATAAAAGGGATGAGTGGTTTCCCGCTCATCAGTCGATACCAACTGACTCCTGCTTGCCGGAGTGCCCCAGGTCATGGTGCACTTGTGTGACCACGGGCTTACAGGGTGCTTGCTCCCTGTCATTGTGTGTCGGCTGGTGACCCCCAGACCTCATGAGCCTGGACTCCTGTGCCCTGGGGATCCAGGCATAACAATGCCAAAACTGTTGGCATTGACAGTGCTTGATATGATATGGCATTTACAACGCACCTATACGCAAGAGTTTCAAGGCGCGACGAGGCAAGAGAGGGGGAACAGAGGGAAGACAGAGACAACAATCTTACTAGGCCTGTTGACATTGAGATTGTGCACGTGCAGGGGAAGGCGAAGGGGAAAAGTGCAAGGGGAAGGGTGAGGGAGGAGTGAAGTGCATGGGATCGACAGTGAAAAACTAAATAGAATAAATAAAAGCAAAAAAAGTAAAAAGTGCAGCCAGCTGGTGGCAAGTGCAAGGGTAAGTGCAGACATCATGTGTCAAGTGCTGGTAGGGGACTGTAGGGATACATAATACAGTCCTCGAGTGCAGGGGATGCCAGGGAGGCAGTGTAGGGTGCAACTGGCAGGGGAGGGGACCTGGGCCAGAGATCAGAGGGTGGTCAGGTGACCAGTGCAGTTTCAGCCAGGAATTCAGCAAGGCAGGGGAGAGGAAGAGAGAAAGCAGAAGCAAAGAGGAAGGTTTTGAGGTGCTTCCGGAACTGGAGATGGTTCTCCTCAAGTTTCAGAGAGGCAGGAGGCTGTTCCAGAGGGAGGCCCCAGCCGAAGGAAGAGCTATACCACCAACTCATTGCTTGGAGAAGCGACTGACCCTTAGGGAATTGGAGGCGGATGAGAGAAGAGCTTGAGAAGGAAGATATTTAGGAAGAGAGAGTTGAAGTGAAGATATTGAGGCCCCAGCCCCCAGAAGACCTTGTGGACAATGCAGAGGGGTCTGAACTCAATCCTCACAGCCACTGGGAGCCAGTGCAGAGATTTCAGTCCTGGAGAGATAAGATTCCTGGGCTTGAGGCCAAGGACAAGTCTCGTAAATCCTGTTCTGGATGAGTTGTAGAGGGAGGAGAGTGGAAACAGGCAGATTTAGAAAGAGGCTGTTGCAGAAGTTCAACCTAGAAACCTAGAGAGAACCAGAGCTCTAGAGACAGTGAGCTTCTGGGGGAAGGAGAGGAAGAGAAGAATACCTCTGAGGAGGTGCAGCTGGTAGTGTGATTTCTTAGAGACATCAGAGATGTGAGGAGAGAAGGAGAGTGTGGAGTCAAGGATGACCCCGAGGTTTTTAGCCTCACAGGTGGGAGCAGGAAGAGGGCCAAGAGAGGCTGGCCAGAGAGTGATGGGAAAGGAGGGAGCAGGTGTGCCGATGAGGACAATCTCAGTCTGACTGGCATTAAGGCATTTTAAAAATGCAACCTCTTGAGGACTTTCTTTCTAATCTTGCTTATCTTCTATCCAGTTATCATCTTAAATGTATCCTTCTCTTGAATCTCATGTCTTTTCATAAAGTCTGCTCCTTTTAGAATAAATGCTCAGTGCTCAGTAAGCCTGCAATTACATCCAGCAATGCCATTGCTTTTCACTTTTGGTTGCAAACGCTTTCCCGAAAATCAGAAGCCATTCAGGCAACAGTGGGACATTATGAACACAAGCACTGGCTTGGAGCAGGTTCTAATTGATCAATACACCGTAAATCTGTGAATTGTAACTGACTAAAATAATATGCTGCATCAATATGTAAGACCTACATGCAATATGTCAATAACAAGGACAGTAGGGAGGATTTAGGTTGGCACCACCAGGCTGGAGCTATATGTGGCATGCAGAAATGTGTGACGCTTGCCGGCCTCCGTTACTTCCAGGCAGAGCAAGATGGTTGATATACAGCGAGACATTCCAGCATTACACCTTCCGTGGGAGATGTTAAGTCATACAATCTTAAACCTGGATTTTATTCCATGCAAATGTGTGCTAATTTTTCTTAACACCATTGCGCTCCAGCTGTGTGCTAAGCTTTCAGCCGTAACTGATGAATGCTTCACCGGGAACCAGTTCCCTCCCATCATTCTGGATCTGGCAAATATGGAGGCTATTGAGTCAGGAGTATGGTTGACAAGTCTTACTTCACTGCCACCTTCAATCAATTTTTGTTTTGTTTAAATGGTGGCTTTTGCTTGCTAAATATTAGTGCGTGTGTCAGCTTGGCTCATCACAATTTTCCAACACTCTTCAGTGTAAATGCAATTCTATTCGTCAATGTTTGCCCTCTGCATTCTCCAGGCAAGTCTGAGGTGTGCAAATCACGTGGTTTCACGTCTACGTGCCTGCACTATGAATCTGCTAGAGTATTGTGGATTCAGGTGATGCATTGAACATGTGTTACAACTAACCAAGTCCCGAGGTACATCGTACATTTATGAAACACGATCCTCTTGTTGTTAAATGTTTGTATAATTTGACATGGTCAGAGATCTTACTCTGCCACGGGTGTGTTTGGACCCCTCTCAACCTAGGAAGGAGGACTAGAACTGTGTTTGCAGAGCCTGTCCTGCCCCAGGGGTGGCATGAGGGCATTGGGCGGGCACCAATATATGTCTCCTTTGCATGCGCCTGGTTACAGGTACAAAGTACAACATTTGACTGGCCCATACCTGCTGAACACAATGCTTTGCAGTATTTTTTCTCTTCTCTTTCAGGACTGCAGACCATTGCAGCGGAGGAAGACATTGCAACACACCCGTGGCTGAAGTGGTGACTAACACCAAAGCAATGGCGCAGTAGACCTTCAAATGGCGAACAGAACGCTCCAGACCGCCTGATTAAAGATTTTGAAGTTCACTATTTTGATCGCGACCTCCATCCAGAAACAACCGGCAAACTGTCCTTCAGAAGGGGCTGGGGGTTAAGGGGCACTTTAAAGCCTCGCACCTGTGCAAACCAACCCCTGGGGGAGAGCAAGATGCCCATTGGTGTGGGGAAACAGTTGACAGCCAGAGCCAATGGGGAGAGACAATAAAAGGAGACGCAGGGAGCCAAGGAGCGTGGGTTGTTCAGGTGATGTCAAGGGAAGAGAAAGCAGACCGAGAGACCAGGCGGAGGAAGGGAAGTGCAACAGAGCATGGAGGAGACTTGCAGAGAGCCTGTGCAAAGTGAGGTATTGATTGGTGAGGGAAAGTGGTATATGGGTATGAGAGGCAGTGTATGGTGATTAACTGAGATAGTGAGGCTAAGTGAAAGAGTAGTGGAGTAAGTAAGTGGGAGCGATTGAATAAGGTGGATGAGAGTGTGAAAAGACAGATGTAGTGTACAGTGGAGAGCAGCAGAGAGGTGAATGGGGATTAGTGGAGAGGGGAATGGAGAGTAGCAGAAATTGTAGAGTAGTAGGGAGGGGACAGTACTACCGGGGAGTGGAGAGTAGCAGAGACTGGAGAGTAGTCGGGAGGGGAGTGGAGAGTAGTAGAGAGCAAGGGGAATAGCTGTGACAGGGAGAGGTGGAGTCAGGGAGAGATAGAGGAGAGGGGGAGGAAGTGTACAGAATAATAGAACATCAGGGCAAGGAACACAAGACCGCGAGTGAAAGAAAAGACTGTGTGAGTCCTGGGTGATTGAAAGACACCATTTATTAAACTCCTTCTTTTTGTGGGGCCTCAAATTCGGATCCACCTACACATTCTGGAGGGAGTAAGAGAGATAAGATGGGTGCCTTTAGTATATCACCATTAGCCAAAGATAGTGGGGTTACCAAACTCTAGTGACCACCATCAGATTTAGGGATGCAAATGCCCACAGGACAAGAGAGAGAAAGGGGTGGCCATCAGTAAGACTCTACTCAAACATTTTAATAAAAACCATTGAACTCTCTTCGGGAGATGGTGTATTCCTGAGGCCATATGTGACAATAATGTGCCACACAAGGTACATTGCCAATTTTTTGGGATTGCCAGTGAGTTTCACCATATGTGACATGAAAATAGCAACATCTCTGTATCCCCTTTATAGGTGGTAAAGCACATCATCCAGAGAGACATCAATGTCATTAATAAGATGTGTTCCAAGTGGTGATCTGGCAGATATAGAAGCTTCTAATGAACTCTCTGGGCTCTCTGCCAGTCAGTGGCTCAGGTGTCCAGTGGGGCATTAGTAAAGGACTGCTTATCTTAAGTGTTGGCTGCACTCTGATTCGACTTTCCATATTTCTTCTGGCATCAGTTTCTATATTTACCATAACGGATCTTGTGGCGTGTGTTCTTTGTCTTGACCACAGCTCAAACACTAACAAATGCGTTCAGCCTGATTTGACCGAAGCATTCCTCACACACAACTATATGGAGAATCTACTTTGGCTATGAGACCAAAGCAGTCTCTTTACATGGCTAAATCCTGTTTGGCACATGTGGCCTCAAGTACACACATGCGATATAGATGGATGCCTCCTAGGAATTATTATATACTGCCTCGAGATAACATATGCAGGCTTTGGGAACCTTAGGGAGGAACATATCCGGTGCCTAAACTCCAGACATAACACACATACTTCAGCCCCTTGCATTGGATTGACTCTACCACAACCAACACCATTTGCTGCTTGGTTATATTTACAATCTAAGTGAACGCGCCACCAGTTTATGGAGTCTGCCACAATGTGTTTCTTCAGCATACATCCGCTGTGGTTGGTAATTGGTGGAATGTGGTGTCAGGCATAATAGAACAAAAGACCAGGCCTAGCATCTTATTGATAAAGCAGAGGTTGAGATTGGCAGATTCTACACGCATATTAAGGTATTGGTTTAGGTTGCAATATTAGCAACCTCAGACTTCCTGCTCTGACCTGGGCGGAGGAAACTGAGAAGGTGGTTGGTTTTTTGTTTGAGTGGGCAACCAGCAACATTCTGAAAATAACTTTCCTTATATGTACTGTACCCTCTCATGACCATGGGACAACATGATGGGAGAAGAAAGTAAGCTTTGATTTTCCCAGATGTTTCCACTCAATAAATACTTTGATTTGTTACACACAAACATGCATATACGAGCCCTTAGCCTCAGTACAACCAGAAGGACAGCACTGTTCTGGGAACTGATGAACATATTGGTACCTTTAGGTACTGTATCAACATAAACATACAAACAAACACATAAAATAAATACATAAATAAATAAGATGTGTTTCTAGGGATATCAAGGCACTGTCATTGTAGCAAACAAAATATAGTTTTTAGTTAAGTTGACTTGTCTTCAGATGTATAGCCTGAGCCTAATGGCCTCTGGTTTGTGCTGAGTCTGCACAACTGAGAATGGAGTGCCAACAAATATGTTTTTGTTTTGTTCTAAAGTGAGTATTTATTTAGACTGTAGTTTTAGATCAAATAGGTCCTTGTAATTGTTGCGGGCTAATGATGTTATACAGAGGGAGCTTACACAAACATATCATGCCCATGGAAATAGAAATGGGAAAAGGGGTTGAGTGATTTGTCTAATCTGGCAATTTCGAGGAAGGTACTGAACTTAAATTAATCGCCCAGTGTTTGGAAGCATATGAGGTATGTATTTGGAAATGTGTGGCAGGGTGCAGTGGAGTCTTGCCATTGAGCAATCAATATGAATTGAATACCATACTTTTCATTGGCATCCTGTAGTTGGGTTGGCACCCAGACAGTAGTCCCATCCTCTTTCCTCTTCTTCCTTACTCATATTCATCTTCTATTTTCTGCATTCTGATGTCCACTCTCATTTAAATTATTTTTCTTCTGAGTTAACACCATTATAAATGTAGTTTTGTTTCCATTTATAATTTTTAATTCTTAAGTTAGATCCTTACTGCATGCACAGTGATTCAATTGTTTTACATATTTATTGAATGTAATGTTCATTTCATCTGTCTAATTTTCAAAAGCTATGCGATTAATATATGTTATTTACTGTGCTAACATGTCGTACTTTTAATGCCAACATATCAAAAAGGGTACATCTGTTAGCACTTAAAATAGATTGTACTCTAAGTACTCCAGCGACAGCAGTAAACACAAACTGGGGTCACCTGCATCTGTTTCTAGGAGGCTAGACGTGTGACTCAATTACCTAATGGTGCTCCATTTTGGTGAAGAAAACCTCTTGAAATGGTCAGTTTGACTCTTACTCTCCACAAAATGAGTTGTAGTAGAGAACACGCCCTAAAAATGTTAGGCGAGTACCCGGCGAGGGTCAATGAGCTTGTAACAAGCAAGCTCATTGGCCCTCGCCAGGTCGTTACCAGCTTGATAAAAGCCCTTGTCGGGCTGGTTGCCATGGAAAGGGAAAAGAGACTATGTGCAGTCCCTTCGCCCCTTCCATTTTGGCCATTTTGTTTGTTTACTTTTTTTTCTATATTTTGCATAGTCTCCATGGAAAGGGAGAAGGGACTACTTGTAGTCCATTCTCCTCAATCCCTGGCAGCCATTTTTATTTTTTATTTCTCGAGTTGAGAAATGGTTTCAAATGCCATTTCTCAACTCAAGACCTGTTTTTTTTTTATTAGTACCCCGTTATGATGTGCCGGGGTAGTTTAGCAATTGAACCCTCTGAGGGGGTTTATTGCAACCAAATGACTGGAATGTACAACTTTGAGAGTCTTAGTTTGAAAAATGACCTCACGATTTGAGTCCAAACTCCAATTTGTACCATGTTCTGGGGCCAAACCCTGCTAATTATGATTATTGTAGACAATGTGTTTAAGCTAGAGACATGGAAAGTTACTGGGATATATGTGGAAGGGAAATGTACCTTCGTATAATTTTTGATGAAAATCCCATGTTGCAAAACCCACTAAAATCGAAAGAAAGAATCCTAGAAACGCCAGAGTCGGGACAGGGACTATCTTTAGTAATATATGATGCGTGTATGTGATGTCAAACAACTGTGTACCTGGGAAATATATATTTGGATCAGGAATAGATTTGTGTGCACATTGACCAGGGGAGTGTCATTTCTGCAGGTCATAAAAATGACATCACTCTGACACATTATCCCTTCCCAAATCAGGGACCAAAGAATCTATTGACCTATCAAATCAAGAGAGGGGCAGGCTTAGGGATGCTAGCCTCTCCACCCACTTTTTAAAACACATAAAAAGAGACTGCTGGGACAGGTAGAGACATTCAATTCCATTTTCTGCGGGACGCTCTGCCGGGAGACTCCAGACGTCACATCCATCAATCTCCAAAGACCAGAACTTTACTTCAGAACTTAAAGCAAGGGCCTAAACCCACAAACTGAGAACTCTTCTCAGCAGGCCTCAGCATCCTTAAAATCATTTGCAAACTATTCCACAGCCGGGCGAGCTGTTTGAATTCTTTGCCAAGAACAATTGCCAGAGACCAGACCTGAGATCCAGAGAGACCCAGACTGCTGTGAGCAGAACCGGTGCCTGATTGACCCGCCTAGCAGAGAGAACCGAAGTCCAGTCCAGTTGACCAGATCCGTGACGAGGCCCATTCATTTCAAAATTAGGAGTGAGTATCCGCCAGAACTGTGCAGAACCCAATCTCTTAGTTAAAATATTCTAATTCAAGCTATTTTAACCTAATTAGAACAGCCTCCTAGAAATCGTGTCATCTGTCATTTTTAAAACTGCGCAACTGTCACCTGTCCATTCTGCAGCTGCAAGCAGTCACCTGTCATTTTGAGATTTACTTTAAATCCGAAAATCTACCTTTATTAAATCATCCGTATCTCCGGAACCGTTTGTGCTAGGAATGCGATTTAACTTTCATCTGAAAGCTTAGAATCTAGGCTTTATAACAAACCTAGATCCGACTTCCTACTATACTTTTTCCGTAATCGCGAGACACGCACTCGCGAAATTTACCACGATTTGCGATTTGGCCCGATTTCTTCATCTGTAGAAATCAGCAGCTGATTGCTTCTCTTTGCTAAAATTTGTTTGCAATCTGCTAATCATTCATAGAGTATTGTTAAAGTGAGCCTGAACTAATATAAAGTAGCCATCACCTACCCTGAACCTCTAGAGGGAATTAAAAGCAAGTTTAGCACCTTTTCACTTCCTTGCAAACCACATTAAAGTAATTTGCCTGTGTTTAAAACTCATCCCTGTTTTCTCTAAGCTTGCTGGGGGAACTGGAACTGTGTATTGCATTATAAAATGTGATTTGTTGGGATTCTTGAAGACTGTGTGCTCTCCTTCCATTTCTTGTATTGCATAGGGGGGGAGTGAATTGTCAAAAGAAAAAGTGATCATATTACCTTTTGCTAAAATCATAACAAGTTATTTCTGTACCGCATTTTATTCCACCTTGCGTTTCCTTGAACCATATAAAGCATTCTTTCCCACCTTATTCTTCTTTTCCTATTCATAAATTACCTCTTGCTGACTACTGCTCATATTCACAAGTGTAATATCCATTATCAATTTATTTATAGAAGTGTGATATATATATATATTGTTTACATTTTCAAATAAACCTTTTAATTTGCAAAACAAACCTACTTCTTGGCTCAGTGGGGTCAGGGGGATTCTAAGAGGGGGGTGTTATACAAGGGTTGTCATCCAGAGTACTGAACTGGATATACAAATACATCAATAAGGGTTTTCCTCAGCATCCCAGACTAGGCATTGACTTAGCTGTAGTGTTGATTGAATATCGCTTACAGCTCTGGACACCAACATGGGGAAAAAGATAACCGAACAAGCAGTAGAAACTACCTTGCACTTTCTTGAGGTAAAGAATACTGGTGTTCATCTTGTTGCCGTTCTCTTCAAGGCAACATGTCAGCCATGCTTGGCTGATTGTGTTCCCTCCCACTCTCTCCCTGCAGAATCATGTATGCGCTGTGAAAGGAGGAAGATAAACCAGTGGAGAGGTCATAAGTGCAGTACAAAAATAAAAACCAGTGAGGAGTGGGGAACACCTTGTGGGACTTGCACAGTACTACTTTGATATGATATGATAGTTTATTTATATAGCGCCTATACACAATGTGTTTCAAAGCACTTCAAGACAAGGGCGGGAAAAAGGGAAAATACAACGGCATTCTTACAGGCCATGAACAGTAAGCATGTGAAATTAACTATCGTACTCGGCCTGATGACATTTCAGATAGTGCAAGAGCTAAGACACAGATAAGGAAGGGAGGGGGAGAGTGGGAAGGAAAGGGAAACAGACAGGTGACTACCGTACTAGGCCTGATGATGTTTCTGGTACAGCCGGAGGAAAACAAAAGGTGAGGGAGAGGGGTGCAGAAGGGAGGGGAGGAACAAAACAAGCGACTATCGTACTAGGCCTGACAATGTTTCAGATAGTGCTGGAGGGAGGGGGGGGGCAGTAAGGGGATGTGGGAGCGACAGACGAGGTTGCTATCATACTAGGTCCAGGGACAATTCTGATAGAGTAAGTGCATAGAACAAAGTAATGGGAGGAGGGGAGGATATAGGAAAAGGGAGAGGGGAGGGGAGGAGAGAACAGAGAGTAAGCAGTCAAAAAGAGTGGAGAAGCAAGAGGGGAGAGTGAATACAATCGCAGAAGTCAGTAGTAACACATAATGTTGCAAGCCAGGATACAAGATGAAGATGGGAACAGCATGATTCAGGGCCACCATGAGTACAAGCTGCAGAGAAAGTCCAGCTTGAGAGTGATGAACAAACATTGCATGCCTTTATCAGAGTGGACAGAAAACAAGGAGGCTGTGTATTTGAGGCCGTCCCCCTGGATCCTCACTCTCGGAAGGATTATTTTGTCTCCCATATCATGAGAGATCCAGGGATTGGACTATTTAGTCCCTTATATCTTGAAGCATTGGTGCTGTTCTCCTCGATGGTCTGAAGAAAGATTTAATGTCATGGACTAGAGATTTGATTCTGTGATTTCCTGAGGTTACTTGCTGATTATAGGTCCATAGTCTGCCACTCCTGCTGTGTCAGTGTTCGAGTTTTTTTAACAGCGTGCCAAATTTGCGGCTGTTTTTAGGTTGATCAGAAAGAATTTGGTTTCCCCTGAACATTTGTTGAGGTTAGTGAGACTTGGAGTGAGCATTTGGATTTGGTTTTTTTGGGTTACTTGAGCAAGATTCCTCTCGGGCTTTAAATGCCATTGTGTAGGTGGCCAGAAGGTGATAATCTCTGTTTTTGTTTTTAATCGTGTTTGGTCTGATGGTTGTGACCTAGCCAATGAAATTGAATGCAAGTTTATCCGTCCTTTCCTGTGAATGGATTACGAAGAGGGCAACCGTGGTGCGGCTTTGCTGGGTAGCGGCCATGTGTCCTTCCTACCAGATGCTTGTAAAGCCGGAGCACATTGTAGCACACGACGGCAGCGCACGTCAATGAAGCTATTGCTGTGCTCAGCAGTGAAACCTCCTGCCTTCCTGTGAACATGGGAAGAGCGTGAGTAAAGACAGTGCCTTGGCTCCTCCCTGCTTGCACCAATGCCAGTGTGTAGCATATTCTTTTATATACTTATAGAACATGGCTAACATTCCATCCACTGCTCCCAGCAGCCAATCAAACATCTCGCCGTCTAGTGTGCAACTTAAGTCCTGTATTACAGCCACATGCAATTCTTCAAATGATATCGCCACCTATTGACTACGAATCTACCTACTGTGCATTTTCACAATATTAGCCATTTCTCTCTACATTAAGTATCCGCCCAGTTACTGTTGCTTTCATCCTGTGTGCAATATGTTATTTGCTAAATAACCAAACTAAGGGTGTGTACATATTTATGAGCTATGCTACTATTAAGTATTCACTGAATGTTGGCTATTATAGGCCTAATTCAAAAAGATGTGCACTGGAGCAGAAGAGGAGATGCCTAGGAGCTTGTCTCACTTGCACTGGCCGCAAACACCAAAGGTGGCGAGATCCCAGCTAGAGATTCAAGTGGCCCGACCCATGTAATGATAAAGCTACTTCTAGCCCTCCCAGTGCAATAGAGGAGCTGGCCGCTGTGATAGAAACGCTGGTGAAAGATTGAGAAAGTCTTCCCTTCAGTACTCCCCAGCTCCAGCGGAATAGCCTCCCTTACGTAGACGCCATGAACAGCGGGTCTAAAAGTGATGCCCTTGTCCAAGGGGAAACCAGTCCAAAACTAAGTGCACACCACTCAGGGTCCAACGGGAAGACCTGCTACTTCGGGACTTTTCAAGTAGACTCTGCATCATTGTTTCATTCTCTTTGCTAGCTTGTTTATGGCAAGAACCCGGTTTACTTGAAAAACAGGATTCAAGAGAAACGCTACATTCGCTCTCTGAGATCTAGCCATGGTAACTTGCTAGAGATGTCACGTGCTGAGCTGGAGAGAGCAGCTAGACAGACCCTCGTTTGATTTTCTTGCACCTGCCCATTGGAACACGTTGCCAGTTTCTCTGAGATCGGAATCCTCTTCACAGTCTTTTAAGAAGGCATTGAAGACCTACTTTTTTACTTAATCGTTGGGTTGGACTCTGTGCTGTTTGTTCTTTTAATGATCATGATTTTATGGACTGTGTTTCTGGTTTTATATTTTTTTCTTCTCTGTTCTTCTCATGATGCTGTTTTAATATTTATTTTTCTTGTGTTCTTCACTTTATTATTTGATTCGTTATCTATTTTTGCATACTGTTTTGTGTTTGTGTCTGTTGCTGATATGTGTGCGCTCGTTTGCCGCTGGGCCTAAGGCGCCTTATAAATTACTAAGCATGAACATAAACATAGCTCCTCTCTTGCACTTGGATGGCCAGATGTAGCTCTTTCACTAGACGGTTAGGGTCCATGAAATATCCAGTCCTTTCTGAAGTGCACCGGTCAACTTATACCTGATTGGCCAGGCTCTGAACTGGAGCAAGTCTGGAGTTGCCTGCAGCATCCCAGAGATGCGCGTGCGCACATCTTTGAAAAACATATTAGTGCGTGTGCATTTCAACTAGGCCCCAGGCGTCTTCAGAGGTGCTCCAGGCGCATGCTTGGTGAGTTAGGTGTAATATTGTTATTTTTTATTTATTTATTTTATATATTTATAAGAGAGCCAGTGCAAATCTGAGAGGCTCACGGGCATCTCTTTATTTGCCCATGTGCAAAGCTTCGTGGTTCAGGCCCAGTGTGTTATCGGTCCAACATGCGCTGCGATTTCTGGTCATCTTTTCTGTGCACGCAACAAAATCAAGAACGGTAAATCATAACCATTCTCTCGCTTGCAATTCACTCAACTTTTAAAACTCTATACAGCAGTTCTAATGTACAATCTATACAACGATAGGCCACCTTCAACTTGACACCGTGCTGTCCCCTTCCAGACAACTCAACCCTTTGGGATTTCCCAGGCCGGACCGGAATTCCGACAAGTTGTGAAGGATGTTGACAGCCACAAAATTAAAAGAGCTTTTTCACGAAGGAAGCCTGAGAACAAATCACTCCCATTACCTGCTGTCACGGGGCGGGCTACTTCCACCTCTGGCTAGTAAACATCATTTTCCCACTCTCACCAGAGGTGATAAATCGACCACTGCTCGTGCACAAGGCTGTGCTCTCTTGGATAATGGCGAAACTCTTTACCTACGGCTGGCAGGCAATGTTCTCTGCTAAATGCAAGCACTTGAACATTGATTTACTGGGTAATCGGCCGGAGGTAGCCAAAGGGAGCATGTCTCCTGAGCTAGCCTCTCTCTTGCAGGCAGGGCGTTAGTGCTCATGAACTCTCTACCACTGCTCGAACGCCCCTTATTGTGAGAGCACAGCGTTGCTCAGAAAACTACGCTCTGTGTGTCAGCGTCAGCCTCCAAAACAACACAGTCATTTTAATGCAATTTCAGCTCTTGTGTGAGGAGCTCTCAAAGCACTTTAATTTTAAATTGCTGACGTTCATTATCCTTTAGTCCAGTTTCCCTCGCCATTTTAAATTCATCAGATTTCAGTCATCAGATCGATGGGTAAAAACACATTCAAGGTCATCGATGGGACCTTGTGTTGGCTCACAAAATAATTGATAGATAAGACCATTATGCCAATGAATTGGAATCATAATTTTTCATTTTTCATTTCCTTCCTTAAAAACAACATTTAGCCTACCTGAATCACTGTCATGTCCACCAATGCGGCAAGACCGAACTTTCATGAACTTAATTTGAGGTTTGAGCAGGGTGGTTTCGGCAAGTGCAGCCTTAGATTTGATATGAGGTGAAAGTGATTGGAGTTAGGGGATCAGTCTTTAAGGCAGAGGCAGGAGTAAGAGGGATACATTTGAAAAAGTATATGTTGTTATTATTTTTTTTTTAAATCCCATAGCCTGTTGGAGGCAGGGATTACATTAAGTCACTGTAACAGATTGTGCAACACTCATACAGTTTTATTGTGATTTCTAAGGTGGAACGAATCCCAGCGACCATCTTGCGCGCACGCGCGCGCGCACACACACACACACACACACACACACACGCGCGCGCGCGCGTGCGGCGCAGACATACACACGTAATTTATTGTCTAGGGAAGATAAAATCCCGAAGTTGGTTGTAGGTAGGAGATTACATTGTGGTCTGTGCCTGAGTGTGGTTTACACTAGACATTTTGTTGTGAATGGGTGGGAAAGAGTTTGGGTGAATGTATGTGATTATAGAGTGCTTAAGAGTCTTGTGAGAAGCTTCGAGCCTGCAAAATGCCAGATATGCGATTTGTTTCAGCTCCTGATTTCAGCGAGGCAGACATTCCTCCAGGCTTACACTCACCCTCATGTGGCTATTAATACTTACATGGACTCTTTATTCACTGCCATCTCAGGTACCCCTGATGTCATGTAGCTACTGCAAGTGTGTGTTCAATAGGAAAATGCCTGCTACATTTACCAATCATTGGTATTCGTTGACCCTCGTGAGCCAATGAAACTGAATATTACAGCGTATGGGGTTGGTATGAGGTCAATAGGCCTTTTTTAAAAAAAAAATAGATTAAAAAAAACGATTTAGAAAGACCGCTCTGGGAACGCACAAAGCGGTCTTTCTCAATCGAACTGTCAGCCCCTGCGATGCACAAGAGTGCGTGCAGGGGCTGACAGGCACACCAAGACCGGAAGCAGCCACGAGGGAGATCCAGTAAGTTTGTGAGTGTGTGTGTTTGTGTATGCATTGGGTGTACGTGTATGTGTTTGTCTGTGTTTTGGGGGGCTTTGGAGACGAGGGAGGAGGCGGGTACTGAGGGAGAGGAGGAAGGCGGTGAAACCCCCCGATTTGGACACAAACGAAAAGAGAGGGTGTGTTGTGGGGGGTGGGAGAGGGAGTAGAGGTGGGGTCGTGAGGGAGAGAAATATCCTTTTTCCATTTTTGTAGGCTGCCTAAAATCGTCCGAAAAGAAAACGTCTTTTGGTTAGGTGGCCTACACAAATTAAAATAATGACATAGAATCATGGGGTTAGCCTCGGTCTTGCTCAAGGAGAAACACGCCTGTAGGGCTTGTGACAGAGCCCAACATGTAGTTATCTTAGTAGTGAAGCAATCATAGGAATCCAACCTACTAAGCGCCCCAACACACTCCACGTCCAGGTTATTCATACTTTGTAAAACGTCTTCCTTTTCTAGGAACATGGGCATTATTATAGAGACATCTGCTGCCTCTCAACCTCGGCCAATGGTTTTCCAGCATGTGTCTATATTTGGCAAATACACACATCTCCACAGTCACCACTTTGGGACCTCCTGTATGATTTTTTCAGCTTCTGTGCTCCGTCTTATTTTTTAAACAGATTATCCCCTACTCTAAATGCAGGCCCAACATATTGTATAAGGCAACTATGCTCGCCCCAGCCCATTATTTGTCGCTTGTCAATACATCTCTTGACGGAGTCCCGAATTGCAGGCTCTGTTTTGAGGAAACAATTACTTCCCTGCTTAAGATGTCTACTTTGCCCGAAAATGATTGCTTTGCTTGATAATTGCCTATGGTAAGCTGAATCCTTGAGATTTTTGTCACTCTTCAGTGCCAATATTTCTGTGAAACTAACCATCTTTTTCACGATTTACAGTCAGGCGTGCACCCAAGCAGAGCTCTTTATATGGCCATTTTGGGCATACATGATAAGCTATTTAAGGAGAAAGCTTGGAGGCAGGCCAGAGCCAGATCGAGAATGCCATCCTGGGCATACAGAAGACATTTATTGAACAGAGAGACAGAGGCAAATCACCAGCAATGATCCTCTTTAATTTGCCAACAGCCTTTGACGCCATTAATCATCATAAGATCCTTTTCAATCTACGTCCTGGTATTATCATGGCTTGCATCTCTCCTGCCTGGTGAGGTTCAGTGTGTTAAAATGGAAGAGCAGTGGTCAGCTGAAACACTGGTTACCAGGGTGATTCTCCAAGGTTTGCCCTTTTTACTTTGATCTTTGATGCTTACATGTGTTCCCTGGCTTGGCTAATTAAGGAAATTGACGTTGGCATTCAGATGAATGCCAATGACATACAATCGATACCGGGGATCAGGAGATACAATGAAAATAGAATACATTTTATTGAGTTTCCAGGACTAGATGGAGGCAACTGGCTTTGCCTCATTTCTGGCAGGGAGGAGGTCCTCACTCTAGTCATTCAATCTCCCCCTAGTTTACTTGACCATTGGAGCTCACACCACCGCTCCCCATAGTGATCTCAGCTTGTTTGTTCTATCATATTGTTTGAATTGCAGATCAATGCCATCGTGAGGAATGGCCATTACCATCGTGATATCTTTACCAAATGATGCCACATACTTTGCCAGGAACATTGTTGTGCCACTCTAGTCCAGGCTCTGACTTTATCCCTCGTTTGTTTTGTAGCTCCAGCGACATGGAGATTTCCAATTGTTGTACAAATATCAACTTGACCAGAACAAAACAATTTGACTGGTGAGGCAGATGAAGAGTGATACTGCATTTCTTTGAGGCGTCAGAAGTTAGGTTGGGAGTGTGCCATCCCTGTTGACGGCCTCCTCAGGACCCATATGCTTGGTGAATGTGGCCATCTTTGCAAAGCAAATTGCCTTCAGGGCTAGGAGGAGCATTATGCTGAGTAACGCTCCATTTCCGCTAAACTGTCTTTTGCTAGGCAGCTGAAAAGTTGCCTCAGCAGGCTGCCTTGATTATTTTTAGGTTATATTTTACTGTATTATTATTATTATTATCTGATTTTTTTTTTTTGATGTTACATTCACTGCTCCTTGGAGATTGTGTCCTGGTTATTTTGTGCTTAACATATTAAAACATTAAATAAACTAAACTCAAATCGACTCAAATCTTGATTTTCTGCACAGCGTGCAATAAAGGTAGCGACACAGGGCACAGTCCAGGGTCTTCAGTGAAGCAACGGGCATGCTTGTCAAACACAATCACGCAAACCATGACATAAACCAGCGTTGATAGAGCCAGTAGATTAGGCTTTTGAGTAGGCATTGCTTACACATGTCTAGCCATGTCTAGCCACAATCCTTTGCTGCCGTGTGGTGTATATTGAAGTAAGTGCACTCTTGGATTTTTGTGAATCTGATCTTTTCACACAGGGAGGATGGACATGTCATCCTTGTTCTCCTCTGACTCCTGGAGGGCATTTGGGGCATGAACTCACAGCATCCCATGCCACTCATTTGTAGTGCATTGTTTTGCATGCATAAAGGTACACACAGAAATGGATATATGGTATGCAGTATGTAAACCAGTTGACCACCTCACTCCTTCACCATGCGCACGACAATAGTATATACAAATGATGGTTCTGCTAACAATCAGCCATTTTCAAAAATCTAGCATTTTGGTGGTTTCTGTGTAGTTGACTAGTTTTATTTCTGACTGGGTTATAGTCTGAGGTAGCCACAGTCAATGTGTCCAGGTATTGACACTCGAGACGGTTTCACTTACAGGGAAAGTATCTGAAATGGGGTACACACTAATCATTTGCAATTTGTCCCTGTTAATCACGTACAAAAAGGGTTGGGTAGGATAGGTAAGTTGAAATTAATGTGTGCAATATCACCTGGAGTGTTCCAGCACGTAAGCAACAAAACCCAGGTGCAAGGGAATAATGTCAGACAACTGCCTTTCTTATCTAATTAGCCTACCATGTCTCATCATTTATCCCCTAAACCAATGCTTCTTATTTGTAGTTGATCTTTCTGACTGTTCTCTTCCTCTTTCGCTCCTCTCAAGCCATGTAGTTACCCTTGCTGCAGCATCCTTGATTCTGAACCAAGCAAGTACCCTTTGTTCTTGCACACATTTTTATTCCAGTGGCTGTCAGCACTGCAGCCTTGGTTTCCCTTCTCGAGGCTTCTTGCTTACTATTATACGATGCTGACGTCCATTTTCATAGCATGGCTACTTTACTCGCATTCTATTTCCTACTTTACCAACCTTCTGTATGTCTCATCTACCTTGCGTTTCTGCATATATAGAACTGTTACATCTCTTGTCACTTATCTTCTTAGTGTATATGGTTTTTTTCATATTCGCATATATGTTTACTTCGTCACTTCAATCGCAGCTTCGTTTTTCAAATGTCCATACATTGAATTCAGTGTGTCCATGCATCTTCTCTCTTTAGTGGCGGCACTTTACATCTGTCAGACTTTACTTATAGTTCTTCTATGTCCAGTGGTATCTGCAGGTTAATGTCTACAGCATAAGTTCGAGGGTACATTCGATACTAAGTGCATAATGTGTCTCATACCTTCAATGTGCTATTGGGATGATACCAGGTGCTTTCTTGTTATTCCTCCAGTATGACAGAGGTGAGGGGGTGGGATATTTGAATGACGTGTACATCTGCTTCTCTACAAATGTAATAGATTCAATTTAAACCCCAACTGTGAATTAGTGCCAGTGTTCGTATAGGTTGAAAAATTCTGAGACATGCAAACTCGCTGCCCTTTCTTGTCAAATTGCCCTGATCATAGAAATGCTTTTGGGAACATTGGACACCCCATCAATAGAACTGCACAAGAGATGCCTAGGAAGGACCGTCCATTCCCAGCGCAGCATGTGACTGTAACTCCATTGAATAATATGTGTGTCAACAATAACCAAGTTCTTTTTTTTGCCAATTCCATTTTACATGATTGTGCACTTGCTTTCCACATGAAGATTCCGAGAAGGTACTATAGAAAGTTTGAAACTATTGTAGGAAATTTAGTGATTGGTAAACAATATTATTACCAACTGTGGGCCTTATTACAAACAGTTTGCATGGGTGCAAGCACCATTTTGTAGGGCATTAGGACTAGGGCAAACATTGCCCTATTGCAAAAGACATGCTATTTCAATGCATTTTTGCATCATGGCAATGTGTTCATAGCGCTGATAGCATACCGTATTATCACTAGGGGAAATCTTGCCTTGGTGCAAAAATGCATTGAAAGAATACATGTTTGCACTCAGAAATTCTTTGACCGAGTGATGATACTGTGGCGAAATGCAGGTACAGAGTGTCTGCAATGAACCCCAAGGTAAGCTAGTAGTTGACATTTGGTGTGGCACAGGTAGTCTTACTTGATTCCACACTACAGTTTTGCTACAGAACTGGTCTGGCAGAGAAGTCCAGTAGGTTAACCGGAATGTCATTTCAGCTGTCCCCGGGTAAGCACATGTCTGAGTGTCATTGATCCCTTTGGTGAGGCCTACGCTGGTGTCTCTTATCTAGATTGGAAGCGTCCAGGGACGTTGCTAGGGGGGGTTTAGGGGGCTATAGCCCCTGATCTTTTGGTTGTAGCCCAGTCCCAACAGTTCCGACATCAGCTTAGCCCCGGGTCTTTTCCAGACCTTGCAACTCCCCTGGAAGCATCTGATGTGATAGCAGGGCCATCCCTTAGCATGGCAATTAAAGCTTCCCTGGTGAGGCATGGCTGTATCCTGCATCCCTAAATGTATTGCAAAGGGGCAGTTTCAGCTATAAATTGCTGGATCATTTCCAAGCCACCATCACTCAGCCATTTTCCCGGTGACTCGATTTGTCTTCATTTTTAATTTGGGCTATTAGGTGGTGCTTTAACTCCACATATAAGCAAACATTATTGCATTGACATACAGGCAGGAGAGAGATGGCATTTGAGGAGGGACACTCTGTGGGTTTTATTTGGTGGTTTACCTACCCATTGATGGCCCATGGTCACACTAATGCCTATGGTCATCCCACCGACTACATTCACCTGCCTGTACGAAACACAATTCTTTTTGGGGTCTCTTTGAGCTTCGGATATCCAGAAGTATCAGCAAACATTAACTTGCCAATGTTTGTCCAAATCAGTCTACTGAGAGGTAATGGCTTAATTCTAGCTATAAAAGGCTACTGTTGTAATACAAATATCTTAACTAGGAGTACCTTCAGCCACTCGATTTATATCTCCTTCATGTACTGACATCCTGATAAAAACAAGCAATGACAAAGCCAACAGTTTTGGCCTTTGGTATTAGATAAGCATTTTCCATGTAGTGACATCATATGCTCAGGAAATCGCTCCATTTTTCAACCGTTGAAATCTTATGGTCAGCGAGTTGCTTTATAACAGTGTCTAGCAAATGTCCATCTCATGTCTACCCAAAGCCCAAACTGTTGGAGCTGTCAATGCTTGTTACATCACGTTGTCACATTGTGTTCAGATTTTGCAACAGATTTTTTAAATTAAAAAATTAAAGATCTTTGCTATGTATTCAGCTTTAGCATACACATGCATGAGATGTTAATGTGAGAAGTTAGCTGGAACCTGACAGAGAGCCGTACCTAGGGGATGTGTCTCCAGGGCTTTTGAGTAGTGTGCGGTGGGATATAGTAAATACTATATACATAGATATTTTTGACAATCATTTTTCATCCTTTCCAATGTGCACAGCTACATCCCTCTGTTCATCAACTTGAACATTTTCTTACTACATGCTGGTGCCAGAATATGTTTAAATCATGCTTCTTATTTGTTGGTAATTAAAATATACTTTTTTCTTCACACCTATGCAAGTTCTATGTATTTGTTATTTGTTCTTTGGCAATTCGATCACTGGGTCGTGCAGACTACGATTATAATTGATTGCCCCAGTGTGTGACAAAGATATAAGAATTAAACTGTCGCAGGGAATCAGAGAAGAGTCAATATGTAGTTATATAGTCCAAAAATTGAACTGTAATGCAGGTTTAATGACATTTGTGATGTGATCTTTGATGTCCTGGGTGTTAGTCTTAGCAGTGCACGTTGGTGGTGCAAGTAATAGCTGCTTAGGCTACCATAACTGGCGAATTTCTGAGGTTTTTCAGTTTTACTTGTAACCATAACGTCCCTTTAACACATTTTTTCATTGAACATCATAGGTTTTTATTAGTGCAACTTAACCATAACGTCCCTTTAACAAAGTTTTTTCAGTGGATTTAATGGGTTTTCATTAGTGCAACTTAACCATAAAGTCCCTTTAACAAAGTTTTTTCACAGAATTTCATAGGTTTTTACCAGTGCATGCTAAATTCCTACAATTACTAATATCATACTTACCCCAATATTTGTGTCCAATTTACAAAGTTTCACCTTAAAACTCTGCCATTATCCACCTTCTAGCATCATTTTAACACTTCTATATAGATTTTGCAAATGTTTCCACTGTTTTTGCATTCGTCAACGAAAGTCTGACCTTATTGCGGACATTCCGAACAGCATCACGTGACCACACGCTAGCACGCGGCATGATGACATGTTCATGAATGCGTTCGCACTTCACAATTGGGTCTGTGCTTTACAGACAGTTTGGAACTGCACTTTCTACTGATGTAGGAACTTTCAAGCTCAAATTCTTCCCCTTGCACAGCTCCTATACCCATTCTTTCTCATTATCCATTAACAATCTAGCACAGAGCACATACTTGGAAGAATATTAGCAAAACTGCTATTCATCTTACAAATGGCATCAGCTATTCTTCCTCCCCAAAATCCACCACAATCAAAACCACCACCAGCTGCAGGACCTACACAACAAAAAAGTACAGTACTTCAAAAGACAATGTAGAGGACCAAGACCAGGAGGTAGAGGAAGTGCCTAACACTAGCACCCAGAGAGAATCATGGGTTTGGCAGTTCTTTACCACTGTTGGGAATGTACCAAAGGCTAAAGCTACCAAAGTGAAATGCACTGAGCAGACTGCCTGGCCAGTACTCCTAGGGGACCACCTCCTTCAGCCGCCACAGCCATTTCAACCACCGCAATGCTCTCAGAAAGGCTGTTCCTTTCCAAGCAAGTAGTAGGTTGTCTTTCTTTACCTCATCTTCCTCAAATAATACTGTAACCACACAACCTTATTCTGTGGGACACAAAATCCCGCCAGCTACATTGCAAGCAATAATAGAGGCTGTTGATCCATATCTTTTGAAGACAACAGTCCTCTGTATATACTGCAACACACCACTCTGCAAGGGGGAGCGATTTTGAAGTGCTATTGAAGCGATAATCAAGGATCATGGGAAATACTGCCCCCTACTTTAGAGGTAACACACGCACAACATCTTCCACTGTGCACCTGCCTCTCCATATTCGTGATTGGTTCCTCTTTCATCATTTCCCTCCCCACCTTACGTTCTAACCTCTCCTGCAAAAAAATTAAAATAATCAAATAACAAATAAAATCTAAAATCTTATACAAAATGTGTGCAGATTTGTCAATGTCGTTAAACGTTTGTGAATGTCGACGGACACAAAAACAGTGGAAAAAGTAGCAAAAAGTCTACTGAAGTGTTAAAAATGATGCTAGAAGTTGGGAAACGTCAGCATTTTAAGGTAAGACTTTTTGTAAATTGGACAACAATGTTGCTATATTGGAGTAACTGTGATATTAAGAAGTTGTGGAAATTAGCATGGGCTGGTAAAAACCCATGAAATTCACTGAACACATTTTGTTAAAGGGATGTTATGGTTAAGTTTCACAAATAAAAACCTATGAAATTCACTGAAAAACTTTGTTAAGGGGACGTTATGGTTAAGTTGCACTAATAAAAACCTATGAAATTCAATGAAAAAACTTTGTTAAAGGGATGTTATTGTTACAAGTAAAACCGGAAAATCTCAGAAATTCGCCAATTTAGTTAAGCAACCATAACTCACGCCACCAACCTGCACTGCTAAAACTAACACCCAGGACATCAAAGATGACATCACAAATGTCATTGATGACATCGCTGATGACATCACATATCTGGGCCACTTGTTTTTGTTCACTGACATATCCAGGCAAGGTGGTTTTGTTCACTGACAGTCAGACTCATGACATGCCAACCCTATCATGTCTGAGCAGAAGCATATGTGGCCATTTCAGTCAGACAATCAGTAACATGCTGCTGTAACTTTGTTTTACCACAAAACAGGTAGATGGTGGATTTGGGTTAGGTATATAGAAAGTGGGATGAGCGTAGGTGAGGGTGGGTGCGTGAGAAAACAATTGGTGAAATGTAATGCGGTCCATTTAATTAGAGGAAACCTCATTGATCCATTAGCGCATCTTGCATTCTACAACCACATTTTTCAGGACTTAGACCCCTGACTCGGTACTGGAATGAGCATGCAGGGAGTGGTCCAGACTGCAGGGCAAAGTGACCTGCAGTCAGTTGCAATATTTTCATCTAAGTGTTTGCCCCAGGCCCAACACTCCACTAAGAATTGGACAAAGACCCCCAAATGGTGTTGGGCTGAGCTCAGCTTCCTCCCACATGGGGTACATAAGCATAATGGTAGTGATGGAACATCAAAGGCCGTGTATTTTGGAAGTCACTCCTCCTTTTAGGACAGAGCTGGACTATTTGCACATGACTTATGTTTTACTAACATGATGGAGTCATGCCTGAGTGCATTGTTAGTAGTTTAAATGGTCAAGCATTTTTCAACAAATAGTTCCAACAGTGAAGCAGAAGCAATAGCGTTTACATGCACCTTGATTTATTTCCCTTATTATTTGCTTTGTGAACAAAAAATGATAATCAAACACAAAGTAGTTTTCCATTTTCAGAATTTTAATGCGAAATTGACATGCTGCATAACTAGAATTAGCATATAAATGATGAATACTATATATAAAACGATACACAAAAATAGTCTGAGTACTTTGCCAAGGGCAAACATTTTATCAACATATTTATTGAGCAAGCTGTAGTCTGTGCGCCATGCTGCAGTGAAGGTCAAACATATTTTATTGAATATGTGGTTAGGTGAGAGAACGCAATGTACAATAAAATATCCAGCAATAGCTCTGAACAACATCCGCTAAATTGCTCTGCAAGTGTAAATAATTAGACAGACAAGCGAGGTTGTGTGTTTGTGTGAGTGTGTGTGAAGGACTGCCATCTGTTAAAGGTGTAGAAGCCCTGCTTCTTTTGATTTTGCATTAATAAAAACAGGATGCAGGTAATTCATCTCAGCAAGGGTTGTCTGCTTACCATACCCGCCCTCCCCCTTTCAGACAACTCCATCCAAAAAGCATAGTGAACACCTGTGTCCTGCTGCATCAGTCTCCTGATCTGTAGCTCCTTCTCTTTTCAGTGGCATAGAGCAGCTTCACGGGCCAAAGGTGCCCTGTTTGACAGCCAATGTGACACATAATTCACTGCAGACAGAGGTTGCATTTAAATCTGAACCTCTGATCCAAAACCATGCTAATTAGGCAGACTAAATGTGTTCAGTAGCACACAAAATTATTAACGCCACATGATATTTGTATCATACTGCTGTTAACCCTGTGAGCTCACACCGACTATGGAAAAGCTATGTGGATTTGTAGCCAGACTATCAAAATGCATGTCCTTGCCTAAGCCAGAAGGACAATATGCAGGAAAGCTGTCTTTCTTTGATCCTTTGGGAGGTTAGGTGACACCTCTCTCCAGCCCAGAAAAATCTCAACAGGTTGACTTCTGGGAATAATTCTTCAAAGAGGCATACCCAGAACAAAAGGGCCAGCCTCACAAGACATTTGAAGGTACAGGCTTGGGAAGTGGACAGAGTTAAAATGGTCAGACAGAGCAGAAATGACTGTAGGAATGGTTTATCCATCATAATTGTGTGTGGGCTTCTCTTTTATTTTTGTCTGCTCTATTGCAGAAGAGAGCACTTTTGGTATGATGCAAGAAGGCAAATGTCACGTTTCACCTTGAGAGGGATGGGACCCCTTAAAGCATGCTTGCTTATATCAAATGCCCTGTGACCTTGCATCTGTATAAGGAAGGGGTCTCCTAATCCTTCTTTGTTTCATTTCGGAGAGCAGTCTTTTCCAAATTCATCTGCTGGATGTGAGGGCAGGTGCATACAGCAAGTGAATACCAGTATTCCAGAGCTGGGCTTTAATAGCCTGCCAGGCCAAGCTTTGGTAGCCCTGAGCTCGAGCTGCGGTCCGTTAAAGCCCATGTATGCCACCCAGCTGGGGCATGAGAGCTATTCACACCCTGGGATTTACCAGGGTGGATAGTTTTTTTTTTTTTTCATCTGACGGGAGATCAGCTCTACTCTAGCCCATCCCCTGTCGTAGAAATAAAAATGCTAACAAAAATGCCCACTGCCATTGAAATGAAAAAGGGACCTGGATAACATGTCCCAAAATGACCGCTGTCATCTGAAAAGGGACCTAGTCCGGGAGGAGCATTGGGGACCAAAGCACAAGGCTCTGGTCCCGGAGGTAAATTGGGGTGGCCGGAAGGGGAATTGGGTTTTTCTAACGTGGGGAAGCAACAGGGAGATACTCCCTGTTGCCTACCCAGGTTAGAAAAAAGGGAAAAAAAGCGCCACCCGCAGAAAGGCCTCGGGTGGCTGGAACAGTGGGCGGGGATTGTGTATTCTCGCCCCCTGTTCCTGCCACCTGATTGGCTGAGCGCCCTTCCCCGGGTGCAAATAGGAGATATATATTGCCTAGTTTTAAAACAAGAAACTAAACATTAACATACATATCCAAATATCCACGGTATACTCATACCAAACAAAATGTACCTGTAGTGACGAAATTCGTATTAAAAGGAGGAAGACGCTGAACCCCACTTAAATATATATCTTCTATTCTAGCTGTGGAAGACTGGTATATACCTGCTGCATCACTAGCTGGGATTCTGCACTTAACTTTTAAGGTACATACATATGGAGGTTGTTTTGAATCCCTCTCATTTGACACTGGCTTTTCGGTGGTTTGCATTCTTGATGAAGGGTTTGCTATGCTAGTAGTTTGTTTTCTCTTCTGGCATTTTTAGTCAATATTCTCACATATCGATACCTTCTTCTAGCACACCATTTAAGGTGATAAAGTCTAACTCCTATATCTAGCAACAGTATCTTGAATTCACTTTATTCAGAAGCATTGTATTGATTCTTCTTATTACATTGTTTACAGATACTTCTCTGTACTAAAAGCTTCTTGCATTGGGTAAACTGATTCATATTTCATTGTCTAGAGTATTTATTTAGTGTTATATTATCGTGACAGAATTTAGGAACCTGCTGCTGATGAAGGCATTGCTATCCCGAAACGCGTTGGTCCTACTTCTCTACATAAAAGAAGACGTGGCTCATCATCAAGTCGTCTTTTGAATTTGTTCTTGATACATTTGGAAAAACTGTTATTTGAATGTGAAAACAGTATATTCAGAAATCTGTTTGACTGGCTCGTAAAAAGAAATAAGGTGTACAGGGCACAGGGATGTCCAAGTCTGTAGGGCACCCATCTATTTATCTTCTGACTGTCCAGCCTTTGGTGTCAGAACTGTTTTACCTCCCCTGCACCCAACGTTTTCTTGACCTTGCTCATTTTTTTTTCAACATATTTACTGCATTTATCATCTGGGTGTGCAATGGAACTTGTTTTCTTATGGGCTAAATGGTCTCCCCGGAGGGGCATGGTCTGGCTATACAGCTCGGGTGCAAGCTTCATCAGCTGGTACCTTATTGGCCCGCTGCAGACCCTGCTGCTATCTTCACATGTCTACAGTTACAGCCAGCAAAGCATTTGGCAACAGATGTCTCAGCTTGCACAGGGCGAATTTGCAAAATTCAAAGACCGAGTTGTGCCCGCTCCTTCTTCATTCCTCTTGCAGACTTAATCATGCCTTCCACCAGAAAAAGTGCCTTCGTTTTAGAGAAGTCGGCAGTGGGGACCAATCTCTCTCCGCACCTCGCCAACAGAGTAGTGCACCCCCCTACTTCTTGTCTGTTTTTGTCTTCTAAATGGGTCTTTAGAAATCCCTTGCTGTATCTGGCAGCAATTCGCAGATTGTAAAAATCAAAAGCAGCCGAGACTCCGGGGCAGGTCTAGAACATGCGCAGCTTAGATTGAGGTCCTACATATAGGGATTCCTGCGGTTTCCAAGCTAGCCGGCCTGTGTTGCTTGGTTATCATGCGCATCTGGGGATACTCTGTATGCATTTAAGTGGAGATCGCCGTCTGTGTACGTCTCGGCTGAGATACGCTTGTCAGATTTGGAAAAGTTGATGTACGCCGTGTTTTGGTCTGTGGCTGGTCCCCAAAGTACCCTTGAACCCATTTGGTTTGTGCCTGATCTTAAAAATAAATTGGGACTGAAAGCTGAAAGTTGGCAGACGCAGCCTGAGAAACCGTCAAATGGTAGTGGCTCGGTGTGGCAGCGTCTGGAGTCCACTCGCCGGGATGTGTCAAATCTACACAGTACCCACATCGCGGACATTGTCTTTCATTTATGCCTTTTCTCCATCTATTGGCACACAAGCTACCTTGGAGAACTGCCTATGCTTTAACATGAAACTGGTACACACACAGATCCTGGAGGCAAGGGTGGGTTATTAGGAAGTAACCTCCACTTGGTGTCGCAGATTGCCCTGATGAAGGACAGAATGTCCGAAATGCATTGGGCACTGTTTTTGACTCTGAAGGCATCATGATGCTGAAGGAGCAAAGGACGAAACATGCAACAATGATGATTGAAGACATGTTTTACTTGCCTATTGACTTTTCTGTAGTGTTCACTACAAGGATGCAGGCAATACCAATGGGGATCCCCCAGTTCTCTGTGCATAGTGTTTCCCTGGATAGTGCAATCCAGGCTTTAGCTGGTGCCTAATACAGTTTTTCATTTATGGAAATAATTCTTGTTTAGGGGGTGCACGTTCCCATTTGTATAATTCGTGTCTACATTGCAGCCCAGTGATGTGTAGACGCATCTCTTGCTTTTGTGATGTTTACATGCATCTTCATTTGCTTGGCCCCATTCCCTTTTTGGTAAAGGACATACGTCCCTGCTGGGATAGAAGGGTGCAATGGTGCATTTTAGGACACACGATGTGTCTCTGTGTGCCTCTTTGACATTACTATATTGAACGATGTTGTTTAAATGAGGTAAAAAGAATGGAAAGTTTAACTTTAGTTGGTGTTTAATGGGGAATAAAATAGAAAGGGGTAGGGAGGTTTAATCGCAGGAGATGTGGCCGAAGCTAAATCCGTCGATTTTTTGGGGGACAAATTTGTCAACAAATGTATGCGGGGGTGGGTACGGCTAATAATTAAGGTGGGGGGTTGAAGGGGAAGAAAAAGAAATCGATAGATTTGCATTTAACAAAATGTCCTCGATGAAGATACATAGAACCAAATAGAGCAGGTTGAGAATTACCAATGGTTAGGTTTACAGATTGATAGACAATGGAAGTGCAAAAGTCAGGTAGAAATTCTTCAACTAGAGCTTGCCCAGCAGGTGGGGGCACTACCGATTGTTGCTGCAAGACACGCCGGAACCACACTGGCGAGAGTCATCAAAGTTTATAAATGAAGATTGTGCCTAAATTAATATATGGAAGCTCAATCTGGGGATAGAAATGTGAGTTGGAATTGAGGAAACTTGAGAGCGAGTTTCTGAAATCTTTGTTGAGGGTGCCCATACACAGCAGCCTGTAGAATACTTAAATCATGAGTTTAAAATAGCAACAATTATACTAGCTGACCGTTTACAATGTGCTTTGTATTTCTGAAAACTCTCCACCGTGAGTGACAAGATGTGACTTACTGAGTTGCAGGGTGAATTGAAAATAATTATTGGGATGTTCAAAACAAGTAGCTTGCACCCGCATTTGGAAACATGGAGTTAACTGGGATACGAAGATGTGTGGTAAAGCGTCTTGCCTTACAAGAGTACACTACAAACACATGATCAAATCCTATTTAACAGATTTGGATGAAGAGCAAATATGTCTTGATCTAGCCAGCAAAGCAACCAGTCTTAATCACATGCGGTGTTCCCACCCTCCTGGCCAATACATCTATGATTTTACTAACTCTTTCATTCATGTAGAATACCAAAGGCTTACATTTAACTTGGTAATAATACTAAAAATAATGGTCCCGCCAATGGTGTTGCCTAGGGATAAGTGCAATCAAACACAATGTAACACTTTGAAGAGCGAGTCTGCTAAACATCTTTTCAGCGCTTGTCCTGGTTTTGAGAAGGAACAAAAATATGCATTGCGAGCTGTGGGAATGGACGGGGCTACATACATAACTCCTGATAAACTCTGGGACATTTTGATGGATGGAAATTATATTACGTTTATATATCAACTGACAAAAGTTTGGGTATTGATAGTAAAACGTTTACATAAAAATAGAAATGTATTATAATATTTATTTGATAGTATTGAAATATTGGTCACTAATAACAACATGTGTGAATGACAAAAAGTTTACAATTACAACAATTACACATTAGCGCCCGAGATTTAATAACTGTGATGATTTATCTACGTGATAATATGTATTGGAGTTTTAAAATTGTACAAATTGTAATTAATTGTGGAGGTAATTAATGTATTAATGTTTTTTTTTTATATTAAAAGTCACATTGGCTGTAATATATATATTTTTTAAACATATTAAATATGAATGTATCTTCTTAAGCAAACAATGGGCATTCTCAGCGGGTGGCTATTAATGATTGCTTACGCTTGTAAGAACAGTGTGTGACCTGTTTCCTCCAGCATATCAGCAATAGCAGGAGTAAACCTATGGTGCTGAGTTCATAGCAGGAGTAAACCTATGGTGCTGAGTTCACAGCAGGAGTAAACCTATGGTGCTGAGTTCACAGCAGGAGTAAACCTATGGTGCTGTGTTCACAGCAGGAGTAAACCTATGGTGCTGAGTTCACAGCAGGAGTAAACCTATGGTGTGAGTTCATAACAGGAGTAAACCTATGGTGCTGAGTTCATAACAGGAGTAAACCTATGGTGCTGAGTTCACAGCAGGAGTAAACCTATGGTGCTGAGTTCACAACAGGAGTAAACCTATGGTGCTGAGTTCACAGCAGGAGTAAACCTATGATGCTGAGTTCACAGCAGGAGTAAACCTATGGTGCTGAGTTCACAGCAGGAGTAAACCAATGGTGCTGAGTTCACAGCAGGAGTAAACCTATGGTGCTGAGTTCACAGCAGGAGTAAACCTATGGTGCTGAGTTCACAGCAGGAGTAAACCTATGGTGCTGAGTTCACAGCAGGAGTAAACCTATGGTGCTGAGTTCAGAGCAGGAGTAAACCTATGGTGCTGAGTTCTTTCTGAGGCCTATGCTCCTTCCCCACTCTTTAGATGCGAGATCGCTAGGGAGGGCGCCCGATGATAATGCGATGCAAATGATATGATTAACCAGCAACATTGAACAAACCATTTATTTATACTCAACCAGATGGCGAAGAATGACATACGGCAAGCTGGCTTACAATATTCAAAGGAGGCAGACATGGCAAGTGTAAAGTGTTCGTGATCCCACAGCACAGCACAGCATTGATTGGCTTTCATTCTGCAAGCATGTCCTATTGCATATAACACCATGCACATACACCGCCACTCTGAAGTTATAATTCACAGGATGGAGCCAACAGGGAGCCCCGTGGGGTTACCACTGGTTCCAGGAGCATATGTTACATTTGCATGCATCGTGCCCTGTTGCAGTTGCTGTGTAACATGCGGCCGATGCTTGGAACGCAAAATACATTCTGGAACTCAAGCCGGCGTCAGTCTGTGGAAGCCTTGAGAGACCCATGTGGGGTTCTAAAATGGCTGATATTCCCAGACCAAGGCAGTATTTCACCAGTGCCCTCCATCTTAATGTGTACAGGCACGGGCTGCCTTAGCAAAAACAAAGAGGTGATGGCTGGAAGGTTTAGAATGAATCTTAACCACTGGCAATGCTCTGGGCAACCCTCCAGACCACCGTTCTTCGCCTGTCAAGCCATTACAGAAGGGGAAAGACCATATGCAAATCAGGATTGGCCCCACCCCAAAAGGGGCAGTCCAGCCCAAACTGCTAGGCCACATCCCTTCTGCACGAGACCACAAGCATCCCCAAACATGTTTCGCCCTTGTTGGGGCTCATCAGTGAGGAGTAGCTTGGGTCTCTAGGCCCAGCAGGCACGGGACCCACGTCTGGGCATACCCGTCCCACTCGGGGTGACAAAGCAAAAACAAAGAGGTGATGGCTGGAAGGTTTAGAATGAATCTTAACCACTGGCAATGCTCTGGGCAACCCTCCAGACCACCGTTCTTCGCCTGCCAAGCCATTACAGAAGGGGAAAGACCATATGCAAATCAGGATTGGCCCCACCCCAAAAGGGGCAGTCCAGCCCAAACTGCTAGGCCACATCCCTTCTGCACGAGACCACAAGCATCCCCAAACATGTTTCGCCCTTGTTGGGGCTCATCAGTGAGGAGTAGCTTGGGTCTCTAGGCCCAGCAGGCACGGGACCCACGTCTGAGCCAAACAAAGGCTACACTTGAATACAAAATTAATTAAACAAAATAAATAAATAATGCACACAACAAGCCACACCATGTCTGCTGCTCTACCTGAGTACCCCCTCCGAGCGTGCATGTGGCAATGTAAGTGAAACAAGTCAGGGCCTGGAAGAAGGGACAGCGTAGAAGCACCAAGGTGGAGTCAAGCTTAGGGCACGGTCCCCTCCAAACAAAGGGAGCAATGGGGTCTAACAACACCAGAGGCCCATTACGAGCTTGGCCGTGCGGTAAAAGGTGGCAGTAATTCCGTTACCAGCACTTTCTTTTACCGCACCACCAAATTCCGAATTTGAAGGAAAATTGGAGGATTCACCTCCAGGAAACAGCTGAAGGTAAATCCTCCACTTTTCCACCACGCACATGGTAAATCCACCAAAATCCCCATGGAGTCCTACGGACTATAGAAATGGGGCATTTACATTCCCTACCACCAATGGTAAGCCCGTGGGACGGACTGCTTTTAATGGTAACCGGTTTTGGTAGTAATTCCGTATATTTACTTCGGAATTACCACCAATCTCGTAATGAAGCAGTTAGTGAGGGCGGGCTCAAGAGCGGGCAGGAGAAAGAGCCCAGGTTCTGACAGAGACAGTTTCCAGAGAAAGCGATGGAGCAACATAAGGATATTTTGGGGGCGGCGTCCAGGGCTAGTGCGGTCAGCAATGCAGTAAGAGACCAGTTCAAAGAGGGGGCAGGACAGGGAACGCAGGACAATATGCATTGGGCAGGAATGAAGCAAACCTTCAGGCACAGATATACCAGAGGGCAAAGCTTCCAATGATCCTCTATTGAAAACCAAACAAGGGCAGACTTGGAGCATCTCTACCCAAAGATGAAGCAAGCCCAAAAAGAAGACTGGCAGCTTGAGTAGAGGATAGGAGACATTACGTTGCTAGGAGGGTGGGGGGGCTGAGGGAGCTATAGCCCCAGGTCTTTTGGTTGTATTCCCGGATAGAAGCTCAGGGGTTACAACCAAAAAGGCTAGCTACCCCATGTCCCGACAGTCCCAAAATTAGCATAGACCCGGATCTTTTCCACACCTAGCAACATCCCAGAGCGTGGGGACTCTTCTTGGAAGGGATATCAATCTGAGAGGGGGGCTGAGAGGGCATTGACGCAGGGATTATCTTTGGGTGTAAGAATGAAGCATGCTAGAGGGAGAGGTGGCGAGACAGCTTAGCCGCAAGCGTTCAATAGCGTGAAGTAAGGGGGATGCACCAAAGAGGGAGGTCGTTTGAGTCCTTGTGGAACTGGCTGGATGGGTCCCAGATTACAGGTAGCAAGGAGTGTCCAAGTCACAGAGAAAGGAGGGAAGTGACTGTAGAAGGCGATGAATGGGGGGATTGGAGTAGACACCTGGCAGTTCTGCAACAAATGATGTGCAGGGATAGGAGCAAGAGCTGCTAAAGCGCACAGTGCGAATCAAGCGAGCAAGCTAGCATATCAGGGAACAGGAGCAAGAGATGCTAGAGGGCACAGTGTGAGTCAAGCGAGCAAGCTAGCACATCAGGGGACAGGAGCAAGAGATGCTAGAGGGCACAGTCTGAGTCAAGAGAGCAAGCTAGAACATCAGGGGACAGGAGCAAGAGCTGCTAGAGCGCACAGTGTGAATCAAGCGAGCAAGCTAGTACATCAGGGGACAGGAGCAAGAGCTGCTAGAGCGCACAGTGTGAATCAATCGAGCAAGCTAGCACATCAGGGTACAGGAGCAAGAGATGCTAGAGCGCCCATCGTGAGTCCAGCAAGCAAGCTAGCACATCGGGGGACCACTGAGGAAGAACAATCAGCAGGCAGGAACATATGAGTGGACATGGAGGGCAGCATTTCATTGGTTTAAAGAACAAGCAAAAGTGCAAAGAGAAGAAATAAGGAGAAAAGAGCACTATGTGATTCCATCGAGTTCTTTTCATGGCAGGAAAATTCATCCATTTTTTTCTTTTAGGACATTTTGCCGCAAATGTATGCGGTGGAGACCTCTGTGGGACCTCGAACCCCCTGCTAACTTTTCTATTACTCTAATCCACCCCCCACATAGATTTGCGGCAAAACTCGATGAATTCTCCTTGAACGGAAAATGCATCGATGGAACCATTTGGAATGTAAAAGTGGAAAGATGCAGGCAAATGGATGGGCGTGGGGGCAAGCACAGGAGGGGATGATGAGGATTGAGATAGATTGGTAGGTTTCGCACATGCGCACACAGACAGCGTGGAGTCAGCATTTGTGATGGTGCCACCTTCTGCCACATCTGATGAGAATGGAGACACAGGGAAAATGCCAGAGAAGGAACAGGAACCTGCTACGGCCGAATGTTCACACGCATGTCCACTACAGAGTTAACTTGCACCCATTTGCTAGCGTCCTCTATAAAAACAGAATGTTGTCCTGGAATCTCCCTAACGATTGAAACAGCTTCACGGAGAGATGCTAGGACGCCACTCAGGGATCAGGGATGATTGGCGACTTAATCGCAGTAACGCTGGTGCTTCAGGAGCTATATTGTGATAGGCGCCATATAGTTGACCATGGCTGTGTACAGTCAAATCAGATCTGGGGGTCATTTTCCTGGCAGATGACGATCAGGTCGCTGGTGGGGGCATATGCCAATTTCCGGGGCACACTGGATGTGGAATTGTTGCCACAGTGCATGGTGTCTGTAAAGCCAGTTGACTCCCACCACCTGGAAAGTGGCATAACCTTACTGTGTACCCCACTTCAGGCATGCTCACTGTAAGTAGGGGGAAATGCACAAATCCAACATGGACGTGTCATCACGATTGCTTGAGGGTCAGGAGACATCCCCTTTGCTATGATGCCACAGGTCAGAGGCAAAGGTGGCATGAAAGGGACCCTAGGAAAGGAGTCAAATCCCAAGTCAGCTGGAAAAAAGGCGGTTGGCTGGCATTTTGCTGATAAGGTGGGACCACAGGTTTTGGGGTGTTTTCAGGATCATGCCCACAGGACTGGAGTAAGGGAGATAAAATGAGCATGTACACGAGATACCCCAATGGGGGAAGGTAATGCGGGAGGGCAGGCTGGCACATCCCTTTTCAGCGATACCTTTTTCATTTCCCCTGCGGGCATAGCGCCTAAGAAGGCAAAGGGACAGGTTGGCTGATCGCCAACTTGTGTTTGCCAGTATGCTCCTCAGCTAAGGAGGGTGTAGATTGTAATGAGTGAAGTGTGAACATCAAGATGGTGGGGTTGCTAAAAGAGCTGCAGCAACATTGCAACTATTGTATAGACCTTTATTATTGCATGGTACTGCATCAATGACTAGAAGGTGCCTTTTCACAGTAGTAACCTGTAACTTGTAACTTGACTTGTCATAATCACTGTGCTAGAATAATATGACTAGTCATGATCACCAAGTATTGTATTGTACTGCATTAAGCATTAGATCACTCTTGCAACTATGTAACCATTGCAACTCGCTATGTTTGTTGTCTGTCAAGAAAAAAGCCTAGATGCCCTCGGGCTTGCTGTGCTATATAAATTGCCAAATACATAAATAAATAAATAAATAAATAAATAAATAAATAAATAAATGGCAACAAAGGATAAAACATGGGTAAAACATAGCACAAAACATCTACTGCTGGTGCCTTCCGATAGTTTGTGCCTTCCTGTTTCTTTCATATTTGGGGTCATATTTGTACAGAAAGCGATTCAAGTCTTTCAAACATTGGGCACTGAAGGTTGGATTCCAATAAACGCTGTACCACCTAGACACTGTTCCTGTTTGTGGGTGAGGAAGGCAAAACAAGGAATACAGGAGGGTATTACTGAAATGTGTGGATGCAGTGAAGGGTCTAGGCAGACCTCAGGAACCGTATAAGCTAGAGGGCCCACAGTGCAACCACCTTGCTGGGAATCAAGGTGTTCTATTCCCCGGTCTCAAGAGCCTGGAGGATAGGTCAGTAAACCATCATGGTTCTTGAGTGTGGGTGACACGAAACAAACTGGAAATGAGAAAGGAACACAAGTTGCTCCGTGGACCGAATTTTAGTTGGTAGGTGGTGGCAATTCTGCAGCCTTTCAGTGTGATAATGGCTTTTGTTTTCCCCCGCTGGTACCAATCCTCAATAGTGCCCCATTCATTTGCTTTCCTCGCCTTTGACTGGCGGGTACATTCAGTGCCCTTAGACTTCTTTGAACGTTCACCATATGTGGAAAACCCAAAATAGAATATTCTCTCCTTCTGTGCTTGTCCCACCCCAATAGACTCCAGCCTTTTGGCTAATACCTCCACTGTGCTTTCAACCTATCCAACCCCTCTGTGCATGTACTGGAATTTAACAGCACTTGTGCTGCGAGAAACTCTTCTCTCCGAGACACCCCTGACCAGGGTCAGCACTAGCAAATCTGTCTTCTGCTGCACACCCCTCACTATACTGACAATCTGGAGCCTTTTAGGTAGATGTCGTTAGGTACTCATTGTGGCACTTCTCCCAGTTTCTTCAATGGGCTTGGTCGTCCTTTAAGGCGGATGGGCCAAATCTCTCAAATGTGTTGCAGGCAGCTGCCTTGTCCTTGGTTATAGGTTCAGAGACTTTCAGGCACTTCCTATCCAGGAAGCTTGCTGAAGAGCCTAATAGGGCACGCTGTGTGCTGGCAGGGCACCGGGTTTGGAGAACCATCTGTGTTCTGTATCTCCCTCTGTTCCCTGGTAGATGTTTTGGGGAGAGATTCTGCTTCCCTCTTTAGATATCCTGGCCTTCCTTCACTGGCAGAAGATGCAAGGCAGACTGTACCTTCTGCCAGGGTCCGAGGGTGAGTTCTTCTTGCTGCTTCTTGCAAAGTCTGAATATGATCTGCCAAAAGAGGGTCTCGGTCCTCTTTTAAAGCCAAGTGGGCCACAGTGGTTGGTGGAGGCTAAGCCTACCTTAATGAACCAATCCTGGGCCCCCTACTAACAAGCTCCTGTATTCCTGAGGCCATAACCAGATTGCTTTGCAGCAGGAAAAAGGTAAAGGTATGAAAACATGTGATACTATGTCCCATCCATATTTGTGTCTGTTGTTGATCAAAGAGTCTCTCTGGTTAATGGATCTCTCTGTGGTTCCTAATTAAAGCTGTAGGTGTCCCTTGAAGGTGCAGCAAGACCAGACTCTCTGGCTCCTGCAAACCACATTATTGTACCTTATGATCGGGGTCCCCCTACTGGGGTGGCCTACTGTAAACACATAGGCCCTCATTACGACCCTGGCGGATTTTTTCCGCCATCGGCGGACTTTTCCGCCATGGCGTAAAGTCCGTTTACGCCATGGCGGATGGCGGACTTACCGCCCCATTCCGAGGTTGGCGGGGCGGTAAGTCCCCATTGACCCATTTACCCTTCCCCATTCCCATTTCGGCCCCATAGGGCTCAATGGGAGTGGGGAAGGCGTTAAATACGCCACCGTACATTACGGTGGCGTAATTAACACCAAGTTCCCATAGCGCCATGGATTTTTACGCCCGCAAAAAGCGGGCGGAAAAGTGACCATGGCGCTTTGGGAACTCGTAGTTGGCGGTAAGGGGTCGGCGCAGCTAACGCTGGCGTAAACCCCTTACCGCCAGGGTCGTAATGAGGGCCATAGTCCTAAACATGACAGCTCACTGTCATTGATACTGAGAACGGGAGCTGGCTTCAGGTTGACACAGTTACATATCAACTGTTGTTAGCTTTACTGTCTCCATTGTTAACCTCCTCAGCCAGGCTCCATGTGGGCCTGTTTGAAGTACCATCTAAATGGTATGTTAATCGCTGCCACAAGCTGCAGGGCCCAACAAAAGAGCAGGGCGGATCCATGGACCTTTGTTGGTTAATCAGGCTGACCATGGCAGGGAGAAGCTTGGTCCTCACACTTCTTTGAGATTACATAGTGTACTCCTGGCTGTCACATTCCAACTAAATATGACAGGGCGGAGCGTGACTGTAGGTTGTGTCCACCCACCCAAAGTAGGCAGGTTTATGCATTTGTCATGGTGTGGGCATAGGGAAATGTGTGTGGATTAGCCCCACACATTTTCCTGAGGTTGGTCTACCATCATTCTATTTAATTAAAAATGTCAAAAAGCCCAGGCGGGCGCACGCCCACCATGCGGATGGTCAAATTCCTCACAAGCCTGAAACACAATCTATCATAAACAACTGTCATCAGCAAAACTTCACATACATTGAGTTCATTCCTTAATGGCATATACAACAACATTTGAAACAATACAATTAGAGATTTTAGAGGAGTGTGGGATAGGTAGCATAGAGATGTTGAAAGAAAATAATGTAATGATGGAGAAGAAGGCATTGCTTTTAATTTCAAGCTGTACTTGAATACATTAAACAATATAGTGCAAAAATTGTTTATGCATTTCTTCTTTCAATTTAGCAAAGTTTAAAAAAAAAACTAAAATGAAAATTGCTTTTCAGAATTGTTATTCCAAAATATAAATCTTTTTTGACGGCAATACCTTTTAAATAGTTCTGTCTTTGTTAATATCCTGGACACTTTTGGTTATTCCTGTGACATCTTGGGAAAAAAAGGAACATAATGCAGTAGTGCTTTAAAATATTGTGCAAGCTTTGCTTGTTAAAAGAATATATTTCTGTCGTTTGTTCCCAAGGTGGCGGGTATATAAATTCGTCATAAAGCTTCACAAATATATGGTTCCAAGAATTGTTTTAGAGGAGCAGACTGCAATATACTGCGCCCTTGCATGCATGCAGTACAACTTTCCACGTATTGTCAATGTGTGAAGTTTTACATAAATTGATCTAGCACGCTGTGGACTTTCTCCGTTATTTTGCAAGTTGTACGAAGGGTGTCCAGTGGGAAAGTTGTCTGTGAAATGGAGACGTTGACATCTGTAACAGAGACTCAGTCAACTGTAGACAACCGTAATAGACACTCAAAATGAAATATTCTGACAGACACACAAAAAGGAGTTTCTCAACATGATAATAGGGAGTCCGTCTTCTTAGTGCAACTAATACAGCAAGAATTGTAGATCAGCAATCATATAGTAGCCTCCCCATAGATGGCTCTAAAAAAAATGGACCATATTGTGAGACTAAAATGTGATGTGGCGAACACAGGTCGCAACTAGGGCTTCACCTCAAGGATAGGTGCAGTTGGAGCTAAAGCTTTTTCTATGTTGTCACCATACCTACATGTTGGAAGGGAAATTGAACTATTTTGCACTATTTGTTATTTGGTCATGTTATATGTTAACGTTTTGTTTTTGAGTTATGTGATTTTTTTCATTTCATGTAGATCTTTGTTTCAGAAATTTGAACATGTCATTATTACGTATGAATTGAACAAAATGTGTCACAAATACGTTGAATATTTGTTCAGCTCTCCATCATTAAGGAATTGTAAATACTATGAAAATGCAATGAACAGAGGAATCTCTCTCTCTCTCTCTCTCTCTCTCTCTCTCTCTCTCTCTTTCTCTCTCTCTCTCTCTCTCTATATATATATATATATATATATATATATATATATATACATATATATATAATAGAATTATGTAATTAAACAAAGTTGTTGAATTTCATTAGTGGACAATACCAGCCATTGGCCAACACATCCCACTACTATTGTTGTGTTGAAATTAAATAAGATACTAATACGTTACAAAGTGAATATGTACGTGCTGGGTACGCTGTGTGTAATTGTTCCTGGGAAATGGCTGCCAGGGGCAACATTTCCCAAAAAATGCACCCTCAGTAAAATCAAACACTTTCTCCAAATATTCTAGGTTTGGAGTTTATAATATAAAATTACACTCCTCCCAGAATATTGGGGGAAATTGTTTTAGGGGTCCTGAACAAAAGTCACCTACCTGGAGACTTTTTGAGGGGACACTATCACATGGAACCATATGATGTATTGCACCACATTGTTTTCTTCTTTTCCACTAATTGCTTTTGGGGCTTGATGCGATTAGAAGATTCAACCTTACCATATCCCTTCATATCCCAAGACAGGTCTGTTAAGGCAATTATTCAAATATACACTCTATCATGAATGTTGCAAGCATCGCACATGCTCTACTTGGAAGCCGGTCTACCAATTGACGCACCTATTGACTTGCATTTGCTCTGCAAGAGATTATGGCCCTGCGAGGCTTTGAGTCCTGCAAGCTCAATATGACTTCAGGATAGTGAATTAATTGAGCTGTGGTGGCTAGCGTTAAGGGAATACCCGCGATAAGTCCAGGACTCTAACAATGCAAATTCTTATCTTTGGAAATAAATCAATATCTTTTGTGAGGTGCAACATGAATATGGATGATAACCAATTCGCATGTACTTTCCTTATCTAAGATATGGAATTAGAAATGGATCCAGGGAAAAGATAAATGCAGTTTGATTAAAATCCCCAGATTGAAAGTGTCAGGCAAAATAGTGATAAAAAAACTTAATTAAAACTAAACTACACTGTGGTATCCAAGAAGGGTGGTAGATCACATTCTTCAAATTGCCGCAATACAAGAAGGTGCATGTTTATTTGTTCATGTTCCCTGTTGCATAGCGACATAGGAGCTTATTTTCCAAGTCCCCGTAGCGTAAATGGAGCCACTAAAGACAGGCATAATGGTCTTACACCTGTCTGAACGCCTCCATTCACATTGCAGGGGATTTTCATTGTGTTGAAGGTAGAGGGTGCGGACTGAACGAGAGTTACGTTTCCGCCTCCCATTTGCCCACCCCTTTAAAACAAATTGCTTTTATGCTGGCATGAGATTTCCATGCTGGCATAAAACCAATGATTTCCTATTGAAACCGCCTGCTTTTTGCACTTCTCTTTTGCACTTGGCAGTGCAAATGATGACAGTTGTCTGGCAGGGTACCTGCTTGCACATAAATGCAAAGGTGAGCTGTCCCCTGCAGTCAATCTACATTTTAATTGAGAATGAGCTCCCTAGGACGTGCAAAAGAAGAAAGCTCCATCATGTTTTTGTTACTTCTAAGTGAGAGATTCGAGACGTATTTCCTGTGAGCTGGGACGAGAAGCACTGAGCAGGCTGGACTTGACCTGGGCCTGTACAAACGAAGGGTGGTCGCAGAATCTGATCTGGCTGAGGAAAAAGCGCTCCCTGTGTCATTTGGGATTTTAATGGGTGACTATTGGATTACCCTGTGCAGTGTTTACAGAACAAGTCCTTTCCTTTTGTGGGTGTCAATGTGAACCTGCCTGTGGTGTTTGGTCCGGTTCTTAGTTCCCACTACGCAAAACGTGGTTGTTCATCACGGTTTTAGCATGCAGAGGGTCCAGGGCCGAGGCCAATGAGACGTCTGCAATTATTATTCATTATTATATTTATTGAGCTCGGACCTAACCTTGAGAAGCAACGGAGTGCTTTACAGAGGTATACAACAACACAGATGCATAACAGAGTGCTTTACAGAGGTATACACAGTAGTCGAAGTGAGTGGGAGCGGTTGGGAGCGGTGTTCCTCTACTTTTTTTAATTAAGCTTCACTGTTCCTATAATTTTATTTTAAAGAGAAACTGTTCCGGAATGGTTTCGTTTTCAAATAAAAGTGTAGGAAGAAGTTGAAATTGCACTTTAAGTGCACTACACTGAACGTTCCCTTAAACAGCAGGTGCATGTGTTTTGGGGTTTGTATTGTGTGTGGTAAGGGATGTGGTGATGGGGTTTGTGGGGAGTGGGTGCAGGCAAGCAGGGAACATAGTTCCACTACTTCTTTTCGCACACTTTGACCAATGGGTATACAACAATACAGATATATAACGGAGTGCTTTACAGAGGTATATAACAGTACAGATACATAACGGAGAGCTTTACAGATGTATACAGCAGTACAGATGCAATGCTTTTCATGTGGTGAGAGAGGGGGCAGGCCATCAGTGATATTATCTAGTGTTAACCCAAGCAGGCGACTCACCACAAGGGCCCAGATTTCCCATATGTCATATAGCAAACGTTGCACACTTTGCTGTGGAAGATATAGGGTAAGCAGTTGAGGAAGCACAGCCTCTCTCCCTTTCAGCCGATGACAGAGGGCAGTGTGAAGCCAGGACCCAAATTAAACTTGTATGTAGTATAGAGGCGTTAAAGATTATAGATATGTTTCCAGGTGCATATTTATCTGGCAGCCCGTATAGCCCCAAGTATGATGGTGAGACTGGATGCAGTGTGACCATGTACAGATTTTACACCATAAAGCAGGTGACGTTCATGGTCATTCCAGCACATCAGTATAGTAGCCGGTGAGGAGAGACTGATTCTAGAGACAGCGCAAATTGACAGACAACAGCGAGACAACACCAGTCCACTGAACTGTTGTGGGAGAGTGACACGATCATGGGATTACTAACATGTACATATACTATAGCTACATATGTTCCCCTAACCAATCCCTCCCGTCAATAGGTTTTAGAGTTTGCCACGTAGGATGACATCATAGCTGACATACATTGGGGTATAAAACCTTTGTATAAACAGGTTTGGGTGTGCATGTCTGGACTACAGCCCGTTGTTCGACAGATTGCCCTACCTTATTCCATGTTGATAATAAAGAAGTACTTTGCCATATTCTTTGAGTCTGTGCGGTTATTTGGGTCCGAGATCTGTATTGGTAATTCCGTCTAGCACATGAGACGCCTCAAGGTGCTAGAGCACAGTTTCCTCTTGGTTGCTCTGTTTTTTTTCACTGCAGTCCTCTTTGTTCAAACTATCGTTTGTGTGCAAGTAACATCCGGAGACCCAGGTGAGGGGTCTACCCTGGAAATGAGGATGAGAAGCAGAGGACAAGAAAACACAGAACGAGGAGCCCAGAGAAAAGAGTGGGGAGACTCTAACCCCCAGGATGGGCAGTGAGGGAGAAGTGAGGATGCACATCATGAAAGGCTCCCAGGAATTATATATTCCCATTACAGTTTTATTTTCCCTAGCTACGGAATGAGGGTTAAGAAAGCCAGAGGCTCATTGAGGAAGAGAAAGTCATCCTGATATGTGGTCACCGAGTGTGTGCCCAAGAGAGACCATTCTGCTGATTCTCAATGCTGGTTACGTGTGGCGAGTTCCAAGGGATTGCTTACGTATGGAGAGTTCCTAGGGATTGCTTACGTATGGAGAGTTCCTAGGGATTGCTTACGTATGGAGAGTTCCTAGGGATTGCTTACGTGTGGAGAGTTCCAAGGGATTGCTTACGTATGGAGAGTTCCAAGGGATTGCTTACGTATGGAGAGTTCCTAGGGATTGCTTACGTATGGAGAGTTCCTAGGGATTGCTTACGTATGGAGAGTTCCTAGGGATTGCTTACGTATGGAGAGTTCCTAGGGATTGCTTACGTATGGAGAGTTCCTAGGGATTGCTTACGTATGGAGAGTTCCTAGGGATTGCTTACGTATGGAGGGTTCCTAGGGATTGCTTACGTATGGAGAGTTCCTGGGGATTCTGCAAAGTGGCGGCAAACCATAGCTATTTTGGCCCAGCCTTGCACCTTCCCATAATGAGCCTGTGCTTAATATATCTGCGTGTCTGTCTGCTGTCCACATCAATCAGGTCAGGACTGGAGACACAACTCTCACTGGGCTCTAAATTAAATGTATGCCCAAAATTGCAACCATCCTTCTGGAGAAAGAAGGTTGAATCTCGTTAAACCAGGTACTCTTTCATGTTGTCATGGCAGCCAATCAGATTATTTACAGGAAAAAGAAAAACAACTTGAGCCACTGTATTTGCACTTAATTCAGACATTCGTTTCTTGGGTTTCTATCAATGCTGGCCAGTTGAGCATTAGCGCCTCTTTAACAACAATCATGGCGGATCACTTGGAAGAGTGATCATGTTCTCCACAATGGTCGCTCAACATCGTAATCCATTTTGAAACCAGGACCCATGGAGATGCTGCAGGGACTAGCGATGAAATGTGCCCTTTGGTCTATGGGCCACACACAGGGTCTTATGGTTGCATGTTCGGGATGTCTGGTGCGCAGAGGAATCAAAGAAAGGACGTTTGCTTTCTCGGTGGGAATAGTCAGCGGTCATGCAGGAAAGTGGAGCAGGTGGTGCAAAGGGAATTATGCAGGCCTGGTTTGTGGCTGAAAAGAAATAGGTGTTAAGATTTCAATTAACAGCCCTTTGAAGGTTGAGCTTCACAGAACAGTGTTTGAAGAATTCATGAACAATACATAATTTAGTGCTCCTTAGAGGATTAGAAAGAAATGTGTGTTTTTCTGCAGCGTCAAGCACGACGGAAATATATGAGACATGTTGTTAAGATAAGAGAATTAATAAGTAGAATGTAAAAAAAATGATTGACACCATCTTGAAGTAGGTTAGCAGCAGAAACAAGGCATCAACACAAGCGTCCCAGACAAGCCAGGAAAGAGGGTGTGCTGCATCCTGGCATGACCCTTATATGCAATGCAATCCAAGGCCTGGCATCCTAGCCAATCAAAGAGCTAGCACTGCAGGCTTTACCTTCTGGTATGGCCTGCAATTCCAGCCACCTGATGAACTTGGCACCACCACCTTGTCTCCCAGAAACCTGTAAATCTAAGCCCTTTCGCTTGCACATTACTTCTCCCCACTTCCCTGCAGAACAGTTCCCCTACGTACCCGCCTCCAGCTTCCAGCTGATCTTGAAACAGCTCCTGCCTCTCCACCTGCCACATCGTCCACTTTTTGCCTTTCCGACGGCTCATGGGTCTGCTTTTCCTTGCCATCCATGTCTCTCTTATTTTTTTTTTAAACTGTGAAATGGTCTGTGCTTTTTCACAAATCAAATTTGCCAGCCAATAACGGCGCCCAGAACTGCATTAAAGCCCTCACTTCACTCAGGCCTCTAACATGGTCCTAGGCCATTACCAAGCAGTAAAGCCCCCTCCTCTGTGGTTATTGTTATGATAGGTTATTTATAACGCCCTTAATACCCAGAGGTTTCTAAGCGCGGACTTCGTCTCGTCTTGCTTCCAAGGCGAGCACGTTGCCGCAGAGCTATCCTTGCTTTATTAGGCCTCAGATTAAGGTTCGATGTTTGCATTTTTCTGGCTTGGAACCCAACATTGGGAAGTTTCAAGCCAAGCCTTTATTTTCTTTCTGATACTTCGCAGCAATGAGACAATTCTGATCTCAACCATGAAACAAAAGGAAAGCAGAGTTATATGTGAAAAAGAAAAACGTAACATGTGTGCTGTAGTCCTCGAATGCCATCCAGGGTCTCTGGCAACATTGACAAAGCAACGCACCTTTCTCCTTCACGGTTTACTATCTTGATGGCGCTGTGGACAGTAATAGCTGCTTACCACTTAAATGAAACCTTTACCTATTTGTGCTTAAGCGTACTTAAGCGTACATCTTTGTGATGTAGCTATGAACTATTGAAGAGTTCAAGCAGTGATGAAAGGTGTCAATATTACTCCAAGGAACTCATTTTAGAGTGCCCACAAGAATGCTAATATGTGAACGCCCAGCTTGCCATTTCTTCACATTTTTAAGCAGGAGGCACTCCGACTAACTGGGCTATCTTCCATCGATTAGGCATCTTGTAGTCTCTCCTGCCATGTTCATGATACGCACAGACAATCACGTATTTTGGTGCATTTGCTTATAACTTTATGATACTTAAAATAATACTAAAAACAACTTGACCATGACAACCAAGCAAATGAACCGTCAAAGGAGGGATAGGCCTCCTCCAATCCTTTTATACATGTATGCAACTCACACGGCAACACTTCTATCCCCCACCCCCCACAACCCATTTTCATAGCAATGGTGCATATCCAGGAGGCGTTGGTCGTCTTGTGGGTGCTGGGAAGCTGGGGCATGAAAAAGGATTGCTACCCGCTTAATTACAGTGTGACCTTTGCACTGCAAGGTCACTGGTTCCCTGTGAGAGTTCAACAAGAGTATCGGCAGGTCTCTTATAAACCGCGATTGTGTAATAAACTCTATGGGCCCGATCCATGAATATTTGCCAGTTTCAAAGTGAATGTGCACTGCTCAAAAGTGACTTTGCACTGCCGACAGAAACCCTGATTCATGGAAACGTGCAAAGTGTATTTTTTCAGTACAAAGTCCCAGCAAAGTCAGCACTTAGTCATGTTTGCAGTTCAAAATGCCTTTGCCCGGACATTGCAAGGCAAAAATACACTTTGCACATTCCATGAATCAGGGTTTGTGTCGGCAGTGCAAAGTCACGTGTCAGCAGTGCAAATTCACTTTGAAACGGGCAAATATTCCATGAATCGGGCCCTGTATGTGCAATGCGAGTAAATCGTGACTGAAGCCGGCGCTGTGCATGATGGGTCCCCAGGTTACAGTATGCAGCACTCAGTGGTGCGATGAATTCCTCCTGAACCCTAAACCAGTCACGTATGCCTGCGAACATCCTTTACGTCACAATGTTAGGATGTGCACTGCACACCGCTGCCATTTGTATGGCCTTGACCTTTTAAACATCACACCCAAACATGAATGCGACTCCACAGTGATGGTTAAGGGGTCAGCCGTAGCGACGTGGGAGGCAATTTATGGATTTCGGGGCGGGGGGGTGCAGGTGACAGCATTTTCTGGAAGTGGTAGAGCATTCGAGACAGCGACCGAGCAGCATGCAGGTCACCGCCGCGCCCCCGCCCAGTGACCTGCGCACACAGACATCTTCTGAGAGCCGCCCAGAGTGGCTCCTGCCTGACTTGAGCTGTCAGCTGCACTGACGATCTCCCATGCAGGAAGGCTCCGCTTTGCACTTGGTAAAAGCATTTCAAAGAGAATGTATTTTTCCATCCAAGGCCGCGTATTTACATGAGGGAAGCCGCCTTCGGCTGCCTCTGCAATCCTTCCTGCAAGGCTTTAAATGATAGTCTGCTCCTCCTGGGTTAAACGCGCGCTATCACTCAGCCAGCACTCCATCTGCCCGCCGCTCCGCCGCTCCGATCCGAGCCGACATGTCACCGAAGGCAGCCAGCGTATCTGGGCCGCCGAGGACCAGGAGCAGATTTCTTTCTGGGTCAGCCCTCGAGGCGCTGGCATTGTTTACCAACAGCAGCCGCAACCACAATAAGACTTTCTAAAGTCGCGGGACTTCAATTCTCCGGGATCACATTCCTACTAATGACAGGGAGTACTTCTTTGCAAAGACATTGCTTTTTTTTTTCAAAACGATTTACTTGTGACTGAAATTTAGATGGGTGGGGTGCCAAGAAGCACTCAGTTGCTTCTCAAAGCTAAGTTTGCATTCAATAAATAACATAATAATAACAATTATAATAATAATAATATAAAAACACTTCAACTTTCAGGTGCCACCTCGAAAATAGGCAATAAGTAGGTTTGAAAGACAATGGTTTTCTATTAGCAGAATAAGAGAGTCAAGATCGAGATTACCACGAAGGATCTCGGAAAAACATCCTCTTATTCAACCTATCCATGGATAGGATATGGTATGTATGACATTTATAACGCGTCTATACACAAGTGTTGCAAGGCGTGACGAGGCAAGGGAGGGGAAACACCGGGAGGAAAAAGACAACGATCTTACTAGGCCAAGCGACATTGAGATCGCGCAAGTGCAGGGGAGAGGGAAGGGGAAAAGTGCGGGAGGAAGCGGAGGAGGGGCAAGTGCAGGACACAGGATTAAAAACAAGTAGCGCGACCAGCAGGTGGTTAAGTGCAGGCAACAAGTGCCTGATAAGTGCAGGTAAAGGGACAGTAGGGTTGCAGATACAGACTCTCAAGTGCAAGGGTTACCAGGAGGCAGTGCAGGTGTGCAACTGGATGGGCAGGGACCTGGGACAGGAGTTCCGAGGGTAGCCAGGTGACCAGTGCAGGTTCAGGCAGGCGATCAGCAGGGAAGAGGAAGAGAGAAGGCAGAAGCAAAGAGGAAAGTCTTGAGATGCTTCCGGAACCTGAGATGGTGCTGCTCAAGTTTCAGAGAGGCAGGGAGGCTGTTCCAGAGAGAGGCGCCAGCAGAAGAGAGAGAGATCTGACACAGACTCGTTGCTTGGAGAAACGCCTGACCCTCATCAGCTCAAACCTATTTGAGCTGTGGCTGGACCAGAGGGAATGCCATCTTGTAATCAGGGCAGCTATGGTTTTTCAGAGGCAGGGCATTTGAAGGGGTCACCAAGGTCCTTCAGTACTCCTCGAGCTGAACCCTGCGCATGCAGCTGTGTAGATCTATTTCTCTGTTTGTGTATCCAGAAGCTGTGCATGCTGTGTCAATGCACATTGGCTTATGTTCAGTGCTGCTGCGGTGCCAAAACAGTGCACAGCACCTTGCATGTTCTGATGAAGATTTCAGCTATGTGACAGGACACCACAGACCGCTTGGTTTTCAATTTCTGTCTTAGGGTCTCCAGTGCATCCTGTTGTATTTTTCTTTTTTTCCACAGGACACATGGCATCCTGCTGTCCTCCTCTACATCTGGAGATGTTCAGCGGGCAACCAAAACAATTCTAAGGGAGCATACTGTGCATTTGCCTGATATTCATTTAAAGGAGAGTTCCGGGACTTTTTTTTTATTGTCCCTACGATTCGGCCATGTGTTTTTAAGCATAACTCGGTAGATCGTAGAAAACTTTCCTATGGACCTTACCCGACTTTTCGTCCATTAACGCACTCGAAATCAGCCGCCATTTTATGATAATCCTATCATTTCCCCCCATCGCCCTGGCTCACCTGCTTTTGCGGCACTAAATCAAATCCCCCGCCCCTGAGCCTGACATCAGCAGACGCGTACCGCCCATTTCCCAACGCCAAAGCACGTTTCGTGTCAACAATCGCTGCGCCTCAGCTAATGAAGTGTCGCCATGGAAATGGCAGGACGCCTCTTTCCTCAATAAGTATAAACACACCGTTTCACAACACACAGCAGCAGATTTTCGATTCCATTCCTCTCTCTGTGTTACTTTGAGTATTCTGTGACTCGTTTCTGTGCTCTGGTCAGCTACCTTCGCCGCTTCTAGGCCTTGTGAACACCTGTACCATCTCTGTAAATTATTTTACTTTCTTTACCACACAATGGCTACAATAATGCCGTATATGTACGAGCCCGAGTACACCGAGGAAGAACTACTGGAAAGGCAAGCACGCGAAAACGATGGGGATTCGGACGGCAGTTGGGAGGACCAGTCAACGGATGAAGAGCCTGGACCATGTCGCATGGACGGCGTCTCCACCTGGTGCACGTGCAATCGGTGCGAGCTAATGCCAACTGAGGAGGAGAACTGCTGCTGCCGTGAAAATTCCGGGTGCTTGGCCTACATTTCAGAAGGCGAGCCAAGTCCGCAATGCATCACCGAGCTGCCAGAGTTCAGGGACCGTGTTGAGGATGATGATGGTGCTTATGCACGAACTTCGCGGCACTGTTCGTCCGCGTAATCCGAGTAACGAGTAAGTATACTCTGGTTTTGATGTCAGTGATGCCACTACTATGTCATGGTCGTCTCCCACATATAAAATTACATCTACATATCATTCGAATGCATGTAAACTGGTTCCATATTGTGCATTTTCTAGATAGAATTTTTTTCAAAGCAGAATGACATTTTTTACCTGAATCGACAGTGATAAGAAAGTTTTGTCATTTTAATACAGTTTGCATCTTTCATTTTCACAGGTGGTACAGGCTGGTGGCCTATCGTTGCTTCACTTGGTGGCTTCACGGGAGGCTCGCACACCGCGTTCGGAGAGTAATACCTGCCTGTGCGGTACTTGCCATTAGACAACATTTCCCCAGCGACAGTGGACAATACCGCGGATTTTCCCTGGATGTGCTGCAACCGGAACTTTACAATGTGTAATGTTTATTATTTATGTTCAATTGAAATTAAGATCTAAAATAAAACCCAACATATATTTTAACAATGGTTGTTTTGATTTTTTAAATGAATCTAGTGTGTCTCCATTGAATAGTCTTCCTGTGCCTTGTCTTGTCACACCACATGTCTCCGGCCAGCATCCTCCCTCACGCTGGCCGCCCACCTTCAATCCACATAACCGTTGAACCCATATGCAGCAGACATACATATGTTATTTTGCGGGTTGGCATCAAGCCTCCCGGCCTTGCCTCCTCCCCCAAAAATACTTACCACACCACTTTGTTCAAGCGTTGGCAATAAAAGGCCGTTGGATTTTATTGATACAAAACATGGTTATAGGTAAATAATCAATATGGTTGATCATAATAAATCATCCTTTTGGGCACCGGGTACAGAGATGACCCCCTCTGGCCCGTGCCGCCTTGCCACCACAGGCCAGCCTGCTGCTGACTAACTGCCTAGGCATCCAGGGTCTCCAGGGTGAACTGCACCCATATATTCTCCTGGGAGGGTGAGGTATTTATAAACTCACCCCCCTGCCTTCCAAGTATTAGATCCTGCAGCCTGCCTCTTACATGCAGTTAGATGGCCTCTCCTTGGTGAGGCCCTGCGGCAAACGAGTCTTGTCTGCACAACCACCGCCCCAATCCACCCCCCGCCCTATCAAAGGCAGTTCGCACCGGGGTACTTGCGCTGGCAAGTGGAGCTGTCAGGGAGCGATAAAGGCCAAGAGGTGCCAAAGACCATGTACACTTCAAAGTGGTCCATAGAGCATGGGTTGTTGTTCCCATGTCTACCTCCAGACCCCGTGTCTCCTGCCAAGCATCCCCCCTCACGCTGGACGGCCCCCTGCAATCCACATAAGTGTGTCTCCATTCACGAGTCTTCCTGTGTCTTGTCTGCACGACCACCGCCCCAATCCACCCCCCCCCGCCCTATCAAAGGCAGTTCGCACCGGGGTACTTGTGCTGGCAAGTGGAGCTGTCAGGGAGCGATAAAGGCCAAGAGGTGCCAAAGACCATGTACACTTCAAAGTGGTCCATATAGCATGGGTTGTTGTTCCCATGTCTACCTCCAGACCCCGTGTCTCCTGCCAAGCATCCCCCCTCACGCTGGACGGCCCCCTGCAATCAACATAAGTGTGTCTCCATTCACGAGTCTTCCTGTGTCTTGTCTGCACGACCACCGCCCCAATCCACCCCCCCCCGCCCTATCAAAGGCAGTTCGCACCGGGGTACTTGTGCTGGCAAGTGGAGCTGTCAGGGAGCAATAAAGGCCAAGAGGTGCCAAAGACCATGTACACTTCAAAGTGGTCTATAGAGCATGGGTTGTTGTTCCCATGTCTACCTCCAGACCCCGTGTCTCCTGCCAAGCATCCTCCCTCACGCTGGACGGCCCCCTGCAAACCGCATAATGCCACGACATATACACGTCATTCATTCACAAACACACCCCTGTTTCGAATTCTTTATAACCCACTTCATATTTCTAATGAGAACTACTTTGCGCTTTGCTAGTCAACCCGTGAAGGTGCTGGTTATCTGCTCTTCGTCTCTGTGAACTTCCGTGACCACTTCGAGGAAACTCGTCAGTTTGCAACCTGTGAACTGCTCCCTGTTCTACGACAAGAAACTACTCTGATCCCTGCATCTAACTGTTTGTTCGTCAAGGTAAGGCCATGTACCATAATCATTTTGCGTGCAATTTCTTTTCGTTCAAGACAGTACCTGCAAGTAACTAGTCACATGTTCTGAGTTTAGTCAAATTATTTTTCAATTTTTTTAAAGTTATTCAAATACTTATCCGCATGTGAATAACGTGTATAGTTCCAAGAACCAAAACGAACCTTGCGTTGAACCTTTTATGTGTCATTTAATTTTTTAACACATTGGTATTCATAGAGAATTGTTGATCTTTACTTTTCAGAACTTTCCACAATGCCTGCCTGTTCCATTGGCGGTTGCCCTTCGAAGACCCATAATAAATCTGAAGGTATTATAATGCATGTTTTCCCTAAGACAATAGATCAGATAAGAGAATGGGTCCGATATTGCGGATATCCACCGTCTGAGCTTGAAAGTAGAGTCCTAGAAGTCTTTGCGGACAAGAGGGGTGATCGATACCGCATCTGCAGCAGGCACTTTAGCTCAGACATGTACTCCACATCATTGCTAATAAAGAAGAACACACCGCGAGCGAGGCGAAAATTGCTCTCAACCGCTATTCCCACTCTATTCGTCCACATCCCTCCACTGGTGAGTCAAGTTTATGTATTTATCTCTCGGCCTTGCGGTAGTGTGTAGCATTAGCTAACAATAATTTCCCCATTTATGTATCCACTCAATATGAAGGCGGAAGATTCTCCATCCGTGTCGTTATTGCAGTCATCAGCCACTTCAAGCGCCTATCGGGTAATCTTACTTGGCTATTCTGCCACTGACTTGTTTTAGGCATGTAAATCAATAGTTTTAATTTATCGTGTAATTATTTTACCTAATGGTACACCTTTGTACTCGTCCTCTAGTCTTTGTTTTCAGTTATAATTATTGTTATCCAAAATAATGCAAGTACTGTCTTTCAGGGAGATGCTGAGGAGTCCAACGTATTGACGACTACCGTTGATGTCACTCAGATGCCCGAGGTACGTTTCGGGACAGTTCCATCGATGGAGATCATCAGATCTTGCATTCTTGTAGCGTGATTGTTACACACAATGTTTCTTTCGTTTTTAGCCATTGATATGTCCTTCTGTCGTCGCCCTCCTATGTGTCTTCTTTTTTCAATATTGTGTTCATTACTAATGAAAGTCCTATGTTTCAGGGAGTCGATGGAGCATTAGTCCAAGAAGAAGGGGGAGCGTGCAGTTACGGGTCGGCGCAACAGCTTGCAGAAGTGTGCACCGCAGTTACATCGTCCCTTGATGTTCTTATGCATTTCGAGGTATGGATACTGACAGTTCGATGAAGCGAAATCATATGACGTGATTACATCCGCTATACTTCCTTCTTTATTAACGCAAGTGCTATGTTTCAGGGAGATGACAGAGCTTATTCTACAAGAACATCACCCCTAGTAGTTGATGCAGATCTCTGGGTGGTGACACTTCCAACGATCGAGCAAATCTAATCATATTTACATATCCATTATTTATTTTAGACAACTGATCGTTTGTGCAGGTCTATTTAGATGAGCCGTTGACGCCTGCACAAAGTTTCTGTTCTTTTTATCAAAATAGAAAACCATACTAATGCAATTACTGTGTTTCAGGGAGTCACTGAAGCATCATCTTCAATAATATCATCAATGGAAGTCTATGAGGAGCCCGAGGTATGGATCTTGACAGTTCCATCTAACTAGATCAACAATGCGTGAATAATTGTCGTTTGAATGTTCTACATAAAGCGTTCATTCGTGTTTTGCTATTGAGATGTACGTGGGTATTGGTCCCCAAGTACATTTTGTGTTTTCGATATTATTATACATACTAATGAAAGTTCTATGTTTCAGGGAGTCGATGGAGCGTCAGTGCGTGATGGATGTGCTTATCAGGAAAATATAGTCGTTGCAGCGCAAGAGGAAGTGGAGACATGCACACACGAGTCGGAGCAACAGCGTCCGGATGTTGAAGTTCGAGGCAAGAAAGTTTCAAAGAAAAGAAAGCAAAAGAAGGTTAGTGTCCTGGTCACTATATTATGTTGTTTTTCACTGTTAATAGTTCAATACTGTAAGTTGTGTTTAAACTGAACATCCCTTTTCCAATCTGTCCTCTAGTTGCGAGTGGGTGTACGAACTAGATCTACACAGACAGTGAAGCGAACGAGAGATGTTGCTTGTCAAACCTTTTGGCAGGGACTTGAGACTGGAGATGCATCGTGCCAATGGGAAGAATATGAAGTGATTGACAACGGAGCTATACCACCACCAGCCATTGATAGTGAATGTCCTCCTGGTAGTTCGGATGCAGTCGGAGATCAATTCACAGAATCCACACCCGCGAAAACTAAGACCGCGAGGAAGTTGAAGAAATTGTTTTATTCACCCATCGCCGGAGAAGGAACAGATGTTGCAATGGAAGAGAATGAAGTGGACGACAATGAAACACCATCAATATCACTGAACATAGCGGAAGACGATATCAGAGATTCTACCTTTCATGTGAGTGACATGTCCTCAACGTTACAGGCCGAACCAGCTGGGATGCAGAGTGACAGTATAAGGAAAGAGGCCAAATTCATTGTATTCGATAGTTGTTTGATTGATATTATTATTCGGATGAAATGTGGGCATTCGGTTGGTGGGGAAGTATGTGGGAAGCCATTGATTAATGTGACTCGTGCAATTCGAGGCACTAACCTTAAAATACATGCCACCTGTACAAAATATCATCCTTTCTCATGGTCTGCACAACCTATGCTGGGACAACTGCCAGCAGGCAATCTACTTTGTGCAGCGGCTGCACTTTTTAGTGGTTCAAGTTTTAAAAAATTAGAGTCTTTCTTTCAGTTTGTGGGAATCCATTTCATTGCGAAAACTCAGTTCTACAAATACCAAACCGATTATCTATTTCCAGCCATTAGCGAAGCTTGGAGAATGGAAAAAATGTCTATTGATAGTACATTCGCGGGCAAACGGTTCAGGCTAGCCGGTGATGGACAGTGCGACAGCCCAGGATTTTCAGCCAAGTACTGCACCTACCACTTTCAGGACATGGAAAGTAAGAAAATTGTGAGTTCGGTGGTCGTGCAGGTGTCACAAAGTACATCCTCAGTGGCCATGGAGAAAGTTGGCTTTGTAGCATCATTGCAAGAACTACAATCGCGGGGAATGGTGATCGACCTGATAGCCACGGACAGACACGTTTCAATTGCCAAGACAATGAGAGAACAGTACAAAAATATAAATCACCAATTTGACGTTTGGCATCTTGCAAAAACAATCAATAAAAAATTGTCGGCTGCAGGTAAAACAAAAGATATGCAAGGTATTTCACAGTGGTCCAAGTCAATCAGCAACCATCTTTGGTGGAGCTCAAAAACATGTGGAGGGTCGTTGGAAATTCTACTAGAAAAATGGCGGTCAGTAATGCCACACTGTACAAACGTTCACCGATGGAACACGAACCAACATTTCCACAATTGTGAACATGGCCATTTGTCCACAGAGGAGGCACGGAAGAAGAAGTGGTTGATTCCTTCATCACCCACTCACAAAGCCATTGAAAAGATTGTATTTGATAAAACTATAACAAAAGCTTTGAGGGGACTCACGGAATTCTGCCACACAGGAGATTTGGAGGTGTTCCACAATATGTGCCTAAAGTACAGGCCAAAACGATTGCATTTTGGCATGGAGGGTATGATAAATCGGACTCTTCTAGCGGTCCTGACACATAACCATAATGTTGGCCGTCAACAAAGTAGGACGACCGGAACTTTAGAGACGCTTCGCTACAATAAGGCCTTCACTAAAAGAAGTAAACAATGGGTGATCAAACCAGTGTTTGAGGATATGCAATATGAGTTTATTGAAAGACTTATTGTTGACGTCCTAGATAGGCACATAAATGGAGTTGTGAACGAACCTGTGCAGGGGACAACTGCATTGCCACCCAACATTGCCTGTGTTCCATGTCCACCTAAAGAAGAGCTCATTGAGAAATACACATCACGGTTTAAATGATTGTAATTTGATTGTCTGTTCTCTCGAGTCTCCTCATGTTGCAGGCCCATTGAATATGTGTATCTATGTAATGTGTAAATAAAAGTGATTGCTCAGTGTACATGCAATGTGTCTCTCCACCGTTGCCCCTCCCTTCACTGTGCAGTTGTGCGAACCACCCGGGTGTCACCTGTGACTTTGCTCTGGAGTCTCCTCATGTCGCAGGCCCATTGAATATGTGTAGCTATGTATTGTGTAAATAAAATTGATTGCTCAGTGTACATGCAATGTGTCTATCCAACCTTGTTCATTTGCGCATTAAATTAAACCAAACAGTAATATAAATCATTTTTCAAAAAATATAGAATGTCTCCGTATTTATGGTTCTGTGGGGCTGCAAAGCACGCAGACAAAATGCAAAGATGGAGTGTAAATTTCAAGTCCTGTGAGATGGCCTTACACTGAATGTAGCTAACTAGGAATGTGTGCTCGTTCAAAGTGAAGGTCAGCTGCTTTGATTTTTTCTCGGGTGCCAGAATGGCCCACGACTCAGTATAAGGTTCTATTGTTATTTGACCTTGACAGGCCAGGACCACGTAAGAAACGATAATGAATATAATTTCAGAAACGAAAGCCATTTCATGTTCGTTCATTAGAAGAAATAAGACGGCATAGAAGGAGTGGTATTTCGGGGCTGCCCTACGCACAGACACAATGGAAAATGCAAATATAATGTAAGTAACTCTTTAGATGAGTTTATACCGCAATTTAATTACTATACAGTAGCTTACCGCGCACTAGAACCGTCTCCTTTTACGGAAGCACCTCAAAACCTTCCTCTTTGCTTCTGCTTTCTCTCTCCCTCTCCCCTGCTACAACTGGTCCACTGTCTGCGATCTCGGTCCTGGGCCCTTCCACTCTCCACCTGCACTCCCTGTCAACCCCTGCACTGGGGGACTGTCTCAGTATCCTACAGCCCCCCCTTGACGTATAAAACCCAGTTGCACTGTCCTAGCTATGAAATAATTTCCCGACCTAATATATAAAATTAATAATTTTAATAAAGATCTGATGGTGAGACTAATTTCATTTTTTATGTTTTTCAAACAGGTACTTCATCCATTATTGTCTGTGTCACAAGTACCAGACACCGGCGGATGGCTTCTATAATCGCCAATTGCTTCTCCGCGTGAACAACGTTAGCACCCTGACCATTTTGTGGGACGATCGCCAAGTACAAGTATGCCCTTACGCGGTACTAACGGCTAGATGCAACATACAGACCGTTGTGGTGGCCTAGTGCCTCGTTGTTGGAACAGCCATGCGATTATCAGTGCGACCGAAGAGCTTATTTTATCGTAAACCAACACCCTGTGTACTGCACACGAACATCGCTTGCCTCAAGACGAACTATTTTGGATCGAGAGCAAAGAAAAATGCAAATCGCTGAATATTCTCTAAAAATTTGATGTCCAATAAATGTACTTTGCCAAATGTACAATCTTGCAGTTTGCTTTTAAACCACAGTTTCATATTCCGAATTGTGGCGCTGTATTGTGAGATGATCTAAGACCCTGTGTACAGCAAAGGAACATCGCGTGCCTCAAAACGAACTTTTTGGAACGTGAGCAAATAAAAATGAAAATCGCTGAATATTCTCTAAACATTTGATGTCAAATAAATTTACTTTACCAAATTTACAATCTTGCGGTTTGATTTAAAAGTACAGTTTCATATTCCGAATTGTGGCGCGCTGTGTTGTGAGCTGATCTGTGTTGATTTCCGGGTTCTGTGTGGAGTCGCGTAGAAGACGCCTGGGCGCGTTTGCCTACGCAGCACAGTCACGTCACGGATAGAGGCGGGGAATATGAATGTTTTGATAAAGTCTGTTTCAGGGGCGGGGGATTTGATTTAGTGCTGCAAAAGCAGGTGAGCCAGGGCGATGGGGGGAAATGATAGGATTATCATAAAATGGCGGCTGATTTCGAGTGCGTTAATGGACGAAAAGTCGGGTAAGGTCCATAGGAAAGTTTTCTACGATCTACCGAGTTATGCTTAAAAACACATGGCCGAACCGTAGGGACAATAAAAAAAAAGTCCCGGAACTCTCCTTTAAGGATGCAAACCTTTGTAATTGTTTAGTAAATTTTCCCAAAAGAGGGAAATTATCAATCATTTAGTGATGACTTTTTAAAGTAACACAACATATTATGAAAGTCTTGTTTGATACTTCTAAATAGATCCATGCAGTCAACTGCCCGAGGCCTCGATCTCTTCAAGTCTCAAGACTGTGGCGACACTTAAAGGTGAATATTTAGGAGAGTGATCAGAGACTTGGCCGGGCATATCCCTAGACACACAGTGGTGACCCCCTTGGTAAAGAGGGATATGGACATTACTTTAAGTAATCCCAAAGGGCAGTAAAAGAGGATATTACATCGGAAATAAGAATAAACTCTGAGAGGTATTGATATTTGGTGAAAATAGAGACATCTGGACTTGGATGGCAACGAAACACTTCCCAAAATGGAGTATGTCCAGTAAAGAGGTGTATCAGTCACATACTGGTGGAATACCGATACATGAGGCCAAAAAATCAGCAGCTCCATTTAGATGTTAATACAATAAAATGATCAGAATGAACCCTGGGGGCCACCATGCTTCTTTGGGTTGAATCAGACCTGGAGGATTCGATCAATAGGAAATGTGTTTGCCTGAATAGAACAGTAGAAAACCACCCATTACATACCCCTCCCAAAACTATGTGGTTGGACCAGAATGAAATAAGGACGCCATTGGCCACCACATCAAAAGGCTCTGAGAGACCGAGAAGCATGATGACATATCACCTCCATCTAGAAACAGAAACCTCACAGCTTCATCATCCACGTGCGACTTGACTGTCTCATTGAAACAGCTCGGAAAGAAGCCGGATTCAATGCAATGGGTGAAAAGAGAGGCGCTTTTGCAGTTTCTGTGAAACACACTTTTCAAGAAGTTTACTACAAAGCATAGGTTGGTGATGAGGTAATAATTGGAGGGACTCCAGAAGCCAGGATAGATTATTTTTACATGAGGAGTAGCTTGGGCAGATTTTCAGAACTCAGAAGATATTCCACTGGCCATAGAGGTGTTAATCAATAGCAACTATTTTAGGAGTGGCTTTGATTAGAGAAGCAGGGATGGGAACCCCACCTCATACATCGATATCTCTGCCTGTACCCGAGTCAATGGTCATTCAATGTTCAATTAAATCAATCCAATCAAACCTCTTTAATAAAATATATGCAAGAACTGAGTTTCAACAAAATGGAAATATATATTATATATACACATATATATGTAAAAAGGGATCAAAATATGCAAACAATCTAATAAACCTATGTTCAATTAGAACGGAGACACGCGTGATATGCTAGAGATGCAGCACCCAAACTGATGCAGCTACTCTAAAGCTGGATCATAAAATGTTCCTAAACATGAACTAGTGCTGAACCTAAGTAGAAATGGAAAGGCTACATACTTGGTTCAAGTCAGATTGACCAGTCCATGAAATTGGTGAGACTCCTACCAGTGAGGGGAATCTAAATGTATGTTTGGATATTGCAACAGTCAATGTCAGTGAACAGGTAAGGGTCATGATGTATGTGGTGTGCAAATCAAGGTTCCTCTGAGTTCAGAAACCTTCCACAGGTAAATGGTATACGTAACCATCATGACTCTTCACTGCTATGGTATGTCTCATACAGTACTTTACAAGCCTTACTATGTATAATTGGCATCTTTTGGAAAACCCATAAGAATGTCCTTGAAAATGTTTCTTAATGTTTGGCATGCTACTCCTTGGAGCAGAGACACAATTAGAGATTTCTGTCTGCACACAGATTCGTTCTGGCTTTTCAGGCAATAAGGCACGCGAACCAGTGATGTTGAAAAAAGGGATTTTATTAACGAGCATTTTAAAGTCCCTCCTTGCAGTAGACATTGCACTTGATGATAGCAGGGCTGGTCCCACTTGGAGCTCCAATACCTATGAAATGCTAACGACAATTTACGACTATTTACTGTATCACCATGTTCCTAGTACATCAAACAGGGAGTGTGTCACCATAGAGAGCTCACAATTCATCTTCAATCTGGTTCTAGTTGGCAGGCATGGTCCTGATCCCTGTGGACTATAGAAAGGTTGTTGTCCAATATTCCCTTACAGGACTGGATCTGGGAATGACTCTCTTGATCCTTAAGACAACCCAGGGGCGGTACTGATTGACATTCTTGGGGAAAACTTTGACAAGTTTAGGAATCAACGTAGCAGAGTTGGGATCCATCCAGGAAGTAAAGAATCACACCTCGTCCCAACCCTCTTTATTATTGTTCACTTGCATCATCCCTGCTTCTCTAATCAAAGCCACTCCTAAAGTGGTTGATTTTGATTAACACCTGCATGGCCAGTGGAATATTTTCTGAATTCTAAAAATTTGCCCAAGCTACTTCTTTTGTAAAAATAATCTATCCTGGCCTCTGGAGACCCTCCAATTATTACCTCATCACCAACATATGCTTTTGTAGTAAGCTTCTTGAAAAGTGTGCTTCACAGAAAGTGCAAAAGCGCCTCTCTTTTCACCCATTGCATTGAGTCTGGAATCGTTCGGAGCTGTTTCACTGAGACAGTCAAGTCGCACATGGTTTATGATGCCGTGAGCATTTGGATGGAGGTGATATTTCATCATGCTTCTCGATCTCTCAGAGACCTTTGATGTGGTTGTCCATGGGGTCCAAATTTCATTCCTCTTTGGTACAGCCCCTGATTACCTCAAACCACTGGTTCCTCCCCATCTGCCTTCCAGAACCCTTCGCTCTTTCAACCAAGGTCAAATACAGGGCCCAAGTGTCCAATGCACAAACGGCCTAGGAAGATCGTTCCCTGCAAAATTGGCATCTTTCCGGAACACATTGCCATCTGTACTTAGACTAGAATCTGACGAAAAATCCATCAGGAAATCACTGAAAACCTAACTCTTTAAGTGAACCAAGTGCCTAGCCAGGGTGACCAGACGTCTAGGTTTTCCCAGAACTGTCCGGGGTAATCACCCTCCGTCCCAGGGTCCCAGGAGTTTTTTCATTTTAGAAACCCTGTCCAGGGTTTGCATGGTTGGGTGGCTACGGTAATTGTAATCATAATTATTCGAACCCTCAATCTTTCATGTACAAGTCACAACACTTACTGACTGTGCTACAGAGACTGGCTTGGAAACGAGTGTACAGCAAGCCATGTTATATCAATTAGAGCAAACGTTTGTTTTGAATTAAAATGCCAAGATTCACAGAGAAAACTGCATATATGAGATCATATATAGTTTATAGAAAGGAGAAGTACCAGAAATATGATTGGGTGATGGTTGTGGGGGCGTGTTGGGGGAGGGGCAGTAATTGGTGGGCGGCAATGAGGTAGTCCCTCTTTTATGTTTTTGGTCGTCCCGGTTTTCCGTTTGGGAAATCTGGTCACCCTAGACTAGCACAGTATCTCTCCCTAAGATAAACTGTCCTGTCTCTTTGTGTTCTGTCTAAAAGTGTTTTTGTCTGCACCCTGATGCCTGCGGGCTGCCGGCCCATTATAAATGGATAAATAAATAAGGATTCTCTAACCCCTTGTGCCACAGGGCATGAAGGGAAGATGCAGATGGCAATTCTAAGGGAGGGTCAATGTTGGTTTAGTTAAGTCCCAACTTTACACTTACCTATGAAATGTTCCATCTGGGTAAAGGGAGACTGGTTGATGGGTCTTTTCCGATCACATCTAGGCAGAGCGTGATGTTCTGGAGAATATTGTAAGCATTCGCCAGTGCTTGGTAAACATCCCAGAAGAATGCCCCTATTCCCATGGTCGTGCCTGGAAGATATTTGAAAGCATACAGCCTGCAGTTGATTTTTTGTGGTGGTAGCCCAGGGTTACTGCTGCACCATCTGATTCTTGTAGTTGGGAGGAATAATCTTTTTTATCGAAGCTGATGGCACATATATTACCCTTACACAAAGCATTTGCATTTATTCAAAAACTTTATTGCGGATACATTGATCCATAACATTGCATAAGCCATGAACAAAAAGTATCAGTTACAAATTCCTACAACATGAAACATCTAAAAACATAATTATGCATCCAAAATGTAACACTTTAGTTGCCATAGTTGAATGAATTAATCGTTCTCTCAATTTTAATGAGTGCCTAAGGTAAGAAAGCAGCGTCCGGCAATTAGCAGCATTAGAGCTAACATTATGAAAATATATCAGGTCCACAATGTCTAAAGTGCATGATACAATTTTAAGTAGACGCCCTGATGTCTTTGTAAACAGGGCGGAAGAAAACAAAATGCATAATGTCTTCTCGGGGGGCATCACAAACCATACAGCTCACAGTGTTATTGTTGCGAATGGTAAGTGATTGCCATTCAATTTCATGTTGTTAATGCACACTGCTAGATGTACGCTGTACCCTAGGAGATCCCTATCTATTATTAATCAGGCAGACAGTCTATTCAACTGAGCCTTGACAAAGGGGTCTCTGTTTAAGAGCAACACACGTGTCAGCTGCTTCAAAAATACAAACAATCCTACCAGAAAATTCCACCAAGCTTCTGACTCGCGCACACTGCTTTAACTCGTCACATCTTGGGCTCTCTTCTAATGATAAACACATACACAAGTGTCACCGCAAACCCATAGAATCATAGAGACGGGCAGGTTCTGGACGCTTGTGGCCTGCACCTCTCTATCCCACAAACAACGTCCACCGCTGTCGTTTTGTTAAGCACCACCGCAATGGCATAAGGGAGGGAAGGAGGCATAATGGCATACAAGACGACTGTAAATGACATTTTGAGTGCACAGCTTCTAGTGTGCAAGCTGGCCTTCTGGTGAATATCAATGAGAAGGGTGCAGCTCCTCCTTTTATCAACTAATGTGTGCTTGGTAAAGACAAGGGTGCAGGATGCTGGCCTGCCACATTGCATCATGCTGGCAGCCGCTATTTCCAATTGATCATCAGCTCTTCAACCGTGATCTTCCATGCTCCGTTCTGGGGTTTTCATAGTGTGTCCTTGAAGAACCCAGACAGTACAGCTCATCATTCTTTGTTGTCTTGATGAAGTGCTCTGGGATAACATAGAACACCTGTTGACACCACTATTCATTAACTTTGGTGTACTGTTAAACTAAATACATTGATTTGAGTTTTCTAAGTTTTTCAGGCATGTCTGTACTACTGTGGCTTTCATGACCTCTCAGGAAAGCGGACATGGCCCACCAGCCCAAGCTAAATCAGGCCGGAGTGGAGCGGGGGCCTTAGCTCGGGCTTTGTGCCACAGGCACTCCTGAGTGGGATGAAAGCCAATCACACCCGGGGTTCATCCGGGTTGCGAATGACTGTCGTTATTTTTCCTCAGGAGATTTGCTCTGTTGTGCAGCCGATCTCCAGAGAAAAAAAATACATTTTTTTTTCTAAAAAGATGGCCGCCTCCACATGGAAACGGGACTAAGTCCTTTTCCTTATCTATGGCGACAGCCGGGATACAGGAGGAGCACTGGCACCGTAGCACAGAGCTCAGGTCCCACAGGTAAGTGGGGATGGGAAAGGGGATCAATTAATTTTGGCGTAAGGGTAGAGTGGGAGGGCAACAGGGAGTGGCTCCCTGTTGCCTCCCCACATAAAAAAAAAGAAAATGGTGCCGCCTGGGCAAGGGCCTCAGGTGTCTGGGACAGTGGGAGGAGAATGTCTATTCTCGTGCGCTGATCCAGCTACCTGATTGGCTGAGCGCCCTTCCCTGGGTGCGAATAAGCCCTAGTCCCCTTGCTTATACTGCTACAGACCTGTACATTGGTTGCCATTGCCTAATTGACAGGCCAGAATGTAAACAACAGATTAACCTACTACAAAATGTCATTTATTTCTTTGGAAGATGTGAAAGTGAATTGTGTGGCAATGTAGTGCACAGCAGGGCAACTTCACTCTTAAGCTACAAAAGCAACTGGGATTTGATGTGAGGAAGGTGGGCTTGCACAATTCCCTTGCACAAAATAAATTCATTTCCCAACTCTTGAACATTTTTAAGGAAGCGGCTGGTCGACAAATGGGCCGACACGCATCTAGCTCAGGGCCGGCCTTAGGGCAGGGCCGACCAGCGAACGCCCAGGGCGCCATTAACCCCCCATCACATCTTCTCTGGGCAATCTATCAAGATCTCCCCCAAGCTGGCGTGGTGGCAGAAGGCGCGGCAGGCGTCCTATTGAAATTAAATGTGCCCCGGGAGCAGGATGCGTTTAATAACAATAGGGCGCTGATGCTTTCGCATCGGTGCCTATTGAAACATTTGATGCCTCTATCATCCACCATCCCCTGCCGCCGTTAAGGTCGCCCCTGATCTAGCTTGTGTGTTTGCAAACATTCTGATTTTGCACATTCTGGCGGTGCAGTGTGGATCCATTAACACTGCCTGTAATGTTCTGTATTTGTGGCATTGGCATCAATCGCAATAGAAGAAACACAAATGGCGCTTGTGCTTCTGTAACACCTTTGCTCATTTTCTCCTGTTTGTTACTTTTTATAGATTTCGGTTCTACTGCACTGAACTTGCCACTTGGGAAAGATAGCTAGCCAATATCTCTAACAATACCGACACGCTGGTCCCACTGCACATCAGGAATGCAGAGAGTGTGATTTGTGCACGCTGCCTCCCTCTCATGCTTAGCAGAACTATAGACAGACACAGACGAGCAGATCACATTTTGACAGATGGAAAGTCCTGGCTCTTTGATGATACATTCTGACAGTACATCCCTGTGCTCCAAGCATCCAGATGAACTACAGCTTCTGTTTACCAGGAGGAGGTTCTTTCAATGCTTAGCTCTGATGTGCAATTAATTGCCTGCCATTTACATGTGAGAATTTCCATTCATTTGTTTCTTTTGTGTGCTTTTCCGTGAAGCTGTCTTTGGGTTTTCAAAATCTAGGTATTGATGTAATAATGCTACCATCAACGACTTCCCGTATTTACATATAAATAGAACATATATAGGATTCAGTTCATGAAGCCCCTGGGTGCAGGATGCGAGCGGCAAAGTGTGCCTTGAATCCTGCATTCACGTTTCCCTGCCTTCAAATCTCTGATTCTCAACATGGACCAGTGTGCATGAGTGGGATGACATGCAAGGCATAAGGGGCCCACAGCCAGCCTCTTCCTGCAATCCTGTGTTGCACCCATTCCTGACATCTCTGTATGGACTGCCTGACCAACTCTTTCCCATTGGTCAGTAAGATCAGTTGCAGTGACGGTCCTCAAAAAGCTCCTGTGTGGGGCGGGATATCTTTTCGTCACTGGGAAAGATTGGTAAGTAAAGCTACTGTGGCATTCACCCGTGCCGCAGGGGGCTGACATAGCCGGTAACGCCAAGGTAGGCCCAAGTGAAGCGAGGTGCCGTCGAGGGCTGTGGGCCGTTACCGACCATGTCAGCCCCCTGCCAAAGGGATGAAAGCAATTTGCAACACAAGTTTTCACGGGCGTGCGTGAGCCCATCTCCTGATGGAAACAGAGGGTAAAAATATGGCTGCCACTATTATAATGGAAAAAGGACTAGGTCCCTTTTTGGATGATGGAGACCATAGAAACCATGTGGCAGTCATCCCTTTTCTATTTTATGCTGTGGGTGAGGGTGGGGATTATAGAATCGCACCCAGGAAAGACAAATTGTGATTGGTCATTCTGTCTTTCTGGGGTGCGAAATATGTTTAACTGATGTGATACAAGCAACAAGAAAAAATTGGGGTCACGGGAACCGTACCACTAGAAAGATCAAGCGGAGTAAATTGCTCTCAATCTAGGAGCTCAATGAGGGGATAGGCCAGGTCAAGGATAGTATAAAATCAATCAATCTTTATTATTCACATGTGAAATTACATAAACATAGTGCTGAATCCATGGTAAAACATCATAAAAACAGTCAATCAATATTAAATGTCTACAGTTAAAGTGCATAGTTATCTACTAATCATCCTTCAATGCTGGATAGACATAAAGTGCACAGTGCAATTGCAATTTAGAAACATAATGCACAAAGAAGAAATCCAATTTTCAAAAGTAATGTGGAGCAATTCCAACCAGAAATATATATATAAAAAAGGAAAAAAGGGGAAAAGGGGAAAAGGCAAAACACACTAAGTGTGAAAACAGGAAGTAATGTCCTCTGTAATCTTCTAATATTGTCCCCGATTCCAAATTATATTTAAAATGATCTGACAAGTTAAAAATGCAATAATTGTAAACAGATTTGCACTACTTGTCACCATTCCCACCTAAACATTCAACAGTCAACGACCAGTACCTGATGCAGCTACCATCATTCTCGTGTGCTGCACTGGTATCTAAGGGTAGGTAGTTTCGACAACCTGTAAAAATTGTCTAAGGCGTTTATCTCTTTAACAGAAAAGAGAGAGAAGACTTGACAGTCGTCTTCCTCAGGACAGGGCAGAAATGGTTATAATTTATCAGGAACGCAAACAATTTATAACAGACAATAGATGGACATCTTAATGTTGTTCCATGTGTCCTTTCATAGCCGGGTTCTTCCTCTATATACATAGATAGTTAATGCATTCCATCTTAATCCGATTCATAACTTCAGAATTGAAGAAGAGCACTCTTCCTAGGTGAGATCACGAAGGAAGAAGCGAAGAAGCGAAAAAAAACTCTATTCTGGAGCATTAATGTCTTGATAAAGTCAAGATTCATATGTTGTTGAACTCGGTATGAGTCCCACCTGTGCAGCGTTTGCCACCGAGTATCTGGAGATGTGCTGCTGCTGGATGCGTATCGTCCGCGTTCTTGTCCTTGCACAGCCAATATATCATCCAGCCAGCGAAAAAGAGGTCCTGCCGTATACGCCTGATCCTCCTAAAGCTCCAAGGTAGTATGTGATACAGCATTGGTATACCAAGTCATTGGGGCTCATGTTCATGAGGGGGCGTAATAGAAGAAGCATGCGTAAAAGCTTTGCGTAATGCTTTTACACATGTTTCTATATATCATGCTTCGTTTTCATTCATTTGCATGGTGGAGAAGGAGGTGGAACGCAACTTGCGCTCCACCGCCTGCCTTCCTTTCCACCATACAAATGCCCCAGTATTCACGCTGGCATGCATTTCCATGCCGTCGCAAATGCTGAGGATCCCTATGGAGCCCACTAGGTTAATGTTCCACTATAAGCAGGCAGACTCCATAGGGATCCTTTGTTCACACTAGGATTCAAGGCAGTGTGTACAATTAAAATGCTGACCTCCATGGTAGGCAAAATTTGCAATTGCAATTAAACTTTGCCTGCCAGGCAAGCATGGCAAGCAGCGTTTAATTGCATTTGTAAACACTGCCTACCACGAGAGCATGGTAGGCAGCATTTACTCATTTGCATGGTGGATTGCAAAGTTACAGGGCAAAAAGCGGAACAATTTGGTGGCGGAGACCTGGCCACGCACCAGAGTGCAAATTTACCAGTTCCCCTCTGCCAAATTACAAATTGGAGCAAAATGAGCTCCTTTGTCTTTAAACTAATGGCGTAATGTTGTTGCTGCTGCTGGGCCATATGGGAGAGAATGAGGGAGTTCAGAGATAGTAGAGAGCGGCAGCGGGGCAGGAAATACAGACTGGCATTGGATCGAGTTTAAAAGATCCCGGGCGTGGATTGTTCCAACTGTAGCCAAGGTGAAAGGGAAGGCAGGTTGGATAAGTTCAGCAGGGGACTGGTTAAAGGGACGCAGGGGTCAACGGGCCAAGTGATGGACAAGTCAGAGGGTGGAGTGGGCACCCTTCTTTCCAAGTGATGGTTCGCAGCAGTGCTACAGATGGCAACATCTTTTTTTAAAAAAAATTTATTTACACAACATCCATAACAAATCCCAATACAATCAGCGTATATCAAATAACACATGAAAAAAAACACAAGAAAAGCACAACATTTTACACAGTACTATGTACACAGCGAGATATATAATACCCTAAATCCCCAACATCTCAAATACATCTCTCAATTACCCCCCACCCAACAACTATAATGTCAATTTAAAACAACTGCAAAAATCTATCCCATATTTTCTCAAACAAAGCCAATTTACCAAGTCTCCTATACATCACTCTGTTCATATTTGCCAATTCATGCATCTCAACCATGTCTCCACATTCAATGTCAAAGCATTCTTCCAGTTCCTCAATACAATTCTTTTACCTGTCATCGCCCCTCTGAACAACCACTTCTTCTCACTTTGATTGAGATCATCCAAAGACTCATCACTCCCCAATATGATCACACTAAAATCCAAGTCCGGGAGACCAACAATCACTTCATCACACACACACGTCCAATCTCACTCCAAAACAGTCTCACCAGCCTACAATCCCATAGCAGATGTTCCATCGTACCAATCTCACATGAACCTCTCCAAAAATCTGCACTCTCCAACAACCCTCTGTTACACATTCTCTCAGGCGTCCAATAAATTCGATTAAGAATTTTAATCCGTCTCGATCTTTCCGTGAGTCCCAGAGAGCACAACTTCACATTCATACACATGTTTTGCCATAAGCCATCTGTGATATCCAATCCGATTCTCCTGCCCCATTCCTCTCTTAAAGAATAATTCCCCTGATAACACGACACAAATACAGGCGACTGGCCAGTCCCCCACCCAAACCCACCAAATTCCTTGCAAACAGATCCAATGCAATTTTCCGCTCCAAATCCACAACTCCAATCGCACGTTTAAGCTTCACAAAATCAGAGGGTCTAATGTTTTCAATACCATATTGTTGCTGCAATTCCCTTGCATTCATCCAATGACCATTTGTAAACAGATCAGCAACCCACCTCACCCCACCCAGAAACCAAGCTGCCCAAAAGACCACCTTGCCATCTATTTTGATAGCAGGATTTAGCCACACCGAGGCACCGGCTCCCTCAAAGCGTCCACCTTCAAATAACAACACAAGCCCTTCCAGGAGCTCCTCACATTATCCATCAGCAAATCATCTCCACAACTCTGTCTAGAGACCGAAGTCAACACAGCTCTAGGAGTAAGGGGCCCATGGAAACTGGTTTCAGCCTCTACCCAGACATCCTGCAAGTCCTCCACAAATGGAACCAAAAATTCTGAAAAGAAAGCCAGGTGGTATGCCCTGAAATTCGGCACCCCAAGACCACCCCTATGCAATGGCAATTGTAACTTCCACAACTTCGACCTCGGGGGCTTCCTATCCCACAAGAACTCCTGCAGCATCCAGTCCAACTCTCTCCAAAAAGTCTCAGGGAACATCAAAGGGACCATACTCAAAACATAAGTAATTCTTGAGGTAGATATCATCTTTAAGGCATTCACCTTACCCCACAAAGAAAGATTCAAAAGACTCCATCTCTCAAGGTCCGTCCGCAAACCACTACACATGACCCGCGCATTTTCCTTAACCATGTCCCCTATCTCCGGAGTAAGCCAAACCCCCAAGTACAGCAATTTATCTGGACACCACCTGAAGCCCAAGTCCACCACAAACCTCCTATCAACAGAATATGTCAAAGGCATAATCTCTGATTTCATCCAATTAATTTTGTATCCAGAACAATGATGAAACTCCGCCATAACATCCATCAATGCCAGTATAGATTTCTTAAGATCACTAAGGACAAAGAGCATGTCATCCGCAAACAGCCAAATCTTCTGCGCTATCCCCCGGCACGAATGACCAACCCCGTCCTCCGCCCTCCTGATAAACTCGGCCAGTGGTTCCAAAGCCAACACAAACAGAAGAGGTGACAGTGATAGAAAGACTTAACTGACGTGACATTTCACATGGACCCGTATGTGGGAGGTGTTAATGTAAGCCAAATGCATGCCTAAATAAAACTGCTTATGTAGATGATTTCGATTTGGGACAGGAAAGAGCTGCCAGCAGACTCAATCCACTTCTTCAGACAGCATAGCGAAGTGCCCAGCGCCTGGTTTCTGACAGGAGAGTCCAGGTTCACAGATGTGAGCAGGTGGGGCCAGATTACAGAACGTTTTCATAGGTGCAAGTGCAATTTTGCTTGTTATTTGCACTAGGGCAACACCTATTCGTTCAATGCATTTTTGCAAGAGGGCATAGTTTGCCCTGGTGTTAATAGAGATAGGAATTAGCACACGGGCAACCATTTCATGAATGCATTGAAAGCAGATCGCTTTTCAACAAGGGCATACATTGCTTTAGTGTTAAGATGTTGAGGAATTGCACTTGCTCCGGTGCAAAGATGCGGTAATCTCGTCATTGGACTGCTGCGACATACTGCAAAAAAAATAAATAAATATACGCAGACCTCACAATTATGTTTGATCTCTTAATGAACAGTGAAAAGACAGTAAATGACATGCAAACAACACCATTCAGTGGACTTGAGTTTGGAATACATGTCCACATGAATATTATATATTTTGTCAATTTTACCTGTGCTTCTTGGGAAATGCTATTTGACTTTATAAAGTTCCTGCTTGCAACCTCTCCTATTAACACCCAGGTATATTTCTGCTACAGTATTCCTTCTCTCCACTTAACCAACCCAGCAACTTTCTGACTCATTCACTTTTCACCATGAATCAACACAGATCAACTTCCCCCAAGTGTCATCAAGCTGGAAGTCCACCAATGAAGAAGATGGGCACTGCTTAATGCCTCATCCTCATGTGTGCCATCAAGCTGGCAGTCTATCAGGGATGAAGCCGGGCACTGCTTAATGCCTCATCCTCGGGTGTGCCATCAAGCTGGCAGTCTATCAGTGATGAAGCCGGGCACTGCTTAATGCCTCATCTTCGTGTGCGCCATCAAGCTGGCAGTCCATCAGTGATGAAGCCGGGCAGTGCTTAATGCCTCATCCTCGTTTGTTTAAGGCAACACATATCCACTGCCCCAAGTGCCATCAAGCTGACAGCCCATCAGGGATGAAGTCGGGCACTGCTCTGATGCCTCATGCGCTTGTGTGCCATCAAGCTGCAGTCCATCAGGGATGAAGCCTGGGCACTGCTCTGATGCCTCATCCTCGTGTGTTTAAGGCCACACATGGCCCAGCAGCTAGGGGGTGGGTGACTTTGTGGTGATTGGTCAGAAATTCACCCAGGCCAAAATGTGGTTACTTTACTACCGAAATTACTGCAATATCGCACAACCATGAATAACTGGTGAGCTAAGTGGACATTTTTTAGGATGTGCCTGTCCCAGTTTTTGCGGACGATATCTCTTTCTTTGGTAGAAGGAACAAAGCGAAATTTAGGGTAATATTTTCCAATTTCACTTCGCCCACAATCATTTTTCCCATTCCTGAATGAAACCCATGCTTCTCCTGTAATCTCTCCTAACATGTCCACACACATGTGCTGCAGCGTGCAAACCACCAGTGCCTGTCACTCCCCAAGCCACTTCCGCCCCATCATGGTTCAGGTCCTCTACATTACTGGCTCCTATGCATTGGAAGACTCTCCCAGTGAGCTGTGCGGAAACTCCTCCATCTCAAGTGTGCTACAGAGGACCATCTCCACATGCATGATCACTCGTGGGACTGATCCGCCAGAACCATCAACCAACTCTACATCCTGACTTTCACACATTGCAAACAGTTATAATTCTTCTTTGAGGGCAGACAGCATACTGCCATGGTTTCTCAGTTGAGATAGAACGCCAGGATACGTACATTCTCCCCAGACCAGGTAACGGGGTACATTCAAGATTCTGCTAGCGCAAAAGCAAGTGTGGGGGTGAGTCATTTAAGGCACAGATCCTTGTGTCCTGTTGGTATGGCCACAGACAGTCTGCGTTTCCTTGATGTTTGCACAATGTTTGCGTTTCCTCACTTCAAAGCATTCTTTCAGTAAGTTCCAGTGCATTAACAAGAAAAAGGAGATGTTGGCCAAGATTCAAGGAGAGTCCTGATTTCCTTGCTACATGACACTAAATGTAATCATTAAACAGTAGAGTAAGCACTGCAACATTCACTTTGAGAATCAATTACTTTTTCATGAATCCCTTGCTATGGGTCAGCGGCGGTGAAAAAATCAATTTGTCCACCTCATGGACTGTATTAAACTGCACTACACAGCTCTAACCTTTAGAACACCACTAGGTCACTGTACACAATTACAATGGACAGCAGTAACATTCAATTTGAATCTGTAATAACAATAACAATTTAAGGAATTGCTAAACAGAAATAATGGGCCTCATTACAAGTATGGCAGTCTGGAAATAAGGGTGCCGGTAGCAATGTACCGGCACACTTTCCAGACCGCCATACTACAACGATGCTGGTATATACCACAGATCCCCTGTCAGGCGTGACCTACCGAGAGTTCAGGCCCCTACCAGCACGGTTGTCACAGAAGCACCAGCACCATTAGCAACAGTGCCTGTGTTCATTGTCACCCTTTACATGGATAGGACTCCATGTAAATGGGGATTAACTGTTACTGCCACCACTTGTGATATCCAGGTGGTACCGGGATATCAGGTGGTGGTAATGGTATTACAGAGTTGACGGCAACCCGCCGGTAGCTCCGGTGGTTTACCGACAAACTTGTCATGAGGCCCAATGAGTTGTTCAATGGCTACAAACACAATGCACCAAAGGAAAAAGCCAATGTAAAGAAGAAACTGAACCAGGCAACCAAAGGCCAGGAACGAGAGGTTCCGCTGCTTACCCTAAGAAATGTTATCTAATCACACCCTGACAGTAGAATTGCATTAACTATTGCCAGCGTATCTACACAAAAGTAAAACCCAACTGCGTAGGAAGTAACTCACATGGGAATAACCCTTTCAGCATACAAAGACCCTTATGCAGGGAGGACAAAGCCTCGCGGATTGGCTCCCCAGACAGATCCAACACTACAATGCCATACAATCAGTATGACTGAAAACATACAGTGTATGAAAAGACACAGTGTAACCAAATTAATACGGGGGACTGATGTTCACTGGTGAAACAGAACCAAACAACCAAAGTTCTTTTTGATCATATTATTTGGCAAATATATCACTTTGCACAGCAACAATGTTTTCACTATTTGAGGAGGTTGTTTTGTGGTGGGCTTAAGTCTAAGCATGAGTGTTAGGTAAACAGTTTATCTTTTTGATTTCCCTCTCTCCCTTGACAAATAGTGGAAGAATACCAGAGACCCCTAGGCCTTCCCCACTCTGTTTAAATGTTTGTATGTGCAGCTTTTGTTGAAGGGCTTTTGCAAATAATTGCCCTGTGTCAATGTGTTTTTTGGCACAAGATTTGTACCCCTTCACCTGCTTTTCCATAGTTCATCATCAATACCCTTCTCCCCCAACATTAAACCGTGATCGTGGCCACCATTAAACCCCCCTGGACTTCTAAAAACAATTTAACAAAAGCAATCATTGAAACGCATCCTATCAGTGCATTCAAGAACACACTAACCTGGGCCAAAGTCACAAATTAACTGAAGCACATTTCCTTAATTTCACAAGCATTAGTGATTGTTAGAAATTAATGTTTATGCAACCACAGAGATCTGGCCATTTTCTCAAAATCCCACAATACAGGATGTATTACAGGGCCTGCGGTAGCGGCCCTGTAGTTATGGTTAAGTTGCTAACAAAGTATATAGCCCGCTCAGAATGATTCTGCAAAGTTCGGTGCAGTTTCATCCAGGGGGGTCAACGTTATTGGGGGGGGTCCAAAAATGTGTGGAAATCCTCATAGACAATTGGCCCTCTTTACAAGTCAGGAGTTAAGGGTTTAACGGCGCCGTCGGCGCCGTTAACCCTTAACGCCTGATAAAGAGGTCCCGGGTTTTAACGCCTGCTTTTTGCAGGCGTTAAAACCCATGCCGCAAAGTGACCTTGGTGCTAAGTACGGTGCTGCAATTTGCGGCACCGTACTTAGCGCCTTTCCCCATTCCCATTATGCCCTATGAGGCAAAAATGGGAATGGGGAAGGGCAAATGGTGAATAGGAAATTACCGCCCCACTCACCTTAGAATGGGGCGGTAATTCCGCCATCCACCATGCCAGAGTCCGGCATGGACCATGGTGCTAATAGCACCATGGTCTAGCGCCGAACTTGTAATGAGGGTGCAAACAAAATGTTGCTCATGCCTACAGCCCAAACCGCATGATGGATTTTCACCAGATTTGCGGCAGGAGTGGCGGCTTGGTCCCAAAAGCATGCTTTTGTAAATTTGGTGTAAATACGTCCAGTTGTTTTTTTAAAACGGCCAAAAAGTAGGTACAACAAATGAGTGATATCTGGGTTCTGTCTGCGGACACCCCTCTGGACCAATCAGGGGGCGGCATGATGTCAGACATTGGACATGCATGCTGATTGGATAATGAAAAGCATGAGGTGCATCATATTTTTGGAAACGTCCACCATGTTGAATTCGCTGATAGCCGCCAGTGTTGGCCCAGAATTTGAATGACCTTTCAGTGTATGAATCACATCCTTTCGTCACTGAGGACTCCGTCATAAAACCCTATAAAAGAAACAGAGGATAAATCCCCAACTATTTATTTCTTTTGAATTTCAGAACATTGCCAAATTAGCCTTCCTATGGAAACTTAAGGGGCAAATATGTTCAAGTTACTTGGAGGAATTCTTAATCATAGGCAAATTAAAGAGCTGCTTGCCACCAGTGAGGATGTCAGCCACCATGTGGGCAGGAAGTCACCCTATTAAACAGTCCAGATTATCTAGACAGCCCTGCGAACCTGCAAACTCCATTTTGTGGCTTTGGAGAAACTGACTTCTGACAGCAGTTGCTCAGCATCAACATAGATGAGAATATGGGCTAGAAAGAAGATCACATGACATCAAGTGGATCTTACTAGTTAATTCCTTGTTCTCCTGGGACAGGACCATTGAACTAATTCCCAGTGAAATGCTTGCTTCTCTGTCAGCGGCTTTGGTTTGCCTATAATATGGATGTGCAAAGATTCTGTAGCTTCTTAATCCTAGGACCATCCTGTAAGCATTAGGCAACAGCATGAAAGGTGTGCCTTCCAAAACACCTCAGGATCTTGTCAGATGGTGTGGTGTTTGGTGTCCATTCTGTGCTGAACCCAACGTCCCGTTTCTACCTTCTGTTCTATCCTGTTCTGCTTTGCTCTCATTGATCAGCAACCCATGATCAGTACTTAGAGTTCCTGTCAAAATGAGAGTATATAAAATGTAGTGAGGCGGCTGGTATTGAGTTATCCCATTCTAAATTCATTATAAGTAAACATGTAAAACTAAATATCCAATGTGTATATGCAAAGGCTGCCACATCCAAGGAATTTGTCGGACTGGACGTGTCCCCAATTAGCAGACGCATTCAATGGTAAACATTTCTTTTGACATCTCAAGACATCTTTTTAAATACTTTATTATTCCAAGTCAAAGAAAGTTTATTTTTGACCAACACATGTTTCATAAGGTAAACTTGGTTCCTCCAGGTCAATTTAACAGTCTTGGAGAATACATTCAAATGTGTTTATAAATGAAGTTGACAGTTAAATCAAAATTTGTAGGTAAACTTCAAATATGTGTTTATTCTATTTATTTGTAGTAATAGTAATGTATCCAAAATGTGATATCAAAGTATTGAGTGGGCAAGAACCCAGCTAGTGCCTTGTGCTGTCTTTCGATTTCGAACATGTTTTACTATTGAATGCACTCACTAACAGAACAGCCCAGCTTTACATCTCCTCCTCTTATCCGTTTGCGTACTCCCTATGTCCATTTTCTTCAACTCTTTTCTATTTCATCCTCTTCTCCCCATCCTCCCAGCCCACATGTCCAACCTGTCTCTACCCCCCTGTCTCTCTATCTCCTTTCCACAGGTGTGTCTTTGCTTGCCTTGAGTCTTATATTGAGTGGAATACTGTATTTGCAGATCACTGCACTACCATAGCTGTTGTTGTGGGCAGGGTGGCATCTCACACTCCTCTTTCATGGGGCTGTCACGTATTGATAATTTGCAGGGCTGCTCCCTCTGTTCATTGTTTGCTCCTGTTCTACTTGGTCCTTTGGTTTTATATCCACCTTTGGCATATTAACTCCAAATTTACAGTATGGCACAGTTTTCAAAAACACAATTGGTGTTTTCCTTGTTGGTTCTAATTCTGTTTTAGTACTCTCCCCAAAATGAAGTGTTACTTGTAGAATTACTTTTCTTTAAATATGAATTGTGGTAAAATTGCTGGTATGCATCCCGGATTTGCCCGAGTTGTTATCCTCGGCATTTCGATAATAGTGTCTTCTGCACATCCTAATCCTATTACCTAGTTAATCTCAGGTATTAGGTGTACTGTCTTCCAGAAACTCATGTGACCTCATATATTTCTGCAATCAGTGTCCATGTTTTGTTAATGCGAGGCAGTCAAATAAGGGCTTTACTTAGTGCATATGCATGTGTTTTTGGATAACTGATCACCTTTTCCAAAAGCAGAGACCAACATAGATCAGCTTTTTGTCTCTGCCCCAGAAAAGCATGATGTGGAAACTTTGACCATCCTCAAATCCTGCAGTACATTGTGTAATCATTGGCAATTATTTTGCTATCATGAAGGAGCTATTGAGTGAAAAGAAATCACCCCAGTCCTCTTTACTCACCCCTGTGTCATCAGTTGTCACTAACAGTAAGGATTACAGAATCTTTCTATTTAAACAATATTACTGCATTGAGGGCTTTAATGAGGAACAACAAACATTACTACCTAGTAATGGCCCAAGGAGGAGGGCTGTACTGCTATTAGAACATTCCACACAACAAGGTGTAGTGCTGGGATTTATCATGCTTTGTGCATCGCATCGTAGAACCTATGACGCGATGCAAGGGTGAGCCTGGAGAGAATGGAATGCAAGAAGGAGATAAGACGGTTAGGTGCTGGAGAGCAGAGACTGGAGCTCACTTTCCCATGCATCATTAACTAACTTGCATTTGTAAAATAAAGAATATATATCAATCCAGTCACCGTTTCCTAGAAGACTGGAGAATGTTTTCAAGAAACTGTGTAGAGTGGGATTGACACTGAGCAAGGAGAAATCGAAGAGTGATATGAAAGAGATTGAATATTTGGGTCATGTGATTTCCAAAGAGGGCATTTCTCCAAAGAAGGAACTAGTTAACTTGATAGAACAAATGGCAATGCCCAACTGTAAAGATCAAGTAAGAACATTTTTAGGAATGGCTGAATACTATAGCAAATTCATCAAAGGCTTTGCTGATCACACAAGTTGCTTAAGAAATGCACTAAGATCGAAGGTACAATTTGCATGGAGTGTGAATTGTAAAGATGAGTTTCAGTATATTAAACAAGCTTTAGCAACAGCACCCACATAACAAAATTATAGAAGGGGTCGACAGATTGTGATTTCCACAGATGCCAGTAATGTTGGATGAGGTCCTGTGCTTTCACAGGTTGAAGGCAAGAAGAAGTATGTGATAGCGTTTGCATCTTGTCTATTGAAGCGACCAGGGAAACTTTCGCAACCACAGAGAAAGAGGCTGTGGCAGTAAAGTGGACCTCCGAAAAGTTCAGGAGTTTCCTATGGGGCAACAGATTTGAACTACACACAGACCACAAACAGTTGGTGGAGATCTTTTCCAATAAAAGATTGGATAAAGTATCGGGTAGAATAAGAAGAGGGGTACCCGGACTACAGGAATTTGGCCTCACAATTATATATATCCCCGGAGTAAACAATTATGCTGCTGACTGCCTGCCATGCATGACTAATAGTGTGGAAATGGGAAGTGACGATGAGTAGCAGGAATACATTTGTGAAATATGGGAACCTGCAATTTCAAAACAGGAGTGGCGTAGTGAAATGGAGAAGGATGACAAATTACAAATTGTAATTAAAGATTTGTTGGAAGGACAATTAAGTAAAGCTACAGTGAGAGAAGCGGGTGTTGAAGGGTTGTGGAACTTGAGAAATTAACTCCTATGTGATGGCATTCTCATGAGAAGGGACGAACTGATACCCCTAGAGAGGTTGAAGGAGAAGATAATATGTCTTGGTCATGAGGGCCATCAAGTGATTGTGAAGACGAAGCACATGATAAGGAACAGCTATTGGTGGCCGGGGTGTGATGCACAGATTGAGAAGAAAGTCTGAGAATGTATCTTTTGTGCTCATAGTGACAAAGTGTGTGTGTGAGTGAGCGGTGTCCCATGGCCTTGATGGATATACCTGAAAGACAGTGGGAGAAATTGGCGATAGATGTGCTGGGACCGATATGGAGTGAAGGATATCAGGTGTACTACAATGTGGTGGTGGATGTGTTCACTAGATGGGCAGAGGTGAAGATGACAGCTCATGTCACTACAAACCATATAATTGAGTTTTCAGAGGAATTGTATGAGCGTGAGAGTTACTTAGGTGTGGTCCTTACTAATAATGGTTCTCAATTTAATCTAAAATGGAAATCTATTTTGAAACGAGAGCTATTATGCATAAAATGAGTGCCATATATCATCCCCAAACTAATGGTATTGTGGAAATGTATAATAGGATAAATAAGGAAGCCATCAGATGGGCATGGTCCAATTGGAAGGAATGGAAGGAAGTGTTGAGGAGAATGGTTCTTGCCCATAGATTTACTCCGCACTGCACCACAGGCCTCTCCCCATTCAAACACAGTAGAGGAAGAAAGGGGATAACCATACTTTTTCCTAGATGGATAGGGGATGTATCAGGAGTGTAGGTGAAGTTACGTGGTGTGGAAGAGAGGATTAGAAATTGTCATTTCAAGAACTAGGATTTCCAGGACAACAGATTCTTCACAAAAGACATAATGTTCCCCAGGTGGGGAGTTGGGTCAGAATCAGATTGCCAGGAGTGTTACGGGGTGATGGCTGTCGATTGTCTAAACCCATTGAAGTGATTGTAGTTTTCAATCATGCGCTGCGGATGAAGGATGGAAGAGTGTGGAATATGGAAAGGGTGGTGGTGATGGAAAAGGGACTGACTGAAAGGATTGGAGAACATTCCTTGTCTGGTACATCAGATATTCTGCTGGTTTCAAGTCCGTCTCAAGGAAGTAGAAGATCTGCTGTGTCAGGCACATCAGCCAGTATGCCATGCTCTTCAAGATAGGAAAGGTGTTATGGAAGATCACGTTATCGGGTGACTATTGTGGGATGTTTCACCCACGCATCCAAGCCCTACAATATCATTGTGCATTACTGGCAGCGGAAACATCATAATGGCCGCCGGAAAGCATGCTGCTTGCCAGAAATCATCCAAAATTGCACAGTGAAAACCTGACAGATAGGCCACCATCTTCTTTTGCCTCTGTCAGTGTTAATACAGGAGACCATTGCCAGACCCTATCCTTTGGCTGCACACAGAGCGAAATCAGTGCAAAGGAATATGGTGCTGTTCAAAATACATTTTAATTAATGTCAAAAATTGCTAAAATCATGGGCACGAAACCACCAAACAAAAAACCCAACTTCTGGTTGGGTGTTCTACATTACTCTACTGCAGAATCCACATCAATACAATATTAGGAAGGATCATATGCTATCAAGTAAAATCCCCTTTTTGAAATGTATTAATTCAAGACAGCTGCCAAAAATGGGTGCAGTACCGGTGCTTGACACTGACCGGCGCTAGCGATCTAAACTCTGACAGGAGACCTGTATTTCTGAATCTAGAGTTAGCTGAGACTTCAAAAGGCTGGCTGTCCCCGGGAAGTCTTTACACTTAGTCTTCTCAGCAAGAAGGCAGGAAATCACATGTTTCTGTTAATCAAATGGAGAGCGGCACCAAGGACTGATGACCTGCTAGCAGGAAAAAACAGACAAAGGATTCCTTCGTCTGAATAGGGTATGCTGATTTTGGGTGTGAACTGTCAACACTGCTCTGGGGGAAGGCAAGACATCTGATCTCTGAGTCAAGCCAAGTTTCTAGGGGCGGAAACAAACGACTGTGGATTCAGAGAGTCCAGCAAATATATGTTTTGTGAGAATAAAGATAACTAATTATACCAAGTGGACAAAAATGTACAATTTGGAGATTCTTAAAATGACAATTGCACTCACAATTTGAGACTAAGCTGGACGTTGTGTGATGCTATGAGAGCAAACCACGCGATTTATTAATATTGCAGACACTGTGTTTATATCACAAAAATTAAAACTTACTGTAATGTGCTCAGAGAGGTGTGGGTACATCCGTGTAAGATTTGATGCAAAACCAATATTGCGAAACCCACGCAAATCGTGAGTAAGTGGTCATTTCTGAACCCAAGCTCTTAAAAAGATCAGGGTTGAACTGAGAACTGTCTTAAATTAATTTGAGATGTGTACATGTATTCTCAACAACTTGTGTACCTTGGAAACATGTTTTATTATGAAAAATTGGGTTCTAAGTAAAAGCAAAGGGGCATTTCTTCAATAGATTGTAAAATGGTAGCATCACTCTGACTCACTACCCTTTCTCCAGTCAGGGCAGAGAAAATCCTTTAACCTATCAAATCCTTAGTGGGTTGGGCATAGAAAGTCAGCCTTCCCACCCACTTTCAAAAGTCATAAAAGGAGCCACTGAGACCCAGATAGACACATTCATTTTCCACTCTTTAATTAATTTCTGCGCAGCATGCTGCCCAACCATATGCAGAACTTAGACTCCAGATAGACTCCAGAACCTGAAGCAGAGAGGCCTGAACCAAAAGCTGAATCCTTCTCAGCAGGCCTCAGAATCCAGCAACCTAACCAAACTATTCAACAGCCGGGTGAGCTGTTTGAGTCTGGCTAGAACCCTGTGCCAGACCCAGACCCGGAAAACAGAGCTGTATCCAGAACCCGTCAGACCCAGACCAGACCGCTGTGCGGTGCCGATAGCAGACCAGAGGCCACGCTGTGAGCAGAACCAGTGCCAGAGACTGTCCGGTGGCAGGAGTGCAGTCCCAGGTCCATTCCAGTCCAAAACTAGGAGTGAGTATCCAGCCAAGAACTGTGCATAGTCATCTCTTAGTCTAAAGTAATCTCATCCCATCCATTTCAACCTATTTAGAACTGCATAAAAATAGTGTGTCCATTCTGTGATTTCAAAGCTGCAAAAGTGTCATCTGTCATTCTGAAATCTTGACTTCATTTCTGAAAATCTACCTCCACAAAAACATCTGTATCTTTTGAACCGTATGTCCTAGAAGCGAGATTTAACTGTCATTTTAAAGCTAAGAACCTAAGCTTTCCAACAAAACCAAAACATTCCAACTCCTTATAGTTCTTCAGTAATCGTGATCGCCGCACTCAGAAAAAGTGCCGCGAATTGCAATTTGACTCAATTTCACCACTTGTAAAAATAGCTGTTTCTTGCTTTCCACTGCTGAAATTCGTTTTCACTCTGATAATCATTCATGAGTCATTGCTAGTGTTGACCTGAACTAATTCAAAGTAGCTATCACATACACTGAATCTCCTATAGGGAATTAAAATCATTTTTAGCATATTTTTCACTTCATTGCAACCCCATTTAAAAGTATTTGGCCTGTGTTTTAAAATCATCCCTGTTTCTCTAAGCTTGCTGGGGGGAACGGGAACTGAACTACTTCTGATTGTATTCCTGAAAACCTGTGTGCCCTCATTTCCATCTCTTCATATTGCATAGGGGGGAGTGAGGAAACAGTGATCAGATTATCTCTTGTTGAAACTATATCCAGTTTATTTCTGTGCTGCATTCTTTCCATCATTGCTTTTACTTGAAACCATACAAAGTATTCTCTGCTACCTTATCCTTTCTATCCTTTCTATACCAACTCCTAAGTAATTAAGGAATTGTGCTACTGTAATATCATCCATTGTTGATCACTGTTCATACTCATAAGTGTGCTATCAAAGAGTGGAAAAGTTAAGGTATTGGGACCAACAGTCCCATTCGACAGGAATGTTGCAACAGGCAGTTTTCTGCTTGGCCTCGCCAAGCAAGAGTGAATATAGCAAGCAAATACTGGGTAACAGTGTCCAGAACTTTCATGGAATCCTCGTTCCTGATTGGCTGAGCCAAGCAGAATGTTCAATAAAGGGTGTTAACAGTGGTTAAGGCCCTCTGCCGACCTATTGTTTACAATGGCCCACCAACATTCCAGTGTTATAATGGTGATGTCTGATTGGGTATTGAGACATACTGTAACATTATTTATTAGCATCTTTAAAATATTACCCACTGAATTCCAGAAAACATCCCCGAGAGGAGCAAACAGCTGTCAATGTATTTACCTAGAGAGAAAAGGTATTAGCCCATTTGCTCACAGGCCCATTTATTCAAGGGCCATTAGCTTGAGTTTTGTTTGCACATTTTGCCACGAAAGTAGATGGGGGTTAGGTTTAGGTATACATTAGGGTGGGGGATGTCAGGGTTTCAGGGTTCTCCCACCACATTTTTTGCAGGTAAATGTTTTTTTTTTTTAAAAAGAAATTCGAGCCAATGGGCCTCAAACACATTTTCTTGAGCAAACATTGCAGAACTGTAACACAGATCAAAGGCTCTGGAGAACATGATGCTAGAGTCAGTATTTCAATTTGAGCTAGAAAAGCTCCCTTTGTCAGAGCGTGCTCTTGTGAAATGCATTTGCTCCACATTTCCAACATGTATATCGCAGCGGTGCTCCTAGAACTTATTTATGGCTCTCCCAGTGTTTTGGACTACGACTGCCTTATTCCTTCAGCATTGACTATGCTGGCTAGGTCTTATGGGAGTTGCAATACAAAATATCGGTAGTTCCAATGGTTTGCTCCTGGTATTCAGGTTTCAGGCTTCATTTTATTCATTATACAAAAGTATAAAACACATCAGTTAGATACAGACTATTAAAAATGCCACAAAAAGTGTTTTTGGATCCCTAGCTGTTATAGTTTCCAATCAATGAAAATGCCAAACCGAAAATATATATCTTAAGAGAAAACTTAAAATACATTGTAAAAGAAGAAGTTACCAGCAATGCAAATCCCACTTTAAGGTTATATTGTGAGCACAAATTCCAGCTAGGCTAGGAAAAATAGCATTTTATGCACCTGAAAAGAAAGGATACATTTTGTGTGTGTTTTTTCCATCCCAAATATATTGTAATATGTATGCTTATTTTCTGCACTTTTAATAATCATGTGCAGTCATGTCCAGTTGCTCGTTGATGTTTTTCTTGTTAAAGGAAATCATTCATAGAATGTGAATGAACACTCCAGGGCCCCACCATCAAAGTTTCAAACAGCCCCTCTTGTTTCCTTTGTAATTTGTAACTTGCCTGAACTGAACATTGCCAATTCAGAAATAGTTCTCGTCCGTCCCAAGCTCAGTGAATTCGATTGATTAATGCAATTTGATTAATGCAATTTGGGGCCTCTTCAGCAAACTGACGTGGTACCGCCCCACGGATTAAACAGGAGACACAGTATCAGAAATACAAGATTGGAATTCTGATAACTGGGAGAAAATACAAGCCCCTCATTAGTGAGGCCGGTAGATTATTCAGCCTTGACGAATGAAGAACTCTCAACTTAGGGAGAAGAGTCTATGAACTAATACATGTGTGTTGGACGGACTTCATCACCATTCCAGAAATGAAAGAATGAAAATACAATCTAAAATCGGGATGCAAGGTGCACATTCAGTGCTGTGAACTGTTTTTGTCCCGATGAAGGCATATGTACATGAAAGAGGGGAACCTAGTTAGGTAGTTGTATCCTCGATAATTGGCCGAAACACAAGGTGTCGATGGTATATGGTTACATACTGTCAGTGATTGAATGTATTCACTGAGGTCTAAGTCCTTTAGAGTGTAACATGAATAGCCGTCACCACCAGTCTCACGCCAATTGATGTTAAGACAAGGTAGATAAATCGCATTGGAGTGAATTTAAACAATTAGTCAGAGACTGGCCTAACATGCTATTTTGTATACGATATTAATGTGGACTCAATACAAAGATTGTGATTTGTCATTTGTGTCTAATGGAGCTAGCCAATTGTAGTTGCACCTAAGCGTTTTGCACTTGAGGACCAAGAAAAAAGAATACATTTTTATATGGTGAATCTTTTTCATGAAACTGTTTTAGAATCTTTGTATAGCATAAAGAAGTTTGTTTTTACATAACATTGACCTAGTTTATTCACAGTCTCATTTTGAAATGTTCCTCTTGGGTGCTGTTTATTGATCTTCTTTAGGAGTGCAACCCTTGATACAGTAAAGCAAATGGATGTTATGGCTCTCAGAATCTATTTCACAAAGAAGCTCAAACTATTTAGTGGAGACGGACCAGACACTTTGAAACTACTACCATGGTGATTTGGTGCACTATTAAAGCAATAACTGTCTGGTAATACCCCCGGGGCATCAGTTACCAGTAAACATGTGCCCAGGGGCATTATCAGATTGGCACCGCCCCCCTCTGAGGGTTCTATAGCTATTAGTATACCAGCACGTTGTATCGGGGTAGTAATAGTTATTTTTTCTCAACTTGAGAAACAGCGTGCAAACCGTTTCTCAATTCGAGAAAAACAACAACAAAAAATGGCCACCATGGATCGGGGAGAAGGGAACTTCATGGAGTCCCTCCTCTCTTTCCATGGCGGTCATTGCCGGATCGGTGCTGCGCCTGGAACACCAGTGCTCCCGGCGCAGGGAAGGACAGAGCAGCGCAGGTAAGTGTGTTGGGGTCAGGAACTGGGAAATGAAATGTGGAAAAAGGGGGTTGGGGCAAAGGGGAAGGGGACACAGGAATGCGGGGAGAGGTCGCACTTACCATCAATCCGGCAAGGGAAGATTGCGGCCCCACGCTCCGAGAAAGCTCGTCGCAGGGTCTTTCCCAGTTTGGGAAAGACCCTATTCCGAGCCTCCTCATTGGCTGGGAGGCCACCCCCTCGCCAGGTAGTGAAGCTGAGTAAAATAATACAAAACAACACAATCCGTTGTCGACTTCCACTTTACTAACATAGTTACTTTGTCAGTTAGAATACAGGACAGTAAATCAAATTTTGCGTCAAATTACAAACCATGGCTGCAGGGGAGTTGCTAGGTCTGGAAAAGACCCGGGGCTAAGCTGATGTCAGAACTGTTGGGACTGGGGGCTAAGTAGTCTTTTGGCTGTAGCTCCTGAGATTCTATCCGGGGCTACAACCAAAAGATCAGGGGCTATAGCCCCCTTAGCCCCCCCTAGCAACGCCCCTGCATGGCTGGCTCTTTCAAGCTTTGCTAGTGTGCCATTGATAACATTATTGGCCTGCAGCTCGCTCCTTTGTTTTTGTATAGTCTGCTCACTAGAACCACTCCTTCCCTAATGCAATCTGACAGAACTGCCATCATATAATAAAAGAAAATCGCCCCTGTCCTCCAATCACCGCCAGACGCCAGACAGACCTTTCAAAGGTTGTGTGTTCCAATGGGCGAGCAGAACCTGTGTTCGGAAAATCAGCACCCCGGATGTTCAAAATGTGACAATTGTTTCGCTTGTCAGCTTCCACAGAGGATCGTCCCCAAAGTGTAAGGTGTCGCTGGAATTAAGCAGCGGTCTTTGAAACAGTGAGGGGCCTGCAAATACAAACTGCCTACTTTTAGCAAAAACATCCTGTCCGTTTCCCCAATCACTCCTAAATGTGCTTGCAGTGCTACGCAAGCGCCACTAGGGCGATTTCTGTGTAATAAGGGCGGCCTAAGTCTTAGCATTACAGAATGCAGTAACCCCCATCCCGACCAACCCTTCTGCGGTCACAAATACTGGTTGCACCGGGTCTTCTTCCATTCATCCTTACCTGCTCCCCATTTTCTTCCTCACTGCTGCACATCTCACTTCCCCTCTACGTTTGAGGGGGTGTGAGGGTGTGTGTGTTTGTATGCGTGTGTGTGTGCGCGCGCATGTGCATGCATGTGTGTGTCGACTTTTGTGTGTGTATGTTATGAGGTGGGGAGGAGACGGTTTCCAAACTAGATAAAATAGTTAAAAACGAAATTTTGAAAACAAAAAGTTGTTCTTGGCCTGAAAACATTATTATTCATCTCTAATTTTGAAGACGCCGAATTGTGACTTTGCCCTTAAATAGACTGGATAGACTTGCTCTAGAGTTGGTGCCTGTGAAAGGCAAGTGGGGCCGGGGCAGAGCCCCTTGTGTGCGAGGCATGCGTACCATTCATTTGATTCTGTAAAGAGACTGACATTTGCAGCACTTTTACTCTGCTAAATCCCAAATATGTTCCAAATAGAAGTGGAGGGTAGTAAGGACGACATAATATGCAACTGTGGTCACCTACATTTTATTTTTCCAAATAAGTCAACACATTTTCAAGCTATTTACATTTCTTGCATCTACAACATATGCAGTTGTATGCCATGCCGTGTTTTGACTTCCTCGTGTAAGGTAGCTCTTTTTAGTTTTAGCTATTAGGTGGCACTTTAGCACCACCTATACACCAAACCATTGTATTAGAGTACAGATAGGGAGAAATGGCGTATAAGGATTGATACAAAGCTTGTAAGAGTTGATTGGTTACTTACACACCCATTGACTGCCTTGACTGCCTCTGGCCATGTCAACCCTATGGCCATTCCCACCAACTATCCGCCCCTCCCTCCACAAAGCCTATCAAGCCGTGCAAGCTCGAAGTACCTGCCAGTGTTTTGTTTTTTTTTAAAACAGTCTTCTGACAGTTTATTTAAAAAAACTTCATTGGAGATGTAAAGGCACTAGTAGTCTGATGAAACATGTCTTAACCAGGTTTGCCTTCAGCCACTCGATTTATAAGCTCTAAGCGTGTCCTTCACTGAAGTCTGGTTAAAAACAATCATCGGCAAAGCCAACAGTTTTAGCTTGTGTATAAGTATTAAGCATTTGCCAGGCACCGCTATTATATGCCCAGGTAATCACAACATTTTGCAGCTGCTACCATCACTGGTCATTTATTAACACTAAGACATTGCCAGGCAAATGCCTTTCTCACGCCCAGAGAAAAGTAAAAGATGTTTTCATTGCCAATGCTAGTATAGTTTAGTAACTGTGATTTATTCATCAGGAAATTTGCGTCATAAATACTCTTTGCTATCGGACAAATGCCTTTGGGATAAATAAAATGTAAAAGATTTCTAAAAGTATCATGCACTGCTGTCATTGTGAGGATTGGAATGTGGAGCATGGGAAGATGATGTGTGATTGTGGTATTCAATTCTAAACATTCTTTTGTGACCATCAAACTAGGGCATCAAATCACAAAAGTATTGTTGTTGCTGCAGAAGCGAATTACATGGGAATTGTTTAAAGCACAAAAACATACAAACATTTTAAAAAAATATAACCAACAATTATTTTTGCGTGAGATCTGCTAAATGCTTGCCCCTTTGTGTTTGTAGCATAGAAAATAAAATGTTTGGCATCCAAAGCAATGCAGGGGGGGGGCAATTAAGAACTGGATAGTGGGTGGAATGTTGGGGAATGAAAGCTACAAACATAGAAGATAATAAAGGGTCTGCCCCACTTTCAACAAGTGAATAAGTACAAATAGTGCCTGTATAGAATACAATTCCCCACACATTTCAGTGACAACAATTTGACTATTGTGGCAGTAAGACATAGGAGATGGACAGGAATGCTGGGTTTAAACATATTAGTTTTATTAAAGGAAAGAATGCTCCTAACATCCCTGCGCTATAAGAATTGTTTCCCTAAACCTCAAAGAAAAATAATCAGGATCTATTACAAAAGTTTAGTCCTACGTCCAAACCTATTGTATGTAACCTATCGTCTAACTCTACCACTAATGAAAACAACAATAAAATGTGTATCAGTGAGATTACTCCCCATTTCTTGGCTTGTGGTAGCTGGTTTCTGACCGCCACCCAGTTGTGTGCTTGTTTTTGTCTTTCCGGCCCGACCTGCTACTAAAGTAAACAATTAGGTCCTTGATCATTCCTCTCTTTCTAGGAAACGTTACATCGGACCCCCAAGCAATTGTTCTTATAAGTTCACACACTTCAACTCTCAATTGTAATAACTGGTCTTGTGAGTCTGCATCTTGTCTGACAAAATACGTTTTATGAGTCTCTCTTGGCTTCCTTTGGTTCACCTGGAAATGTCTTTTGCCCGGGGGTTAGGGTCTCTGATATCTTGTTACTCTGCGTGGGCTAGGAGGCTTCTCAGCCCTTTGTGACTTCTCTTTGCTTTCATCCCCTTGTGGGGTATCTCGTTGCTCAGCCTGGCATGGGCTATTTGGCCTCTTCAGCTGTCTAAGCTTCATACTGCTTTCATCCCCTTCAATGGGTATCTCAGTGCCTCACTGCCGTCAACCTGCTCCTCTCTGTCAGACCCATAACTGGTTCTGGGGGGCGGCAGTGCTCATCAGGACTTTGGCTTCAGGCCTCATGGATGCTGGTGTGCCACGTCTTTGGTGGCTCTGTCTGATGTTCTCTCTGCAGCTCTGAGCTCTTTAGGCTCTTCACCTTCCTGGACTTAGCAGAGTTCCATGGGCCTCTGGCTTCCTCTACCCACCACACCGTCTGCATGGTTCTGCCTCCAGGCTCCTCCTGGACGGGAGATGTCCCATCCTCTGCTCTATGGCAGAGGCTTCTTTCTCTCCCCCTCAGGCTGGATCATTCTCTCTTGGTCTTTGGTCCTTTATGTTCCTCCCGGGAAGGAGACAGAAGACTCCAATGGTACCACTCTTCAGGCATGGATGTTAGTAAAGTCAGATCAGAAACCAAACCATCTTTCTTCAAAGGGCCCCATACATTGTTTTACTATTCAATTCCCTGAAGCCAACAAACACTTGGGATTTGGAGGTAAGTGTAGTAAAAAACGTAGTTGCGGGTTCCTCATCCCTGTAAGTGGTTTCAACCCAGCATTCCAACTAAGTCAATGCCTAGCGTGAGATGCCCAGCTGGAAGCCTTAATTATATATTTTTATGTCAAAAGTTCTTTTATTTCTGAACGATGTACCCTAATATCATGCCCCTCTCTTTGAATCCTCCCCCCAGGTCTCACTGAACCAAGAAATAGGTTGTTTTGCAAAGTCAAAAGATGTATTTGAAGTATTTGAACAAGATATGTATATATCACATTTTTATGAATTCTGAACAATATCTGAATATCACACGATTAATATTTTTACCTTGATCAGCAATGGGTGAAATTACAACAATCAACAATCTCTTTAATCAATAGGAGTATGAAGGAAAATAATAATGTTGCAGAGAATAACTTTGTGTGTGTTCAATGAAATGCAATGATATGAGATTAATGCAGCACAAAAATAAAACTTGATATGAATTCAAACAAATGCAATATAATCACTCTTTCCCCCTGATACTACTCAACTCCCCCCTTATATGCAGTATGAGGAGATGGAATGAGGGAACACAGGTTTCAGGAATATACAGTCAACCAATGCAGTTTCAATCCCAATTTCCCCAGCAAGCTTAGAGAGAAACAGGAATGATTTTAAACAGGTCAATTGCTTTTGAATGTGGAAAAATACTGAAAAATGACTTTAATTCACTATATAGGATTCAGAACTAGTGGGAGCCACTTTGGATAGGTTCAGGTAAACACTAGCAATGATGGTTGGATAACTAACAGGTTGGAAACTGAATTAAGAGGTTAAATGCAAGAATAGCTGTTTTTTATGAGATGAAATTGAGCCAAATGCAGAATCGCAGCAAACTTTTCAGCGCGCAAGAAATGCAACTGCGGCAAAACTATAAGGAGTTTGAATCTTGGATTCATTGTAAAGCTGAGGATGTTAGCTTCAAAATGACACTTAAATTGAATTCCTAACATGTACGTTTCAAATGTTACAGAGGTTTTAGTAAAGGTCGATTTTTCAGAAAAGAGTCAAGATTTCAAATGAGAGATGCGCTGTTGAAGATTACAAACAAGGATTTCTTAACGCTAAGGGAGGCTATCAAGATGCGAGATACCAACGGTACAGCCACTAGTCCAGAGGCGCCTCTGTCTGATCTTTGACCGCTGCAACACTTGTCTTCTTCAGCAAAAATGTTAGCGCAAAGATGATTTATCACTACAATTATCACAGAATTATATGGATGAAAGAAGGATTCAGGACAGACAAAACAAATTCTACAATGCAGTCTGGATATAATGGAATGGGTTGGATAGGATTACTTAAGGGTACGAGGTTGGCTATGGACAATTCTATGTTAAATACTCACAACTATGGTTTCGGAACATGCCCGTCAGGGATCTGGTCAAGGGTTTGGACTGGAATCTGCTCATCCACCGGAAAGGATTCAGGCGCTTGGTTCTGCACTCAGCAAGGCACTCTGCCTCTGCACGGCTTCTTGGACTGGATGTGACGGGTTGGTTCTGGGTTACAGCTCTGCTCTACTGGTTTGGATCTCTGGGTTCTAGCAAGGTTCTTGACAAGAAGCAGAAAAACAGCATAGCCCGGCTGTTGAATTGGTTGTGCCCCTTGGAAGTTTGGGGTTAAAATAAGGTTGCAAAATTTTAAAGGCCAGCTGAGAAGGGTTCAGATTTGGATTGGGCCTTCTGCTTTCAGGGTTCTGGAGTCTTGACCTGCGTTCTTCCTGCAGAGTGCTCCACCAGTAAAGTCAGTTGATGGGTGAATGTGTCTGTAGGTCCTCAACAGTCCCTATTTATGTATTTCTCAAGGGGGTGGGTAGGCTGATTATACTATGCCCAACCCTCTAAGAATCCGATAGGTCAGGGAATTTCCTCTCCCCTGATTTGAGAAGCAACCAGAGTGTCATAATGTGTCATAGTGATGCTGCTATTTACAATCCAGGGAGAAACCTCTGTTTTTCATATAAAACCTATTTCCAATATCAACAACTTGTTAATAATACATATTTACATTACAGATTAAATAAGGCACGTATCCATCAAAGTCTCATCTTCCTAAGAGTTTCGGGTCACAAATGACAGTTTTTCGCGCTTTTGGTTGGTTACCCAGTGTCAGATCTGTTTCCAGATACATGCACATAACATCTGGGCATACTTCTGTGAAGTTTCATATGTTTAACATTATCACAACTGCTACAAAGTCAACATTTTCGTGGTTCAGTCTCTGAATATCGCACACATTCCAGAGTGGTTTTAAAACTTGACCAACCTTTTCATTTTAACAACACTATGTTTACAGATTTTTACCAATTTTGTTCAGTTTTCTATGAGTCTTTTTTTCAAAAAGATATTTTCTGTGCTCTCTGAATAAACAAAACTGTTTGTCTCCGCCCCCAAGGTTTTGGGCTGGGTCAGAGCAGTCCCAGGCTTCTTCCTGCCAGCAGTTGTTTTCTGTCACACCCGAATTAGCATTTTCCTTTCAGTGAAGGGAGCCTTTTGTTTCTGGTCAGAGCAACAGGCCAAAGTCCCCTCCCATTTCCTTTCACACCTCCCTGCCAGTTCTTCAGCAGAGGGCAGGGGGAAATATTCCTTTGTTTGGGGAGAAACTGTGGAATGTCTTTGAAGCTCAGTGTGGTTGGCTTTTACTTACTTTTGAAACAATGTTTAAAATAGCCTTTCTCTAAAATGCAATTCACATTTTTACAAATATAACCACACATCTCTTAATTCCAGCCCTTTTACACAAAGAGATTGAATTGTCACCCTATATGGCTTTTGATGGGAAGTCTCTTCTTTTCCATACCTTGGTTTTAAGGCACAAGTTTAAAAGACAGTATAAGTAAATGCTGGCTTCTGACACAGGCGAGCAATGGTACTGCGCCCATTTTTAACATATTTTTCCAAGCAAGCATCTTTAAATATGGATTTTCTTCTGATAAAATATGTTTCTGCTGACATTGTGCTTTGGTGAATTATTTGAATAATGTGATGTTTCACGCCCAACAAGGATGTTGGATCTTTAATGAGGTTTGGGAACCATGATTTTTGCACTTTCCACAGTCAAGGAAAAACAGATTTTTAAAGCAGTTTGGGGTTTTCCTTTTCAATGCAGCATTGCTTTTTCAAGTAGTTTCATCTTCCTCTGTGGGTAGCCCAATGATAGGTTTTGGCAGTGGTCTTCTGTGTTACCACTGACATAGGTAAAATGGATTGGTGACCTATTTTTCAGGTTTTCCTGCGCACTTTCAGAGATTTTCAGCGCAAATATCTTTTTGGCGGCCATCCTGTTGTTTCTGATGCAGGCAGTGCACAGTGCTGTTGCAGGGCATGGACTTGTAGGTTAAAACATCCCACATTCCCAAAGGGGTTTCACCCCCAATGTGATCCTGCATGCCCTGTCGCCTAAGGGGTATTAAGCTGAACAAGCTCACCTCATTATTCCCAAAGTGATGAGAAGAGACTAATTTGCCGGGTTTGTCACAGTATAAAAATTAGAATTGAAATGTGAAAATATAAAAATAACACATGCAGCTTTGGTGTTATGTTAATGGCTTGATTTTACATCTGCTTAGCATCGCTGACTTTTTTTTAATTAGTTTGTGTGATTCGGTTATTTGCAAACCATACAGACATTTTATATCACAAAAAATCACCTCATCAAATAAAACCATTACACTCACAAAGAAAATAATCATCATATACATACATTTTTCAAATATTTTACCTGGTGAATTACTGAGTGCATAATTGTGAGAGACTGCACCCATGTCCCTTTTCATTTATGAGATGGTAGTATAGTCTTGTTTTTTATTTCCATTTGGGAAAATCTAAGACTAGACCACCATCTAGCAAATGGAATGGGGGATGTTGCCATGTTTGCAAATTTGCTTAATTATGTGCACACCATGGTGTTGCTAGCATTGACTCTCTGTGTCTGGAGAAACCAAGATGCCTACATGCAGTCAATAGGAAGAATTGTTGTTGCAGACAGACCTTTTATGACAAATGGGCACTGCATACACATAGAAGCCACAGCGTTATGGCTACCATTTAGAAAAGCTCAATCTGCTACAAATCACAAGTTTCTTGTTTACATCCAGTCCAACTTAGTAATCAATGACAATATGGAGGGGGGAAGGGCAGAGCTGGTGATGCAGGGTGCCACTGTAAAGTCACCTTCTTTGAGGAAGAGCTAGAAGTTCTGGCATTGCAAACACCATGGCTGGTTGGTAACTGTATGATTAACAGTCGTCAGAGCAGACAACACCCATAGGAGGCAAGCAGGGACCATGAAGTGGTAATCTCCAACCACCTAGGGATCATCAAGGAGGTCAAGAGGTGATGGAATTACCTCAACTAGACTGCTAGGTCAGCTCTCTTGTGGCTGAGCTCTGGGAGGACAGGAGGAGGATACATTCAACTTCTTCTCCTGTCATCTTGAGAGGAGAGAGCCCTGTCTATATTTGACATCTGCTTGTTCAAGGGAATTGATTCTATGGAGGGGAGAGCTGGAACATCTGCATCAGGCCATTGGTACTATTTGATTATATTGAGCCCCTACTAGACCACATAAAACAGCAAGTTGTGAATCTGCCACATTTAGATCCATGCATCAGTCATGCCAAACACAGTTCTAGCCTGAAAACACCTCTCCTCCCCAACCATGTCAATCATGTGCATCCTAACACATTCATATTAGGGGGCTGCATAAGAATTTCAATGAATTGTGAAATGCTCATCAACATCATACATGCCTGCCTTCCTGTCATGCCCGATTCCTCAAATCCTCACCAACCAACCTGTCATCCAATCAGCAGGAAATACATTGGCTATAAAACAATCTCATTGGGTAACAAAATATGCAAGGTGGGTGTATGTTCTGTAATCATTGCCAAAAATATGACATAGTACTAGTCCGTTGAACGATATATCAACATTTTAGTCTTCAATAGTTGACCCCTCCACCCCCCCTATCAGTGAAGCATGCTGATGAGATCTTAAAAGTGTAACACCTCAAAAGTTCGATTTGGGGAAGCTTTAAAGTCTAATAAACGCTGAGTAACATCACATGACATAAGTAGCAAACAACCTTTATAAGATCACATTTTAGAGGTTCAAACGTTGCAATATACTCTTAGAAAAGGATAGTGATGTGGAATAATATGATGAATTAAGAAGTATTTCTAAAAAATAAAATGCCTTCCAATTTGGTCAAACTATGTTCTTATGGGAAATTTGACACTGAGCCCAAAACTTCAAACCATACAGTTTTGTGATTGATTGATTGAGGCATTTGTATAGTGCTTGTTTCACAAACTAAATCGAATCACAGTGTGGATGTTAAATCTGAGAGCATGTCTCAATCGATTCATCGAGTGGTTATGTTGGGTGTCCTGACCCACGTTTGAGCTATCATGCTGCAACATTTGGTGCTGTGGGCTTAGAAAATCCAAGATGGCCAAAAAGCCCACATGTACGCCAGAATAGGAAAACTGTGCAGTACTGGCATGGAAAACATCATGATGGCCAGAACTTCCCAGAAAATGCACAGGGAAATGCATGAAGAATAGGCTGCCACCCATTTTTGCCTAGGTTGTGAGCACAGGAGGGCACTGCCTAAAACCACCATTGGGCTACCCACACAGTAGCCTGAAACCATTTGGAATGGCAATGCTGATTGCCAAAAGCAACCTAGAACTGTGGGGAATTCATTTTCTTAAATCCCAAAAATGGTTGCATTACCAGTACTCACCACTATCAGAAAGCCGGCGTTTTAAAACCACCAGACTTTTGTGTAAAACTGAACAAATGAAACAAAACCAGACCAAGGAAAGACTTACTAAGAGGTGGATACAATGTAAAACTATACTCTGAAATGACTTGAAGGAAGTAATTATTTAATGTGTATGTAAAAATCGTAATAGACTTAAACTGGGGGACAAAAAGTGACATTTAGCTGAAACCTGGCTTAATGAAACTGAATTCTGCCTGACATCTACCCCCACCGGAGTTAAAACCTGCTCAGCCACTCTTCCCCTTGCCAAAAGGAGTTGTCACCTCTCTGATTAGATTAGGGGTGGAGCAGCTACAGGGAGTTGAACAAAGGCCTGTCCTGGGCCCAGGCAGATGGTTTATTGGGGGGATCGTAAATGGCTTCCTTTTGAACAAAGCCCTTCCTTGACTCAGGCAGAAGTTATATTGGGGGCGTCGTAAAAGTGGCTTCCTCTTGGCAGAAACGGGGAGGGGCAGCCCCCTCTGAGGACAGGCTGAGCTTAAAGAAAGTGGGTAGACTGGTTTATCCACCATGTGACCTGGGAAGACACACCCCTGTTGGCCAGAATATGATTTTAAGAAAGATGTATAACTCATGGTGCGGACTTGTCAAAATTAGCTAAATGATACCATAATTCTTGTGATATTTCTGCTCACATTTTAAGAGGTTTTAGGACCCGGTGGTATGATCTGGGGGGTTGCTAGCGGAAAATTGGGTTTCACTCCAAATGTCTGCATGTTAAAAATCTGACACTTCATCAATTAATGTCCACACTCCTTGCGCACATGTGTGTAAATTTGGGTAAATGTCCGATATTGCAAAACCAGTTAAAACGTGCAAAATGTTGCCATTTCTGAATGCAAGCCCCCAGGAAGAGCAGAGTTTGAACAGAGTATACCTCATGTGATATGTGATGGGTGCATGTCATTTTAAACAACTGTGTATCTGTGCAATATGTATTTGAATCAAATATAGATTTGTGGGCAAACTGACCAGGGGAGGATCCTCTGACCCATAAAACCTACAGCATCACTCTGACTCACATTTCCTTCCCCCAATCATGGGAGAGGGGAGAATTGGGCCAATGACAAGTAGAGAGGGGCAGGCTTAGCTAGGCCCAGGCACACACCCATTTTCAAAACACATAAAAAGAGACTGCTGGGACAGGTAGAGACATTCAATTCCATTTGCTGCGGAGCATGCTGACCGACGACTTCACATCCAGAGATCCTACACTTAGACTTCCAAGCTAAACAGAGACTACAGAACTTTGAACCAAGAAGGCCCACTGCAAGCAAAAGTATTTGTCAGCAGGCCCAAAATCATTTGCAGACTATTCACAGCCGGGCTGAGCTGTTGATTCTGGCCTGAAACCCTGCGCCAGAAAGATCCAGAAGCAGTGCTGTACCCAGAGAAAGCAGAGCAGTATCCAGAACCAGAGGCCAGAGATCCAGAGTGACCCAGACCGCTGTTAGCAGAACCAGAGAGCTGACCCAGATCACTGTGAAGTGCCGAGACCAGAACCGGAGTCCAGTCCAAAACCTGACCAGATCCGTGGCGAGGCCTATTTCAAAAATATATTGTGAGTACCTAGCAGAACTGTGCAGAACCAATCTCTTAGTTAAAATAATCTAATCCAAACTATTTTAATCTAACCAGAACTCCCTCCTAGAAGTTGTCACTTGTCATTTTGTAAAGCTGCACCACTGTCACTTGTCAATTCTGAAGCTGCAAGCTGTCACCTGTCTTTTTGAGTTTACTTTAAATCCGAAAAACTACCTTTATTTAATCGTCCGTATCTCTGGAACCGCTTGGGCTAGGAACTTGGAATCACGATTCACGCACTTGCGAATTTTACCGCGATTTGCGATTTGGTTAAAAATCCAGCCACATGTAACCATCAGCAGTCATTTCTTTCCTTGCTAAAAATTCGTTTGCCTCTTAATCACCATCTCTGAATCATTGCTAAAGTGAGCCTGCACTCATCCCTAGTATCTCTCACTCACCCTGAACCTCCTAAAGGGAATTAAAAGCATTTTCAGCATATTTCTCACTTCATTGCCACCACATTCAAAGCACTTGGGCCTGTGTTTTAAAACTCATACTGGTTTTCTCTAAGCTTGCTGGGGGGGAACTGAATTTCGTATTGTATTTGATTGCATTCCTGAGAACTGTGTGCTCCTCTTTCCATCTACTTCCATGTCTTACATTGCATAGGGGAGGGGGGTGAATTGCCACCAGGGGAAAAGTGAACATATGATATCTTGTGAAACCATATTAGTTAGTTCTGTACTGTATTTCATTCAACATTGCATCCATTTGAAATCATAAAAGCATTTTTGCTACTTGATCCATCCTATACTAACTCCTCATTGATTGTAAAGAAGTGTGCTAGTGCCAGATTACCCATTGTTGATCAACATCATATGTCTAAGTGTACTATCAGATATTAATTTATTATAAAGTGTGATATATATATATTGTTTAAATTCTCAAATAAACCTTTTAAAACTTGCAAAACAGAACTACTTCTTGGCTCAGTGGGGTCAGGGGGATTCCAAGAGAGGGGTTTTATATAGGGGTAGTCATCCAGAACTCATGAACTGGACATAAAGATATATCAATAAGGGTTTCCATTCAGTATCCCAGACTAGGCATTGACTTAGCTGTAGTGGTGAATTGAATCCTCTTACAGTTATCACTTGTTCTTCTCGATCAAGTAGTAGTTCTCTATTTTATTTAAATTGGTAGGGTTTTAGTTTTTCCCGAAAAGCTGGCAAGGTCTCTGTACTTCTTAAATTGGGTGGGAGGCTGTTCCAGAGCTTCGGGCCAAAGACAGAGAGTCTACAATCTCCTCTGGACACACATTTAGTGGATGGAACTATTAACAAATGCTTATCTCTTGACTTAATGATCAAGTTGGTCGATAGCGATGTATCTTTTCCACCAAGCAACTTGGGGCTAGGTTGTTCAAACATTGAATATTATGTATCCTGTTTTCGACTGTCAACCAGTGGAGAGATCGATGCAGGCCTGATGTCGGTGTTGACTTTCTTACTCTGAACACCAGCCGGACAGCCGCATTTTGTGCCTTTTGCAGACAATGGATTTGATTGGCAGGTGCCCCCATCAATAGACTGTTGCAATAGTCCAATTTCGAGTTTATTAAGGTTCTCACTACTGCAGCATGATTCTTTGTTTTTTTTGGGACATAGGGAAGAGCCTGTCGGAGCAGCCTAAGATTGTAAAAGGCAGCTCAGACTTTGCTGTCACCTGACTGTCACATCCCAGATTTCTCTGCCATATGGATCCCAAATTCTTCATTTTTGATGCATATTTCAGTTCTGATCCCATAACAACCAGGCGCTGGAGGGCACCAAGTTTCATCGGTCTGATGTTTTTGGCCAAACAAGATTACTTTTGTCTTATTTGGACTAAGTTGGAGCCAATTAGTAGACATACAAGCTTCAACTTCATTGACACAGTTATTCACCTGTGAGAAGGATACCTCAACGTTGTTTAATCTGATGTCACACAGTCAATTTCACCATTCCATCCCATTCACACCATGACCCAGCACAACCTCATATATTCTAATGCCTACTAGTTTATGGGAGAACTGTTGAATCAATTAGTGCACGTCAAGTTTCGGGGTGGGTGACTGAGTCTTATGCCACTTTACGTAATGTTAATGGCTCTAACATTTATATTGCGTAACCTCTTTATACACTCCATATATTTCATGACATATTACTACTCTGTGCTCCATGACCATCTGTTATTATAGCATGATTCATGTCAGCGTACTCGCTAACGCTAAAAGCATGTGCCATATGGCAGTGGTGTTCAGTTTGCACTGCGGTTACAGCTCTATTAGATCTATGGAACGTCTCCTATGTAAGGGGGCTAAGCTTTCTAAATATGCTGAGATGTGCCCATTGGATCGTACCTCCCCAGCCCTCCCTTTTTTTCCACCTACATTCAACGTTCACACAGTCTGGCCCCCCATGTTCTTATTTCTGTCACTGCCGTGCCTCACTCATGCTGAACTGTGGACATGTCTCTCTAGCCATAGACATTTTATTTTAATTGGTTATTTGTAACGCACCTTATACCATACCTGAGTTTGGTTTCTAAGCGCGGATCTGGAATTCCAACCTCTGTTGCTCCACGTGGTCTTGCTTCCTCCGTTCACATGGAAGAGGAGCTCCGCACTGTGCCATGGCTTTAATTTTTAGGCCGCATTTTCTTGTTTTTGTTTTAAATAACAATCACTCTATTTGCACCCGGATGTGTTCCAGGTGCTTATAGGATTAAGCTGCAAGTTGTGGGTTGGACATTGGCATTAATGTCCCTGAACCGTTGATAAGGCCCACACATGCTATATTTCATTTAGGATACACTGATACTGAGCATACGGCCTTCACCCCGGGAATTGTTCATTCAAAGCCCCTGCCACAATTACATGTTCACTTTTACACCATTCTCCTGATAGGTGTAGGGGCACCATATTTTCCTACCAATTATGTATAAATGTGCACAAAGCTCTTGTCGACATTCAGCACCTAAAGTTCATGTTTCCCATCAAGCTAAACCCCCCAACATAATAACAGTGGCTCTGCCTTCGGAACTCAGCTGATGGAAAAACAAGCTAAAGTCCTTTGACTTTGCATGGGAGCCAAATCGCCAGCACAGCCAGGGCCCGCCCAACTGTTTCCTCAGCGAATGTAAATCACCCTGAGATCCCTTTATCCAGTCTCTCTACCCCACACGCAGCGTACCACGTGCATCTTTCATAGGGATTCCTGTATCATGGAACCCTGAAATCTTCTTTGAAATGTCCTCAAATTCCATTTATGTCCCCACGTGTTTTCTCTCTAAATAGTGGATATACCAGTATTGCAGAGACTTTGCACCAGTGCAAGTGGAATTGTGCATGGTTTTAGCACTAGGGCAATTTTTGCCGTAATACAAAAAGGTATTCTTTCAAGGCGATGTTTGCCGTAGTGTTAATAAATAGGGTAAACAGGTCCAACGTTTCATTAATACAGCCCCTGGCCTATTTTACACAAAGCACAAAAATCCAAGAGCCCATTTTGAGGAAATACTTGTACCACCTACGCAGAGACAATGGGTTCGAGACCTTGGTGAGGTATCATTATAGAACCGTGCGCATTAAACAACAACTAAACACTTAATGACTGTTTACTAGAAAGGGTGCACTTTTTTTTTACCTTAATGAGTTAAGAAGACGTGTTATTTTTTTGAGATCTTCACATGGCGTCACCATAGATGACGGGTCACATACAAACGCCGGAAGCTAGCGGCTGACGGACAGGCTGGTCCGCATCTACGCAAATGAGAAATGACAGGAAACGCAGGAGTTTAGTCTGGCTTCAGAGGTGATTGACCCGATTAGAGGCTGTCAGGGTTCCCTGACGACTGAGGTGGAGAGATGCAGCCGACGCGTTTTCCATTAAGGTCCCTGCGGATTACTTGCTTTCCTGACGGAAGTCAAGATTCGCATCTAACAGGCCTGGATGCTGCTGGAACATGCTTTCTCTATCTCGCTTAGCACCCTCCATTATCGTGGCAAGTGGCTAATGAGGGATTTCTGAGCAGTAACGGCTGCTACATCTGCAATTCCTTGTGAATGTGTCTGCAAAAAGGAATATATATACTTGTTTTCTTCAATTAAAAATCATCTTGGAATTGTGTTCACTATATATGTGTCCTTCATCTTTGCAGTCTTTTGATTGTTGTTGTAAATCACACGGAACGGGCCACTTACCTGTTCAATTGCCTGTAAGCAGTCCTCTCCATGCAACTGCGATTGTTTTCTCGACTTGGTGTACATTGTGTGTGGGAAACCGGCTGGACCCGTGTTTCCATGGAGAAGGTACAACCTTCAGGAATTAAATCTTAAATGCTTCATGAAATATCCAGACTTTGCAGATTGCATCCAGGAGACTCCCAATGGATTCCGTCTCGGGTTTTCATCACACCCAGATTTGTAGCAGTAAAAGTAACACAAGTGGCACGGTTTGCAATTTACTGGCAGAGACCATGTGCCTCATTACGGGTCCTGAGGTACCAGTGACAGTGACACCGGCGGGTTGTTGCCGGACCCGTAATGATTTACCAGCGACGCCTGACTTCCCGGTAAAACCGGAGGATTACAACCCAGGCGGACCGCAAAGTTAGGCACTGGTAAATTGTAAGTCCCTATTCCATAGAGTCGCATAGGACTCTATGGGAGTGGGCACCACGGAAGCACCGGCACTGTTAATAATGGTGCTGGTGTTTCCGTGATGGTCTGCATACCATGGCCTCTGTGCCCGGCAGGGTCCGACCTGTCAGTCACAGCGGCTCTGGCATGCAGGCCTGTAATATGCCAGTCCGGAAACAACGGTGCCAGTAAGCTTTCCGGCACCGCTGTTTCCAGACCAGCAGGCTCTAAATGAGCGTTCATATCTGTGCCAGTAAATTGTGATCGTTGCTGCAGCACACTTGCATCAGAATGAGCACGCAACTATAGGCAACTGTGTGGACACTACAAATATACAATGATTGTCTGCCGCTTTAGCGGCTGCTGTTCCGGGAATAGTCTGTGTGATTTTGATGCTCTCGATAGTGCTGATTTTTGCATATTCTCATTATATGTGTGCACCAGACTCTCGACCAGGCAATACAAATGGCCACTGGTGGATTTACAGACTGGTCATATTTTACGCTGTTACTATTTGCTACTTGTCTGCACATTTCTTTGGATTGAGGATCACCACAGCCTTTATACTTATTGTTTTGATTTATTCTATGTATCCCATGTACTGCACTGTCCCCTCCCCCTTTCCCCACACTTTTCCCCATCCTCCTTCCCCTGCACTTGCGTGATCTGACTGACTCCTGGCCTAGTAAGACCGTTGTCTGTCTTCCCTCTGTTCCCCTTCCCTTGCCTTGTCACGCCTTGAATAACACTTGTGTATAGGTGCGTTATAAATGCCATATCATACCAAACATATCATATACCCAACGTTGTGCTATTTCCGCGTGCACAAGCACACATTGCAGCATTAGGCATTCACAATTAATGAGGGTGGGGCGTGAATGCCCCATGCGGGAGATTATATGTAAGGCATAGGAGCCCTCAGACGACCTTCAAATGGAGGACTGTCCGAGGAACCTCCACCACCCCGCACAAATGGGTGTTTTTGCAGGATCTGTGCGACTGTCTAACAATTCCCAGCGTGGTATGGGGAAGGGCAGCCTCCCGTGTGATTGGACGTACTGAGAGAACCCCTGAGATGCACTTTACTTTGACAAACGTTCCCAATATGGAGTGCAAAAGTGTACACCACCCCATGGGTGTGGGGCTTTCTGAGTCGACGTCTGAGGGTGGTGTGTCATGAAATATGTTCTATGGTGGGAACATTCATGCAGGGAGCACATATCCCATCCTTTGCACGCCCGCATGCGACCAAGATAATGCCCCTCAAGGAGTGCACATCCATTTTATAATCACACATGCATTTAGAGTTAGAGAAGTGGAATTGTGTCTCTTTGTGTGAACATCACAACATAGAATATGCAGTTTCCCAAATTGACCTTTGTTCCATTCATGTTGTTTTCATTGTAGTTTATTTTTCCGGAAATGTGTTATTCTTTCTTTTTTTACGATTACATGAACTTTCACTTAAATTCGGGTGCTCTCTTTGGTATGCATTGGTTTTTGTTTGTCTGGAGGTGTTGAATTGTTTCAGAATTGTGAAGGGCCTGCAAATCATAATTTTAGGAACCAATTAAATTCCTTTTGCCGTATCATTGGTGGCCTTCTTGTGTTGCTGAATTTTACAAGAGAGAAGCCTCCATATTTCAATATCATCTGACAAATGACTGATGGAAATTAGAGTTTTAAAGCCTTGCTTTTTGAAATATTTTCCACCATGTTCTTAGAACCACCTGTGAACCTATTCACTTCTTTCTTTTTCTCTGGTAGAACCTTGTATCCATGTCAAAGGCAACAATCAGTCTAAACCTGAACAGCAGCAACGACCCAGAGGTTTGCTACTGATAACTCCATCACATTCCTGATAATCCATATAAAGTTCTGGGCAGGCACTTTGATAATGTATGACCTTGTCTACTCAATCCCAACTTGGCCACATTTATCCAAGAGTTTTGGATATTTGATAATATCCATACAATGGTGCACCCCTGTATGTATGTAGTTTGTAAAGATGTGATCTGTTTCTGTTAACCTAGCTAGAAAGCAAGGGAACGCTGTACAGTAAAGGGAGTGGACCATCGAGGGGGGATAGACTTGTTGGTCTATGGTCCTCATTTGTTGGTAAAGTGTTACTTAAAGATCAGGGCCTTCCAATCTTTCCTGAAGCATGGAGGGAGGGAGCCAGCCTGACCTTAGTTTGAAGGTCTCTTTCTGGTCTTCTCCTTCTTGCACTTCTTTGATTCCAGCCTAGTCATATCATGCCTCCTGGTGATGTATTGAACTACTAGATGGTGATCATTTCAGCCAAGTATGATATGATGATGTCTTTAACATTAAAGCTTTGTAGCTGATGCAAGCTGTCTTGAAGGTGATGCAAATGAGAGTGGGGCACATGTGGTTGAATGTCTCCAGTCCTGCAAAGAGACGTGTTTTGGCGTGTTGGACAGCTTTCAGGACAATGCTACAGGGAGTCTTCATTAGTGGTCCTTTTAATTCTAAGAGTCCTCAGACAGATCCAATAATTCTGCCAATTGGGTGTAGCACCCAATGTTAAGCCCTCTAGGTCACCTGTTCAAATCCTAGGGACAATTGTCAAATTTAAGCAGGTTTAGGAATAGCGGTGATCAAGGGGGCAGGTGTTGCTGCATCTTGCCCTGGAGGCCCACAGTACACTTCTAAGGGAGGCCGCAACCCCTTTTGCTTCATAATCCTCTGCAGCACCCGCACGGCCCAAACCCGCAGGGATTAAGGGATTGGGAGTTGCACTCTCACAGGGAGTTTTCAAAAAGCAAGGCAAGTGGGGTGAGCGATCCCCAGACAGGGTGAAGAGGCTGCACCCCAGTCCCAAGACCTGGACCACGCTGGGTACAGTAATCGAGGAACTTTAACTCCAAGTATTCCATGAGGTGAGAGTAAGAGTCAAGGAAGTTGGGCTGGGTTGGGGGCCAGGGGCTGAAGTGGCTGGTGGTTCAACCTCATTGTGTGAGCCACTTTGAATATCTCCATCGGAGGTGCTGAGTTTTTTCTCATCTCCCTATTTCCCCCATTTCCACTCCAGTTAGCCCCCTTCTTGCTAACCATGCATGCCTGTGCTGAGCCCAAATGCAAGATTCTATTCATGAGACGCAAATTGGGAACCTGCCCCCCTTGTTACGGCGTGGAGTGTGATATTGACACTGCCTCTGCAGATTAAGTTTGCAGTCCCATTAAAGAAAAACACCCCTTTTTGGGGTCCAAACAAGATGGCTTGGGGGGTGATAAAGAAAGCTGGAGCTCTCCATGCAGGAGACACAGATAACAGCGTGTGGGGCCCGTTTGGTGTAAGCCATGAAGAAAGTCTCATAGTCATAAACCAAGATTATTTAATTACAAATGAAGGTCTTTTGATTGCCTTAGGACCATCTACTTGCCCTGATAAAGAAAACGACACACAGAAAGACACTCGCACTGGAACTGGAATTTTGCTATCAAACTTGGCTGAATTCTCCCTGAATTATTAACTCTTTATCGCCCTCCAGGTTCACACCATTATGCAAATTTTTCAACCCACAAAAGTGCTGACCAGTAATGGATTGGCGCCATTACCAGCATCAGTGGTGGCCGATGCAAACCCAGCCCCTCCTATCAGCTGTCACCCATTTTGGTCTTGGGGGGGTAGGCTTGCCATCTGACACCATTCTCAAGGGTAACTGATTGGTTGCAGAGACTTTGACCGTGCCTGGTGTAGTCCAAATGGACATCACCTCACTTATATCCATAGACAAAGTCAGCCCCTCAGCCCGATTGGCTCTAATGGATACAGAGAATGATGCTGTGCTTGAAGATAAACCCTCCCTCAGTAATAGTTCTTGGAGGGAGAACACCAGGAATATGTGTTCAGGGAACAGTTCTTTTCTTCGTTTAGCCCCATTAGGGGGGTCCAAGCAGGCCAGCCAATACATCCGACCTAACCCAGACCTTTCTCTTAAGGTGGATCACTTTGTTCAGTGATGTAATTACATATAGGTGCTCTCCGAACTAACAGATCTCAAAAGCCTACGACTGACTCAAGGGAAGGGAGGAAGGGGCCCCATGGGGGACATTAAAATGGGCCCACTGGATAAAAGGGATCTTTCAATCCATCGCTGGAATGTTCAGGGATGATAAATAAATGTGATACATCACCCCCAAAAGAAAAGGCTGATTTCAGCAATTCTGAACATTCTGACAAAGTGGGACAATCCCAGGTCCCTATTCACTGTGAGACCAATATGTAGATTCATGTGATGCAGCCACAAAATGAGCAAGTTGTCCACCAGAACACACCCAGGGAAGTCAATGAGCCCCCAAAGCTAGCATTATGAATACTGTGGGGAAGATTCCAGCCATTAAAAAAGAGGGAAATAAAGTCCCCAGTTGGGTTTGTAAATAGAGCGCACAGACCCTGGCCTATGGAGAGCATGACCCGCTATCAAGTCCTTGGGGGCCCAAGGATGGCTACAGTATTCCTATATGGGGTACACAAACTGCTTGCCAACCAACGAGAAACAAGGGAAGCACTCTCAAATAAATGCCTGCACTGCCTCTGCACTCTAAGGGGCTGTACTTTTGCATCCAGGAAGGCTGTAGTGAGCTGCCATAGGGTGCGTAATGAGGGTGACAATTCCCACAATTCTGTTAAACTGGAATTTTGGGATTGAAGAATGGCCAATGCTGTTTTGAATAGAATTGGGGGACCTGGCAGGACTGTAGATAGTATGATTGTAATGAACTGTTATCTTCACTTGCAACCTGTTGGCCTATTGGCAAACCTCTCACACAACCCTGCCTTATCTGGTGTGAATCTAACACCATTGGGGCCAAGGATGAATGGTAATCACTGTGACTTTAAGCCTAAGGGTCCTTGAACTGCTCTGTGAAAATAATAAGAGGATTTTTCTATTTTTTCATTTGATGTATTGTTTAACTAGAGTAACTGTCTTATTGTGCTAGGATGTACTTTGATGGCCTGATGGCTGAATACAGTTATTTGAATGACTGAATATTTTTGAGCCCTTTATGAAGAAAATGACTGTCTACAAACCGACATTGAAGCACCTGACCAACATAATGAACATTACACAACACATATCCTGAATATAGGGCCAAACAAATGTAGCACTCCTGAATAATACAATGCCGAGAAAGACACCAATAACTCAGGTTATGCTCCTATTTGAAGAAATGATATAAATATATGCAACGTTGTTTTAAAACATGATGTATACATGACTGTCTGAAACAGAATTTAAAGGTAACATTATGAAGAATTGTAGTGCAAAGGTTTGCACATTTACATTAACCACTACTGTACATAATATAATGTCTGACTGTAGCATCAATAGTACACAAAGCAGCATCCTTGAACAGAGTCTCCATGCAGTTATTTATATATGTGACTTAACATGAAACAAATGCAATTTTATTAACATTTTGAAATGTTTCACGTGTTGCAGGCCTCTTCCTCCTCCCACTTGAACAATAATGCTCAGGAAAGACAGAAGCATATCATAGCAGATCAATGATTTGATTTAACAACAAAAGCAAGGATAACCAGTGAAGTTTGACAATAGCTGTAGCATAGATTTGGTCGAAAGCAAGAATAATGAGACGATGCAATAAGCAGAGAAGTGGCTGCAGCCAGCATGGGAGCTGTAGTGAAAGTTGATGTGACAGGACAATCTCATGTGTTCAATGACTTGTTAAAATCCAGAAAGACAAAATAGGACTACATAAGAAAATGGACTTGACTAAACATGTATTTTCTGTTCAAAGATTACAATTGGAGCTCACATGATATTATCGTTAGCATAGCTCTTTGAACATACAAAATTAAGTAAACTGGCTATTTAGATTCACCATCCATGTTCTGCCGCCTGCAATACTAAAATATTTTCATTCGCCAAACCTGTTAATTCATGGATAACACTGACAACAGAAGCCCACCCCCTTACATCACACACCACTCAGCACTTGGGGGGAAGCTGATAGACTGATGGGCATGGATGAATGAAATTTAGCCAGTGAGAAGCTGCATGATGGGGACATCTGAGATCACATTTCTGTAATCCAGGATTTGTGGATATGGGCTGTCTGGCAAACCTATGATCTTATTTTATTTTGTTTTTAAAAGTTGCATTTTATATTTCAAAGCAAGCAATTCAGGTATCTTTTTAGGCCTGGTTAGAGGGTTGTTTTGGATTCTCTGGTTAACATTTGGTCTTATTTTGTTTTTTTCTTAAAACTTGCATCTTTGATTTTAATTCAAGCCTTTTGGTTCCAGATAGACCTGGCCAATCCATCGGTTTGCTAGTGGGTAAGGGGTGTGATACACATTAAATCATCACACATACTTTGACTGATACCTACAAATACATTGTGAGGTTGACATTTTGAAGTGTACTGACTTGATCACTGACCGATATACACCAAACATTTTCACATGAAATAATGTTAATGCTAATGCATTCTTTACTTACTTATGCTATACACACATGCTCTGGATTAGGGTACAATGTTTATACAAACTACATCATTTTGTAACCAAGCTTGATCTTTCTATACACTAAGTCAGCCTGTTGGAACTCATAGTTGATTTTTAGGCCTGTATAAGCAGCGGTCTCTGGTAATATCCTTCACTACCTTTTCTACCTTTGAAACTAGATACATTATTTACCCACTTACTACCTTATGACGTTTCTTTGATTAGAAGTCAATTTGCAACCCTTAGTAGCATATGATGCCTTTATATTACATTAATATTTTTGACACAGTATCCAAGAAGACTGTAATTATTTATTCTACTTCATATCAAGAAGGTGTACTTGTGAGATTGAGAACATGTGAGGAAAAGTCACAGTAAAGTGTTACTATTTTTGAAATGGGCCAAGTGGAAACATTCTGAAATTGTTTAGTAGCCAGTTGTCTTTATATTGATTTTTTTTTTAAATAGAATGTGCAAAAAAACACAAAATAAGTTGTTGTTCATTTGCCAGTAAACCATCAATAAGCTATATATGATGTATGCCATGCCAGGTGCCACTATGCAGTAAAACAGTAAATACTACTGTCTATGTATTCTTTTCAGTAAGAGATGCATGTCTAGTCTTTTAGGCATCAATCACGTTAGCCCTTACAATCTTTATTATGGCATAAGGCCATATGGTACACTGAAAGGGTTAATGGCTGTATATCAGGGGTCTGCAATCTGCAGCACTCCAGATTGAGAATGCTGACTAGGGATTATGTGAGTTGTAGCGCAAAACATCTGGAGAAACAAAGGTTACAGGCTGCTGCTCTAGATTGTATAGAATTCTAGAACTGGACCACATCAATTCATGAAGGGACAAAGTCAGATAAAGGCTTACTCTGGTGTTCTCAATTAGCAGTTTATCTACGAGAAATGGTTTACCTGTTAGGAGAAGGGAGCGGAAAAGAGGTCAGGGTTTTCTAAGAAAAAAACACACACCTCGCCCATGAATTTCAAGGGTCAATGTGAAATTTGGTTTACATACATATATGCAACTTGGATCGTAAAGTGATGGACCGAATGCTAATTGCAAATCACATGAGACGTTTGGTATATTTATGAACAAAACCATTAATTATTTAGGCGTTACTCTAGATAGACATGGTAAATAGAACATTTCCGTTACATGGGAAGGAATATGTGATATAGCTTGTATGTATTGTAAACGTAATTTGTGAACTGTATTCCACTTAACGTCTATGTTTATGCAGAGCTCAGCTTTCTTGAGTCCCAGGGCTTCATTAAAGGTTGCCCGGTATTCCACAGGTAATTCCGGCAGGATACTGGAAAACAGACCTACTGTTACTGCCACGTGATATCCCAGTAATTCCGGGATATTACAGGAGCCGACAGCGGCGGTCATTCCCCATTCCATGGAGAAATTGCTGATATTTCCAGCACCGGTAATACTGGTTCCAGTGGGGACCTGAAAATGCACAGGCACCTTTACATTGACCATGAAAGACGTAATTGAACATCTGTGTTTACTTGAAGAACACATTATTAAAATGCAATACATTCAAGCTTTATATTGGACTCAGCACCTTTCCATGGACTTGTATTACTAAGATGATGGGAAGGTCAGAATGTTCAGGGTCTGGTGGATCAGTAAAGTGCATTTTTAATAGCAGAGGCCTTGTACTGGCTCTGATCTCTGTAAGGCTCAAAAAGAGACAGACGGCCCATTAATAATGTTTATGTATCCTTAAAGTAACCTATTAAAAAGGAATTGTGTTCATAACAGTAGATTTCTCTCTTGTCACCAGGACACAAGCAACACATGTATTTCATGCGGAATTGTAAAGCACTGCACGGAAATTATGTATTTGAAAGGGACAAATTAAAAATACAAATTTGGCTATAAAATTAAATCCATTTGTCCAATTTGAAAAATAAAAATAGACATGAAATCTGTGGAACAAGGATAACAATATACCACTGACATATTAAAGTGTCTGAATTATTAATACATTCTCATACTTAAATAAATCTGACATATACAAGATGTCTTCAAATTCAGAATATTCTTGCAAATCTGAATATATAATTCTTGTCAATGTTGATGTCACATATCCTTATCAGGAGTTGCAAAAGAAAGAAATATTCCAGTCCATTTTTCATTTTACATTCTTGGGGGGCTGGGTAGCTCATCCCCATATCACACAAATAATATAATTGACCAATTAAAGCAAGGAGGAGAACACTATGGGGTGAGGGTAAATTAAGGGAACTATTTACAAGCTCTTCCAAATCCAAATATGTTATGTTAAATTATTCGGTGTGGGTGGAGTTTCCTAGAGGAAGTGGAGTTTTGGAAAAACAGATAAGGAAAAGAACCTTGTCATTTGAAGAAAAGCAGAATGGGGTTCCACCTGAATGTATCTGATGAGTTTATTTCAGAATGCCTTTAAGAGATGGGGTCCTGTAGAGTGGACCCTCCCTAGACAGAACCAGATTACCTGAGAGTGATTTAGAGAAAAGGTGGATAGACTGAAAAGAAGAGATTATCTAGTAGTGATTCTGGAATCTGGTTGATAGTCCTTCTTGTTGTGGGCCTTTTAAAGAGAAACCATAATTAAGTACATGAATCCCAGGGTATTTAGACAAATGTCTCAAGAATTAATCAATTCCTAAATAAAAAATAAAAGTAGTTTTAGGGTACCCTTTTTCCAGGCTAAATCACTGAAAGGGGGGTGGGGAGACAGGGAATGTAAATTAAACTTTGTGTAGGAATTTTTAAAATAAATTGTCCTAGAATCTATAATTGTCTATTACTTATAATTACTATGTAATTTTCTGTTTTTTCACAGGCACAAAATATATCTGTATTCAAAAATGGAGTTTACAATGTGTCAATCAGATTTGCAGAGATTGATACATGGCTTGACCTGTGAAAACCATAGATTTCATAAAAAATTCTGTATTTAGTTGTTTACTCATTAAAGTGGAATCGGAAAGGGGTCTGTCCCCTTCAGTCCCAAGAAAATAATGTCAATTTAAATAAACAGCATCATTTTTCCAAGTAACTTTGCACAGCAATAGAAGGATCCTGCCTTAAGTGGACGATTTAGGCCATTAACCAAATTAATCTGTCGATTTCTCTTCCATTTTATTTTTTAAATCTCATGTTCTCATTTTTGCTCTCCAAAAATAAAGCTTCCTGGTTGTAGTTTGCATATATTTCAACAAGAAAACATGAGTCATTTCCAAAAGCCTTGTAAGTGGTGCTAATGTAAACACTGTTTGCTCCGATAGACATATACTTATAATGCAATTTGTTGCTTTTAATCTGGATTACATAGGTTTTACAGTTTGAAACATTAGACGCATATCTCTTTTTTTCAGGAATACAATAGGGTGATGCTACAATTTGAGAAGCACAGAATATATTATTTTCCCCATGTAATTGAACTGAGTCTTGTGAAGTATGCAATTTAAAAAAGAGACTCTTGTATTTAGTTTTGAGTACGAACAGATGTTACAAAATCCCTTGTTTGTCTGGAATGGACATTTGTTTTTGATTATGTATATGTATGGATATATATGTATGGATGTTTGTGTTATGGTGCAGTTATTCAAAATAAATGTTATATTGTATTGTCAATGCAAACATAATTGAGACAACAGCAGGCAGGTTGTGTTTTCTGTAGACACGCCACCTGTATTTAATTTATTGATATTAAACAGATTATTCAAATTAAAAACAGCCTGTTTCTTGTCACAGATTTTTCAGTGGGATTGTTGTGTGTGTGTGTGGGGGGGGCGTTGGTGGTATTAGATGGGGGATATTTCTCTGTTAAAGAAATCATTAGATAAGTAAATACATTCCAAAGATAAAATCATTACCATTTACACATCTATAATTGCAGAATTGAGAAAGAAATCAGAATGTTTATATGGCTAGTAGAAACTAATAGATGGTGTAGTATTTTGTCAATCCACATAGAATGCTATGCCACTGCGATGTTGACATACAATCAGTTTGCAGCACATAGGGGGTCATTACGACCCTGGTGCTAAGGGATTACCGGTACCGGCAAGGGTACCGGTACCGGTAATACCTTAGCGCCCAATTCCCATAACGGCGGCTGGAACCAGCCGTTATTGCAGGGACCTGCAAAGGGACCCTGGCGATAATTACGGTACCGCAATTTGCGTTACAGTAATTACCGCCTTTCCCAATTCCCAATATGCCCTATGGGGCAAAAATGGGAATGGGACCGCCCCGCCAACCTTGGAATGGGGTGGTACTTCCCCATTTCACCATGGCGGACACGTTACAATACTGGCAGCAACCATGGTGCTAATAGCGCCATGGTTTAGCGCCGGTTTTGTAATGAGGGCCATAGTATTTAATAGCAACTAAGAATGATGCAGACAACCTTCCCTTCAGTTTTATTTCAATATTATCAACCTGAAGGTGTCAATGTGACAATCAAATAGCTCATAATGTGGGTGTTATTATCTGGTATGCACCTACGTATTGAGCCTTCTGAATTGCTGGCCACACGTCCCACCAGTTTTTGCTCACCTAAGCCATTTCCTGCCTCTCCACCAAACTACTGTCGCCTTCCTCCCTAAATCTTTTTGCCCCATGCATGTGCTGCCTCTCTGACTCTTCATCTTGTTTGTCAGTCCTCCTACCCCTTCACCGACATCGTGCTCCCCACATTTTCTTGATACTTGTGGGCTACTTCACCAGAGAAGCACCCGCTATCATGATCCACTGCCTGCACAGCTCATTTTTCTGGACTTCTCTCAGGTGCACAAAGCCCCACTATTCGTACACACGTAGTATGGAACTTCATTTTCTTCAGAAAAAAGGATGTTTAATCGCCAATAAGGTTAATGGTTTAATAATGGTATATGAGCATAGGGCCACCATGAGCAGGGTAGAAAGGGGCAAGAATCTTGGCCAAAGGGCTGGCTATATGAATTTAGACCCACATGGTTACGGCCGGAGACATTTTAAAGAGAGCAATTTGGTGGTTCTGAATAGAAATGTCCATGGAAGCCTGCACAAATGTCAGGTGTATGTGTCCAACAAAGCAAGGTAGCCTGTACATTCCTATCGTCTTGATATTATGCCCAGACCTTAATTAAAATGTACTGCCTTATAATAGGAGCTTTTTCTTTGTGCAACTTACTCCCATTGAGTTCAGTCCAATCCCCTAGGATATCTGCTAAGAGTCTGGAGCCCTACATAGTTGTGGTAGGAGGAGAGGTTCTTATGCCACACACACTGCTCAACTTACTTTGTCTAGGGTGCCCTGGCCAGCCATTGTGCCTACCAGTGCAGGGGGGCTATCTTCCACTTCCCTTTGTTTTTACCAGCAAACTCATTATTACTCTTTTTAACAGGACACTACCATGCACCATTATTTTTTACCGTGAAGATGATGCCTTTTTGAGTACTATAAACTCACACGAGCTGCTCCATATTCTTTACGCCCCTTTCTTTGCGCCATCTTCTTGGTTGCTCATTTTCCTTTGCTCTTAGTTCAGAAATGTCTGTATAAGACTGTGCACTTTCAAAGGGTTCTTAAAAGGAAGGCTGGTCAGTGCTTTGCGTTCCTGTTTTAGTTGGCTAAGGACTGGTACTGTCTGCTCCCGTTCCACATCGCAGCCAGAGTGATGCCATGCTCCTGGAAAATGAGGGCTTACTGTTGTTCGCTATTGGACAGTCATTGGGTATGTTACATTGCCATAAGAAACCCAGCTCCTAACGGGCACTCTGCAACCCAGCTCCTAACGGACACTCTGCAAGTCATTTTGTGTTTTGACAATATGTGCTTCTACATTAAGAAATCGGAATTTCGTGAGACCACACAGCATTGAGCATTCTAAAGTGGGCATAGATCTGTTGGCTGTTGTTCAAAAATTACTGTTCCATTTTCCTGTTCTTAAATCAAGAATACACGTTGATGCTCAAAATAGTTTCTGATTTCCATGTTGTTCTCACCTTAATGCGCATAGTTGCCTAGGACTCTTCATTTTTCTTCACTCCTGAACACTAGGCAAGATATGGCTGGACTTCTTAAGAATGAATGCAAATGTTGCAAGTGCCTTGCAAAGTATACTTCTTGTAATTTGTGTGATAGCCTTTATCTCCACACTTTAGCTACTGTTAAATTGTATTTGCCTATTTAACTATGTGAATGATAAAGTGGTAGGTAATACTATGTTGCCAATTAATATATATTAATACTGTTTAATTTCCGTTATTAGTGTGGCTATCTCCATGCAACCTGTTAATGAAATAATAGAATCCTTTTGTATATACTGGTGTCTCTGTTCATCTGCTCTGTGGGTTGCTTTGCAACCCTGCTGCATCTCATGGCCTCATATTTGGTCAGATTGCTCGCTGCCTCTCACAATGTTACGGCGTGTGAAGTCCTAAGGGACAATAAAGAAGCTGGCCAGCATTGTACAGTACATGATCAACAGTGGTGCTCATTTCAAACATGCAGGCACAGGCACATGGGACAGGGCCTGGGGACCTCCCAACCCCCATACCCTGCCTCTGGGGCAGTACTGGCTCTGGTGACCACCCTAGTAGACATCCCACCATTACTGAGAGGTGTTGCATCCCTTCTTCCCAGGGTCACGACCAACAAAGATGATAGTTTTAAGGTGCTTTAGTTAAACACATGTTGTGGAAGGTTGGGACAATATCAACTACTAGGTTCCCTACGACTCTTTTAACCTCTGTGGGTTCCCTCTACCCTAACCCAGTTGTCTATAACCACCAAATGGTGCCCAATGTTATCAAAAACACTGTAACCCTTACAGACTAGGCTGTTTCTGATCTGGAAGATCAAGGTCTTCTCTACCTTGCTCCTTCAAGGAATTTCTAAATGATCCTCTGCCTTTTGGCAGCAGCCCAGTTTCACCAAGACTTTTACAATTGTATCGCCCATTCTCTGTCTCTATCTCCTCTCTCTCCTCCCCCCATGATATTCTTTGTCTCTCAAACTCCACCTGTACCCCTCTCTTCCTCTCATTTGTATCCCTCCTCTATCCCCTGTCTATTCTCCTCTACTTCTTCCACTCACTTCTCTTCTGCCACCCTCTCACTTCCTGCACCTATTTTCTCACTCCCTCCTCTCTCTCTCTTTCTACCTGCAACCCTCTCTTCTCACTTTTCTCTCTCTATGACCTCTGTCTACTTGTTGTTCTTCTGATGTTATAGTGCTGCCTCTGCCTGTCCCTCCCCAATACCCACTAATACTCCGAATACCACCTTTCACTTTCTCACAACTTTCCTGCCCCGCATTCTCAGTCAGTTCCACTCACTCTCACACCTTCTTTGGATTCCCTACGCATCTTCCCCTCTCTCTCGCTATCTCGCCTTCTCTATTGCACTCACATTTTTCACCCCCTCATCACGATGAATGCAACTGTTACCACCCTCCCATACACTCTATACCTTACCTGCCCTGTGTGGGAACATTGCAGCAGTCTCCTCAGCACTACTGTCCGCCGTCTGCCTTAGCTCGTAGTTCACCACTGCTCCACCTGACCTCAGCTGAGCACCTTTCAACCTCCTCTGTGCTGGCTCTATGGATCACCCTTCTCTCTTCTAACCCTTCTCTCATGTTGCATGCTCCCTTTAGCCAATCTCTAACTATGGTATCTCGCTGGATGTGGGGACTTCCCTGGAAGTCTTTAAGAAAGCTTATAGCCCTGCCCCCTTTCCTATCTCCATTTGTGTGGTGGCAGCCATGTGCTCAGGCTGCTTGTTTTCCATTTGGTTTTCTTCATGCGCTGCCAAGTTTCATTTTCAATAGGTTTTAGCGAGGACCTGTGTGTGCTGTTTCCCTGCTGTCCCTTCTCGCTTTCAGTTTGTTTTCTTTTGACCCACCATTTCTCGGGGGTCCATTTGTGGTTGGTAGGTTGGGACTTGTGTGTCTACTGTCTGTTTGGCCTGAGAGATCCCAGTACATTCCATGCCAGGAATCTATTCCATGCCTCTGGTTCCAGTCTGGGTGTTCTTGGTTGCACCAAAGGACTGGCTCTGGCATATGCCCTGGTAGGCTGTCTTCCCCAACAGAGTGAAGCCCATGACCCTGTCACAAAGGTCAGACAGTAATGAAGTGCTGTGTGTTTGTGTGTGTGTGTGTGTAAAACAATTAACACAATAGCACTGAGTTGAGTTGCAGATCATCACCCAAGGGTCAAGTTCACACAAACTCACATTATAACTAGGTAATCATCTCTTATTTATTTTGAAGTACCTTGGTCTGTTACGCCTAAACTCGTAATAAAATCAAACAACATAGAATACCGTAGATGTCATCTGGCTCCAGATGATCATGCTTACCACCAACCAATCTTGTCAAATCATACGTCCGATTCAGGGACTTATAGTTTAACTGTTCCTTTTGTGACGAATAGCCTACAACCCCAGCATGCAGTCTGTTGTTATTTAAACAGCCAGAACCGGCTGACCATGAGCCTCATGACAGGGGCATGTTGGCAGCTAGGGCACTGAGTCCTAGGTTGTTTTGTCCTGCAATTCTGTAGTGCGTAACACAGCTGCAACGTGAAAGGTCCGCAGACTGTTCTGCCTATGCAATGCTATTCAAAGGATCAAATCCACACTCTTAGCAGAGTATCTCTAGAAGTAGAAAGCAATGGGGAGCATCAGATCAGATACAAGCTATTTTCAAGTAGAGTTAGAGAAGATGGTGCAATTGATTCTCCTCGTCTCCTAGCGTCCACCAATCACGTGCTTGTAAAATAGCAATATGCTAGGGACGCTCTGTATATCAGGGCTATTACCCACCACAGATCGATCATTGAGCTCTGCCAGATGTTTGCAGTAGTGCAGTGCAACTGAAGTAAACACAGGTGTGATGACGGGCCCCCTTTCGGCTGAATTGAATTCAGGTGCTATTGTATGACTGGCAGCAGATGTTTCTGGTGGATTTAGTGAAGGCACAGCTTGCTTTGGAAACACAAAGTGCCCTTTTCTGTTGCAAACAAACGCACAGAATGGAGATGCGCTCCATAGAAAGCGGTTTGATTGCAAGCCGCATCTGAGATCCCTCTCTTGAGACCCGCTTCAGTGCAGATAGAATGGAACATGATAGCCGGGGAAATTATGAATGCACGGCGTTTCCAGCGATTATCATTTCCAGGCTATAGCTTGCCATGCAGCGAGGAGATGCCGTAGACGAGGCTTGAGTCAAGTGTCCCCGAGGAAAAGCAGCTCACTGGGTCTGGAGAGCATGATAGCTTTAAACACTTCTATGTTCCCCCTTACCGTCGCCCCGCTTTTACTGTCACAAACAATTATGCAAATGAGGGGCTATGGGACTTTGACTGCACCAAAGTACATCAGAACGTCCACAATCGTATTCAGTGACTACTTTGAGATATGCCGATTTATTTTAAGTGAGCTCTCATTCAGCCGATGCTAAAACACAGGTACACGCTTTCCAGACTACTCTTCTCGCATTCACAGCTCATTAAACACACCCTTTACAGTATATGGAACCACCCATTTCAGTTCTCTAGAGCATTCTGCCTCTAAAATTCCTGACGTCATTTGTCCAGAAACCTGTGCGTAATGTTATGTCAGATGCCCAATCGCGTCTTTTTGGGGGTGGGGCGTCGGTGGGTTTGACCTTTGTCGTTAAATTATCTTTTGGGGTGGGGGCTTTGCTGTTGATTTGGTGGGTGCACACCTGAAGTTCCCTGACTTGTGTCTATGTGTGTGGGTCTTTTCTTGGGTGTGTCTGTTGAGTATGAAGCTAACACAGTGACGACCCAACCTGCTATCTTACACCCCTTTCATTTCTATGGCCTGTGAAAAGCTGCCACGTTCCTTTATGGACAGCCGGGCATCATGCGTGGTTTGGTAGGATGAAGAGGAGTCCGGTTTGTGCTTTTAATTGTGTACCAGGCAGTAAAGAGTGGAGGGTATGGGGTAGAGAGATGCCAAGCAAGGTCGAGGCGGAATGTGTAAGCATGGGCAGAGTATGGAAGGAGACGTTATTATGTTATGTTAAATCATTTTTACAGCATCAAAGCACTTGGGCGTCCAGGCGCTAATCAGATTATATAGATATGATAGGTTATTTATAAAGCGCTTAATAGCCAGAGGTTTCTATGCGCAGACCTGGGGATCAAACCTGTGTTACTCCGCGTCATCTTGCTTCCAAAGCGAGCACGTTGCCCCTGAGCTATCCTCCCGATTAAACCGCTCACCTGTGCTGTTCACCTATGGCGGGAATACATTGTGCTGCCTGTGGTGTGGTGCTTTTGCAAAGTGATGAATACTTCTCATAGCAGATGTTCAGAGGTGCGGTTGACTGTGGAGTCAATTATGTGTTCAGAGTTAAAAAAAACGGAATATGACAGCTATTGTTTCCAGATCAGACGAATCTAGAAAAATCTCTTGTCTTCAAATGAACCTGAGTTTGGATGCTGTCTGCTTCTATATCTGTGATGTGATTGTGCAGTTTGCCCAGTTTCACTTTTGATAACGATTGCATTCTTTTCAGGGACGTTTCAAGATTGCATGCTTGATGGTTCACAGCGTGTACCCTGAGCCTCTCTTTGATGACATGCACGAGTTCAACCAGTGCCTTCAGCCGCTGTTCCCTCAAAAACATGAGCATCTTTGATCTCTGCGGGACGGGATCGTGCAGAGGTCAGATCTAGGTCTCGCGGGCAGCCATTTCTGCACTCCTGAGGGTCTCACAGTGGGTTGAAAGCCTTTCTTCAAAGACAAAGTGCTTGAGTGCATGCGAAAAAGTCACAGGACATGTTATATCCGCCCAGACCCCATGTGAAATGAAGGAATGAATGAGCAGAGAGAGAGATGTGTGCCATGAAACATTCAGATGGCCCACAAAAGACCATGCAAGTAGCTCAGAGGAAATGTCACAGAAAAAGTTTTGATTTTTAGAAACACATATCCATGCTGAATATTCCCAGTACAGTAATAGTACGACTTGTAATAGTAGCAATGTATTTATAAAGTCTAAACATTAACAGAAAAAATGATACATTTTCAAGACACTGAAGAATACAAAATATACAAGACACAGTACAAGCATATTTAAATAAAACATACAATCCAGTCAAGCAAAGAATCCAGTTGTACATAAATCATAATCACAGCCTAAACAGAAGGGTATAGCGTTCTTTGATCGATGGAGGACATTTCGATGTTTTTTTTTCTGAGAACATTTTACGGAAAAAACAAATCAAAATCTATATGGTGGGGGAGGGTTGGAAGAGTATATATATGGGGTGAGGGTGGTCGGGAATAGGTAAAAAAAAAACAATAGGGGATGTGGGTTTGGGGAAAGCCCCCAAAAATATAAATAAAACAACTTCGATTCGTTTTTTCATTAAAAAATACTTGGGGGGGGGGGCCATCAAAATCTCACGCATCGATGAAATGACATAGAACCAATGGAGGTAGCCTTGACTTGATGCACACGTTTCCCTGAGCACACTCATGGACCATTTTCCATATCTGCCCCCTGAGCCCACAGACCTTGGGTTGGTCATCATTTTCAGTTTAGGCAGTGAGATGTGACTGAAACCCCTTTTAGAGCACGCAATCCGAATTGGTTGCTTTTTGTCAGTCTGCAACTTGCGCAATGATTCCCAGCAATGACTAATGAAATATACTTGCCGCATTGTACTCTTGTCAGAGATATGGCCTAGCCAGCACCATCTGAATCTTCCACTGGAGCCGTAGGCTCGCCGTGCCAATATGAAAGAGGCTGGAATGTGCAAACCCAGGAACTGCACTTACCTGCGGATCAACGCAGACCAGCTGCCTGTTCACAATGACTCCCAGATTGCTAACTGCCTCCACTGACTCCACCATGGACACATATCTCTGTAGCTCTTTAGAGATGGCACTCAGTCTTCGTGAAATGTCTGGGCGTCACATTGTTCTTCACGCACTGATGCACCTCTCCCAGGCACTAATCCGCCAGCATGATGCCATCTCCGAATGCCTTAGCAGACTGTCGCGATATCACTTAATGTTCTTTGGGCTTGACACCGTCAATCTGGGAGTCTGGGCACTTTATGAGGGATCGATTTGGTGTCGCCCTGGTGTACTCGTTGAATGGGTCCAAGACGCAGCGCAGTTCAACAAATGGCAACAACACTAGGAGCAAAGAAGCTGGGGACAGGCAGGCTATCTTTGGGTCGACATAGCTCACAAGCACTCAAAACAGTTTGAAAGCAGAGAGAGAGGCACAGGCAGCTTCCTTTCTTCCTGCTGGGGAGCTGTGCCAGGTCCAGGTCTCAGTGAAAAGGCAGGCAAGGAAGGTTGCCAGAGTGCCCTTGCATGGCTGCCACTTCCACTAGGCAGAGTCCTTGTGACCAGTGTTCCAGCCAAGCCCTTGTTATGAGTGTGCCAGCTGCAGGCCGGCTTTCCAAGCAGCAGATCCTTGGTATGCTGTGATACCCTGCACTGGGTGCCTGAGTAAAGGTGACCTTCCCAGGAAGAGGGGTGCTAGAGAACACTTGCAAGCGCACTTCCCCTTGCAGTAGGCAGAGTCCTAGGCACCAGTGTCTCAAAAGGCAGGCAGGCTTTCCATGCCGCAGGTCACTTCAAGTGATCCTCTGAAACACCTTTCTCCCTCTTTGGAAAGCTTTATCTTCCCCTCAATAATTGGGGCCTTTGGGCAGACTATAACCCAAAGAAGGCACAGAGAATGCTATCTTCTTCTATGTACTTGTAAAGAAATGTATTTAAATGGGGGGTGGAGAGGTCCCTTCATATTGTCGCTTTGCCACAGTGTATTGGTCCTTTTAAAGCCTTTGGTAAGGGGTCAATCCAGGCTGCTGTGACAAGAGCATTCTGATGCCTGACCCAAAGTTCCTTCTCTGCAGGAATTGGCGAGGGACACCCGAAGTAGGAAGTGTAACTTGCCTTCATGGCTACCCTCTATTCATCTTTCGCCAGGTTTGCCATTCATCAAGGAGACTCTAGTCATTACCCTCATGGTTTGACCTCACTGTTGTGCTTTCAGAGTACCCCTGGGGGTAGATCCTGTGCCTCGGGATGGTGTGAAGCCTTCCCAGGAAAGAAAAGGGGAAACTTCTAGGGATGAACCTAAAAGCCTGTTGTTAGGGGAACCCAGCCCCAAACAGTGGCATGCAGAACAGCTGTAGGAACACCGAAATGCAATCAAATAAAAAGACATCAAATGGTATTGCAAATTATAACTGTTTTCCCCCTAGGCAACTATATCAAATCAGATATAGCTTATGTTTAGATTTAATCAAACTGCCACCTGGCCTTGGGGATACACAGGTAGCCACTGCAACCTTCTTGTTTACTTTCAAGTGATAACAATTTTAATTTCCAAAAGGACAATGCAAAATTTTGAATCACTTTGGTACTTGAAATGACAGTCATGAGTCCTTTCTGCAGCAATGATGAATGTTCCCTCCTGTGTGTAGTCTCTGCTACCACTGTTAGCAGATTTTGACACCAGGAAACGGGTTTACGCTTCGGAAGAGACCACATCGCCTGTAGTAAGTTAGAAAGGGTGACCCAGTGCTGCTAATGGCAAATTCAAATTTAGCAGACTGTGTGCAATTCCACACCATACCATACTTTCTGTCAGCCTATAATACTGGATTAATAATTACTGGCTGAAAGGTTTGATTTGTTTAACCATTAAATGCCAATAAATAAAAAATAAAAAATAATAATACTGGATTAATAAGGTGAGAAGTGGCAATAGACAGCCATATGACATTGAAAGGGTTCACTTAGTGCCAATTATACTAATAAAAGGAAACCTGAGAAACTGTTTCTACATGTCCCCATATCCTGCTGTGCACATTGATATGTTGGGTACTGCGTGTGTCTCCTAATCACTGCTGACATGACAATTACTGATACCTTGCAGAAAGATGTGGTGTCTGAAATATGAAGGTTGGAAAATTAAATTATACACCCAATAACCGGTAAGCCCATCTGGGTACAAACCAAGCAACACTAGAAAACTAGTTTTTAGAAAAAAAGATTGTTGTGCGACAGGGAGATTGTTTAGAAGATCTGACTTTCATGGCAGACATTATTTACTAGAGTTTCTAACATGTGTATACTAATCTGGAAGATTACTCTTAGCAGGTGGAAGTCGGTCACACTATGTCCAAGCAGTTCATCAGCATAGTATTGGCTCTGGTATCAATGGTCTTTGCCAAATCTAAGAAAGTCAAGGCCGGTGGCTGCCATCTTTCTTCAAGGTCAAGCACATTTGCACACTAAGGCAAGATGGTAGTTGCTTTGCTATGAGCAAAGTCTGACGGCCAGTCATGCATCAGACCAACCACCTTCAGGTATTTGGACAATTTATGTATGACCTCACCCTTTACAAAGTTACCAGTGAATGGAAGATTTGATATTAGACTAAAATGTCGAGGAATATTTGGGTCTGTAAAGCTTTTTCAATCAAATAAATGACCATTGTTTGTTTGCTGCAGGATGCCACTGCTCCTCTTTGAAGACTAGCATGTACGACCATGGCAACATCTTCAGCAATGTCTGATGCATTGCTGCTCAACACCTGTGCTGGGCGAGTGTCTTTGCAGGAGGAAGGGTTTACATTTTTCACTTTAGCAAGGATATCCTTTATTGACAACAATACAAAAGACAAGAGGCCTCACTTGCAGTGGGTTGGTTTTTCATTACCGAAATACCTCTGGAGCACTCTACAACCTCCTCTGGTGATATTTGTGTTTAGTCCACAGTTTACTACTGGTGGAAGTGGTACCTCTGGTGGTATTTCAGAAATACATCTCCGCCAGTGGTAAGTTCTGAATGCATTGTATTAAACCTTTTATTCCAAGCCATGTCCTCCTGCAATGCGAAGGTAGAAATTCATAATGTACATTAGTAACCTAGCATCACAGCGCTGTGTCCCACACGGTTAACTCTTGCCCAAATGCGGTCTTTATCCTCCTGTGAACGCCGCTGTTGTGCATTCCCTGCCACTTGAAACACAGCGACTGCGTGACATAATATGTTCACGTGCCACAAAACGTCCACCTTTATTATTGTCTGCCATTATCCCAAATGCAATACGCAGCCTAGTTGTCCGCATTTACTCCAATGCGAATGCCATTTTCCAACCCAACTTCGGAATCAAAAAATGAAACCTGCAACGGTAACATATTAGTATCCCCTGAAGTCTTCACTTTCGTGGATACTAATAGCAATAAGCACCTCGCTGGGGGGGGCATTAATGCATCCTGTAATGCCCCGGGGCCATTTTTAAGGAGCATTCAGCCCATTACTGCATTATATTTAATACACAATTGGGTGATCCCACTCTGCAAACCTTCCTTACCGTATTGAAGGGGAGAGCTAGCATTTTCCTTCTGTGCAGTAAACATGTCAAAAATACGCGTGGACAGTTTAACATGTTTACCTCTATCTAAGACGTGGAGAAAAAATAGAGTGCCTTCATAGCAGCAGCGGTATTCCCACACAGAAGTGCTGGATGCGATTGAATAAACCCTGAATTTGGAAACATCTGGTAAATACCACTGAATTAACCATTACCACCTAACTCTAAATAATGCCCTACAATTATATGAGTTTAGTTGTTTTAATAAAAACTGGAGGGTTTTCTCAATCCTAGATTACAAGGTGATTAAAAAGAAGATATCTTAAAATAAAAGTCTATAAAACCTGTGAGGTAAGGAATATAAGCATCCTGCCTTCTGGCTTAGTGAGTTAATAATGCATTTTATTCCATCAAATATTTTATTAAATTTTCATAATAAATATACATCTACTAATAGACGTTATGAAAACACCCCAAACCCCCCCAAACTTAATGATGCATTTTAAACATCTCAGCTGTCCAGGGATATTCTGTTGAAATCCATGTTATTTGTATGGTGCAGGAATAGCCCTTTTATAGCAAGAACTAAACAATATGAAACCCTTTAGTAAACTAAAATAATTGTGAGAAATTCTAACTTAAAGTAATGCTGTTATAGCCCTCAGTAAAGCACTCAGCAATGACACTGCTCTGCATCTGGCTCATTTGAGCTACTTGAGCACTAGTGGGTGACATTTCTCTCACTGCCAGATCTTGCTGCTTCCACCTCTAAAATATACGTAGAAATGTGTCCCTTCCTAACCTTTCATGCTACAAAACTAATAATCTCCTCCCTCATCTTCTCCACACTCATCTACTGCTCCACTCTCTTCTTTGGACTCCCTTCCTCTCACTTTTCCCCCCTCAAATCTATCACTCTGCCATCCGCTCCCTCTGCCTTCTCTCTCCTCGTGACTCCATCTCCTCTTCACTTAACTCACTAGGTTGGCTCCCTTTTCACTCTCAGTTCAAAATTAATTTCCTCTGTCTTCTCTTCAAAGTCCTCTATGGTCTTGCCCCTTCCTACCTATCCTCCCTTCTTACTTTCCATAATCCTTCTCGTTCACTCCGTTCTGCAGATCTCTTCCTTCTCTCTCCGCCTACTCCACCCCCTGCCGCCTTCCGCTTACGCTCGTTCAAACTTCTTGCTCCTTTCCATTGGAACTGGCTACCCCTCCCCATGCGCTCTTTCACCTCCTACCCTTCATTTCGCACTTCTCTCAAATCCTATCTCTTCCACTCACCCCCCTAACTTCTTTTCCTTCCTCCTTCATGACTGAATCTACCTCTAATTACTCCTCCTACCCCTTCTCTCACAATTGTTCCTTTGCATTAGCGCTTAACCTCCTCAACTTTGTAAATTGTTCTTTGCACTGTTTTCTGGTTTGATTCAATTGGCATGTATTGTTTGTTGTAAGTGATTGTTCCTCTCGTAAAACGCCTTGGATTAAAGCGCTATATCAATTAAAATAAATACAAATACAAATTTACAGTACCAATATCACCAAATAATTGTGCTACAGCATGATCTGACCATGAGAGAGAAATCACTGCAGGGCCGGAGAGTAACACACTGAAGTCGAGCACCAGGTTTCAGGAGTGTCTCTCTTCATGGGTAGGACCAGTAGGACGCTCGACCTTCCTTTGCAAGAAAACTAAGAAGTTCGGATGCATAAATTGAATAATCAGCACCACCACAGACATTAAAGTCACACTGCGTGTTGAACAGCTTCTGTCATACTATATTGCCAGAGTTCTAGAAAAGGGGATAGAAACCAACCATCATTTTAAGGCAGGTGATACATAATAAAAGTTATTAATACCAATATGTTTCCTGCCACAGGCAAATGTTTTAACCTGGAGAAACAGCTAGTATGAATATGTAAACAAGATAAAACTTATGAATGAAAAAGGCCACACTTCTTCTCTTCTTACTCATGTTACAGTTTAATTATATTTTTTTGGACAGTTGATTGAGATGATTTATATGTTTGGGAAGCAACAGAAAACAATACATTTATAGCGGATAAAGGCATCCATTAGATTGTTACATGGGTGAAAAAACTTTAAAACATAGATTTCATAAGTTAAATGCCATTTACGGTAGCAGGGAATTGTGGGGTAAATTCAGCCCCAAGATACCAAGCAACTGCCTCTGACTGAGCTACGCCCAAATGGTGCAGAAATATGAAAACACACTGTTGGAAGAGACAAGGCCGGCATGTAATTCTGAACTATCAAGGAACTGAATGTTGATTTCAGAAAAAGCAAAAATAAAATTAAAGCGGTCCATGTGTGTGAATGACAGAGCCCAAAACTGGAGGCCTAATTTCCAATGCATGGGCCTGATACCTGAAAATGCAGCTTTGCTAAAACACAGAGAGCTAACATGGAGAAGTGTGTGCATTATGCAGTATGGAAATGAACATGTACAAATGAAACTCCATTGCAGAAGTACATTCAAAGGCACAAGGAAACTGGTGGCTAAACTGTGTAAAAAAAGTGCAAGAATGAATATGAAAGCAAAATGCATCTCGTGGTATGCAAGACAATGAAGCAAAATGTATATTGGGGAAGGAAAAATGCATTTTAAAGACACAATGGGCCTCATTACGACCCAGGCGGTAAGTTACCGCCTGGGCCGTGACTTTACCACCATGGCGTAAACTACGTTTACGCCATGGTGGTTGGCGGACTTACCGCCCCATTCCGACCTTGGCGGGGCGGTAAGTCCCCAATCCCCATTTACCCTTCCCCATTCCCATTTTTGCCCCATAGGGCATAATGGGAGTGGGGAAGGCGTTAATTACGCCACCCTAAATTACGGTGGCGTAATTAACTCCATGGTCCCTTAGCGCCATGGATTTTAACACCTGCTAAAAGCAGGTGTTAAATCCGCCATGGCGCTAAGGGACCTCGTACTCAGGCGGTAAGGGTCGGCGCTGTTTACGCTGCCGTAAACCCCTTACCGCCTGGGTCGTAATGAGGCCCTATGTTTTGTCATCAGAGATGGCTTTAAAACTTTTGCCTAAGTCCAGAGACATTCTCCCATTTGATTCAAAGACTCAAACTCTGCTCACCTTCCCCTACATTTACAACACGTCTGGGAATTCCTTTCAGTCTTCTGCAGTGACAGAAAAGGGTCTGAGCTTGTGACTGACCAAAGTTTTTTGGTACTGAAAAGATGATAATTCAGTCAACAAAGACCCAGCTAATTGATGCCAACTCTGAATAATAGAATTAGAATTCAATTTATGGTCTCCTCCCAAGCACAATCACAATTGACAACATGTTACAGGATGTTACAGGAGATTGACACACCATGCCAAGGGATGGGATTATACCCCTTTGTTCAAGCAGAAAACAACACATCTTCAGGTACTGGGCTTTGAAAGAATGTTAAGTGCTTTATTGCAGGTTCTGTCAACAAGTGGAAGCTAATCAGTCTTGGACACAGATCTTGGGAAACAAAAATATGCCAGTTAATTTAAGTGAAAAGGATGTGTGTCATTACATATTATTACTTTGAGAGAATATGAGACATTGGGCCTCATTACACGGTAGGCGGTGAGCCATGGCGCTATTAGCGCCATGGCTCATGCCGGTAAAATACCGGCACCGCCTTGGCGGAAAGGGGATTTACCGCCGCATTCCAAGGTTGGAGGGGCGGTAAATCCCCTTTCCGCCATTGCCCTTCCCCATTCCCATTTTTGCCCCATAGATGGGGAAGGCGCTAATTACGGCACCGTAAATTACGGTTGCTGTAATTAGCTCCGAGGTCCCTTAGCGGGTTGGATTTTAACGCCTGCAAGAAGCAGGCGTTAAATCCTCCAACCCGCAAAGGGACCTCGTAGTACGGCGGTAAGGGTTAACGGTCACCGTTGCCATTAACGGTGACCGTTAACCCTTACCGCCGTCCGTGTAATGAGGCCCATTGTATATTGTCCAGTAATGTGAGGACCATGACACTTACAAAGATCTTTTAAATATGTCCGGAAATCTTAATGAAAGCTCCATCTGATGATTCAACTCCTTCAGAATATGGAACCAGAGGTATAAGCTAAAATGTGATTACAGTTTCCCCCAAAAAATTACGGATGGGAGATTTTTGAATATATTAGCTTATGGCATCCAATACCTATCTAGAAAATCTTGTGACCGTGACAATAATTTTCTCTCTGGAAATCACGAAAATCTGCCATTTGCACTTGCAGTCACGTGTCGATATTGGACACAGTGCATTACATCTGGCATGATCAGACCAATAAAAAAATATATAGTTTGTTACTCTTAATTGTAAATTGAAAAAAGTTGTCATGTAGTAGATTTTACTTAACTGGAGTGATCAGAAAGGCTAATGCAAATGGGTGTAGCTATAACTCCCAGTGATGGTGCCTAGAAACCTTAAGACCAATCGGGGGAAGAGGCGAGTCATTGGTTAAGGGGAAGATAAATAAATGTCCAATCCGTTACATACACCAATAATCTGGCACCTCATAATTTAAATATTTAGGGGTGCTATTAAAGGTTTAAAGGGTGGGCACCAATAGGAAAGGGCTCTTGTCAAAACAAGGATTGTATGTCCAGAATGATAAGCTCACTAAAAAAAGGAGAGCTGCCTGAAATTATCTGAGCTGTCTATGCTGACAGGAGCTCTATGAAATTATTGCACGGGATATAGAAGGAGGTGATTGAGACTAGGAGAAAGACTAAAATCCTGAGAGAACCAGGACAGAGGGATTGATGAAGGAGGCTATCTATAACTGCGTCTGGAGGGGCAGTCTTACTAGATCCCTATGCTTCCCATGAGATGACCATGGCGCTAGATGACTTTCCTGAGCATACATCCAGAGAAATATTCAATGTAAATGCTTAATCCCAACAGAAAAAAAACATTGTTGTGGGTCTTGTTACGTTTCTATATTTTCCCACATAGAGAAGTTCAAAATCTCCAACCTCTCCCCCAGTCTGAATAGAGGTATAGTCCTATAAAATAACTTTTGACCATCTATAACCCTGTTGCAAACCACAAAATGTCCCTTAAGGGAAGTGAGATGCAAATTAAATTTCAAAGTGTTGAACATTTCCAGTCCCATGCATTGAAGCAGACAGGGTGCCAAATACAAATTGAATATATAAGTCTGTGCTATACAGGAAAGTGTTTTCTAGGTTAAACACGTGAAACAATTGATTTAAAAGCACACTCTCTAACAAGAGTGATAGAGAGACTCCAAATTGAATGAGTGAATGTTCAACACCTTGGGGTAAAGGAAATGGGTTCATTAGATATTGATAAAAGAGGTTGTTGATTAATGTTGTTGTGCTAGAATCTTGTTGGAACTGAAAACAGCCCTGGGAAGACCGAAATAAACAGTGCTGCACATGTGTATTCTTTTGCCAAATAGAAAAGCATAATATTTCATTTAAAGTCAGACTATTTACAATCTATATGGTAATGCAAAATTGTCATGTCATGTTCTTGGGATATTGGTGCAGCTGTATCTATTAAAGACAGTGTTGGTGAAGAACCCACAACTATTTAGATATTGGTGTTGCACTTTGATAGGGGTATGGGGGTCGATCTCCCTGCATTCATTGTTGCCCCATAATTATCTCCTACATAAAAGATACCATTTACAGAATGTAACAGTGGTGAAAGGGAGCAGCGAGCGGAATAGGGCATTGCACAGTATAAAGGGTGGCCATCAGGATTGCTACTGGGTTGTGTGGAGGTAGGTGCAGGATGTCTTGTATATCTTACAAAGAGTGAACAAGGTGATGCTTGAAGAGCAGGGTCTTCATTTTTGTTCTGAAATGGATAAAGGTTGGGAGGTGGGTCTGATGTTGATGGGTATGACGCTCCTCAATCTAGTGGTGTAGACCATGACTCAACTGTACAGTTTGTTATGTTATGTTAATAGCATTTTGGAGCGCATCATAGCGCTGGAGGAGGCAGTATCCTAAAGCCGAGGTTTAGCCAAGCAAATGCGTTTTCAGAGATTTTCTAAAGGCCAAATGATTAGGAGATTGTTCCACAGCTGTGCTGCAGCAACTGAAAAAAGCCGACCTACGATGCAAGCACGCCGGAAAGATAAGACTACAAGCAGATGAGCGCTGCCGATCTTAGAGGCCATGTGGAATATCTTCAGGTAGTGGGCTTTGACTGAACGCGTTTCAGAGGTATTCTGCCCCTTGGTCATGTAGGACGTGATGCACCAAGCAAAGGGCCTTGAATGCAGTTCTCTGTTTGACAGACAACCAATGGAGTGAGCACAGCACCGGGGAAATATGAGCTCCATAAGGAAAGCCAGTTGCCACCCGAGCAGCCATATTCTGGAGACACTGAAACTGCTAGACTAGGCCCTTGGGTTGGATCAAATATAAAGAGTTACAGTAGTTCAGCCGACAGAGCGATAAGGCTGCCACTACCGGAGGACAAATGTGAGAGGGAATAAACGGCAAAAACCTTCTTAAGAATTTTGAGGTGAAGTGGCCCGGCTGGCAGACTGCTGCCTCCTGTAATTCCATCGAGAGGGACGAGTTTGATCACATAATATCATTTAGTTATACAAGACTTGTGAAAAACAAGTTTCAGTTACTGCCAGCAGTTGTAGCTGCCCTTTAACTACCAGTGTTTCAGGGTCTTTTGCGAATGGCTCTGTTGGGTGTGATATGTGCTGCCTTCTTTCTATTGTTGAGAACCATTTCAGCTAGCTCTGAACACCGCGGTTTTTTGATTGCTCCTTTGAAGTGTGTCTGACAATGCCCACATACAGCCCACACAATGTAGAGAGTAGTGTCAGACTATGCCCAATCACAACCGAAGAGATTGAAGAGGGTCAGACTATGCCTGAACGCAGTCCAGCACAATGTAGAATGTCAGACTTTGCCCATTCACAGTCCCATTGAATGACCAGTGTCAGACTATGCCCAACCACAGTCCAACAGAATGAACCCTGTCAGACTATGCTTAAACATAGTCCAATACAATCAAGAGTGTCAGACTATGCCCAACCACAGTCCAACATAATGAACCATGTCAGACTATGCCTGAACTGAGTCCAAATCAGTGAAGAGTGTCAGACTGTGCCCAACCACAGTCCAACATAATGAAGAGTGTCAGACTATGTCCAACCACAGTCCAACATAATGAACCGTGTCAGACTATGCCTGAACGCAGCCCAAATCAATGAAGAGTGTCAGACTGTGCCCAACCACAGCCCAACCTAATGAAGAGTGTCAGACTGCTCAACCACAGTCCAACAAAATGAAGAGTGTCAGACTGTGCCCACCTCAGTCCAACATAATGAACCATGTCAAAATATGTCTGAACACAGTCCAAATCAATGAAGAGTGTCAGACTGTGCCCAAACACAGTCCAACATAATGAAGAGTGTCAGAATTTCCCCAACCACAGTCCAACATAATGAACCATGTCAGACTATGCCTAAACACAATCCAAATCAACGAAGAGTGTCAGACTGTGCTCAACCGCATTCCAACAGAATGAAAAGTGTCTATGCCCAACCACACTCCAACTTTTAATTTCTTCAGGGAAAACTTTAATCTGTTCATATAATTCTGTTATAAAAAAGGAGTGCCCGGAATCATTATGCAGAAACACAATTTGACTCTTTTTCAGTCTTTCCCATAAGGCGGCTTGATGGCATACTGTTTACGATAATGATATAAAGTACTGGGTCTGGTGTTGATAAGCATGGGAAAGATTTAATGAAGCATGGCAAGGTTTCCATTCTTTCTGAAATAACCCAGGAGGGGTGAGATTGTTCCGGAAAAGAAGCATGCTGTTTAATATGAAAGCTCATGCACGGACGCCTTCCTTGCAGAATTTGATTATTGGCAGTAGGAAGGAGCGTGCTTGCTTCTCTTTGCTGACCCTACAATTCCAGTCAAGCTGAAGAACTATACTCATTTCCCTAGTTGCTTATACGAGTTTTGTTATGCTTTAATTGTTCTCAGCATACTGCTCTAGAGCCACCACACTAACGGTGGCACTTCCTGTGACAGCCACTTTCATTTCATTTACATCCCTATACTAATATTTCCATGCTATTATAAGTTTGGGAAACTTAAGAGTACCCTTTGGCAAGAAGGTGTTGTTTTATCAAAAGCAAATTAAGAAAAAAGGATTGGCATTGATAGTGGAAGATGGTAAATGGGTATGCATACATGTTTGCCTTAGGGATGTGCCATTTTTCCCTTCTTGTGTTTGTTACTGGCATTGTGGTTCGATGAAAGGTAAACATTCTCTGTTTGCTTAAGTTTCAATTGGTTACCTTAGCTGTAAATTTAATGGAGAGAATCTCAGATGTCTGAGGCTTGTCAGAATAGTACTAGTTTTGGGGTAGCTGTTTAGGCAAAGTGTGTGTCTGTTTTGTGATAAATATTTAAATTGTTATTATTACTTGTAATGGTGTGAACTTCATTACTGTTGTTTAGCCATGATGACTTGTGTTAGGGCATTTGAGTCTGCTCTTGACATATGTCATGTTATAAAGCTTTTAAACGGAACCAATCACCACTGCTGTGGTTGTGCTCCCACCCGGACAACCAGACCAGGGACGTCACTTCACCAAAATGCCAGGGAAGTGACATCACACGACACTTGACCCCCTGTAGACATCACAGGAAGTGATGTCATTTGACCCCACCCTGAAGTGATACCGAGGGTAGCGATGGAACACGAACTTTCACCCGTTGACAAAACAGGAAGTGGCATCACATAGCATTGTACACTACAAAAAATATGGTTACGATATCACTATAATGTGATGTACATTTCATACAAGAATTAATCGCCATATGTATCATTAAGATCAGTGTGTATAGGCCCATATTACCAAATTACTATGAATGCAAGCAGGTGTCCATGACCAAATGATAATGATGTGTTGTTATATAGCACTTGCGCTTCAGTTCTTTATATAGAAAAAATATACACCCAATATCACCCAACCTGTGTTGGTACTCCTTTATTGACCTCTGAAGGATGAAAGGCTGAGTTGAGGCGTTTAAGAACAGACTAAATCAGTGACTCAACCCCTGAAGTGTGCCTGAAATAAACCTTTAATGAGCCTAGCAATTATTGTATATAATTCCAGAAAGACACATTATTTGCTATTCCTCTTTTTTCTTATTTAGGGTCAGTGCTGAAAGTGTTAGAATTGTGGCACTCCTGTTCTTATTTTTCTTCTTTTTTTTAAGGGGCATGAAGAAGAAAGCCACCCACCCCAGAAGTAAAGAGCCACATGGTGCTGGCAGGAGCTTGCATTAACAAAATAAACCAAAAAACACGTTTTTTTTAGAGGTCGCAAGGGTGACCTCAGAGGTTGCAACTCTCTGTTGACCCCTAAATGACGTCCCTGAACCAGACCGTATAATCTGTAGCAGAAGATTAAAGATAAACAGGGCAAAAAGTGAGGGTGAGAATAATCTGGATAATTATAGGGGTTCAGAGAACTCAAAAATTGGGATGATAAACTGGGGTTGTGGTAGAGGAATATGATTGTATAAGCAGGGGGGGTGTGTAATGGTAGACAGTGGATCAGACGGAATGCTGATCTAGAAAGAGGGAAAATAAGAAAAATCATATGACAGCAACACCAAATGGCTTTTTCAAACTGCTTGTTTTACATATGTTCCTTTCTTTGAGTTGTCTCCTGAAATTGAGCTACATAGTCAGCACTTGAAGTGAAAAATTAAACCACTTGGTCATGTAAGGCATCAGGGCCTCGGGATACTAAGCACCAGGTGCACCATAGCTAGCGTGCATCATTTCACCATTCAATGGGAGAACCATGGACAGATTTCTGAAGTTTATCCACATGCACCGCCATGTACCATACACCACATGGGTGCATAGTCCCCCCGGCCACTTGCTCGTGATGCAATTGTGCCAAAAACAAAACATAGTGATCAACCGAGACAAACATGAACTGCTTATCTTCAGTGCTCTCGATGCATACTTCAAGCTTGCAGATGGGTGTTAGTGATCAATAATTACCAAAGCCATGAGAAAGGCGTTACACACTTCCTTTTTATGTCTGTCATATATTTAAGAAATATCTTGGATTGCCGACACGTGTTTCGGTGTGGCATAGCTGGTGCTGTAGATCAGTTCAATCTTATTCACTGGTCTCACTCAATTAGTCAAAGTATTTCATGGGAAGCCCAGCTACGTCTCATCAGGGCAAGCAAAAGTGTGTTCAGATTCCTACAAATCAAAGGAAAGTAACTATTATCACTGATCAGTGGCATCATCTAGATGATGCATTAATCAAAAGAGGGTGAATTGTTCAAAAATTGGGAGGTTTGTAAATTACAAAGAAGGGTTAAATTGACCCAACATGTAATGAATGTTAACATCCAGTGTGGGAGCAAGAGAGGGAGGCAAAGAAGAGGGGAGAAAGAGAGGTCCACCTCAGTCCACCAGCAATGTCCAAAGTCCCCAAATAGAGGTGCGTGTTGTGATGAATCCTGTGGAGTACTCACAGAATCCCTGCCTAAAGTCTCCTCCCAGGTGGCCACAGGAAGGCAGACGCTTTCTGATCATAACCATGGGTGTACTATTCGCCTGGTGAATCACCTGGGAGGAGAAGGCCCCCAAAGGAATAAGGTGAATCCATTAGGAGAGGCGCAGTATTCATCTTCTTTGAAAGGTGAAGTTTCCCTAATGCCAGAATATCTAATAGTGTTCTGTCAAAGTAAGGTTCACAGAGTTCCCAAAGTAAGCTCCCAACGTATTAGTGTTGGAAACCTTTATGGACAAAATGAGAACGATGTATATAACAATCAGAGAATCAATACTGCACTTTCTGATGGTTGTAATCTGTCTTTGGGTATAAGCCACAGGACTAAGGGCCAACCAGTAATTCCCTTAAATTCGTTTATCAAAGGTACATTTAATAAAACCTTTAAAGAGAACATATTGAATAAGGATAAATTAACTCGGGACATAGGGAATCTAACTCCAATAATACCTTGAGTACTGGGATGAGAAAGAGGAGCTCAGAGGCACAGACCTCTAATGGGCAGTCTAATGGATCTGATGACCCACACCTGAGTGGGACATCTGATTATTTAAGACCCCCTCAGGTGCAAATCAAGACAACTCATTAGCTTTGTGAGCAGCAGAAGCAGAGAGAATTTCATGCACATTGTGGCCCTGAGGCTTTTAAATGAAGAGATCATGCAGCAGGAACCAGTGTGGAGGATGACTGTCCCGTGGGAGAGAGGAGCTCTCCCAGGTCTGTGCAGTGCTTTGGTGGATTGCGAGCACCAGAGTATGCTAGGAGTGAAGCAAACTCCCTGCACAGAAGGAGCAAAAACTTGAGGTGTGACCAGAGTGGTCAGCATTTAAATCTCGATGTGGGAAGCAAAGGCTGAACCAGCAGTGGGTCGGAACGGAGTGTAGAGGAAGACCGGTGAGTTGGCCTTTGCGAGGTGACACAGGGGCACTCCGTGACAGACCGCTGCATGGAAATAGACATTTTGAATATTGAACTAATGAATCTAAGTACTGTTGCAATAATTCGTACTTTAAGAGGGGGAAGAACCCCCATTGTCAAAGTAAAGAGGGAGTGATACGTGATCAAGAGAACCAGTATTGCCTAAGCTAAAGGAAGGGGCTAAGACTTTGAAAGGCTTTGTGTCTTGACCTCCCACACCAATCTTCCCAGCTCCTGCCTTCCATAGCACTTTGCATCTGCACATCCTCCACCCTGGAGAATCGCACTTACACCACCCGTGGCCCAGGCCAAGATGCACTCAACATTCCTACCACTTTGTCCATGGCTTTGTGAGGAGCTCGGACACGCCTGCAGTTACCCCCTCTTCCCTCTACTTTCTGCACTTGTACGTTCTGAATACTCACAAGGCATAGTGAGCTCGTCCTTCATCTTCCCACTCTGATAATATTGTTTTTAATGTATTTTCCAGTAAACAGTATGTTCCTATTGTATAAGCACCTAACACAAAGACAATTAATACATAAATAAAATAAATTGATAAAGTAAAGAGGGGCAATACTTAATCAAGAGAACCAGCCTTACCTAAGCCAAAGAGATACCATAAGAAATAAAAGGGAACCATGTTTTCTCAAAGGGAGAAGACAAAATCAGAGACATTAGCAACAATTAATTGATGAAGTAGAAGAAACTCAACAATGGCAGGAAAGAATCCTTCCATATAATAATTATCAAAGGGGAGAGAGGATTAACCTGCATTGCATGTGGCAAACAAGATCTATGAACAAATGGCATCAATGTGTATTATGCCCTAATGAAAGAAGTTCTGAATCATAATGTTGAAAGTTAAAGACTTTTCTGAGTATTGAAGTAGACATCACCACTGAGTACTTGCAGTAGTAGGAGGAGATTTCTACTGGCAGGCGAGTATACCAGGAAAGGGACTTGTTAGTGGTTAGTTCTTGCAGGTTAGTGAACCAGGAAGAAGACATTTAAGTACTAAAGTGTGGTTGAAAGTTGTGGAAAGAAAGTGGCAAAGCCACCATAGTGGGAAGATATGAACTGTGATAAAAAAAACGCATCCTGACAAAAACCTTATTGTGTATAAAGACGGAAGAGACATTGAACCACTAAAGAATGGAAAGATAAAAGTTGGAAGGAAACTGTGTGCTGTATTTGATCCCCGTGTCAAGTGGAAAATGTATGAAATTAACGTTGTGTTTTGATTTATGTGCCAAGTGGAAGATTTACAGAGTGAAGAAAATTTGTGCTGCATTTTTTAACAGACTTTTGATAGTGATAAGAACTTTCTTGACTGGAACTGTAATTTAGGAATCCTGCTTTAATCCTGGCAAAGGTGGATCCAACCCAGATTACAAGGATACCTATTTATAAAGTGAATGATTATTATTTTATTGAGTTTGATCAGCCATTCAATACCTTTATTGTTTTGTTATGTGCATAAGTGTGAGTTACAGAAACCTTTTTAGAATGTTTTCCTTTAGTAATCCTCGTTAAATTAGGGAAAGTGAGGTCTTTTTTCTCACCCTTATTATTTAAATAAAGATGGATACTTTTGATAAAAATCTATCTATCTTGTCTGCCTCGCATTTCTGAACCCTCACAAAGTGCATTCCCTACTGGGGTTCCTCCATATGTTTTGGTAGGTGTGTTCTGGGACTGAGAGGTGTAATAATATTCATACTCATGTGTGTCTAAGGGCTCACAGCCCCATGCCAAAGAACAATGATCACTCATCATCCCAGATGCTGGACGGATAAACTCAGGCGACACTTACATATCATGGAATTACATCTGAGCCCACAATGGGTACATAATGTGTTGGTACATTGGTCTGACTTCCATTCAGCTGTTCTGCAATATAATCACAGAGAGATATAGACAGACTTCAGAAATGTGGTTACGGGTGGCCTGATTAATTCAGCTACATGTGGGTCATCTGCTGTGTGTGTTTGTCTGTGCATAGGTTGATTACCTAATGTGTAGAAACCTCACAGGGGCTGCAATTATAAAGTTTCCTGGCACAAAAGTTTAGCGGATTGTGTGTGCTATTTCTATTTAGGTTTTTAGCTGGAGAAAAAAACGAAAAAGAAGGTCAGTAAGAATATCGAGTGGACCTGCAGTCTAATGCATTTTAAAGACATTGGGCCTCATTACGAGTCCGGCAGTAACCGAGCCGGAAAAAACATCAGGTTACCGCCAGACTCGTATTACCATTCCGCCTCTGTGATTCCCGGAATTACCGGGTCATTATGACCCCGGTGACCCGGGAATTCCAGAGGCAGAATTCTATAAGTCCCTATTCCCATGGAGTCCAATAGGATTCCATGGGAGTGGGGAAGTGGAAACACCGGCACAATGTTGTAATGGTGCCTGTGCTTCCATGTCCGGCTGCAGGCGGGTGATGTTAAACCCGCCAGGTCAGACCTGGCGGGAGTGACACCTCCTCCCTGCAGGACTCTTAATCAGCCGCACCTGGAAGGAACGGTGGTGGCGGATTTACCATCACTGTTCTTTCCGGACCGGCTGACTCGTAATGAGGCCCAATTTCTCTTTAACACACTCGTTTTATCAAATAGCAGTGAGCGACTTACCAACTCTCCTGTACTAATGGAGAGGCTGTGTGTCCTCTCATTAAGCGGTCCTTCCAATCAGTAAGGAGCACCAGGGCAAGCAGAATTGTTGTTGTGTGCTCTGCGTGCTTGCAAAGATCACTAGGCAACCGTTGCCATGGGTCTGCCATGACACGTCCTCATGTCAGCTTGGTCCAGCATCAGGTATTTCTGCAAACCTGGGTGCCATGTTATGGTGGACCCCACGGGCACATAATGGTGCAGGCGGTTATCGGGTCACTTCAATCCTTACAAGCGTGAGTGATGTGGTCTGCCATGTTGTGCTGCCTGAAGTTGCAAACAGTGCATATGCCCCTGATTTTGCCATGTCAAACTTATTCATTGGAATAGTGTACAACAGTATGTAGCATTTAATGAATTGCTAATGCAAATGATACCACTGTTGTTACATACTATGGGAAAAAGTGGTTGAAAAACACCATATTTTCATGCTCTTTTCCGGTAATTAATAAAACAAAATTCTGTTCAATTTAACCATATTCAAGTCACATGGACTGTATATTGGTCTAAAACATAATTCTCATACTAATTCCCAGTCATTAAGGAAAGTTGGTTATGATAAATTTGCAGTGTATGTATATCGATACAGGCAGAGGTGATTCTGTCTCATTAATGGTCTTTTCTCACTGAATCAGTAAGGGAGATTCAGTATGCCTCCCTAGTCTTCAGCATTTTCACAGGGTCACCCCGTCTTTGGGACAAGTCAATTTCTTGATGATTGCCCACCATAGTTCAATGAGATTGTGACCATGTTGTGCAAAATGTTCAGTGATTCTACTAGAGTCTGTCTGTGTCCTAATGCGCAATCAATTCTCTGGTAACCAAATTGAGATTTTCCTGCTGGTTTGTCCAATGAAAATGTTGTTACATGGGCATATCAGTGCATGTACGACATTGCTCGAATTACAATTTGAGGGAAACCTGATATCCCACTTGATATTGTGGTGCATAATATATTTTCTGTCCTCAGTTGAATCACACGCAGTGCAATTCCCACATGGGTAATGACCCCATATTCTTTTTGAGTCCTACATTTTAGATAGAGATATGTCTCCGGGTTCAGTGTACGTTTTCACGAGTTTTCGTCAGCTGTTATTCCCTTGTTTGATGCAAACAACACCCTCTTGTTATTAATGCTGTCTTTGATGATGGACCAATTCTTTTTCATTGTGGCGTTATGTACCTGTTCTATGGGAATCAGTGGTGGGTAACGGCCCGGGGCCTTAGTTAACGGGCCGAGCAAAGTGTCCCGTTCACAGAGCAAAAAGACTCTTCCAAGATGGCCATCATGGCAAGGGAAGGCAGGTACAGAGCCCCTCTTCCCTTTGCATGGCGGCTGTCGGAAGCAGAGCGGAAGGTGCGGCTGTGTCGGGGAGTGCCACCGCAACCAAGATAATGTAAGTGGGGTGGGGGAATTTAAAAAAAAAAAACAAATATGGGGACAGAGGGTGGGGGGAAGATGGCAGCAGGGGGAGACGGCCGTTAGGTGCCATGGAATGGGGGCTTTCACCAGCGGTTCAATGCCGTGTTCCTAACCATCTGATTGGCTGGCTTCCCCCACCAGGGTGGTAATGCTTGATGCAGCGAGTTACTGTGAGCACAGAAAGTAGTCACACAGGTGATCACATTGGTCTGTGTAACCCTCACGTCCCCAGTGAGGAGCCTTTCTCGTTGAAAGCAATTAGCTCTTTTTCTTGCATTGCTGGCAATTTTTCTGGGATTACCCCTCTTTTGCAATTTTTGTTGGAATCTTTCAACATCATTTTGGGACTCAATCGTGTCATTACAGTTCCGTTTATGCATCAGAAATTGACCATAAGGTAAAGATTGTTTTAAGTAAGCAGGATGGAAACTGCCCCAATGTCGTAGAGTATTCCTGTCTGTCTCTTTTGTATAGTTATTATGTTTTAGACGGTTATTGTAATTTCAGATAGTGCGGTTGAGGAACAAAATGCTTGTGTTGTCACATTGTTTTGAAAAGCAAATGTGTGGTGTATGCTTATTTAGCCAGTTCACAAACAAGTGTAATTCTGTACTCCAGCCTTCCCATATCCTGATTACACCGTCTATACATTCTTTCCACAATGGTACCTTGGACTTGTGCTAACTTCTGACATTGTTGATGAAACTACATTCAAACAAGTCCATGAAGAGATTTGATATACTCGGGGCAATTGAAGAAGCCATTTTGGCAGCCTTTATCTGGAGATACAAGTCATTCTTAAAAATAAAGATGTTTCTTGTTAGGGGAATCTCAATGAGTTCCATAAGGAATTCATTCGGAGTCCTGACTGGTTCTTCCATTTGGTCAAGCACATGTTCTATGATATTAAGGGCTTCTCCTTGTGGAATGTTTGTATATAAACTTTCGACATCTAAGGTCACTAGAAGTTGTATCAAAGTTTTGAAAGGCATATCCTCGAGGACCTGAATGATATGATATGATATGATATGATAAGGCATTTGTAACGCGCCTAACACAAGTGTTTCAAGGCGCGACAAGGCAGGGAGGGGGGAACAAGGGGAAGACAGACAACGATCCTACTAGGCCAGGTGTCATTCAGATCGCGCAAGTGCAGTGGGAGGGGAGGGGAGAGCTGCATGGGGAAGGGGGGGGGAAGTGCAGTACAAGGTAAGTAGAATAAATAAATAAAAGGGCCAGCTGGTGGCAAGTGCAAGGTAAGTGCAGAACAAGTGCTGGGAAGGGGGGGCTGTAGGGATACAGAGACAGTCCCGCAGTGCAGGGGTTGCCAGGGAGGCAGTGCAAGTTTAGAGTGGCTGGGCCCAGGACCGAGGTCGGTGAGAGTGGCCCAGTTGCAGATTCAGTGCAGTTTCAGCGAAGAATTAGCAGGGGAGAGGGAGAGAGAAAGCAGAAGCAAAGAGGAAGGTTTTGAGGTGCTTCCGGAACCGGAGATGGTTCTCCTCAAGTTTCAGGGGGGCAGGAAGGCTGTTCCAGAGGGAGGCCCCAGCCGCGGAGAAGAATGATGTGGGTGTTGTCATTTATGCATGGTGGGATAAGGGGCACAAATGGTTTTAAGATGAAATAGACAAAGTTAGAGAGTGGTTCGAAAATAGATCCTATGCCCAAAACAATCGGCCTGTCCGGTATATTGGTCAGGTCTTGTGTATTTTGGGGAGTACATATATGGCTGTCATATGTAGCTGGAATGACCCGGTCTCCCTGTATAAGGTATTCTGACTCTTTCTCTTTGATGCACTTGTGGCCTCCTATGAGTGAGGGCGAAGTCCATGACTGCATCCTCCCCATGAAGACTTCCCTAGCGACGCCTACTCCAGCCTATTGCTGTGGGTTCCAAGTATAGACATCTGGAGGTTTTATTCTTCTTACTGGAGAGGAAAGAAGTTAATGTCCATCCATTTGAACCTTCCTATCACCATTCATTATATATGAGACTGACACATTTAGTGTAGGTCAAGTCCATGAGGATGCCTGATTTACCCACCAGAGTCCTAATAGTACGTTAATTGTATAACTACAGGTATGTAAAGTCGCTTCTGCCGACCACATGGCTATTAAATGCATCTGCTGTAGAGATCAAGGCAACCCCTTTGATGCACTCAGCTAAAGAGTCACATAAAACCTACATTTTGTCTTTAAAAAATGAAAACTCAATGCACAGCTCTGCAATTACCAAGCATGTATGGAACAATCTCTCTATGACAAGTTAATTGAACCGATTATCTTCCGTCTCTTGCTCTTTACACTCTGTCAAGCTACCGCATCACTTCTAGCGGGGACAGGCGTGCAGTCTGGGCCAGGATTTCTACTACTCCAAACAAGGTGCCACTCTGGTACCGCCCTTCCTTTCAAATGCACCTTATTTGGTTTTTTTGGGGACAGAGGGTGCACCCTGGTGCCCATTTTCTGGTGGCACACTAGGAGGCTGATTGCTATTGCCTTATTATAGCACCAGTCGTACACATACGTATTCCAAGTGTTCATAATTGCACACACCTGTGCACGATGCTATGGATTTATGGGTACACCATATCGTGCAAGCGTGGAGATAAAATGCGCCATATCATGCGTCTCTTGAATACATTTGTTTATGTTCCAGCAGTATTTTTTACGGAAAAGTTGATTTTAATTGACATTTGCCTTCTGCCTCATGCAGGGGTGCAGGAGCAATCACTATTTATGTATGTATTTATTTATTAATTAATTTATTTATTTATTTGCATTTTTAAGGCGCACAGCTGCCCTCGGTCATCGTGGCGCTGTTACAGACAGCTCACTTGACAAGGTATAATATTGACATTGGAAGAGGTACAATATTGAGGACACAGTAAAAAAGGATTGGTTAAAGACATTGCTCGTGTTCCAAGGGAACCTATGCTTGCATGCCGTTATGTTGAGGAGCTTCCCGTGACCTCTTAAAGGAGGGGGGTTCGCTCATGGACTGCGCTGGTTTTGCGCTCTATAAGTCCTCACCCCAGGGTGGAGCAATGGCCTGCTCTACCGCTTGCATAGATTCTCAGCGGGGCGGCCCGGTGCGGGACGGTTCAAGGCCATGCACATAGTCATGATTCGTGGGATATGAGGGCAAGAAGTGAGACTCAGATGTTGTCAGTGAGGTTCTTTCTGTGGATGAGAGGTGCTGTAGAATTGTATTATGCATATAGCTTTCATCAAAGTGCTGTACATAGGAAATTTTACAAACAGTTGTTATAACCCAACCCGAGTTGGTACTCATTTATCATCCTTGCAAGGATGAGAGGCTGACTTGGCCTTTCCTGGATGGGATTCAAACCTGCGACCAGCAGATTGCACACAGATCTCAGCAACAAGCGCTCAACCTGCAGAGCTGTCTTACAAGCATATTCTTCAACATAGTATTCCTTGACTTGGCAATGAAGGCTTGTTTTTCGGTTTTCCCATTTTTTGCAGACCTGGATTTCGAGTCTAGCGCTGCCCAGGAACCTGTGATTGCATTGACCCCTCGGGATGTTGAGATTCTCTGCTAGTTAGGCAGTGATTTGGCTGTCATTGCCTTGTACATGAGGCAGCATGTTTGAAAGGTGATGATGGCAGAAGGCAAGATGGGCATTGAGAATCTATCCACATGTGTGTACGAGAGCCAGCTGTGGATTGGCCTTGCTCTTAGCTACTGGCAATGTAAGTGTCCATTTGGTGTTGCTTGGTTTGAGATTTAAGTAGGCTTTGGACAGTGTAACAGTGGCACATTCCTTGAGCTGATGAATGTAGTGGTCCCCACTGCACTCTGCATGCCACAGGGAGGAGCTGTGATCTTGATGGGTTCACCTGTGCCGATTGCTGGCGGGTGCAGCAATACAACACAAACTACTACAAGATTGTACTGTAGAAAGCCATGCATGAAGGAAGGGTGTTGAGTGGGGCATGGTTTTGATGGCAGCAGAGAGGCCATGGAGGAGGAGGCAGGGAAGAATTGTCCATGATGTGAAGGGCAATCGACTGGCTTGTTCAAGTTTAGATTTGTTTTCTTCAGTAGGAGATCTGCTCAGTTTTTAGTTCATCAGGGGCAATGCCTTGGGTTAGCCCGACATGGATTGTGCTAAAAAGCAACATGAGAACATCTCGGGCAAGAATGATCTTGTTTGTGGAAATTGTTGCATTAAGGTCTGGTAAGAAGTTGGCTCGATCTAAGTTGGAGAGAGTTTTGAAAATTGTCTAGCTGTTTTTTTCTCCACACAATGGGATAACAGGGAGAATATGCGTTTGTTTTCTGTTATTGATGTGTTGTTTGAGTGTGTTTATCTTCCCTGTCAGTGATTGATGAATGGGGTTGCATGTTTCTGTGGAGATGAGGTTATGGCATGGTGGGTCCTTGGGTGGATTGATGCATTCCTTGCTTCTGTTAGCTTTGGATGGCCCTAGAGATAATTCTTATTCTCGGGAAATGACATTGTTTTCAGATGTAGGGGATCTTCTTAAGATTGTGGTTTGTGCCAGCACATTCCTTGCCATCTCTGAGACTCTGTGTTTAGCTGGGGGTTGATTGTTTGGATTTTAAAGCTTGTAATTTTAATGGGACAGGTTGGTTTGCAAATTGCTAAATCCATGTATCTTCTTTTGTGCATATTCATATGTCAAGCCCACTATACCGTTATCAATTTCAGAGCTCTTTGTATTTGATCAAGGTTTAAGATTTTCAGTTCATTAGATAAAAACACTTTATTCACGCTTCTCTATCTCAACTCAAGCATTTGTCACAAATCAATTTGTCTCAGCCCGGTTCTTAGGTCAAACATTCAAGGTGGTAGCTAACTCACTGCTGCCAGTGGCCACAAGGATCACATTTAAAACCCTCTGCATCAACCACAAGGCTTTCTGGGGCCTGGGATGACACTATTTTCTAACTTTCTCCCTCTAAATATTTCCCTGCTAGGGGCCTCCACTCTCTCAACTATCTGCTTCCCAAATGCTTCTCCAAGCACAGAGTGGGGGCCAGGTCTCGCTCCTCGGCTGGTGCCTCTCTTTGGAACAGCCTCTCTGCAACTTTCAGACTTAAGCCGATCTCTGTAAGTTCTGTAAACCTCTGAAAACTCTGCTCTTCTCTTCCTCTTTCCCTCTCTCCCTTCCCTGCTAACCACCCCACCGCTGCAGAGATTGGTGGGCTGGTCCTTCGTGAATTTCACAAGTTACCAGGCCCCTGCCCAGTCGACACCGGCACCCCTTCCTCAGCATTGCTGTTGGCCCCCTACCTGTGGCAGTGCATCCAACCCCTGGGGATTCCTCTGCCCCTAGAACCCAGGAAGCCCGGGCCTCCGCCACTGGCACCCCTTGGCACTTCCTTCCAGGGCCCTCACCAGCACTGCCTATACCTTGCTCCCCCCCCACCTTCCCCATCTCCAGCACTCATCTTAACTGCACTTCCGAACGTCCGAATGCTACCAAGCCTACTAGGACCGCGATTGCATATTGACTGTATATTTACTTCCCTTGTCTCCTCCCCACTTTCCTTGTGGCGCCTGGAAACACCATTTTGGTGTATACACGCCAAACAAATGTTCAATAAATAAAAATAAAGGTGAATTAGGGGCAGCTTTGAAATTTGCAGAGAAGCTGATTTTTCGACCAAATTAAATTCCATCCACCCTTCCACTGAGATTTCCGCCATTGGCGTATGCTGCGGTTGTAGCTCCTTTTGTTGGACTTGCAAAAGAATGGCAAGATGATCTGGGACAATAGCTTTCGGCAACGCACCAACCCTTCAGATAAAAGCAGTACTAGATAAGTTATTATGGCACTGTTTACTAGCTGAAGATCAGACTGTGGTTGTTTAGAAGGTACTATAGCAAATATGTGGCTGAAGAGCAGATTGTTCTTATATATATATATATATATATATATATATATATATAGATATATATATATATATATACATATCAAAATCATTGGGTGACCAAGCAGCAATTTCAAAGACAATGAAAGCCATAATCATGAGTTTACAGATACATTTTAGCATTTAGCAATCAATAGCATAGAGTTAAGTATCTACTCCGAGCTTGTATATCTCCTTATTGGATCGCCAGAAGTTCACTATTTCATTTGATAGAATAGGTTGGCTTTGCTAGATCCCGCATGCTAATTCTGCAAAAGGCTAGCTTGGGACTTGCTACTGACCTCCCTTTGCCGGATATAGAAATCTGTGTTCAATGTTTAGTGCTTGCAGCACAGCATGTGTGTGTGTAGTGAGAACTCTTATTGTGCTCCTGCTAATATACTGCCATGTTCTTCTATACCTAGGTTGCGGTGCTTGGTCAAGCAGTTGGAAAGAGGAGAAGCGTCAGTAGCCGATCTCAAAAAGAATTTGGAATATGCAGCGACTGTACTTGAATCCGTGTACATTGATGAAACAAGGTAACACAAACCTACCAATCTATGGGGTGGGGCACAGTGCCCACCAGGCAGATAATATAGACCATGTTAGAGCAGGGTTTCCAATAAGACCTGTGCTGTGTTTTACACATGAACATCACAGCTTTAGTGTTTAAGCTAGATTCAATTGCATATTTATAACCATTATCACACATGTCACAATCACAGAGTATTGATACAATGAGGATTTGTCAAATAACACCACGTGTAAGGCTTTTAATACTGAGAGGGATGTTAACTACTATGAGTTTTGCTGTGTTGTGTGAAATGTTTCATTGGCGGCTCATCCATAATGAGCGAGGGGCACCAACCTGCTGACCCTGTCACCCATTTTGGAGGAGCAGAGGAGTCAGCCCAGCGCTTCTGGGCTGGCTGAACTGTCAAAGGGAAAAACGGTTTCCCTTTGATAGTTCTGGTCCCCAGTAGCACATGCACAATGAGACATGCATGGCCAGGGGCGTTTTGCTTCCCCAGCCTTGCATAGCCCATTAACAATGTTGACTGAGGAACTGCATGTGTGTATGTGACAGAGGTTGCTCCTTTACCTCCCTGCACATACAAACAGAGCAGGCTGGATCAGGGTGCATCACCACCAACGCTTCGGCCCCTGTGTGCATGTGCAGAAATCAGGAAGCTCTTGTTTCCTGATTCCTGTTCATGCTATGTGGGAGCTGCAGGACCGAGGCAGAAAGTACGTTTATATTAATGATTTAAATATGTGTATGAGGCGTCTGTGCTTGTGTTATGAATGTTAATTTGTTGGTGAGTGTTCATGTCAATGAACGAGTGCATGCTGTGTATGAATGTGTGTGTGTGTGTTTGTGCTGGGCCGGGGTGCTGATTTTGGTGAGTGGGGATGGAGGGTTGTGCAACAATGACATTAAAAAAAAGCCAGGAGACAGGGATGGAATATTTTTACTGGTCATCTATGATAGATGTCTACTAATAAATAGCATGCCTGCCCCCTCTAAATTGTTTGGGCCTCCTTCGCTACGCTCGGTTGCGGGGGAATATTTGTGAGAATTATTTAGGCCCTAACTAAAATAATTCACCAGCCGCCACTGAATTATGTGTACAGTGTCCAAATTATCAATAGTTTGGTCTCTTGGCGCTATCAGGTCTCGAAGTTCAGTGAATAAGGAGGTGCTTTTCCTAGGGTCGGTATGTTTTGTAGAAAGTCTCCGTTCTTCATGAGTCTTTGAAATATACCATTGTTATACTAACATTATTAAAAGGAAAGCATATTTCACACCAGCAATCACCATAGAGATATCATTTTACACATGATATTTTTCTAGAGAAAGAAATGGTTACCAATTTTCCTTAATGGCTCTCAGGTAACATGTGAGAATGTTATAGTTGAATTCTATGTTGGCGGTTGAAGGTCAAATCCTGTGCACAACATTCATGTTTAAATGTTATCCTGTAGTGCTGCCCGGTCAGAGAAAGTGACTGTCCTCCTAGAATTATTCAATTTGTCTGCTATGAAACTGCTGTATAGTCAAGCACATCCTAAACACCAGCTGCACTAAGACCAAACCATCCACCCCTTTGTACAACTCTGAGTTCGACATCCAGCAAGCGTTAAATTGGAGCCCTAGAGAAATGGTGGTGCAAACAACATAACCTGGAGATCTCGCAGACCACAAACATCTCTGCACCAACTGTAGGATCTGATTGCCTGATTGCCGAGGCCAACGTTGCTTACTAATTGCACCAGCCACTAAAAGGAGGAAAGCCCATGTTGAAGTAGTTAAGATTTGTACCAAACCCTCACCCAAAACTGATATTACAGCAACTCATGCAAAATATGTCAGAATCAACAACTTTTTCAATGAATAAATAGACGCAATCTGACGGATCATCAAATTAACCTATCCAGCGTAAGCCCTGCCTGCACCCAGCATGCATACTTCCCCTCTGGACCGAATTCCATCCTCTCTCTCCCCCAGAGTTCCTAAAAATGCTCACCTCCCTCAAACCTACAACCTACTCGGACAATATCATTTTCGTCCTCCATCATTAAACAATTGGTGGGCCTGGCACTCAACATCATTAATGCCTCCCTTACTGAAAGGTCATTTGTGGACATCCTCAAGACTTGTCTTATATGACCACTCTTAAAAAATGCAACCCTGGACCCAGACAACCTTGCCAAATACTGGCCTGTTAAAAATCCCCCATTTATTGGCAAAAACGTGGAAAATGTAGTCACTACAACTATTTGACAGAATTGAACACCTCCTAATCAACCAGCAGTCAGGGTTCTTTCCCAAGTGAAGCATTGAGACAGCCACCATCCAGGTGGTGGATTATGGCTTGCAAATCATGGATAAGTGTTACTCATGCCTCCTCATTGTCCTTGACCTCTCAACTGCCTTCACAACCTTTGATCACTGCATCCTCCTTTCTCCCCTCGCCGACAGTAAGGGATTCTCTGGCACTGTTCTGGGCATCCAGACAAACATATTACATTCAAAACAGCCCTCAACCCCCTAAGGCTCCACCCTCTGACTGATCCTATTTAACATTTATATGGAGCCCATGGGCACACCCCTCAAATATCCCAATCTCGCCATCCACCAATACGCGGATGATACTCAGTTGTACATGAGAGTAAAGAGCCTGACGGCCATTATTCATCTCTGCAATTACCTAGCCACCATCCAGTCCTGGATGTCAACTGTCTGCCTCAAACATATCCCCTCCAAGACCTAATTCATCCTCATCGGTCTCCTGACTAAAAAGCAAATCATCCAACAATGCTCAGTGATATTTACCCAGACAGATTTCATCCGCAACTCTCAGATCCAACAAATTCCTTAGACTTCTCCATTGCCAGCAGCCTGTCCTGACACATAGCCAAGAAGTCCCAATCAGCCTGGCTCCAAATGTCCACCCTTTGCAAAATCAAATCCTTCATCCGACTGCAGGATTTATGGACTGTTTTGCAGTCTTGCACATTGATGGGGAAAACACCCTCCTAACAGGGCTCCTAGATGCTCACTTGGCTCCCCTAAAAACAGTCAACCATGCTGCTGCACCCCTTATTATGGGTGTGTGGACATTTTACTGAATCACCCCCATCCTATACAAAGTGCATTGGCTTTTACTCCAGGCCAGGATACTATTCAAGACAGCATATATCTTATAGAAAGCAGTCACAAGTACCTTTGATTGTTCCTGGAGCATAAGCTCTTCATATCTGGTGGCATACGTTCCTCGTAAATCAAATAGACAAACCAACTTGAAACACTGCTGGTCCTCAAAAAGAGACACCACAAACAACCAGTCCTTTGTCATGCATGCACCCTTTGGAACTTGAAACTGGTATCGGATCAGAATGCCCCTAGAATTCTCCGATGTCACAAATCTCTCAAAATGTGGCTTTTTCCACGACACCTGACCAAGAACTAATCCCAATGGATGCACAGACTGATGCACAGACGACATCGCACAATACTGCGCTACTGATAAAAGATGGCAGCCCCATTGCTGGTTAGCCCACAACCTGTACAGCACTGTGCTTCTCTCGGGCTAGGTCAGCGCTTAAATAATAACATAAATTAAAATAAAATAAAGTAATGAGATGATTGGGTATATTTTCCAGGACTGAGGGGTCAGATTTTGTTGTGTTAGAAAATGTGAGACCCTTCCTTATAACAATCGAACACCCCTCGGCTGAACACAGAGGTTTGTATAGTGACCAGGGGGGCAGTGGTGCGAATTCACTAACTAGAGGAAAATGTACATGGCAGAAAAGAAACCTAGAAACAGACATTTCTCAGATCCAACTTTAAAGATGGTTGCAGTGTATAGTAACTGAAGACTGGCATCCTGGAAACAATTGAAGTCAAGTGCAAGATGTCTTATTAATTATCTTCCTCCCTAAACACTGTTCTGTTGTCACTGGAAAGGAATGAAGCAATGCTGTAAAGGACGGCAGACCTTTTGGAAAGGTAATCAAACCTGACTTTATTCAAGAACCAAATCCAATGTATGACGGAAGATGTACATGCAGTGAAGAGTGTGCAAAAGCCACAGGTTCCTAGGCTAGAGACTATCAAGTAGACCAACAACTGACTCATACCAAGGAAAAAACAAGAATAACTTATCTGTTATGTTATGTTATTTTATGTTATGTTATGTTGCGATAATCTATAGACTGCACCATCACCCGAGAGAATCTTGGCGCTAGACCAGTGCAAGGCCTAAAAGAGAAGCAACAATATAAAACATTAATCTAAAACAATTTATAACAGGGTGGTTTTCATTAGGTGATGGAACTGATAGTGATTTGTCAATGCTCCTGAGCGAGAGTGGCAGGAAATTCCACAGCTTAGTGGCTGCAAGTGAAAAGGCACTTCCACCAACCAGGTATAGACAGAATCGAGGGACTTTGACAAGATAGGCATCCATGGAACAAAGGCAATGGCTAGGAACATAGGGAGCAAACTTCTCTTTGTAGGTGTTTTGGGCCTTGTCCAAAGAAAGCCGATGCACAATGCACGCAGACTTGAACATCACCCTCTTGTCAACTGGAAGCCAGTGAAGAGCCTGCAGCACAGGGGAAATATGGACCCTATAAGGGATCCAGTTACCACATGCATTGCCAGGTTTTGGAGTAATTTCAACCAATGTGTAAGAAAGAGAGGTTGGGCCTCAGATAACTAAAACCTATTGTTGCTATCCATTTGAAAACATATTGGTGGTTTCAGGGAACAACCACCTGAATTGAAAATATGAAATGTGAAAAATAGAATGGATCTTCCAAATCTAATGCAATTACCAAGGAGTGGTCATGGGACTGTTGATTCATTCCACCGAAAAAAAGGATGTTAAACATGAGATGAAAGCTTCATCAGTAGGGAACAAGTGCATACACTTTTTTCTGATAACCATAACATATCAGCAAATGGATAAGTGGGATCCACACTTTGAGACATTTCAAATTATGTCTTCAAATCCCTCTTAAAATCCTTCCAAATCTGCAATACCATGCAGGAAACTTTATACAGTTAACTCCAAAATTCCAAGGAAGCAATTACCAACATCTGGATAGGAACCTCTGCTGGCATAACCTGCCAGTGTTTCTGATGCAGACCAAATAAAAGGTTTATTCAAGTAGCAGTAGGACTTTTACAGCATATTACAACTACTTCTCCAGCATCCGCTTCTTCCTCTCTTTCTGTCCATAGGTATGTAGGTGATAAAGGGAAGAATGGGCACTTGTAACCACAAAATCTGTATAAACAGCCCCACATCATTTTGGGATGTACTGCAGACCTCCATTGTGAATGCTTTTACCTTACAACACATGAAATTGAAAAAGCCCCTGTACCTGCAACAAAGCAACACCAAAACATATTGCCTATTCACATGCTGTAGTCTACCACTACTGGGTTGTTTAGCCTAATCATTATCATCGTAGAACCCTCGCGTAAGGGCAGTTCAACTAAGAATTCAGTAGAGATCAGTGCTAAGGAGCAACCTTACAGAGCCTTAGAAGTCTGACTGATATTTGATGAGACGATCTACTCTAGGAACACGCTGGACTTCTCATCACATATAGGGCACCAAAAAGAACATTGCACCAGTTAATTAGATCATTTGTTGTCTTAACGGTATCCAGAGATTTCAGCGAAAACAATTTCAGAGAGGGAATTTGTCACGAAACAAAAACAGGGAAAAAAAACACCAAATTAAAAAAAATATATATATGGGGTGGGGTAGGGGGCTGCAAGCAGTGGGGGTTGGAGTGGGCTTACACTCATATTGAAATGGGGGGCTTTGTAGGGATCACCCCACCCCCAAGTAGAAAAAATATTTCGGGTTTTTTCACTGTTGTTTTCATTAAAAATCCCTCTATGAAATAGTTTTTGCTGAAATCACATAAAACCGTCTTAACACCTCTGTGATCGGCAATCACCTTATCATGACACCCTTTCAACACCTACTGAAGTACAAATACTGACGCAAAAATAACATGTCCCCAAAAAAACATTCTTCGTGATCAATTTCACAGAAGATAGAAGTGAAGATAATTCCTCCTTTTTTTTCAGCGCGCACCTAGCAAGAAGTACCTTGCTGAAGTATCGCTTGACCCGCTTCGGCACGCTGTTTTCGGCACGCTGTTTTTCTGTGACTGCACTGGTTTGGGACCTTGGAACTCCATTCACCAGAACTCCCTGCTTCACTTGGACTTGCCCACTAAAGGGGCTGGACTTGGCTATATATTGAAAGTGCACGCGCACCAGCGCGCGCGCACCTAGCAAGAAGTACCTTGCTGAAGTACCGCTTGACCCGCTTCGGCACGCTGTTTTCGGCACGCTGTTTTTCTGTGACTGCACTGGTTTGGGACCTTGGAACTCCATTTACCAGGTCAGCTTTTCGTCTGGATTTTCCTATGCTGCACTACAGTCTGGCTCTGGACTTGGACTTGGACAACCATTTAACTGTTTGTTTGGTTTATTTGTTTATAGAACTCCCAGCTTCACTTGGACTTGCCCACTAAAGGGGCTGGACTTGGCTATATATTGAAAGTGCACGCGCACCAGCACGCGCGCACCTAGCAAGAAGTACCTTGCTGAAGTACCGCTTGACCCGCTTTACCGCGGTGCGGCGGGAGGCGTGGGGAGACACTCTATGTGCAGATTGTTCTCTCAACCCAGAGGGTACGGGTTGCCCTAGCTACGCCTCTACAACAGGTTTTGTAGTTTAATCTAATTCAACTTGTTTGCTGCTTCATTTCTGAATTTATGATTGCTGAATCTTGAGTGATTTTTCTGAAACCTAATCTCATCTCACCTTTATCAAGGGTGAGGTGCGGCGTGGTCAAGTACTGTAAAGGTATCTAGGAGTCAACGGGGCATTATCTTCTTTTTTGTCTTTTTTTTTTCGGACATCTTCAGTCCCCGTATGAGTTCAAATATTTATACCTTAAAAACAAATATGCCGTAAACAATTAGCCTAATAAATACACCGGCGAGTATGAAAGTTACACCGCAATCCCGACTATCGAAAAAATCAATAGTTTTAACACCGGCTCAACGCATTCCATTTCCAAATAGAGACATTCGAGCATTCTGTGCTAAACGGAAAGCATGCATGTCTGATGTTGGGCATTGTGAAACTAAAAAACCATCCATTGGCAAGACAACTGTTCAGCCAGAGGGTCCCCCAGCTAAATCCCAATGCCCCAAGAACAATCACATTTCAAAAATGGTAACTTAATCTGTTTTAGCAAGTCAGGTCTTATCTACTCGAACAACCATTCGTGAGACAGATGGGGTGGGAACTAGTTCTCACCTTTCCAACTTGAACGAAAAAACACCTCTATCTTCAGTTCCACCACAAATTATGTCTCCGGCCTCCAATATTAATGGTACGACATTAAGTATATCTGATAACACCTTGTTAACTGTGGTTCATACACCGGGTAAGCAAGTTATTAAAAACAAATTACTTTCGCCGGTAAATGAACATAATGAATCAATTATGGACATATCAAATATCTCCATTCATGCTAGCACCAGTAAAATTAGCACAATACATGGAAACTCCTATCAACATGATAGCTTTGAAGAAATTGTGGAAATCCCTCATAAGGCTATATCTGACTCCTTTGCATATCCAACACCTCGTCGTCAAATTCAATTAAGTCATCATGAGAATAGGACGGAGAATCTTGCTCTTATCGAAATTACACTAGCTGCTGTTAATACAACGTTGGCTAGCTTGTTCAAGCTTTTTGAAGGCTTGGATTCAAAAATCATGTCCCAGGCTCAACAAATACAGCAGATCTTTGAATGGACTTCCTCTATGTCATTAGATTTGGCACCAACTAAAAATAGTGGTAATCAACATGAAGCACAAAAAAAAAAATGAACTGCTCTAAACAAGATGAGTTTGCATCAGCCGTTCCATTGTTTGAACATGTAATATGTCCGATAGAACAGCTCCCCTCAGAGGCTATTAATATAAATGATTCTTGGATCAGTTTAGATCGAAGCGTAAAGAGAAAAAAACCTCGTAATATTAGATCAATTTCACGAGTGGAGAATGCCAATCACAAAACCACTCTTCTAGCCCGCACGAAAAGAGTTGCTCCCAAAAGCAAAACGAACACCAAAACACTGATGACAGCTGCATCAGGGGATGTTGTGAGTGAAGTACTAACTCAACCTACATTAATTTCTGACACTACTCCTGCTGCAGAACTGTCACAAGATTCGAATTGCCCGCCCTCTAAATCAACAGAGACTCGGGTTGGGAACAATCAAGGTGAAATTAGGAATGATGTACCTTATAGTCACCACAAAAATAATGTGAATTATGCCCCGCTTAACGAAATCGTTGACTTAATTGATTTGATTCCGGTTGAGCCCGTTAGGAAAGTGGTGCAAGCGAGGTCCTCTGTGCTGAATAGCCAAGCGCAATCTCTATCACAAATAAATTCTCATGACCAACAACCTCTTCGGCACAAAATTGCCGAAGAATCACATATTCTGGGGCAAATGACCTCAATTAGAGCAGCGGTTGATGCTTACCTAAATACTAGATTCTTAGAGGCTACTACAAGTGAACCTGTAGCAACTATGAGAAAGCATGATGAGTGCTATGACATGGAATCTAGAGCCCTAGTAAAAACTAAATATGAAGCAATACATACAAAAAAAGATAGCTTGCAAGCTGAACAAATGAACTGCACAAAAGCAACAATGTCTGTTAGCACTAATAATCGTCTGGCTGTCGGGCAAGGTTCACATGTAACCTCAGATTCGAATGATAAAACTGACATGCTGGCTACACCGAAATCAGTACGTTTTCAAGAAAATCAGTTCAAAAAATCAGGGTCCCGTCAACACAAAAACACCTTTGCAAATTGTCATTCTTTGATCATGAAATGTAGAGATGAGCCCCATGAAAAATACGACTTATGTAGAACCAGTGTTCTTAATATTTTTGGGGATGTGCATGATTTACAAGATGTGTCGTCAAATGATATTGATCAAGTGGAATTTGTATGTGATCAGAATCTGTCGATTGTTCGTTTGTGGATTAAGTCAGGTTTGATTTTGAACTCGATTTAGAAGGCCAAAATGGATTTGTTCAAGATGGGCTTCTTGATAGCTCAAGACCCCGAACGTCTAATAGAAGAACGTAAAGGCCAAGCTGTGAATGAAGTTGAAGGATGCTTGGCCGTCTGTTCTTGCTCTTACTGTGGACCTATTGAGAAACCGCGTCAAGTAGACGTGATACATTCGAGGACATAACCATTAATAGAACCTAACTACAGTCCCCTGACTCTGGTTAGCTGGAATACAAGGGGACATACTCATCTTCAATGGTCCTCAAACCTTTTCTTAAATCAGTTTGATATAGTGGTCCTTCAGGAAACCTAGCTCTTAAAACCGCCTTTATGGGATGATCATGATATTGTCCTTTTGCCAGCCGTGGGGGGAAACAAGGGAAGACCGACATCTGGCCTTATGGTGGCTATTAAGACAAGCAAAGGTCTGAGTGTAAACAGATGGGCTGATCCTAATAATTTCTCTCAATTGGTTAAGATCTCTGACTCTAACATTACCTTTGCTTTAATTAATGTGTATCGTAACCCTATGGGTATTTCTGATGATCTATTTTACAGAGATTTAGTAAGTATCCTAGAAAAGGTTGCACAAGATCAAAATGTGATTGCTACATTTGTGGTAGGGGATTTGAACCTTGATTGTTTTTCTGTAAAGAAGATCTCTGTTGCTCAAGCACAGTGGTTAAAATTCACACTAGACCACAATCTGTTTATGGTAAATGGAGCGTTTCCCAGAGATATCCCGCCTCACCATACGTGGGAAAGAGGAACATCTAAATCTATCATTGATTATCTCTTTGTTACAAAAGAACTGTTCTCTAAAATTTTGGATTTCAAGATTGTAGAGCAAAAAGAAAGTGACCACCTGCCATTAACTGTAGTATGGCAGGAGAACCGAAATGAGCCAGAGCAAAAACAACAGTGGTATCGACACTCTCTTGATACCAATGTCAAAAAAAGCCGCTTTAGATGGTCTAGGAAGGCGCTTGATGACTTTGAGAAGGGCACGAGAGAGTGTTTGGGCAACGGGATGGAGTCAAATGTGGAGGTGTTATCCACTATGAAAAACATCCACATTGACAAAAATCTAAAGTATCCGCATAGGCATACCTTTGATCCGGCTGTCCAACAAACCAGAGCTCGTTATAGGCGAGAGCTGAAGTCCTGTCTCAGATTACCATTGAAAGAGCGCAGAGAAATTCAGAGGCGCGTTAAATGCCGCTACCGTAACTGGATGAGGGCGAGGAAAGCGACGCTCTTCCAGTCCGATAGCGAGTCGTTTATGCAAACCATCCAGAACAAAAATTCGGGACAAATATGGGCTCTCTTGAATAAAACGACAAATTCTACTCGAAACAATGACCAATTGAGTGGGGTGACTGAAGTTGCCTGGCTGGCTCACTTCACAAAGCTTTATGCAGATGCCAAATTTGATGAACACAATTATGTTAAACAGTGCTCAGTTTCATGGCAATTAGAGTGCTCTGAGAATATAGTTGAAGATCTTATCAGAAAATCCTCCTCTTCCAGAGCAGTGGGCCCAGATGGCTTGAGTAATGCCATGTTTAAGCACAATCCTTCGAGATGGGCCGCCATTTTGAATAATATCTTTCAAAAAATCCTACTTTCCAGGGAAGTTCCAACTTCTTGGAAAACTTCTTTTATTGTGCCAATTTTTAAAAAGGGAGATAGAGGCTCTCCATCTAGTTATCGTCCTATTACTCTTCTTGACGCCCCGGGAAAAATCTTCTCTCGGCTAGTCTTGAGAGACTTTGTCAAATGGACGTTAGATTTCCATCATCGCGATCCGAGCCAGACAGGTTTTGTTGCGGGCTTGGGTACGGCGGTAAATTTACTAACACTGAATGCTTTGAAGACACAGGCTCAAACCCTTAATCAACCCATTTATTTTGCATTTATTGATCTCAGCTCAGACTTTGACTCTGTGTCTCGTGTCAAGCTTTTTGAAAAACTTCAAGCTGCAAATTGTCCCGCTACTTTGTGCGACATTATTTATGATCTACACTCCCAGACATCCATTAAGGTGAGGCTATCGGTATTAGGCTTGTTGTCAGCTGCCATCAATACCTTCAGAGGCTTAAAGCAAGGTTGTATTCTTGCATCGGCCCTTTTCAACTTTTTTATACATGATGTGATGCACACCATTAATCATGTCTCATCTGATTCACCGAAGTTGAACGGCTTTGCTTTAAGGGCCTTATGGTATGCTGACGATTTAGTCTTAATTTCTAAAACACCGATAGGTCTACAACGTCTGTTAACCGCTGTGGGTTCATATTTGGATGATAATGAATTGATTATAAATATGAAGAAAACACAAATTGTGTATTATGCACCCAGAGTGACTAAAAGAACGAAAATTAACTGGATGATTAAGGGTATCAGTGTTGAGGTGGCTGTGAACTATCCATATTTGGGCATTTTGGTTGATGGAACCACACAAATGGATTCCCAGATGAGAGCTCTTGAGAATAAATTGGTGTCAGCAATTTCTCAGTCCAGAATTCTACTATATAAATATGGTAAGTTCTCAATCAGTTGTGTAATTATTTTCTGGAGACAAAAAGTGTTGCCCAAACTATTGTATGGTCTGGAAACGTTGAACATAATTAAATCTGCCTTCCTAACAACATTGGAATCTAAATTTTGGAGAGCCGTGTTAAGTTTACCTCCATGCGTTCCAGGCCCGTGGGTGAGACACGAGTTGGGCCTCACGTCGCTGTTAGCGGAATATGAGTGGCGATTATGTGCCCTGTTTCGCAAATGTTTGGTACACACACATACGGATAATCTAACCATTTTGTCCAAGTATATGTTAACATCGTCTCACAAATTTGCGACTACCTGGACAAAATACATTTTGCGAATCTTGGCCAATGCTGACATAAGCATAGAGCTCCTTGTTATGAATCCAACCAAGGCTAAAGACAAAATCCATAAGAGGGATTGGATTGAGACCCGAAATCTCTGCCTTAGATATAAGGACTTCAATAGCAGTGCCTTTTCTAATAAAAAGTTGGGAGAACTGGAAAGTTATTTATTCAGGTCTCCAACGCCGCAAGTGCGATGTTGCATCTTACGTCTCCGCTTTAATTTGTTTCCAACAAGAGATGTGTTGCTAAGGAGGCGACAAATTGAGAATGAGCTGAATTTTTGTAGATTCTGCACAAATAAAAACATTAAAGAATCATTAGAACATCTAATAGTAGAATGTCCAGCTTTAATAGATCTCAGAGCCAAGTGTTTTTGGAAACATCTAACCCTTTTTGGCTGGATGGCAGAAGAGCACAGATGGACTACTATCCTAGCTACAAGAATCATTAGTATCCGCATTGCCACATATAACTTTTTGAATGCCTTAAAATTGAATACTGACCTAAATGTAAGGTTGTGAATTGTACAGCGAAAATATGTTGGTTGCGGTGTCTTTAAACTTTGATGCGCAGAATCTATATAGGGTCAAGAGAAGGGGAAATGTGTTAGTCCACCTTCATTTTATCTTACTTTTAACGTATTGATGCTTTATGTTATGTTAATATCCAAAGCTTGGACATGTCGTCCTCTTTTTAATATGTGTTTATGTAGTCTGTAGTACTGTTCTTTGAAATGAAGATATAATGAATTAAGCTCTGCATTTCATAAAAGTTGAGTTTCTCAGCTAAATTCAATAAAAATAAAAAAATTGCAAATACCTCCTCAATTAAACCTAATAAAAAATCAGTGAAGGCCTGCAATACTTTATTGACATTTCTCAAGATATCATTTTGGGTACCACCTTGAAAAGGCCATCAGCTTTCTGCTTGATAAACTCGGGCACATATTTGATGGGAAAATATAGTGAGCAAAATATTGGCCTCTTTGGCTTCAGAAGTTTTTGGAGATTGATGTTGTCACTGCACAGGGACAACGCTACTAATACCAATGTTGCCACTTCATCCATGCCTCTTTTATTGCTAAGACCTGTCTCTCAATGACTGAAGGAACCCCATTTACATGACGTTAGTGTGAGAGAAAGCTAAAACAATAGGTTGCTTCAAATGTTAATCCCCCTGACCCTGCAACAATAACAGCAATTTCTCTATTTGATTAGTCGATTAACCACTAAAGGGTTTAGTAGCATTGGATTAACCACTAAAGGGTTTAGTAGCATCGGGATGTCTCAAAACCTCCCCAAAAGTAAAAGTGTTCTCCTAGACCACACGTGCTCTCTCAGTTTGGCCCTCCTCAAACATTATCGCTGGTTCCACCTTCTTAAGCAACTGAGAAATCTGATAAGCATGCTGGAAGCCATTGTTTATATACCAACTTTAAACATTGTCTGGTCTCAACAAACACTACTGAATTTCATTTGCAGAACTTGAAGGCCATGCTACCACTAGAAAAGGAAACTGTAAATATCCCACTCTCAACATCTCTCTCTTCAGGTTTAGCAGAGAGCTGATGAGACATATTATTTCCAGTATCTGTACCACTTGGGCTCTATGCTTCTGTAAAGACGAAGAAAATTACATTCCGTCCAAAACAATTATTAGAACATAAACCAGAAATTCGGTCAAAAACATAAAACATTGAAAAAGGGAAGAGTCATTGCATAACCCAAATAGCATTAGACGGCACTCAGAATGCTTGAAGGGTGGCAGAAGCAGAAATGTTCACTAATCATCTCTCTTTAGACGGGCTGTGCCAATCTTGCCAATCTACCTTATTGGTCTAGTTTAGTAAGGATGACTGCTCCCAATCAATGGCAAAGCATAAGAATACTTTGCTGAATTTGATTTAACCAACAGTAGCTAATATAGGGCAGCATGGCAGGGGCTTTGTTGCCACAAAATGTAATGATGCTACCTCACAATATTTGGAGGGCTTACCCCATTCTGGCAGTTCTACCATATGTACTCTTGTAATGTCCCCTTTTCTGGTAGAGAATACGGCAACCAAAAGGCAGCACAGAATCTGTGTCCAGTTTAATAACACCATTGTAGTCTCTGTGTTGGGGCAATAGCTAATTCGTTTCTGAAAACTATTAAATGAACAGCAAGTAGAGCGCAAACTCAGCCTTTCCTTCTTCTGAGATTGATATATGACCACCAAACACTGTGGGTAATAATAAGCAGCGCTCAGATGCCTGAGGGTTCGTAGCGCTATATAAGTGCAAATTATTATTATTAGCAAATGACTGCCCCTGAAGGAGGTGTTAGACACATTTGCCAATATCTTACTACCTGCACCTTTTTGCTTCAAATCCCTACCTAAAGTTAGTTTCCATTATGTACTGTCACCTGGAAAATTCTTATACAACCTGACCTCATAGAGCCTCTTCCTCCAATCCAGCATAGTGGCACATTATGAGTTGAAACCATTCTTAAAGGTGTATGCATGGTGTTGTGCCTCATTTAGCAATCCGAAGGATTGTCAAAAATGTGAAGTTCAGAGCAGGTGCACAGAATGAAAAGTACCTTCACACAACCCCATCCACATTTTGGTGGAAATGCATTGGAACCCATTATAATCCACCTGCTTTTAGCAGCTGCTAAAACTAGCGGATTCCATAGGAGTCTATCATTTACGATTAATTACACTGCAATGTGCAGACAATGCATGAAACCCCAGGTATAGCTAGACTTCCATGCATTATTATACTTGCTGTGGAAAACAATTGTGATTGCATGGAGAGGACTGCCAATATGCACGTGTTAGCATGCGTGATCGGCTTGGTGCAATTTGCTCAAGTAGGAACTTGATCAGGATAATCACAGAATAAGCATTGCAGTTGGCATATGTATTGTGCCACTGCACCCATGGAATTCCATGAAACATATGGAATTCTACAGGACACTGTGGACTCAAATATGAGTGGCATTTTATGGTTGCCTGAATGAACTCCTGGAGGGCCGGGAGGATCGCTCGGGGGCAAAGTCACACCGACGCAGATTCAAATCCCGATCCCACGTTACAAAAGATCACTTAATTAATTAATTGAATGACTCTAAGTAATTCATGTCTGAGTGTCCATTCACCAAAGAGCCAGGACTGTACAATCTAATACACATTATGAATCAAAGGTGACCCCACTTATCATGGTCATGTTCTCATTCCATAGCCTCACCTGAAGCACAGAGCTGGTGCCTCAATGTTCTTCCATGAAATGAAGGACATGACCTTTGATATAAGCAGTGGACCAAATCGTCATCATCTAATAGTTTATTTCGACAATATGTCATAAAACTGTACATAGATAAAAAGGAACGTCTTTAAAATATTAATGAAACATCTTTTTACACCATTCCCAGAAGATGCATCCCCGAGCAGTGCACACAGTCGCAATCGTGCCAGTTACTTAAAAAGCTGCCAATACCGGACAATTTAAAAACAATTCTTACTGTTACATATAGCTTCTTGTGTGATTCTTTTATTCCCAGCATTTAATTACTAAAGTGGTGTGCATTACCAAACAAATGCGCAAAATCGCGCTCATTTAGAATGACAGCACTAATAGGTTTAAGCCAATATATTGGTTCCATTATTAACCTCGGGCAACCTTAGGAACAACTGGTCTAGTCATCCCAAATGAACTTGATACATGGCGAAGAGAAACCGACACTGTGAACAAGATAGTCTGCAGGTTTGCTTGTGGCGTGACACCCAAGAATCGGTTACTTTTCCCCGTCTAGACTCTATGCTTTGCTGAGTCCTCCACGAAAGGTCTACTGCGGGGGTGCACATTCTGCAGGGTTCGGGTGCCCAAAAAGTGCTCTGTTTCCTGTGCAATTTTCCCCACACATATGTCTCTGTACGCTTGTAGTGTAGAGTTTGCAACCTGTGGATCTCCAGATGTTTTGGACTTAAATTCCAATGGGCTCTCATCACTGACTATGCTGGCTTGGACTGATGGAAGTTGTAGTTCAAAATATCTGGAGAGTCAAAGGTTGCAGACCTCTGTTGTAGTGGATGATAGCACCGCGTCTGAATTATGGTGGGATCTACCCTTGTTGTCTTTGGGGTGACCCGAATGGAAACCTGGGTCTAAATCCCGTAGTGAGTACAAGAGCCTAACTTTGTCCCCTGCGAGAGTGAACTGGTTATTGATGTTGCCTTTGATGGTCCAGTCATCTGTCTCCCTCAGGGAATGAGCGCTGAGGTTTCCAGAACCAGATATGGTCAATTGCATGAATGGTTGCAGGACTCGGCTTGAATCTACACCTGAAAACAAGATGGTGAAAGCTGAACGGTGGTGGCACCCACTGATTTGTGGGCTATCAAAAGTTGAAATATCTGCAAACCTATTATTCTATTATTGTGAGCCGAGACATCCTCACAGCTCCCATATTTCTACTTAACCTGATTTTCTGCACGAATACCTTGGGAAATCTGAAGCTGAGTCTGGAAGAAAGAAGAAGCCATCCAAAGATGAACTGTGCCGATGCTCTACTGGACTGTATTTTGCTAAGGCCTTTTCTGACTGTAATTCTTGGCCAGTGTTTCTGAACACATGGCTTCTTCATTGGCAGGTGAACGTTCCTTGCTACCTTCCCTTCATCAGGTCGTGGCAAGCCTAGATGAGCCATCCTTTCAAGGAACCTCTGTACCATGAAGGTCTTGTTAGAAAGAGATGGAAGCACAAACCCCACGAGTGGCAGTAACTATCGGAATCAGAACCCGTGGCACTAAAGGAATTGTGAATAAAGTGGGATGCCTCGAATCTATGGATGCCTTGTTTGCCTAGGTCACTGCCAAAGGCCTAGCAAGGGAAAGCAAGATCACTTGCACAGAACCACCCAGTGACCATCCGAGTGGGTTAATGCCAGTAATGGAGCACATTCAGGGTAGAGTCAGCAAGTAAGCACGAAAGGGTGTCCACGCCTACCCTGCTTCTCCTTTCAGGGCATTTTGGGTCATCAGCAAGTCACCCGCACTGGCCCATGGAGAATTGTCACCATATGGTTAAAGTGTTGAAAACTGTGCAGGTATTTCTGGCCATCTTGTAATTGTACCTGTACCAACATCATCCTTTTCCTGCAGCAGTAAGCACAGTATGTACATTATTCACAATACTTTTGTGTGGACCCTCCTTTAATCACGGAAGCATTCGTTATGTTTAATTTCGTCTCGGCACCTCTTCCATCCCTGAAATTGAACTCACAACACGACCAATGCAATCACTAGATGAACTACGTGAAAGCTCATGGAAATAGATTTACCTCGGATTAGAATGTGTTCTCATGTCCTGAACACTGGACCTCGGAATGTGGGACATTTTGGAGAGTTTTGTAATACACTTCGATTTTTCCAATGTGCAATTCCAGATAGCATGGCACTTGTCAGTTGTTTTGTGTGTCCAAATGACTCTTAGTGTGAAGGTCAGTGGTAGGGCTGCCCCATGAGGGTGTAGGGATCAAGCCCATTGTTCCCCTAAGCCCACCTACAACATCCGCAGACCACTAAGTTTAGTGGGCATGTAACTTGCAACCAGGTACCCTGAGACTGTGCCATGAGATCCTTGGTCTTCCTGTAATAACAGATGTATTCTTTCATCTCTTCCCAACATGTCTTTTCCCCAGGCAGTATGTGTCAGACCACATTCCAATATAATGTTATCCTCCTATCAATGAAAGCTACCAAGCGCATCGCTGTTAAATCCAGAACTGGGTCCAACAGCCTAAAATACTGTCCTGTGAAAATCAGTATGATACAGTTGTTCAAATTCTAAGAAGTATTAGGAACCACTATGTTCAATGAAATTCCTCAAAAACACACAGTTCATCAGTGGAACTATTCAGCTCACTCACTCCTCCAATATCACACCCCCTTCTCTTCTGACCTCTACGCCACTCTACCATTCTGCCTCTGGATTCCAGGTTTTACAATCTGCTTTATCCAGATTTGAAATGGTAGCTCCTTCTCAATACTCTGGCAGCTTGTCTCAGAAGGATAGCTCAGGGGCAACGTGCAAGATGACACGGAGCAACACATGTATGATCCCTGGGTCTGTGCTTAGAAACCTCTGGGTATTAAACATGCTATAAATAACCAATCATATCATATCATTATCTCCTCACCTGCACAGTCCTTGCCTCCTCCTCCAGGTCTTACAGTCTGCTCCTCCTCTGCACTGTCCTTGCCTCCTCCTCCTCCTCTGCACGGTCATTGCCTCCTCCTCCTCCTCCAGGTCTTACAGTCTGCTCCTCCTCTGCACAGTCCTTGCCTCCTTCTCCAGGTCTTACAGTCTGCTCCTCCTCTGCACAGTCCTTGCCTCCTCCTCCAGGTATTACAGTCTGCTCCTCCTCTGCACTGTCCTTGCCTCCTCCTGCTCCTCTGCACGGCCCTTGCCTCCTCCTCCTCCTCCTCCAGGTCTTACAGTCTGCTCCTCCTCTGCACGGTCCCTGCCTCCTCCTCCTCCAGGTCTAGTCTGCTCCTCCTCTGCACTGTCCTTGCCTCCTCCTCCTCCAGGTCTTACAGTCTGCTCCTCCTCTGCACAGTCCTTGCCTCCTTCTCCAGGTCTTACAGTCTGCTCCTCCTCTGCACAGTCCATGCCTCCTCCTCCAGGTATTACAGTCTGCTCCTCCTCTGCACTGTCCTTGCCTCCTCCTGCTCCTCTGCACGGTCCTTGCCTCCTCCTCCTCCTCCAGGTCTTACAGTCTGCTCCTCCTCTGCACGGTCCCTGCCTCCTCCTCCTCCAGGTCTAGTCTGCTCCTCCTCTGCACTGTCCTTGCCTCATTTTCCACCAGTCTTACTCGTCTGCAATCGTGCTACTCCCCAGCTCTGCACTTATAAACTCCCCCTCACTGCTGTGCTGGGAGCTTGCCCTTCCATATAGCATGCACTAACTCGCTTCTCTCTGGCTGGAGATGTCTCAGGGGTTGTCCTTAAGCAGGCCAGCAGTTATCTTGAATCCATTTCCTGTAAATACTTGCTGGTGGCTGCACAGCTTCTGCTGCTCTCTCACACTGCCTCTTGCTGGAGGGTTACTCCGCTCTGTGATTCAGGTTTTCTAGTCCCTGTAGATGGTCAGTGGCAAAATGGAGAAATGTTTTCTCCCACATTTTGCATTATGCGGGTGTTTCTCCCGGGGGAGTGGCTGCCATCAATTCTCACCCCCTAGTGGTTGCAGATGTGAGGGAACCTTTATTTATCCTCTCTTTGGGTCACCCTTTGGTGTGGTGAAGAGTGGTTGCCATTTTATGGATGCCTGGCTGCTGTACCGCCCACGTATCCATGTGTCCCATTGTGAAGGTGCAGATCTCCCATGAGTGTCCTCTTCAGGTTGTGGAAAGGACATATGTGAGGGGCTCAGGTCAATCCCATAAACTTTCTGCCTCTGGGGCTTCCCTCTCTTGCAACAGGGGAACTATGGAAGTCATAATTCTTATTGGATTTTCTTAAAGGGTCTTGGTGCCTTGGCTTGGGATGTGGTTTTAAGTATTACAGCTGTCTATGTGGACCTGGGGGTGTCATTCCCAACTCCATGTGAAGATGACTGTGAGATCTATCCTCACAGGGTTTCGGCCAATACCTGTGGGCAAATCCTTGATTTAACCTTTCAACCCTCTGCAAAATAATATGTAGTGTTCCCTCTCCAAACAACACGTCTCCGCAACTAGCTGCTTAAATCTTGTAGCATAGGCCAGTACATCTGAGGCACTTTTGAAGACCATATAATGGCTCCACTGCAGATATTTCCTGATGTGGATAACTATATGTTGAAAGGCAGTCACAAAGCCAATATAAGTATCAATAATTGGATTATCTGCCTTAATAAATGGCAGAGGTTAGGTGAGACCCATCACATTTTCTTTAAAAGAAATAGACACTTATTTGGTCCCTGCCAGATAATGGAGGCTTGAAAGTATGCTCCAGCAAATAGGAATCAGAGTACTCCCTTGCCTGTTTGCATCCTCACTTAACTTGAACCTGAGAACATGATCCCCTAAACTCTTAATGCATATCGCATGATGTGCCTCCAAGGCACCCTTTTTGCTGTACTTCCTCTCATTTGAGGGACTGATCCCATGTGGACAAAATGTCTCACTAAAGAGAACAGATCATGCATTTGATCCATAATAGTGAGTGCCACAAAGTCCCAGGATTAAGGAGTCATGCCACGCCTCTATGCATCTCGGCGTGAAGAAATGAGGGACCCTTCCTGATATTACTGTGCTATCTGTGGGCTAGACACAGTGGTACATGGAGTGAAAGGAAGGCAAGGATCACTCCTGCAGGCAAATGCACCATGCAGAGGAAACCTAAGCAAACATCTGTCTGATCGGACTCTGAGGAGCTTTGCACTAACACCAAGCATAATCCGCAGCAGCGCAACAATGGCGGTGAATAATGGAGAGTTCTGAGACATTTTCCTTCCTTCATACTGCAGGTTATTAGGTGTTGTTTGCCACACCTATAAGCCGACACTGTTGCATTAGAGTACAGATAGGGAGAAATGGCATATTAGGTGTTATTTGCCCAAATGGCTGTGGTAATCCCCATAGCCATTCCCAGCCAGTTCCTGCCACTCTTCGCCGAAAACTCCTCCTTATGGGAACTCATTGTGCTCCCTTTAATCAAGCTTTGCTGTCATATTTCCTCATGGGAACTCATTGAGCTCCCTTTAATCAAGCTTTGCTGTCAAATTGGGCACTCATAGTGCTTGCCAGTGTTTTAAATCAGTCATCTGAGATTTAATGGCTTATTTGGAGTTGAAAACTCGCTACTGGAGAAATAAAAATGTCAACCAGGCCTGCCTTCAGCCACTCGATTTATAAACATTTTGCGTGTCCTTCAGTGAAGTCCTGTTAAAAACAAGCTTTGGCAAAGCCAACTGTTTTTGCTTGTGACTAAGTATTAGGCATTTGCGAGGCAGTGCTATTAGATGCCCAGGTACTCTCAGGATTTTACACCGGTTACCATTAATGGGCAGTTAATATCTCTACGTCAGTACCTGGCAGGTGCCTTTGCCCTGCCTACAGAAAATCCCAAACTGTTGGCATGCTTGTTTTCGATTTCTTTGTACCCACCTGACAAGAAGGAAGCAAGCATCAGCGTTGATGACTTGGGAATCGTTCCAGCCATCAGTCACGCGGGGAAGCAATTTCATAAAGGATGGAAGATGTGTTATAAAGGTTCACAAATCTACATTCCATCAACATCCAGATCTGATCCACCCCTGAAGACGCCAGCCTTCATCATGGACCATAATGCCTGGCAGCGCACCGCAAACGCCTGCGCAAGACCCCATCTACCAATGCCTGACACACCGAGAAAGCTGAACATCTTTTTTCTGGATCATCCTCCCGCCCCCGACGCTGTGCGCCATGATAATGGTCGTGACGCATTACCAAAATCGACCACCTAAGTTTGAAAAGCTTGCAGCCAGGTGGTACTCATCTAGCAGCAGAACAGTCTGTAATTCTATAACTGAAGGGTATAAGCCTAGTGTTGTTTTTGGCCAGGCCGTTAATTATCCACGAGTATTATTTTCTTAGGAACAATTATAAAGGGCAAGAACTTAACAGCTGTGCAGTTGACAAAAAGTACTGACCAACGATACACGTCCCAGATAACATTTAGTGTTATGCTTGTTGATGTGGGACATCCTCTGCAGAAAAAACAACATATTATTACTTGGAAGTAGTGCCTTAACAGGATCCACTGACCCCAGTTCATATCCCCCATCGGGCACATTTGTAGATTGTGCGACGTATTTGATGTAGGTCACTGCTTGTAAGCCATGTCCTTTAAACAGATCAAATCTTTAAGTATTTGTACTAACAATCCTCATTCTTTAGAGGCTTTTTTGACTAAGCCGCTGTAATCCTTTACAAAGAAATAATGAAAATACATATGAAGCAATCCTAAAATGAAAAACAAACATTTTTAAAGGGATGCTCACTTCTCGATGTGCACACTTTTAACTCTTCGTGCACCCACCCTGATGCTCACACATTGGGCCAGGTTCTCATAAACCACCACAAATAATACATGAGCAGAGTCTGTGCATTCTTTTATTTACGCAGTTTTAGAAACGGGCAGGTCACCTCATTCTCAAACACTATCTGCACATTTCAGGTCGGTTGGGAAGTAGTGCAAACTATGCTCCTGACATCTCCATTTACACTTTCATAATCTTACCTTTACCTCCACAACCCTCGTTCTCGTCACAGTCCCCCACTATCCCATCTCACTCTTCCTTGTCACAATACCCCACTACCACATCACTTTTCCTCATCACAGTCTGCCACTACACCACGTGAATATTCCTTACAGTCCCCCTCTACCACTATCTTACTCTTCCTCACCACAGTCCCCCACTGCACCACATTACTACTCCTTGTCATAGCGTGCCACAACCGTTACGTCACTCTTCCTCAACATAGTACCCGGCTACCTTCAACTCCCTCTTCCTCTTCACAGCTCCCACTAACACTTCATCACTCTACATCACTCTTCCTCGTCACAGTATCTCACTATCACATGTCATCGTCCTCATCACAGTCCCTCACTACCACCAACTCACTCTTCCTTGTTCTAGTACCCGACTACCAACATACTCTTCCTCATCACAGTCCCCCACTACACCATGTCACTCTTCCTCATCACAGTACCCCACTACCAACAACTCAGTCTTCCTCAACACAGTCCCTCACTACCACCACATTACTCTTCTCATCAAAGTACCCCACTACACCATATCACACTTTCTTGCAGCAGTACCCTACTACCACCACATCACTCTTCCTTGTCACACTCCCCCACTAAACCACCTCACTCTTGCTTGACACAGTACGGCAGTGCCACAATGTTGTTTTTCTCGTCACAGTACCACAAACTCAATATTCCTCTTTGCGGTCCCCCCCACCACCACCAATTCACTGTTGCTTGTCACAGTCCCCAACTATGCAATCACAGTCCCCCTCATCAAAGCCCCCCACTAGTCCCACCTCACTCTTCCTTGTCACAGTCCCACACTACCCCGACAGATAAATGACTGGTTCCCAGAACTCACCTGGGTGCTTGGAGCACATTTCACAGTGACAGGCCCTTAGAGGATATAAATGCAAGTATAACAGAAATGGTTCAAACCTCAGCTGCCACTATGAATAACAATGCATAACAGGGTCAGGAATGAATCTGTTATGCCTTGCACCTGTTCAATACAGACGCAGGGCGCAGTGTTTCTTTGCTTCTTCGTCCAGCATATTCAGTTGCTCGTTGTATGTTGCACACATGAGCATCTGGCTCATTGTCTCAACTAAAGGACATGACAGTGGCAATATTTTCTAATCCTCGCCGTCTTTAAACCCAAAAAGCTGGTCTCTCTTTCAAACTGTTTTGATGATCCTGAATCTCTTCTAACTTTTCTCCTCACTGTTTCCTCCTCCTTGATTCTTGGAGACTATAATCTACACCTCTCGTCTATCCATTGCACGTCTCACCTTCTCTCTCTCTTCCTGACTCCTACCATCTAAATCAATGAACCTCTCCATCTTCCCATATCTCTGGATCCTCCCTTGAATGTCTTTTCTCCTATCACCCTCCAACAAACTGTGTCCATCCATCCTACCTATCTTTCCAATCACTTTCTTCTATGCATCTATCCCATGCTTTCCTCTCGTTCATTCCCTCCTCCTGTCTCTTCTATGTTTTCCCATCATGATTTCTGACCTTTCGATCTCCCATCTTTCCTTACAGACCTTCATTCTTCTCTTACCTCTCTTAACAATTTCTCCCTGCTTTCCTCTGATCATGCAGCCTCCTCTCCACTTTCTACCCCACTATCTATACTGGATTCTTTTCTCCTTCCTGCAAACACCCTCTGCCCTGCCTTACCACTTCCTTGGTGTCCATGCAAGCAACCCTTGCAGGGCCGAACACCGCTCGAAAAACATCCCAATTCCTGCTTGACTTTACCCCTCTCCTGTCTCTACACTCTTCCTATGATCACTCACTATTGGCTGCTAAGAAGGGCTTTTTTTGCGATCATGTTAATTCTTTCAAACACCACCCTCATCGTCTCGCCCAAATTCTTATTATTATTCTCTCTCTAATCCTCTGCAGCCCTCTCTATCATCCTCACTATGCTCCTGTGACTTTGTTGATCTCCTCACCTCTAAGGTCCTACCCCTGCACACTTCCTTTCCTGCTGCTCCGTCCCCGTCTGGTATCATATTCCATCTTCCTCCCTACTAACAGACTTAGACACTGCTGGTCTCCCTGCTCGTGTTCACCCCACTGCCTCTCTCCTTGACCTTCTCCATTCCTCCCTCTCCATCGCATTCCCTATTCCACCTGCCTTTTGAATATCTCTCTTACTAACGCTTCTCATCCCTAGCTCTTTAAACATGCAATAAATATAGCTATTCTTTAAAAACACATACGCGAGACTACGGTGATTGGAAACTTCCAACCTATTTCTCCTACCCCTTTCTCTCTAAGCTCTTTGAGTATGCTGCCTATTGTCAGGTTTGTTCTTACCTAAAATGCCACTGGCTCCTCAATATGGTTATCCCTCGCGAGAGTGCTCTTGTTATGTTGCTAACTTTCTTCTCTCTGCCCGTCATACTAAGCAATCATTCTTTACTTGTACATCTGGATTTGTCTGCTGCTTTTGACACTGTTAACCAACTCTCTCCTCTTATCCTCACTCGCATCGCCTGGTCTTTCCGGTGCGATCCTCAAGCGGTTTCAACCCTACCTCTTAGACTGCTCCTACTCGGTCTCTTGGTGTGGTTCTTTTTCTACTCTCCATGCCCTACTCCACAGAGTCCCTTGAGGCTCTGCACTTGGTCCCTTATTTTTCTCTTTTTACACCATTCCCTTTTCTGAGCTTATATTCTCCTCTAACCTGTCATGTCATTTCTAAGGTGATGACAGACACATCTGTTTTTCTTTGTTCTTCCTTTTCTGATTCCCACCACACCACTGTCTCTATTTGCCTGTCAGCCAGCCAATCTCAGAGGGCCTCCCATTTTCTCCTTTTCAAGTCTGCCCCAGGTGAGCTACTCTTATTTTCTGCTACTACTCAACAACTCCCTCTCCCTCCACTCTTCTTTATTTCCCTCCTCCTTCCTATCATTCTCGTCCTCAGCCAAAAAAGTAGATGTTATCTTTGAGCCTTCTTTATTTGTTTCTTCTCGCATCTCCAACATTGTTCAATAGCCCTCACGCTCTCCCGTTTCTATCTTTCTATGCTACCAAACTTCTAATTTCTTCTCTCATTTTCTCTTGCATCAACACTGCTGCTTGCCTTGCTGATTGGTCTTTCCTATTTTTTATCTCACCCTTCTGCATCCCACGTTTAATTCTGCTATTCATCTCCTTTTATTGTCTCTCACCAGGTTCTTCTGTCACCCAATGTTTTCTCTCTATTTCTTTTCTCCCCTTTGATTCTCGCCTCCTGTTCCCCATGAATACTATTCTCTTTAAGTGGGCTCTCATCTCTGCCCACTCCTCCTCAACCACTTTGCTCGCACTCTCAACTCTCGCTTGCCATACCCCTTACTCCCTGTGACTCCTCCCGTTTCCACTCTTTCTCACTTCTCGCACCTAAACACTGGAACTCTCTTCCAGCATCTGTACCCTCTGTTCCTTCTCACCATCTTTTCTGTACTCATCTGAAATCCAATCTTCTCTCTATGCTTTCAAACTGACTTCTTAACTTTCGATTAACTTAATTTCCATTTTTCACAAAAATGCGGTACCATCTTTTTTTAATATGGTCAGTGCGTTGGTGAAAGTGCTTTATAAACCCAAATCCCTGCAAGGATTATGAATGACTTTGTTTCTCAGACGCAGGCTGGTGATTGGAGAGATTGACTGAGAGGGGAGATCTTGCGCTTCAGAAGTCCCTCATATCTTTCTTGACTACTCCGGGCTGCCTTCAATTATCGGCTACCACTTCTGCACAGCACCGTCAGTGCCAGGTGTCGGGGTGTCACCCACTTGATAAGCAGCAGGATGGCCATTTGTGGCAAGTCCTACTCAATCAGGAACATTTCTCTTGAGGTTTGCATTCAGGTCAGGGCATGAACTCATTTGTTGGACCCTAAGGTTTGAAGTTGAAGTGAAACTTCTGGGCTTAGTTAATGCTGTTATAACCCCCAGCCTTATGAATTTCTATGTGATGTTAGTTCAGAATTATCATTTTGTTATTAGCATTTCGCTCCAGGAGGGTACTGTGGTAGATGAGCACTGTATCCTACTGGCTGGCCATATTTCCCCACATTCTACCTGAACATTACTCCTTGTTAACTAATCCAGCTTTCTTCCCCTGCATTTTGGCATAGTAAGGAAATACTAAGATATGTATTTTCTTTTAAACAAAAACAATATACTGAGGAATACTTATTTTTCTCTGGTTGCTGGAAATGCTTCTTGCCAGAGTTTACCTTTCCACACATCAATGCAACACATTGATAACAATAACGTATTCATGTTAATGTTAAATGTATGCATTCCATCGTATGCCTCAGTAGAAGCGCATGGATTTCAATTGGTTTTAGTACATGTATTGCTAGTGTTAAACACACCAACTCAAGGGTGTAGCACAACACTGTCGAAAACTAAAAGAATCTAAGATGCACACTATACATGATATACTATAAAGATGGCAACACCAGATGAAAGGGGTGTGCCTGCCACTGAGTGCAGAACAGGCACACAACCAGTGTGTTTATAAAAGCAGGGGGCAGATCATGACAAACCTATGCAATCCCAGTTCAGAAGGCACCAGTGTCAGGAGAAGGCCCATCTCTCTGAGGACTTCATGGTGTTGGTGGTCATCGCCGGACGTACCAGGAGTGATTTCTTTTGAAGACTATCCATGCAACGTGCTGAAGGCAATACTAGACACACATATAACAGCCTGTGCACACTGCACAGAATGGGGGATATAATCGCAAGGTGAAACACGTTGCAGCATTCGAGCAGTAGTGCAAAGCACCAGCTGCATGTTAATCACAATGCCAACATCCTCCAAAAGCGCCTTATTATAGGTCAAACGCAGCAGCAGCAGCACAAGGTCGTGGATCAGTGATTCGAGGTCAGCTGTTGATATGAGGGAAGGCATCCCTGACAGTCCTGAGATACATGCAGCCACCCTTAACCACTATGTGGTCTTGTGCAGGCACATTAAGGATGCAGTAAAACGGGACACCCGGATTGGGTGCATGGGGAACAGGTTGGAGTCGCATGCAATTAATCAGCGGCAGCTCGCGCACTCCTAGGCAAACCCTCAGCCATGTTCAGAGCTCTCGTTCTTTATCTCCGTGTCACCTAGGTTCGGCTTTAGCCAGTTTGCCTGGATCCAAATGATGAATTCAGCCATGCAGGTTGTCAGGCATGTTCAGACCTCTCAGGGCTACCTTAAAAAGAGACATCAGCATGTGTGTTATCAGCCCACTGATGACATTGCAGACCATACATCTGGAGTATTGATATTGATATTTTATTTGTATCGCGCTCATACACACGTGTTTCAGAGCGCGACGAGGCAAGAGAGGGGAACAATGGAGAACAAAACAACAATGTTACTAGGCCCAGTGACATTCAAGTGGGCAAGTGCCAGGGAGAGGGAAGGGGGAAGTGCAAGGGGGGAGGCGGGAAGTGAAAAGTGCTGTGCACGGGAATGAAAAACAACGTATGGTAGTGCAGCCAGCAAGTGGCAAGTGCTAGGTTTAAGGTACAGACCGGGGGTGTCTGATAAGTGCAGGGAAAGGGGGGGGACTGTAGGGTGATACAGACCCAAAGTTCAAGGGTTACCAATAGGCAGTGCGGGTGTGTGGCAGGGTGGGAAGTACCTGGGCCTGAAATCATAGGGTAACCAGGTGCACAATGCCTAAGCAGAACAGATCAACAAGGGAGAGGAGGAGAGAACGCAAAAGCAAAGAGGAAGGTATTGAGGTGCTTCCGGAACCGGAGATGGTTCTCCTTAAGTTTCAGAATGGCAGGGAGGACTGGGTGGCCCATCACATACAATGAACAATCAGGGGACGAAGAACAAAACAAAGCATCCAAAGACCACTTGTTCCTCCACTCCCAGAAAAGTCCCAGAGATGAGAAATCAACCTACCAAGGTCAATGGTATCCAAGGGAGCAGAAAGGTCTGCATGTTCCCTTCTCCATTGGAGGGCAGATTGGAGGATGGTGACAAAACCCAAGATCAGTAATATCTTTTTAACCATTTCACTTCCACATCACAGATGGTCCAGTTCATACCAATGGTTAGTGGCAGAAACTCGCCAGATGATTCAGGGCTAAACATGACTATGGCAAGCTCGAGTTTTGTTTTGGCATCCAAGCTCTGAACTAACACTGCGTTTATGCCATTTCAGGTGCGTTTGATCTTATCGATATTGAACATATGAAATGACATGCAGCAATCCTCAGTCAAGGCAACTGTGTTTTTCACACCATCTGGATGAATGAGTCTGTGTGCTATCATGAGGAGTGTGTCAGGATAGCTCCTTGAGGTGTATATCCACATAGCAACATTACATTTCCTCATGTGGCAGACTGCCCTTTCATACCCTGTTGGGAGATATTAAGGAGCGTCCAGTCAGCTTCCTGTATCCTCTTGTATCTGTAGTATACGTTATGTCATATATACCAAAACTAAAGCTTGAGTTGATAGACCTACCACGTAGCTCCCCGACTCTCCTGTGTGGGTCTTTTGCAAAGAGGGACAACCTCATTGGTGGATGCCTGGTGAGCAAAGCTATGCTTCTCCAGGCAAGTGTCAAGACCATCATCATTAGAAGAAGAGGAAAACATGCGTCTACGGCTATCTCCCATCTGACAGATATCCCCTGGCTACACATTGCATGGAACATATAGGTGTGCATTAGGCTATAAACAAATACGTTCAAACTCATGGGCTGATAGGTTTGTGCCACTGTTGTAGCTCGTCTTCTGGAGCTAAGAAGGTAAACAGGTCCCATCCCTGTAGCTACCTACCTGCAAGTACCCAATGGAACAGGTGGGTCCCAGGAAGGCACACGAATGGAGCCCGAGTTGCACCTGATGAAAAGACCTCTGTCAACATAATAATATCTGGGCTAGTAGTGGCAGCCATCTTGGCTGTAGTAAAACGTCTCCACATCCTAATGTGGGGCCTGCCATGCACTGAGATTTCAGATTAGGTTGGATAAGGAGGCTCTGGTGGCCAGAGGAGGACCGTCACTCTCTAAAGCAACCCATAGAGATGGCCTAAGCCTCGCTTCCCTCCAGAGCCACATCTTTAAGGCTTCAGCAGTAGACTGGATATATTATATATGGGGGCCAAGTGAATGTGTCCCTGCGGCAGGAGGCTTCAGAAATGCAGAGGCCAGATTACACATCTTTCTTTTGATGCAACAAAGCATGGGAGAGGTTCACACCGTTTTCAGTTCATAGAGTAAGCATATAGTTTGCAAACACGCGTGCACTTCATTTAACCCATCCAGCTTAAGCCTGAAACAGGAGAAGGATTGGGTGGCTTGTGAGCTGTGCACGTAGGAAAAAGTTGTAGAAGGAAACCAGGAAGTAGAGTTGTATTGCTGCCATGACAGCACTGCCTGGCCCCAAAAGGACATTTGCTGTCTCCAAACCCTAAATGCTCTCTCTTCCAAACAATGTAATGTAATATATGGGGTGTGGGTGTTCGGGAATAGATCAGAAATTAAAGGGGATGGGGGCATGGGTGGTGAACCCCCGAAAAATAAAAAAATAAAAAATTCAATTAGGTTTTTCGTATTAATATCAGCAGAAAAAAACAGCGAGATTTCATTCCACGATGAAATGACATGGAACCATTGGGAGGAGGTGGCACCCATGGACTAATCATGATGACCTGGGGTTAAGCAGACAATGGGCCTCATTACGAGTTGGCCGGTCTGGATACAACGGTACCAGTAAGCTTACCAGTACCGTTGTATCCGGACTGGCAAACTCTGAGTTGTGCTCGCGGGTGCCATTCATTGACCTGGCGGAATGAAAGGCACCAGCGAGCCCAGCAAGACTGTAGCACTGGCACGGTAATGAACTATCGGGCTCAAATGGGAATGGGGAGCTACCAGCTCCGGCACCCGCGAAAGGGCAATTACCGGGCCCGGCGGGGCCCGAAGACCCCAGGAATTGCCCATTTGCGGGTGCCGGATTTTCTTGCCGGTTTGGAGGTAGCCTTGCCGGTTTTACCAGCAAGGCTACCTCCAACCTTGTAATGAGGCCCAATGATCTCAGAATCACGCACGTATAAGGCAGTATAACATGAAGCAGAAGGTAAACAGAGTGTGGGAGCCAGAAAGGAGATCTGGAGAGCTGGCCCAGGTGAAGACAATGCGAGAGAGAGTGAGGAGAAAGGGTTAGGGAGCAAGGCAGCTCAGACTTTGATTCTCGTTTGCAAGATCCTACTGGTGGCTATTACCCATGTCCTGGCATAGCCCATATAACTTTGAGGAGCAGCAAGTTGCCAAGAGCCTGGGCTGTAACGCATGTCTTGGCAAGTGCCAGGGAGCCAGGAAAGAACTGATTACAGGCCTTTAGGTAACCCTGGGTAACCCCTAAAGCGAGTGGAAGTCCGAGGTTTTGCCTTCTAGTTATGCAGAGTCGACATTTCAAGAGCCCATGAGGAGCACATGAGGCGACCTTAGGACCTTGGACAATCCGTGGAGCAACGAAGGTGTATTGGGGCATCATTCCAGTGACAGAGCCTACAGGGGACAATATCCCAGGAACTGTGATCTCTAGAATAGTGAATCTGACTAGGACTGCAATGCTAGGTACCCTTAGCATAAACCCTCACACTTGATTTGCCTATCCCTCCATCCTGACAACTTGAGTCAAAGATAACCCTCTTGAGTATAGTTTCACCTCAAGCACAGAAACCTTCGTACAATCCATTGTGTAATCTAAAAAAAGATGTTTAACCTGCTTTCTGATTTCTCTCGTGTTCTTTTGATCCTCATTATGCCACATTAGACTGACCACCTGCGAGCAACAGAGGCAACACACATTTGGTGCCAGATTCAACAAGCAAGGAGACACATGTGACAAGGCCAATAGCTTGGCCTTGTCAAAAGGGGGAGGGAGAAGTCAGCCAGAAAACAGCCATGCGCTAGCCTTTCCCCTAGAGGGACAACAGTTGCAGAGAACACCCACATTCCTGTAACTACCCCTTGTGCCAAAATGTATCTGTGTAGACCACATTCATCTCCTGCAATACCTCTATTACCGAATATTTGCCAGAGCATCCACCCTGGAGGGAACTCCTTAAAGCCCTCCAAGTTATGACCCTGCCCCGGCATATTCCAATCATGAAGAGGAGGCCCCAGTATGATATGATAGGTTATTTTGAAATGATAGGTTATTTATAATAAGCTTAATACCCAGAGGTTTTCTACGTGCGGACCCGGAGTTCGAACCTGTGGTGCTCCGTTGCGTCTTGCTTCTAAGGTGAGCACGTTGCCCCTGAGCTATCCTCCCGAGATCAACACTTCACACTTACAGAGTGGCAGTCCACTACGCGGGAGTGCCACGAGGAGAGAAAGACTGCACCACCTCCTCATCCCTATGCTGCAGACAGAGTCCAACAAGAGAGAGGCAGATGGCAAAGCCGTGGTCAGATTCGGCAGACCACAGCACTACACAACATTGTCAGAAGCAACCACTGAACACACATCAAGTGTCAAACCCACTAAACCACTAGGGACTGATACATGGGAACCCACTCTGCATAGAATATATCAGTGAGCTACCTGAACAGGATGCTAAGTCACCTGGACCTCCAGTGTTTATATTTTGCAGGAAGCATGCATGGGGAAAGTGGGCAGGGCATATCCCCTTTTTGAATATTTCCTCAGATGCACACAAATCCCTGGAGGGGAAGATTGAACAGGATTGGCTTCGGAAAGCTGGCCAATCAGTACATACAGAGGGAGATTTAAGCAGGAGACAGGAAACAGGAAGTGTGGGTTATTCAGGTGAGATCAGCAATGGAGGTGGAGGTGGACCAATAGAGCAGCAAGAGGAAAGAGGGAATGGTAGATTGTGGAGAGGATTTGTGCAGCCAGTGAGGTATTGGTTTAGAGTGAAAGTGGGTCCCCAGTATGTGTGTGTGTTTGGTTGGTGAGTAACTAGAAGCTAGTATAAGGAATACATGTGAATTAAATAGTACTGCGTGAATGAAGGGTGTTTGTGTAGTACTTTGAGGAGGAGAGTAGTAGTGGTGGAAGGAGGAGTGTAGTACTGATGGAAGGAGGAGAGTAATAGAGGTGGAAGGAGGAGAGTGTATAAGTAAAGGAGGGTAAAAGTGGGGGTGGAGGAGAATAGAAAGGAGGTCAGGGGATAGGAGGAGTAGACTGGGAAGAGAGGTAACATCAAAGGCTTGAGGAGATAGCTACGAGGAATGAAACATTGAAAGGATAGTAGAGTTGTCAGAGGAGTAAGGGAAGGGGACTAGTAGTCACAGTTAAAAGGGAAGATATGAGAGGTAACACATCTGAAGCCAGCAGAATAAGTGCAAAGCACAATATCAAACACCATTAGAATACTAACAACTGTATAGTGTAGGGAGAGCTAGTAAGTGCCCGAGGGAGTTTTGGAAGGCAGTGAATTAGGGAGACATCTTTAACGCAAGTCAAGCCCTTAGACATTAATGGTTGCAATCCCGTAGGACTCTCTGGGGATACAGGTGCCTGAGTAAAGAAGGGAAACGAGAGAGAGGGAGAGGCATAGGACCACAAACGTTATTAACACCCTTGACCTGTCCTTGAGAGTCGTAGGTCCTAATTCATAGAAGTGTTTTATGATGGCAAAACCCCATTGGAAAATGCTCTATGAATAAGGACCTTAGTGTTTTCTGTGCCATTTGTGACACACAACATGGCTGTGTGCAGGGCCTTCACCCAGTACCAGAGCATAGCAGGGCAAATGAAGAAGGGGTGCCCTGCCAGGCCCTTTAGTGTCTTCTGCCTCAGTTGGTGGGGTCATCCAACTATTTGTTGTAGTCTCCCAACACAATCAAGCACAGGCCCTCGTGCTGCTTTGCGGGGTCTTCAAATAAGTGAGGAGTAAAAGCAGGCCTGCACCCAGGCAGTCTCCACATGACGGTGACGTACACAGCCTGGTTCTAAGCCGTGGCATAGCCTACAGACTTGCACTTAAAAGTCCCAATCACCTGTCCAGGTAGTGAAACTGACGAGGTTAGACTGGACTATCATGACTCCCTCCTCCTCATTTGTTATAGATTCAACCTTTCTGTTGCTCTCTTTTCTTTATTACTCTTCGTATTCTACCAACAGGTTAATGGACCCTAGACAATAGTAAAGGTCTGGCCCAATATATGTTATGTTAAACTTTAGAATTCCAAGTATCATATTACCTAAGACAATCCCCTTCATGCAAGCTCTTTCAAATACGAAGATGCTCTATTTAACATGCCCTTTATTAATCGTCACTCACACAAATTCTAAACCCTTCGTACAGGCATTAAACCCATTCCCTACCAGTTTAGTACTATGCCATTTTGGAATATTTCATCAAATATCTCGCTACAGTGAATAAAGGTTGAAAGCCTCAAGTGGATTTCCTATGCTGCACCTATCTGACCAACAGCTGCAGTTAAGCTCTATTTAAATTTTATTTCCAATTCAGTGTAACATAGGTCCCAGGAAGACATTGTGAAGCTAATCAAATCATTGTGATGGCTTTTAATTCTAAGAATAAGCATCAGATTGCACAGAGATCAGTTAATCGCCTGCAGATAAGACACATACTTAACACAGATAAAGTGTATGCTGTTTTTGAATTTTTCTCACAACACAGATCCAAATGCTTTCAATTTTGGTTAACTCTGATTTTTATGCTAGAACTTGGAGGTTTATTGAGTGATGACAAAAAAAGTGTTCATACAGCGCAACTGTAGGAAAACACACTGCTGTGCCTATTTGGACTCTTGATTATGACACATTTTTGTGATAGTGACTTTTGTGAAATCTAAATGTGAGTTTCCATCTTACTATAGACTCTGGTGCCAGGAACAACTGTGTAAATGTTGTTGTGATGTGTCTGGTGTTCTCTGTTGCACCTTATTATGCAATAACGAGTAGACACAGGTGTTCTTATGTCCCTATCTTTTTTGTTTTCCAGACGTTTACTGGACACCGAAGATGAACTCAGCGACATCCAATCCGATTCCGTGCCCTCGGAGGTGCGGGATTGGCTGGCCTCCACCTTTACGCGGCAGATGGGGATGATGCTGAGAAGGACCGAGGAGAAGCCGCGTTTCAGGAGCATAGTCCACGCGGTGCAGGCTGGGATATTTGTGGAGAGGTAAAGTCAAATTCAGTTCCTCTGCTGCTGTCCCCGACACACCATCACAGATTGTACATTAAATTTAAATATTACATGGATGCTGTTTCTTGTTTCGGAATTCAATCTTTCATAAAGCTGAACTGGAGCTGAAAAAGACCTAAATAATTCAAGGCTAGCAAAGACTGGAGCTACACAGCAATTCACTATATTTTGGCTGCAACCTTTGCATACTGCCTTGCGCAGAGTCTGGCTTTGGCTTGCACTTTGAGCATAATGATTTGCTGTGATTTTCCTGGGGGCAGAAACACATCCACTTCACCAGTGAAGGCATCTTTTAACCCTAGGTCTTACCTTGAAGAGAACATCTGAATCCTTCTGTGCTCGAGGAAGACAACCACAAGCAGACTTGTTTGCTTGAGGACGCAATACGCTTAGTAAACACCAACCCCCCACTGCATCGTGCACTGCGCCCTCAATCAAGGGTTTCGAGAGAGTCAGATTTCCCTTGGGGTATCAGATGTGTCTTGCAGAATAGGACTCATTAGCACCTTCTTCGAGGGGAAAGCTCTAGGTATTTTGTTTTTTGAGGCCGTTCTCGTTTTCGCAACATTGCCACACTACTCTGAGATAAACAGTAATTATCAAAAGGTGTAGGGACCACTGGGGAATGGGCCCCCTTGTGTTATTCGGGTGCTTCTCTGGTTTGCCATGTCACACCTATTCATATAACTAAATATTCTGATTCTTAGAATTGCCATGGGACAGAGTGACCTCTCTATGGTTTTAGTTTTTCAGCGTACATTGCAGCATTGCGGCTTGAGTCAATGTTATATGCAGCACAGCATTAGTTCATTTCACTCATTCTCTAAGCTTTACAGACTATTTCATTGTTTTTGCAAGCACTACAAACTCGAAATGCTTGTTGAAGAATGTTCCCTGCGAGGATTGCTTATTTGCTGCACATGTTATGATGCAGGGGTCTGCAACCTTTGGCTCGCCTGATGTTTTGGACTAAAAGTCTCATCAGCCGTGCCCAGCATTGCCAATGGGGATGGATCATGGGGGTTGTGCACTAACACATCTGTTGTGCTGCATGCTGCACACCTCAGATATAATGTGTTTGCTGGCGGTGGTGGAATCTCCTTTAATATACCAGAGTGTTTTTGTTATTGCTAAAAGTTTCCCTTACTGGTCTACAAAGACGCATGGTCACCCTCACCAAGATGGCTCCCGGGATCAAGCATTCAATTGCATGCTCGTGCAATCCAGATGCCCCCACCCCAAAACTTAGCAAGCAGGGGACACTCATGATAGGATTCAGCCGGAGCCTCCATCTTAAAATATGTCCTGCATTTATTGATTTGCTAAAACACATATTCATGAATTTCATATGAATAACCCCAGAGCAGCGCGTGTAGTGATATGTTTTCCTATCAGACCGCTGTGGCATAATTTCCAAAGGAAAAACTGCACAAGTTTATGAGCTATTTTTTGTTTTTAAAAAGACATTTTAAAATGTTGCTCTTTCTAATAATTTTAGGAAAATAAGATATTTAGTGAAATTTTCTATTGAGGGTGATGTAATTTGAGTAGGATTTCTATTTGCATGCATTCTGAACTGTACGATATGCACTCATATGTGTGTACGGTTTGATTTAAGCATATCACAATAAAAAAAAGAAATATGTCGCAACATATGATATTATAAAACTTTCGCTAAGCAGATGAAACTTTTGGAATCAAATATGGATCTGTAGTTGACTTGTACAACACACACATAACACCAGCCAGAGCAAAAGCAAGCACAGGGGAACTGATATCCTTTTAGGGCAAATCAATGAGAGGGTAACGTCAGCGGGCAGGTAACAAATAGGCAGATGCTTACATCGAAATAAACAACATTCTGCCTCGTGGCTGAGATTCCATTTGTTGATGGCATCTGCTGTAGACCTAGTGTACAAACACGAAAATCAGAAACATGTGTGGAGCGTACAGATCATTGTACCTTCATGAAAGACACACTGTGATTCTGCTTGTCCGTTCAAAGACGTGTACGAAAAGGCAATTCTGATAGGATCGGGGACAATCAGAGATCAGTACAACAAAGGAAGGGGATCCTAACAGTACAAAACGAAGATCCACTTAATATTGTACTTATAAGTCTGGATCGGTTTCTGATGCATAAGTCAACTCTTATGTTTCACAGGAATGTTAGCGACGGTTATGCTACTACACATTAAGCATTATAATTTAATCACATGTTTATTCAATGATTTATTGAACTTCTACTTATAAACACAAACACATAAAGTCACATCGCAGACGGATGAGTTATCTTATTAACAATCTAACAAGAGTATAGTAAATAAATATCAATCGCCGAGTTTTGATGAGACACAAGACAAAAAGTGACCAACAGATAGAACCTAACTATCAATTGTAAATATCAAAGAAAAGTGCTTTAAAAAGCGACTCAATGTAAGTGCGAGATTTTCCAAGGTCACAATCGAAGATGCCTGGGACAAATGAAAGGGAGTCAAGGAAGTGCAGGTGCCCACTTTTAAATTGAGTGCCTTATGATAAATTAGAATCTTTACAGGGTTTCTCTCAATGTCAATTCATATACACAGGTGCATGCCCCTTGTGGTAGCTGTTCACATCGAGGAATGCGGCAGACCTTAGTGATGCATGCCAATTCAAGGAATAGAACTATTGTATCTTCTGATGCAGTAGAGATCACCAGCATTACTTACTTGCCTGGGACTGTTAGGGGGGGCCTTGGAAATTAAAGGCCCCTTGCACAAATGCCCTCTGAGAAACACTCAATGGGCATGCCACTCACTCGGTCCGATTATATATGCACTATGGATAAAGAGGAATTAGTCAATTTCATGGGATCTTTAAAATGTTTCTGTTCAGTGGCAGGCAATTTTCTCAAGAAGGCTATAACACAAGGATTAGAGCGGGCACAGAAGCTATGCTGACCATGTACCTCAATTGGAGGCTCACTTCAATCTGGTGGTTACAAAAGGGGACATCTGGAATCTGCAGAGCCTAGCACATGGCAGGACATAAGCCATTAAAAATACACATGACCTGATTACAATTCTGGCATTATTTGCCCCCAGAATTACCACCACACGGTAGTACCTTTACTTCATGCAGGAAGCATGCAGTCATTTTAAGGGTCTACACGATTCCCAGTCATGCAGACCCTTAAGTTATTCCCGATTTTAGAGTCCACAAGGGCTCCACATGGATTTTCTTTTACCACACATGAAAATGAACACATGAACACATGAGGTAACGCAAGCATAAAGCTAGAGCTAGGGTAATAAAACGTGTAGTTTGGTGGACTGGTAAAAAATCTGGTATTCTAAAATACCACACATTTTATCATTACCACCACACCTGTAATCAGATTCATAATCAGATTCATACGCTTGCATGGTTATTTTGTAGTTGTATTATTTTCCCTAGTGCCTACATATATTATAGATGTGGGAATTCAGAGGACTAACATCAGTGTAAGGTGTACAGGTTTGGTGCTATTTCAGTGGTTAATACGCCGGAACACTGCCAAATGGATTTACTGTTACCGGCACTTGTTCCGTTGATTACAAGTGGTGGTATGGTGGTGTTAGTCCCCATTTATGGAGTCCAGAGGAATCGAGGGGGATTTCAGCAGAATTACCGCCAGTGGTAACGCTGCCGAATTTTGGCATTAAGGCCGACAAAATTAATTACAGCATTTTGCTGGAGGTTTTTCCTCCAGCGCACCACCAAACCTTTAATACAGCGGTGCGATAACGCAGCGGTAACAGTTACCTCTGTTTTACTGCCATTTTTTACCACACCGCTGCACTTGTAATTAAGCCCATTGTGCAGCTACATATCACATAGGGCAGAAACAAAGCAAGTGACTTCACAAGATGCTTCCGTTCATCTGCCCAAAGTCTCTCATAGTCACGTCTTTGTCAATCAGCGCCATAATATTTTTCTAATCTACTTCCATGGTCCATATATACGTGGATGTATGTCGGTAGTGGAAACTTCATGAACAAATGTAAAGCAGGGGTCTACAACATTTGGCTCGCCATATCTTTTGGACTACAACTCCCATGGGAATTATAGTCCAAAACGTCTGCTGAGCCACAGGTTGCAGGCCCTTTAAAGTGACACTAAATTGAAAACTGCGGACAAGCGTGTTTTACTATGCAACTGTATCATGTTATATTTACTGTTCATTTCTCGATTACTTGAATTTGGTCTCAAATTCCTTACTTTATCTTGACCTAATTATTTCTTTGCTAGAATGTACAGAAGGACGTCAAACATGGTTGGACTGAGCTATCCCCCAGCTGTGATTGCTGTGCTGAAGGTAAACAAAAAACCTCTATTAACATTTGAGAGCAGAAAAGCTGGTATTCAAGATGTCTGTGTATTATATAATGCTTTTAACTAAAATCTGATTAACAAAAAAAGGTCAAATTCCTCCACTGTCTCATGGTGCTTCCTGTTCTGTGCTACAATGCCAGGCGCATGGGTGTAACTCCCCGAATGTAATAACAGAATGCATTGCCGACCTCCTGCCTATGGTTTATTCATGACCAGAAGGATAGAAACCACTATTTTGAAGGACTCCCCGGTGATAGGTAAACCTAGATGGATCATCCTATCATAAATCTACGTATTCAGCTGTCCATACCTCGCGAAAAAAACAAACAATTCTCCAGAAAAGTATAATTCTGACAGTTCTTCATAATCTTACTGGGATTAGCACATGTTTCGAAGATCCAAAACATCATAAAACATTTGAAGAGTGAAAAATGCAGTTTAATTCAGAGCCAGCTTCTAGAGGGAGTACAACGTACCTTGTATGTTTCTGAACCAATGGGCATCACTTATACAAAAGAACAAGGTCTACAAACATGTGCATCTTGCATAGCATAATATTGACACATTAAACAAATGGATTGAATATTCTTGCTGTGTACATAAGTTTGCTGTGCAAATATTGAACGTTGGCACTAGAAAGACAAGGATAACGTATGTTTGGCCAAAATGATTAATCTGTACCTGAATATCGAGACTGGCATAGGAAGCTCTGGAACTATTTTTATGCCTGCTGTCTTCTACAATATATAGCCAGAAAAGAAGCCCTATGGGTGAATGTACCCAGATCCTGGTACATTTGCAGATATTGCAAAAGCTGTCATATATCATATCCTAGACTTATAGCAAAAGTATTTACAGAAGCGAGTGAGATCACCACTCAGATATGCATTTGTTTTTAGTTTATTTAAAATAAAAGTTTAAATTCATAAATGACAGAAGCCTATACCAACTTTACATTCAACAACCTCAGAATTCTCAAATTACACAATCGATCCCAAAAGACCAGACGTTAAAATAAATTAAGATGTTACTGGTAATACTCAAAAGAGGTAAACAATGTACATAAGGGGTCCCTTTTAGATTAATATTTTAAATGGAGAAATCTACTTTAAACCCCAAAACGCTTGAAGAAACATAGGATGTAATTGTCATCCTTTTGCTGTCCAGACACCTTGCTCACAGGTTGATAGAAGACTAGGATACAGTGATGGAACAGAATGACATCACTGTAGGCAGATGAAAAGTCCAAAAAGTAAAATTGACACCCAGGAATCAGGAGAAATGATGGAGTGTAACTAAAGTCTCCCAAGCTATAGGGGAAGATTCACAGTCGTAGATGCAGGAGTTTCTATGCAGGTTGTTATTGATTATCGTGAAGTAGACGAAGTGAAACTCCTTCACCAGGATGAATACCTTTCTGAAATATACATGACACTGTTGATAATTGAAATTTGCACACACTGACGTCTGAAATTGTATTTTGAAAGAAGAATTAATATACACATGTAGCCTAACTGAATCATATATCTGTATTGTACCTAGGAGACAAGATGTGATATAATCACACTTCTTAGGTTGCATACCTAACATTCCACACCCCGTACAATCAAGTGGGTGCTGGGAGGACAAGCTCCTGAGAGTCTATGGCAAGAGGTACATGTTCTTTTGTATGTTAAATAATGATACAACAAACAATAGATCCTCCCCAATTTTGGTTAAAAGGGGTCGATAATACAGAGATAGGGAGCAGCAAACTGAAATAACAACACAGAGTATATCAACTACCACTCCCTTCATGCACCACTTCTTTACCAAAATGGATGGAAGACGTATGATGCACAAATAATTATGCATACACTGGTCCAGATACACACATCACATCATAGATACAAACTGTTTAATGTTGTTCAAATAACATTAAAGAACCAAACAAGATAATTTGAAAAAAAAAATGATCTTATCAACAAATAGTAATGGGGGTTAGTAAAAGTGCTCAAGCAATGAGTACATATAACAAATATCTTGGAAGAAATTCATTGGCATATTTCACACATGGTACCATTTTGGGTGTTCCTACCACAATGGACACATAACATATGTATCCGTCTACTTGTATATTTGAACACTATTTCTATATACAAGAGTATGACCCCCACGTTGAGGGTCATATAATAAGCAAAACCGGCAATTATAGAACAGTCACATGAAACTGGTCGACACTGTGTGTTTCAGGCCGATCTATAAGATCCATGGTTCCAAACCCGATCTTAAGCGTGTGCGTGGGCCTTCATCAGGATGTAACCATTTTCAAAGCAGGTGTTGCTCCACACCCCCTCCTTGATTGTTATGTTTACGGCGGTCCTGTGAAATGAGAATAAATACAATTGTGTAAAACATTTTGATGTGTGAACCTGGGTCTTGCCACACCCATGTTGGTGCCACCAAAACAGCAATTCATATGATTGCACTAACCTTCTCTTATGAGTTTTTTGGTGCTTGGGCAATAAACAGACCACATAATTGGTCAAGTGAAGAGTTGTCACATCGAAATATCATGTGGCTTGAACTCCTGTGAAAATGTATAGCAGGATTTAATCATCTCTAAATCTAATGTAGTTGAATGCTAATATTAGTACCATATTAGAATGATGTACCTTTCTTCTGTGGTGGCTCTAATTCTTCTTATTAGTATTTCATGGTGAAATATGTGAATGAAGAACAGAGACATACATTATCCACTGTCTCTGTCAAATGCCTATGGATAGGCGGCCAAGCATTCACCTTAATATTGTATACTGCCCCGTTTCCTTGACAATGTGCAGCGGGGCTGGCGTGTACTGCAATTCCTGAAATGCACCGGTTTGACGGCATACAATACATAGTGGAGTGGTCCATCACTCCAACATGAAACGAACATCCTATTAAAACCAAGGATCGCCCAGAGCAAAATCAATGGGAAATGCTTACGAGAGCTGGGAAATTTGCGCTTCTGCCTGTGCAGCGGTGCAACAGTGACTCCAGTGAGGACGCAGGCCGTGTTTGATACCCATTACCATGGGGATGTGGAGCAAGTGACTTCCACAGGTCTCACATCTAAATGTGCACCGCCCAGAGCACCAACTAGGAGCATCTTATATTAAACCTGCTGTTCTATGCATAACTGGTGAGAAGCAATGTCTCTGTGGCAAATTAATATCAAATATATATTCTAGAACAATAACAATGATGGTGTAAAAATCCTTGTTTACCACATTCTCCCATACCATAACATTATGCACAACATATTTTTGTTCATGAGAACAGAGAAAACATTATTGAACACGTTTTGGAAAACCTTATTTTGAACTACATCTTCAAAGTCATGTGTGAACAAGCACTTTTCAAAACATAGAACAGCATACACATGGACGCATAACCAGAGCTTACAGAAAGAGAGCCCACTCAATGCTTGTGTTTAAGTCATTGCAGACACTGTCAACAAATGTTAATCAATTTTTGCTCCATATTTCTCAGTTGCTTATCTCTATCTCCAACTCTTGGGTGTGATTTAGCGGTTTGTAAAATGAAGCAAATACAATCTGTATGTCTGTGCTGTTTGTGAATAAAGTGTTCTACCATGGGTTTATCTAGTACTTTGTTTTTAAGACAAGAACGATGTTCATAAATTCTTTGTCTTGCTTCTCTCTTGGTCTTGCCTATGTACAGCAAGTTACAAGAGCATTTTGAGGCATAAATGGCCCTTTTCATTTTGCAGTTTGTAAATTTCCTCAAATGCAAAACAGTTTGATTAAGTTGAATACTAGTCATGTTTTTCGTGAGAGGACAAATAGAACAATTTCTGCATCAGTAATGACCTAAAAGCAGCAGAATACCCCACAGATATGTAATGGATGCTACTTTTTCAGTGATCTGTTCATAGGTATGTACCGCAGACTGTTTAATATTTTAAACATTCATTATTATGCTATTAAATACTGATAACATCAATTGTTCTATCCCCAAACATATCTACATTATGTTAAGTCTGAAAGTCAATCAAATTGCCCGAGATGCACAGCAACATGTGCGACTGTGTTGTGCACTAGGCTGTGAACAGGAGGACCCTCTTCCCTCCCTGAGCATTTGACATGTGTAGACTCAGGCACTGGAGACTGGACATGGATAGAGCAGGAAACAGGCACTGGTTCAAAGTCATCTCTAATACAGATTCAAAAGACACCAGAAGCAACAGCACTGAGCTCCTACAATCATCTTGTTTTTGTATACTTTGAGACTGATGCAACATTACATACAATTGCACAATACAAATCTAATTGGTCCCTTCAACCAGAAATAAACCCCTACTTGTCTGTGATTGGCTGGCTTAACTGTCACTCATCAAGCCCAAATGACTTGATTTTGGCAAGCATGGTTTGACTGACACATAATCTGATAGGTTTGCCTGAAACCCAACCAGACCTCATTATAAGCAGCCCTTATTTGATTCTCGAGGCATGATAGAGCTACTTGGCAGCTCATACTGTGAAAACCCCTCATGAGCTCATCTTATTTGTTGCTAGTTAAGCACCTGTTACACCTTATTGGCAGCCTTCCCATGGTCCTCATCTGATTTACTATCAATCATTGTCTGTTTTTCCTGCCAAGAAATCCTAAATATACAATACCCAGCCATATGCCAAAGAATATTCTAGGTCAGAATGAGTCAGCCCTTCTGGCATCTGTTTCTGAAGCCATTTTGTTTTTGGCATCCATCTTAGAAAATACCTGAGCCTGCTCAGCATAGAGGTTCCGCTACCAAATGGTAAAGCAATTTACTTTTAAGCATAACTCATTTTTTGTCCAGTTTTCATACTACATTTTGGACATTCATGATGTACATATAATACCTTAGACACCCACCATCTCTTGTGTTATTCTGACCCCAAAAATATATGTCACCCTATATGTACCTTCTGTCTTCAAAAAGCACTATAATTCAGATTTTTACAATACTGGAACCATTGATCGGCCTATCATGTCATCTGTATTCGGTTTGGGGGTGGGGGGTCTAAGACCTTCTCTACACCTGCTACAGAAGACATTTGGCTAGGGGTTTGTCACAAACATAATGCTTTTGTTAGTTGTCAAGTTATCCCACAAGCGTACAAAGGATATTATATGTTTTAAAGTATGATTTTATAAGCTCATTTTTATCATGTTTTGTTTACTTGGGATGTATATTACTCACCTGGCTTTACCAAGTAATTCAGTAAATAAATACATAAACGCTAATTCAGTAAATAAATACATAAACGTGGAATGGTGGCAAGAAAATGTAGGGGCTTTTTACATTCAGAGGTATTTATTGAATTCTCCTGAGGCTACATAGAGCAGTTGTATTGGAAATACAGACCATCTCATATGAGATAAACAGAAAGGGTAGACAGGAGGAAGGAAGGAGATAGGCTAGACGAGGGGGCAACTCAGGAAGGGTCAGAGGGACACCAACATGTACAGGGAAACATAATGGGTAACAATATACATTTGATCAAATAATGAACTTCAGTAGAAAAAATAAACCTGGTAATAAAGACCAGGATATGGAATTCTGCTCACCTCTGCACAGGTGAAGAATTTCATTGACACACAAGTTAATCAATATGTTTCCATGCGTTATGCTCAGACATAAATGTTGCATTGTGAATGATTGAATATGTTTTCATAGGAAGCAACTTAACATACATTTAAAAAATATATATTATGTAAGCAAAGAACAACCAAACAAATAAAAAAATAGAAACGGTGCATCAGGCAGTGTATATTGTATCATTTCAATATCAATTTTACATAACTAAACATATAGCAGCATGACTTGACCAGCACATAATGTCAACTACAAATAAATGTCCACTTTCTGAAAGTAATAAAATGAACCAAAATGTCTCTTTTTAAAGCAACCACAGACACTTGACTCTAGCATGGTAGGAAATACACATTCCACTTTTATCTAAACCCATCAAACTCATTAATGGCATATTATATATTTCCATATTTGTCCATATATATTTTGTGTCTGAAATCAATATTTTCTATTGCAGAAGGGAGAGTTTGCTAAAAATGTAAGTCGTTGACCCCAGATCTCTGCCTTGGCCTCCTATCCGAAACTGTGTTTTGTTGCAGTGACTAATGGTGGAGACTGCACACCCACAATGTTTCCCCATCAGGATCGAAATCCTTCCAAAATATATTTGAAAGTAATTAAAAGTGGAAATGCAATAGGTTTTGCACAAGTACTAATTCCACTCATCCAATGAAACCTCACAAAATGTATTAACATGTTGACTGTCCTTAAGCACATGTCTCAAAAGTCCCAAATGCTAAGTTTCAAAGCATGCATAGATCAGTGTCACATAATGACAATAGTGCCCTGCTAAAGGGAGCAAATATGTCATATGTGGTACATTGTATTAATGAATCTCAGTTAGACTAGCTTCTCCCCGCTTCATAATGCCCCACAAACTTTGCTTCACGTGTGATGCCCAATTATTCAGCCCGTTATTCTCCACATATTTTCCTCTCCACAGCCATGTACATTATGCATCCCTGCTATCAGCCTCGGTATTGCTGAAACAGGTAGCAGGCTTTTCTGAAGTGTGCTATAAAAATGATTTACTACCTGTTTAATAGCTGATTTCACATAAAACAGTGACCACGGTAAAGACCAATGCTTTCAACATCCATCCAGGTCTAGCTTTTTAAACTTGAAATGTGTTATATTACCTTCAAAATATAGCATGCAATTATATCAACAATTTCATGATTGTCACAATATCAACATGTGTTCAATTTCTACCCCCAACATTGTTTATTAAAGATCTGACTGCCTACCTCTTTTTTGCCCAATGCCCTCATTTTGCAAACAGAGGACACAGCCCTTTTATGTAAATGTCTTATGCTAAAGCTTTAAAATAGGGAAATTAACCCTCCATCCAATCCCCTCTTATAAAGAATAGAGATTCTACATGTTGCCTTATGTTCTTCCCTCAGAGTCAGAGACAACACATGTTATTTCCCTTTTCCAATCCATTCATCAAAATGCACAAGTGGCAGCTGCATATATGTCTATACACATTTGATGCATCCTGACTGCTGGTGATTGTGTTCAAACTATGGAACTTTGTCTCTGTTTGGGTCAATTTTGCACGTTATGCCATTCTGGTCAAAGCCCCATCTAGAAGACAATCTGAAAGTTCACCTCCAGTTCGGAGCCACAAAGCAAAGCACTATGGGTATGTAGCCATTAAATGGAACACATGCATTGTTTGGGTTTTTACATATACTGGAAAGCAGGACATAAGTACTTCCAAATAGAAGTTATTATAATGTACTTTTCAAATCACAAGAAATATACATGTTTAGTGAATAGCAGAACAAATACAAACTATTTTGGGGTGTAATCTGTTAGCTTCATGCATTAGATCTTACATAACTAGGAAGGCTTCAGACTACAGTTGAAAATCGATCAAAATACTGAAAAGATGCAGTCGGTGATGACGATATAAGTAAACTACATGAATATCATTTATCAGATCATAAACATGCAAGGCTGAATGAGTCACCTAAAACAACCAGTATATTTGGTGCAAAGTGGTGCCAAAAATGGAACCAAAAAGTAGAATTGTGCATTGGAAAGGTCTGACATAGGCTTGCAATGGGAACACTGATATCCTCCAAATGAGACAGTTAGTATATACACCTTAATATATGTACATGCTTAATAAAAACTTAAATGGTTGGGAGGAGAGTCAATGAAATATGCCTACATCATAAAGAATGTTTCATTATTCTAATCAGACTGCAACTATCAACACCAATCAAGCTCAGGCTAATGTGGTCTTGCTGCACCATTCGTTTGGCTGCAATCGTCCTTGTTAGTAGTAGTAGTAGTCATCATTTGTACAGTGCCTTTATCCAATTGAGTGCCTGGAGATTGCCCTTGGGTGGCTGCAGTGGGCGGTATAAATCAACATAACATAACATTAACATGGCCTCAATGTGCTTGTGTTGGGAATGCCCTTAGGGGACCGAAGTGCATGGTGTGGGAAATTGTGTGAATGTTTAGAATGCATGTGTGCATTTGGCCAACATAAGGAGTTAGGTGGGCTGGCAGAGCTCCATTAAGCTACCCATGAAGTCTGGCAGATGGATGAGTGGTGAGTGGAGAGGATTATGTGTGATAGCAAGATGATTTATTATTTGTCCAGCTAGACCAAATTTAGTTGTAGGTCATTGCTGTATTCTGAAGGCAGAGGCGCTGGGCACTCTGTTTAAGCCTAGTGGAGCATTATGTCTTCAGCTAGACTTAATATTTTTCATAGGTCGTCACTGCATTTTGATGCATGCAGATGGGTACCATCCCTAGGGGTAGTTGAAAGTTGGACCTCACCGGGAGAGACTCTCCCTTTGGGGACAAGCACTCCTGTTCTGATGAGCTACTCTCTAAAAACCCTCTCCAAAATAGCTCTGAGAACATCTACTGTGGAACCATGTGTGAGGAAGAAACCAGTATCTCCTACCCTATCCCTCTTACTAAGTCTGAAAGGAAGAAGTTCAAGAAGGACATCCTGGTCTCCAACCCAGGCCTCCCTATTGCTGATACCTACACCAGTGCTTCCTCCAGACAGACTCTTACCAACATCCTCTTTGTCATTCCCTCTACAGACCTAGGGATACCTCATATGTTCTCTGTTCTCTCTCCTTTTTCCTCCTCACCCATTAATGGTGGCACAAGGTGGGAGGTCCTCTTGGCATCCTTCCACTCCTCCAAGACCATCATTAATGGCTATCTGAATGGCAACATCTTGGTCCAGGGCCCTCAGCCCAATCTTCTCCTTTTTGATAGGCGCTTCCCCGTCTTATCAGCTTCCTCCCTGCTACTCCTTCTGCCACCACTCTGGAACCCTGGTCTTCCTCCTCTGCCCATCCTTGTGCCCCTTTATCACCTCCACATGGCATACCTCAAGCCTGTACCCCTACACAGAAGTCTTTCAAATGTGTCAATCTGCTCTACATCACTACTCTCAACGTCGTTCTGCTGTCAAGCACTCCTGTGACATCTGTCACCTCCTTGAAGAACTCAACCTGGATGTCCTCGCTCTCATTGAGACATGGTTCATGGCCAGTTCTGTCATGAGTTTTGAAACGCTCCTCCCTAACAGCAACAAGATCCTCTCCGAACCCAGAACCAACCAACCTGGAGGTGGAGTAGCCCTGATCTTTCTGGGGTGGGTCCCTGCTTTTGTCATCCCTATGCAGGGCTACTCCTCCTTTGAATGCCTGTTCTGCAGGCTCTCTACCTCTCTTGGCCTCTCTCTAACTGTGACCACAATTTACAGGCCACCGGGCCAGGTTTCCCTCTTCCTCTTAGAGTGGGGTGACCTCTTCCCCTCTCTACTTGCCTCTACCTGTCAACTTCTCATACCAGGGGACCTCAACATCCATCTGGATGCTTCCAATCTCTCCTCGGGGCTCTTCTGCAATCTCTGCGACACTGTCTCTCTTTCTATTTTATCCTCTATCCCAACACACTCTGCCGGGCACACCTTGGATGTTCTCATCTCTTCTGACATCCCTCTCTCTAACCCTCTCACTACTCCTCTCTCTTGGACTGACAAGTCTCATCTCTCCTTCCACTTGAAGCTCTCTGTCCCTAAGTGAAGCCTACCCCAACACACCTACCTTCTCAGTCATTGGGCCCATCAAGTGTTTGTCAGTGGAGGCCTTTGCTGCTACTTTCTCTCTTCCTCCTACTCCTGTGGCTGACTCACACTCTGACACAGCCCTCTCTTGCCTGAATCTTTTTATCACTAACACTCTAGATGTCCTTTCCCCTGCCATGAGATTCCACCTGAAGCCTACCTCTAAGTGCCACTCTTGGTACGACTCCGACCATGCCACTCTAAAACGCGAGTTTAGGGTGGCTGAGAGGAAGTGGAGGACATCAGGCACATCCTCTGACAAACTGGCCTGTCATCTGCTCCAAAGGCAATACAAACTCCCTGTCCTTTCCAAGAAGAGAGGTCACATCCATCTAACAACATGGCCAAACTCTACAAAATCTGCAAGGAGCTGGCCAATCCTATTGCAGTCTCCACCTCTGCTGTTCCCTCCCAGGCCCTCTCACTTCACCACTAAAACTCAGGACCTGTCCTGGCGCTTGTCTGGCTGCCTCTCCTGCCCCTACTCCTTTCTCCTTTTTTTCTATGTTGACTCCTGATGAAGTTCTAGACAAGTCCGATCTATAAAAGTGTTATCCATGCAGGTTCTTCCCTGCTCCTCCAGAACCATAAAGGACCACATTGACACCCTTGCTCCAGCCTTGGCCGATTTCTGCAATCACTCTTTTGTCACTAGAATTTTCACCTCGTCCTTAAGCACTCCTATGTGCAACCCCTCCTGAAGAAACCTTCCGCCGATCCTATCATTCCTTTCTTGGGCAAACTCTTGGAAAAGCTGGCCATTTCCCAGCTTATTATCCACACTGAATCTGTTGGTTGTCTCCATGACCATAGGTACGAAAACTGCTCTCCTGAACACCCGTGAAGATCTGCTGATTAATCTTGACTCTAGCCTTTCTGTCCTCATCCTCCTTGATCTTTCCTCTGGTTTCGACATGGCCAATTTTGCCATCCTGATCAATTTTCTCTGTGAGAACCTGGGCATCACGGATCAGGCCCTCGCATGGTTGACCTCCTTCCTCTGGACCCGTCCTTCTCAGGTCCAACTAGGGTCCTTTCTCTCTACCACCTTGCTCTCCACATGTGGTGTTCCCTAGGGCTCCAACCTCTCACCCTGCCTTTTCAACGTCTATGTGGCCCCTTTGGCCCACCTCATCTCTACCTTAACCTCTAATATTCAGTGTTATTGGGATGACACCCAGGTCTCCTTCAGGCTCCCCTCTACCTCCTCCCCTCTCTCACTCATTCCTGTTGTCTATCCGTGTTTCAGGAATGGTGCACTTCCAACAATCTGTGCTTCAATGCCAGCAAGACTGAGATCCTCCTCATTGGGACCCTTGCTCACTCTTTCCCTCTTTCTCTATGGCCACCCTCTTTGGGCCCTCTCCCTGCACCTTCCTGTTTGGCAAAAAACATTGGGGTCATCTTCTTCTCCACTCTATACTTCTCTCCTCACATCACGTACTTCTCAAAGAAGTCACACTACCAGCTGCTCCTCCTCTGAGGTATTCTTCCTTTTCTCACTTTCCCCCAGAAGCTCAACACCTCCAGAGCCCTGGTTCTCTCTAGGCTAGATTACTGAAACAGCCTCTTTCTCAACCTGCCTTCCTCTACTGTCCGCCTCTGCAACTAATCCAGAACAGGACTGCAAGACATCTCCTTGGCCTCAAGCCCAGGGATCATATCTCTCGAGCCCTGAAATCTCTCCACTGGCTCCCAGTGGTTGCAAGGATCAAGATCAACATCCTCTGCATTGTCCACAAGGCTTTCCCACGCCGGGCCCACACAAAATCTAACTCTCTCTTCCCAAACATCTTCTTGAGCCCTTTGCCTAGCTACCTCAAACTCTCGGATGGACAGACACTTCTCCAGGCTTAGAGTGGGAGGTAGATATCTCTTCTCTGCAGAGACCTCTCGCCCCTTTCAAACTGCAGCAGGACCACTTCAGGTTCCGGAAGCAGCTCAAGACCTTCCTTTCGCTTCTGCTTTCTTTCTTTCTCTCCCTTGCTGACCCATCTTTCTGCTGCATTGTCTGGTCACCGGGCTACACTCAGAACTCAATGGGACTAGGCTTCCCATGACCTCCAAACACCTGCACTGCCTTCAGTGCCTCTTCACACTTAGGGGTTGTATCTGTAACCCTACAGTTCCCTTCCTCCTTAGACTACCCCGAGCCGGCTCCCCCGGCTGCACTTACCGCACCCCACCTTCCATCCCCCTGGCACTTCTCCACTCCCTCTCCACTCTGCAATCTGAATGACACAAGGCCTAGTAAGATCGTTTGTTCGTCCTCCCTATGTCTCCCTACCTTATCTTGTTGCGCCTAGTAACACGTGTGTACAGGCGTGTTGTAAATGACTCATCACCTCATATCATATTGCCATGCAGAAACCATGAATATCTCTTTAAAATAAATTTCCCATTCCACTGGGATGAAGAGACCAAGCAAGAGAAATAATGAAAGACCTGGACATACACCGGGGAGGTCTCAAGCATACATCATAAAGACATAAAGGAGGAGAGTGGAAAAAGAAAAATCCTGTGAGTTACAAAACACTGCTGGTGTGAGTTGCTGAGAGAGAAGAAGGCACACAGCAGCTTACCTGGCAGAAGGTGGAAGCACCAGATGTGCAGCATCTTACAGGGAAGAAAGAAGAGAATTAGGTGCCCGGCATCTTACCTGGGAGAGGGAAGGAGAAGAATTAGATGTTCCACGTCTTACCTGAAGAGGATAGAGAGAATTGGATTTAAGGCGTCCTCATCCAAAAAGGGAATGCAAAGTTGAGATAGACACGCAACCTCTTTCCTGGAGTAAAGTCAGAGAAGCAGATGGATGCAGAGCATCCACGAGTGTAGATGGAGAGAGACACACCAAAGTTGGTGGCGTTACAACAAGAGACTTAATTCTGAGCCAGGCAAATAATGCCAAAACCACCCTGTTTGCACAACCACAGAACAGAATGTCACAGGGGGTACCTAATGAATATTCTCAATATCAATATAAAAAAGAAAGCCTTAAAGGAGAAAGAGAAAGAGAGAGAGAAACCTGACAATACAGAGAACCAACCCGGATCCTCAAGAAGCCCCGGTGACATTGCCCCTAGAAGTCTCAGGTAACAAGGAGAACGGGAGACCCGGGAGGGGAAGTGAGCATAGTTATGGAACTAACCCTCCTAGTCCACTTGAACCAAGAAGGGTTAATGATAACCAAGATGAGACTAATCCTACTTGTCGCAGTTGGAGCAAAGAAACTGTGATACTTGAATCAAGAGGAGAGATTGAGATAATTAAACCAAGAAAAATAAGTGAGAATCATTACAGGACCCATCATACTTGTCCTTGCCAGAATAAAGAGACTTTAAAACTTATACCCATAGAAGTGAATGGAGATCATTATGAGAGCAATCTTACTCGTCTCAGTCAAGATAAAGACACACAAATAGTGAAACCTCAAGAAATTAATAAGAATCAATACTGTACCATTCAGTCCTATATAAGTAAATCCCAATAGAGGAAATAAGAAGGAGAGGTTTGTAAATGCTGGCACTGTTTATCTCAGGAAGAGAGAGAAACACATTTACATTAGAAGAAACAAGAGGAAAGTGAATGAAACCAAAAGAATAATCGTATAAGAAAAGGCAAAGCCAAAACAAGTCATATATGAACTATATGAACTAATCAAAACCGTGATCAGAGATCACCTGAAGATTACTTATTGAAGTAAATGTTTGTGAGAAGCAAAATACAGAATAATTCTCCTTTCTTTGCTGTTATAGTGCTAGGGTCAGTTAGGTTAGTTTTGGGTGGTGGACAATTTATGGTAAGGCATTCACTGACGACTTACGAACACCTTAGTTAGTTGTGTTAGGCAGGGAGGTTCGGATGTAAGTACCCCAAGACCGCAGCACACAAGTGTAAATCCTATTTCTGAGAAGGGGGGCATGGTATGTTCCTGAGACACATGCTCCTTTTAAGTAGCACCAACTCAACAGCAAACACAGACTCTGTGGGTGTCCTGTACATGCCACAGTGAAGTGCTGTGTGCTTATTCTACTTAGCCCCGGCAGAGACTGGTGCATCCGATTCAGCTATGAAATTCTAGTGCGCACATTGTGTTTGCATAGTACAAGCAATAGATGCATACTGTCATCCGAAATATAGGCTGAAATCGGTGTTGTTCCATTTAAAGCAGCTGCACGAATGGGCTTAGAAGGCACACATTTTATAGTTCATAGACATCACGAATCAGAATATTGGCACTGATCATTCCATCACCCATGAACGAAGCTCTCCTTGACATGTCAGTGCCTACCACTATCAGCATCACATCTGTACCAATAGGCAGATGAGCAGCAGCACATCAATGGCCCATTCTGCTGTCCCTGGATTATTTGTGTAAGGTCAAAAATAGCACATACAAATGGTTGGAAGTACTGGTCAATGCATATTTTGTGAAAATATTGAAACATAACCTTTTACTTATAACTTTTTACAAAATAAAAGTGTCTATGGACTTGCTCGTACAATTGATAATTGTAGGGAAATGAAGTTACATGTATCAGACTGCATAATAACCTGATCACAGCCCTTGGGAAAGCATTAGGTGGTTAAAAGGGAAGAAAGTTTGATTTTGTAATGGACATTTGGCCATACTTAAGTATGTGCAATATCACCTTCCCCTCCTATGCCAGGCACAGGGGTCTCAGAGGCACGGTTTGCACCATGGGCATATTTGTCAGTCATAAACAGCTTTTTATATGCATACATATGACCATGGGACCCAGTATGAGAACCTGTCAAAGGGAGTTAGAGAAGAAGGGGTTGAATGGGTGAATGGCCCTGATAGACACAACTTGGCTTTGTGATTGTTTCTTTTTGGCTTAGGAACACAATGTATGCACTTTGCTTTGTACACCTCCTTCCCCTTGTTTTGAAATGTGTGCTTCTGAATGACAGGGTGTGCATTACAGTCCTGCTGTGGCTCACACGATTAGTATTTCGTTCATGCAATGATACGGAAAGCACAGTTGTACACATATATTTACGTTCCAATGGTATGCCACACCGCCCACTGTAATTCCACTGTGTTCATGCCGGACTTCCTGTGTGAGCAGGTCAGTGCAGTAAGTGCCAACACTGATAGCCCCAGCAGAGCAATTTGATTACAGTTGTTGATCAATGTCTGTTATGCACTCTATTCGTTTGAAGATGCCAAACGTGAAGTCGGCCTGTGGCGTGTTGGATTCACTGAATTGTTTTTATTTAGACATTTTGATATTTTATATAGCTTGGATTTAGAAGACTTTTCAGCATTGAACACACATATATGTAATCATTGAATTCGCCAAATGTGTATTGCATGTGACAGCCTTTTATTAACAAAAACCTCACATCTGGGAAGAGGACCTCTGAGAACGTCCATGTAGATTTATGCATGGTGCCCCGTTAGAACAGCATTCGACAACTATTGGAGTGTATGATTGACTCCTGGTTTAAAGTAGAATTGACTACATTTGAAATTGAAGATGTGGAGAGATCATTAGAAGGCAGATTGCATCGCAGAAGGGGGCTCCACAGAAGCACCTGGGAGGCAAACTCTTCAAGAGTTCAAGAAGGAATGACAGGCACCACATATTGAGCAGGACACCACTGTGTGTGCTGCAATTAATGTATCATCTTTTAATGCCTGTGCCATTCTTTTCAAATGTGGTTTAGTGTTATGGAGGTGCCTGTTGGGCCTCCATAGATTGTTTAAAGAGTCTGTAAATGAGATGACATTACAAGGTGAGTTTAGCAATGCCCAGGTGGTGGTTCATCATTTGGAACACAGAGCAGAGCAGATCTCAGAAAGAACGATTCAATGCTGTGATTCTAGTTTGACAATTAGACTGTTTCCATGCAAGCTTGCCTGTAGAGAACACCAAGAAATGAAGTTGCTCCGTGCAAGAAAAGCAGAACAGAATGGCCAGTGGTGGTCGTCTGCTAGTTGTGGGAATATGTGCTTCTAAGTTACTTTGATGCATGCAATGACAGAGTGAGTGTTCTAGAGTTGATAGTTGGAAGAGTTACTAAAAATATGGAAGGACTGTTGCAGTCCAGGACAGCCCTTTAAGCACGCCATAAGCACCCAGAAGGAGATGGGTGGGTAGATGGGAGACAGAAATCCCAAACACAGCCAGAGAGCACTGCATGTGAAGCGGGCGGCTGCAACAGGGACAGGGTAAACATACTCTTAGCTGCCTGAACACACATGCACTTAATGGCGGACAAGAGGAGATGCAGCAGATGGGAGCCAGCCTGCATTCCCTGCAAGCCAGGAGTTAGCTGGCATTAGAACCATTACAATGGTCAAGAAGTGCTGACTTTGGAAAATCCGTGGGCTAATCAAACTGGAATAGCCTGTAGATTGTCTAGTGGAGCACGCAGCTTGCGATCCATGCCTGTTTCTTCACCATCACTGCCGCGCACCAATGATCTCTCTGCCTCTCTACTTACTGGCTTCCTGGTTGATCCACACTCTGCAGAGCCTTTCAAGCTTTGATGGCACAGACTCATACTGATTCCGTGCGACTCTGTGCTCCAGCTATGCCGGCCACACCCCACCGCGGTGCCTCCGGCTTGGGATTTTCTTGATGGCGCATTCCTAGATTCTCTTGTAACACCATACAGGCCGCCATTACTAATCTAACTTTTGTTCTGCTTTACGACCCCATCTTCCAGCAAGGGTTAGTATGAAACTCAAATAATGGGGAGTTAAACAGTGGCACCATAATAAAAAAAGACATACTACGCTGTTAAAAGTAGACGTACTATCTTCATATGCAGAGACCTCAGGCTCTACTAGCCGTTTTGAGCCCATAAAGCTTGTTAGACATTCTTGCCGCAGTCAGGCATTTAGCATGGCGTTCAGACCTTGTAGCCCCCAGTACACCCATCAAAGTGGGTATATAAAGCAGTTATTGCTCTGCAGTACTGCATTCTCTTCAATGAAACTACCACCATTTCGGTGTTCTAATATCAAAAGGCACCTGCATATCACTCCCACCATGGATATCATCATATAGAGTGATAGAAAAGCAGGAAGTGGTGAAAAGTGAGGAAGAAGTAGACTTGTGCTAGTGTGCCTTGATCATGTTGACATTGAAATCATAGGCAGTGGTGATACCCACTGAGAACTAGTGACTCTTACCAACCCAAGCACACTGCATGTTCTACCATTAATATCCTCCTGCATAGCAGGGCCACGGAGTATACAGTTCTCCCACAGAGGAAAGACACATCACCAATGTTGTACAGCTCTTCCAGAGAGGAGAGGTACATTTATATTTTGAACATCACTATTTCATACTCGCTCTCATAGAAAGGAGAGACTCATCTTAAGTCTATGGGCTCTCCAGGAGAGCAGTCACGCATTTTATTTCAAAACACTGAGGTTGAAGATGCTTACCTACAATGCTTAATCTCTTTCTCTCGTGCTCTCCCTTTCTCTCTCGCTATCTCACTTCAGTGCCTGCCTCTCTCCCCCTCTCCCTCTGACTCCTGTCTCTAGCTCCAAAAGGCGCCGTGATGACTGGGAGTGAAAAAGAGCAATTGCATAATGTCCATGATACAACGGTGTTTAACACATTTCATTGTGGCAATCTAGCTGAGATCGTCCAGTAGAGAGCTGTACTACCCACCACATGTGTCCTCGGGCCTGGTGCTGCACAGTTCAGTTGTGTTATGTGAGAATTAATGCTCTGGCACAAAGACATTGGGAATGAATATTTAATGGAAGCAGAGCTCTCTGGCAGGACTTCATTCCAGACAGAGCTGGGCAAAGTCAGAATAATCCATTGCTTCTAAATGCTAAGACTGGAACTAGACAGAGTTTCTACTGAAAGAGCCTTCTGATTGGGGAATAGAGCCAGGGCAAGAAGGCAGGGTAGGAGGGAGGGGGTAGAACAGAGAGCGGGGCAGGACAAGGAGCAAGGTAAAGACAAGGGGCCTCATTATGAGTTTGGCGATAGCCATGGAGCTATTAGCTCCATGGCTGCCACCAAACCGGACTCCTTTACCGGGTTCCCAGAATGAGGAATTACCGGGCCATTCCAAGTTTGGAGGGCCCGGTAATTCATCCCTCTGGGAACCCGGGCCCAGACCTTCCCCATTCCCATCTGAGCCCCCATAGGGCTCAATGGGAATGGGAGAGGGCGCTAACAACGGGCCGATTGCGACCGGCCCGTTGTTAGCTCCCTCTTCCCCTCACGGGACCCGGTAACGACGCCTGGTTTTACCAGCCGTCCTTACCGGGTCCCGCAAGCTGACCTCGTAATTTCGTGGGACAGGTTTAACGGGTCTGCCTCCATTAGCGGAGCCCGTTAACCCATTCCACAAAAGTTATAATGAGGCCCAAAGACATCACATATTTTCCCCTTCTTGCAAAACGAGCACATATCTCACTTCAAGTATCTAATCATGGTAGCTGACAGGAATGCGGGAGATGTCAACTCATGTCTTGACTCTTGTGGGCACAAATGGTGTTCCCTATTCAGTTTCAAGAAAATTAGATTGAATAGCAAGGACTGTAAAAGGCTGCCCCAGGAGAGGAGAGCCAAAGCAGAAAGGATATTGATTGGAGTGGAGGAAGACGAAAAAGCAGCAGCGAACTAGGCAGTCTGCTGAAGCGGCTCCAACCCAGGGAGAATTATATGTCATAGACCGTGACGTGTGGGGGGATGTCTGGAAAGTTCAGAATTAATCTTACCCTTTGACATTACTGTGGGCAACCCTCAAGGCCATCGTTCTTCACCTGCTAAGCCATTACAGAAGGTGAAAGACCATATGCAAATCAGGATTGGTTCCACCACAAAAAGGGGCAGTCCAGCCCGAACCACTAGGTCACATCCCTTCTGCACAAGACCACAAGCATCTCCAGATATGTTTCGGCCTTATTGGGCATCATCAGTGAGGAGTAGCGTGGGTCTCTCGTCTGGGCATACCCGTCCCACTCGGGGTGACTAAAACAAAACAAATGAGCTTATGGCTGGAAGGTGTAGAATTAATCTTAACCTATGCCACCCCTCTTGGTATACCTCCAGACTAAAATAACCAGGCTGGTGTTTCATCCCTGAAACTTTGAGCCGAGACAAGAAGCAGCTGGGTGCAATATCCCTCTGACTGTGAGCCGAGGCACAAAGCAGCAGAGTACAATATCCCAGCGACTGTGAACTGAGACAAGAAGCAGCTGAGTGAAAGATCCCTGTGGCTGCGACCTGAGACAAGAAGTAGATGGGTGCTATATCCTTGTGACTGTAGGCTCAGGCAAGAAGCAGCGGAATAGTTTATCCCTGTGACTGTGAGCCGAGACAGGAGCAGAGACAAGAAACAACTGGGTACAATATTCCTATGACTGTCAGCTGAGACCAGAAGCACCTGGGTTCTTTATCCCTGTGACTGTGAGCTCAGGCAAGAAGCAGCTGGGTGCTATATCCCTGTGGCTGTGAGCCAAGGCACAAAGCAGCGGAGTGAAATATCCCACTGACTGTGAACGGAGACAAGAAGTAGGTGGGTGCTATATGCCTGTGACTGTAAGCTCAGGCAAGAAGCAGCGGAATAGTTTATCCCTGTGACTGTGAGCCGACACAGGAGCAGAGACAAGAAGCAGTTAGGTGACTATGAGCTGAGACAAGACGCAGCTGGGTTCTATATCCCTGTGACTGTGAGCTCAGGCAAGAAGCAGCTGGGTGCTATATCCCTGTGACTGTGAGCTCAGGCAAGAAGCAGCTGGGTGCTATATCCTTTTGACTCTGAGCTCAGGCAAGAAGCAGCTGGGTGCTACATCTGTGTGACTGTCAGCCAAGATAAGAAGCAGCTGGCTGTAATATGCCTCTACCTGTGAGCTGAGCCAAGAAGCAGTTGAGTGCAATATCCCTGTGACTGTGAGCTTAGACTAGAAACAGCTTGGTGCTATATCCCTGTGACTGTGAGATGAGGCAAGAAACACCTGAGTGCTATATCCCTGTGAGTATGAGCAGAGACAAGGAAGCGGCTACCTTGATAGTTGTTTGCTGTTTTGCGCAGTGTGGCTTGACGCTCAGTCGTCAGAGGGTTCTATTCTCTAACTTATGATTCAGGTTGTGATTCAGACCAGCTTCCGAACTCCGGGCTCAAGCTTTGGTGCTGCATCTCAGATTATTTAGCTGGCAGTGTATTTTTACTAATCCCCCAGAGGATTGAAGGCAAAGGTGTTTGGGAGCCTTTGGAGGTGCGCCTGGCCTCTGACATTGGATAGAGGTCCATGTGCCGCGGAGTGGCCTGAGTGTCCTGGGTGAGTGTGCCCTTTCAATTTTAAAACAACGCCTTATAACACAACTACTGCCAAGTGAGTCGTTCATTGTCATACATCTTTTTGGCAGCCAGAAGCTCCGGTGAAGGCAGTGAAAAGCTGCAGGGTGGGGGAAAAGCATAGTCTGCACTAGCCCGCGGAGCTCAGTGTGGTTTGCAAGTGAGGGTTTTCTCTCACTGCAATCCTGCCAATTCTGATCCATTGTTTTACTGGGGATTCGTACACGTTGCCACACCTTGACATGGTGGAAAGTCACCACTTACCCCTATTTTGAAAATATGTCTGACCTGAGGAGCTACACGGCGAGTACACCTCTGATGCTTGTAACATCCCAGACTTCTTTAAATGGATCACTGGGCTCGGGGTCTAATATTGCTCCAACAACACCTATGGTGCTAACGGAGTGGGGGAGCTCTGAAGAACAACCTGCACAGTCACAAGCAAAGGGCATGCCTGGTTCCGTTAGTCTAGGGGCGGTAATCAACTCGGGCGAGCCGGCGCTTGGTGGCTCTGTGCTGCTAGATTAATCTTTTTTGAAGATGTGCCAAGCACTGTGGTCAGTTACTCCCACAAGGTCGCCCCAAAAAAGGGTGACCAGTGGTCTTGCTAATTCTTCAGTTAATCTGCATATGCAAACTCTGATGAAGGCATCAGCCATGGGTCTGGCACGGGATTTAAATCCACAGAGTTATCGAATGAAGGAGTACTGCTGCAAAAGGTGACTTTGGATAGATTAGGGCCCTCTTCAATCTCGGCTCTGCATCTACTATTACAATCTCTTCTAAGATTGAATGACAATGTAATGGAGATCGTTCAAGAAAATGCTAGACAACTAGCAGTGATAACAAATAAATTAGATCAAAAGCCAAAAATCGCAAACGAGTAATGCTAGATGCCTCATTAGTCCTGGTTCTTAATTTAGTAGATTCGATAACAGGAAACCAGAATGCACCTAATATCTGTTCCCGTCCTCATCATACTGTGGATGGACATATGATATGATATGGAATTTATAACGCGCCTATACACACGTACTTCAAGGCGTTAAGCATACACGTGCAATGGACAGATTGAGTAACTCTCCCGCACTGTTTGACACATCTGACACAGTGGTTTCGCCATTGGAGGTAGGGATTCAACTTGCTTTATAAGCAAAGGAGTGTGGGTCTGACAACAATGCTTCGGAAACTAGTCTGCACAGGGCTCAACAACAACCAACCTTTGCCCGACAAATCAGGCCAAGAAAAGCAAAAAGTTACCAAGCAGATCCTCTTCTAGGAAGAATGTAAGATCCCTTCCAACAGTCCAGGAGATAATTGACTTGAATGATGCGAATAATTACAGTCCATCAACAAGTGACTTCATTGGTGAAATGCTTGATGTTACCACTGAATTAGAGAACTCGGTGGCTCCATTCATTGCTAACACTTCCGTAATTTCTAAGGCAGGAAGGCAAACAGAAGAAATCGCCAAACTAGTACAACACTTTTATTTTTACAAAAGACAAGTCAATTGTCACTATACATTCCCCAGGGGAAACATCTGTTGATGTAGAAGAGGATGTTACCCCACTACCATTAGTGTACTTGACTATAAAGGGTATCTCTCATGAAATATCACACGTGGACTCGTTGCTGTTGCAAGGATCCCCCCTCATTTCTATAGCTACGGATTCCCATTTCATATACATACATCAAGGCATCAGTCCGCGGCACAAAAAGGCACATAAGTGTCGAGAGAAGTACAGAACAATATGTGCAAAATGGCTTGAAACATACACTGACTCCAAAATGTCATACTCGGAAACATGTAGAAGTATCTGAGAACATTCAACCAACTAATGATATTTGAATGTCTTTTTTTTAAATTAAATACATCATGCAGATGAGTAAGAGGTGCCATGGGGTTTCAAAGATACATATCTGCTTCTGTTAGAGACCCAGAGAGAGTACTCTCCTTGTGGAACCTTGAGACATCCAACCTCAACATGACCCGGCTCTGATCCTCTGTACTGCTACAGAAGATCGGTTGCTTGGCCGTCAGGTGTAATGAGAGAGGCGGGCCACTTTGTAAGCCAGGAAAAGCAGCCATGGTTAGAAGTGTGGCTTCCCATGTGAGCCGATGGATCATGTCTGATAAATCTAGGTGCATCTGCCACGGTATCTGGTCATTGCATCGAATGCAATACCATTGAATGCCTTTCCATCTAAAAAAATTGCATAAAAAAAAAGCATGGAATGCATGTTTTTTAAAGGTAAAGGGTTTAGTTTAATTTTAATGGGTTTTAAAGGGTAAAAAAGGGGGATTGGTGGGACCCCCCAATAAAATAAAATGAAAATGCATTCAATACTATTTTTTCAATGCATTTTTCAACGGAATGGTTGGTTGATGGTAAGAATTTGATGGAATGACTATAAACCATCTGCCACCCATCTCTCTGCAGTAAATGGTACCACCTTCAGGGAATTGAGAAGACGTATTAATCCTTTCCATTCGGCCTAGATAATACAGAGAGATGAGTGGCAAGCAAGGGCAAACATGTATATTCTACTAAGAAGTAAAGTTTGGAACCAAGCACACAGGTCAAGGATTTAACCTGTTGGACAATATGAAGCAAACCCACATCGAATGACATGTCATCTAGTGCTTATATCTTCCCTTTGAGGTAAAAGATCGTATGGGGTCATTTTAGATCTCCCCGTAAATACCACGCTGGGGAACACTTACACTACACTTCTGTGCAGTCTCCTGTGTGCTGTTTTGGTTCGTTTTTGTAATGGTTGCCAGAGCAAACCCTAAATGCCACCAGACATGCCCATGCATACAGGCAGAATTTCACAAGGATTCCTAGGGAATCGGCCTGCAACATGCAGATTCTATACCAATCGATAGCATCCCACTCACATCACAATAGCGCGTGGGTGGAGATGTTTAGGATGCAGGGTGGATGGGAATGGCAGATTAGTAAATTGCAATCCATCTCTGTGCGCTGTCTCACAAAGCTATCACAATCGCATGGTGTATACAAAACAAAAAAAACGAAATCATTTTGGGTATGCATTTTACACATTATACAGAGCCTAGGCACGATTGAAAATGACCCAGTGTGTTTGGCCATTGAACTTAAGACCACCATATGAACAGCCATTGTGATTAGGGGATCATGGATGGTCTTATCACTGAGAATCATCCGCATACAGATTTGGTTCTAATACTCATTGTGCAGAAGAAAGCTCCCAGTTACTCCACCTACAAGGAAGGAGAAAGGAGGAACCCCTGCAGTCCACCTTAAGGCGGGATCTCTCTGTCTCACTGCTACAGACACTCCATGAAAGCATCCAGACTAGTGGCAACCCCCCATCACTTGATTTGGGCGATAAAGGAGAAGCGTTGAAATGTCACACAATGCTCCTTGGCGTTAGCCAAAAGCAGGCGTTTAGCAAGGGGATGGCGATGCGTAACAATTCGGGGTTCAGTGTGGATTTGTTAACAAAGGTTTACTCTTCAGTGTTGTAGAAAGATGCCTATGTGTAAAAGATGTGTTTGTCAGGTTTGAGAAATAAGGAAAAAAGCTTAATAATTATGCAGCATGACTATATACTCAGGAAGGCATCTCCCAGAAAGTCAGTATGCTATGTAGTAAACGTCACCTTGGAGAGTACGGTACATATAAAATGATGCTCTGTCTAGATATTAAAGGTAGCTGGAATTCCATATGGATGTAAGCCTGAGTAAATTTGGGAATCAAGGTCTTATGCCCTGTGTTTCAGCGGAGACGGGAATATTATATGCAATAGTCTCTTACTTGTGAGTTGGATGAGTGAAGATTGTTTATAAACATAGTCCAAGTGTCTGTCTCTCTACGATCCCTGACAGCCTTAAACAGGGGTCTGCAACTTTTGGCCCTTCTGATGTTTTGGACTGCAAATCCCATTAGCCTTAGACAGCATGTCCAATGGTGAATGATTATGGGAGTTGTAGTCCAGATCATCTGGACATCCAGAGATTGCAGACAGTTGACCTAAAACATACCGAGCTGTCTCGTGCACACCTCAATCCTCTGCCCCAAGGCAGCAATCTTAAAAAGTGGGACTCAGGTGGGGTGATATGTGTGAATATTGTAAGCGCGAAAATTAAGTGTATTCCCTACTGTTCTGTGATTGTTCTAGGATAGTAAAAGAACATTGAGATCACATTGGTTTATATTTGAATTTCATTCAACTAGATGATGACAGACTATGGAAATTATCGTATTTCCCCCATAAAGCTATAATTATTGGGAGGAAATTGGGTCTCACTAGAGACCTCATGACATAACACTTGGTTGCCTTACCTATGATATGCCTGAGAAAATGTCTCACATATAATACGTGGGCCATTTCATTTCATTAAATTTTCCAAAATGTTGAAATGGAATGAAACTATGGATCATATTATTAAAATGATCCACCGAGCCATAATGAGTTGAAGCACTTAGCACAGGTCTTGTATGTCACTTTCATTTACTCGCAAGGGGAAGTGTAGCCTGCTTCTCCTACTCTATCCACAAAAGAAAAAGGAATAATGTTATCCATAGTTGCATTGCCCCTCACACTCAAACAGGAGGCAGATCCACTTACATATTTTCTAAAGAGATATCCATCCAAAGCTCTGTACAAATATGTACTTTACCTACAGACAGATGATAGAAAATTAAACACTCGTCCCTGTAAGGCAAGTGTGCAGAATAATGCCAGCTGGACATATATAGACTGTTCACTCTGGGTACTACAATGCAAGAGGGAACACTTTCTGCATCCTGAGCGAAAGGGGTCTCTGTATGCTTCCCCCCTAACCAGCTACTGATTCAATCTTAAACCCAAGAGGGATTTCTGCATAGAGCGCATAACTTCGTTTTGCACTGTCACTCTTCTCTCCTGCGACCTCCCTCAATCTTAGAGATGGACCCTGTATAAATCAAATTGATCAAGAATATAGATCTCCTGATGAGAGCGCTACCTAGTGTAGATCGTTTCCTTGGGTTTTTCCCAGATTTGTGAGTCGTGTCCTGAAGAAGGCGGCCAATGCTCTTTCCGATGAAACACAGCTACTCTGTGTCAACCCTGGACCACACATAAAGATTAATTTTGCTAATTTTACTTACTTTCTTCGCCTTATGTCCTCCACCTTTGGAATGATGTACATACAGTGACTTCTGTCACAGTTCTTCCCTCTAGAATAATGTTTGTGTGTAAAACTGTGTTGAACTCTTTCTGAGAAATCATGTGCAATTATGCAAAATGATGATTGAGACTTTTGCTCAAAAATTAAATCTTCTTGATTAAATCAAGATACAAACAATACACCTAACAATCTCAATGTTTTCAAATGAGATGCCACAAAGTCTCGAATTAGCTTCCTATGAAGAAACTTGAAAATAGTTGCTAAATGACCACTGGTAGGAACACCCCCTCTTATCTGTGTACTAAAATGGCAAAAACATAAAACAAAATTCATTTTTCTTAGGATGGCTTTGCATAAGTCAGCAAAAGGTGCCCTGACCATACTGTATGGCCCTTGGTAAAAAGACCAGGGGTCAAGCAACCAATGGATGCCTTGTTATGGGGCACGTAGTCTACAAATGTCCTACTATAATCTCTTTTAAATGCTATGCAGCAGTGAGCAGGCCTCTTGGTGCTTCTTCTACAGCAGAATCAGAAGATTTGGTCTGGGAGACTTAGGCTGGAAAGGCAGCTAGGTGCATGAAGTGTCAGGAGGTGCAAGGAGACTGAATTTGGCTTGCACCTTAAAGGCAGGCTTCATTTATTCTTGAATTAAAAGCAAAGTTAATATTCTGAGCAATAGCATATGCCCAAGAAATGCCTTTGGACACAGAAAATGTGACGGCTTAGATAACAAGTTACCTTGGGGAATTGGGCTCCTCTTTTCTGCTCTTCCTAAGCCACGAAATTACTCCAACGTCAATTGCAGGATGCGTGTCGCATCAGTTGCAGTGCATGACCTGGGTATCAGTTTCTTGAGAGCAGTCAGGCTTTTGGTTTTTCCATCCGACCAACTAACTGTACTTGAGTGATAGCTAGTTGAAGAATTTGTGATCAGCCCTAGTTCTTGACTGCTTGGATATCCATCGAAAACGAAATGCTCGAAGGTGAAAAAAACAAAAGTTATTTGATCAAAAATAACTTTCGTTTTTGCCTGCTGTGGACATTTCTGACAACCCCCCCTCCCCCTCACTCCCTTACTTACCTTCAGGTGACACACCTTGCTGTGTGCTGCCTCCTCCGCCATCCCACAGACGTGCCGTTTCACTTAACTTACGTGCAGGGGAACCGGCCCACAGGGTCTTTGTTAAAAATAAAAAATAAAAAGGCAAACTTTATTACGGAGGTCACAGGGGACACCCCCTGCAACCCCTGATGCGATTATATTGAACCAGGGAGTGGGGGAAACCCCCGCAACCCCCACTCCCCTTGTTCACTGTAATCACACCGAAAGGTAGATGTGTTCGAAAGTTTTGTCTGTAATTTTCGTACAACTGAAAATCAAACAAATCTACCATACGGTTTTCTATTTTCGGTCTTTTCGATAACTGACAGCTTAGCTCCAACCCTGTGCAAGGTCCGTTTGAATTGGATCAGTTCCAATATGATTAAAAAGAGTGTGGTGCAGTCACTTGTTCAAAAATGGAATCCTAACATGGCATGTGTCTTTGTAAAAGCTCTCTGCCAGGAACCACCCACAGTCACTTTAACACAAGTCAGTTGCTCTCTTTCCTGTCGTTCCCAAAGCGCGCAGTCCACAGCATATCATGTGGGGGGAAAGGAAGCACTTTGTAGAGTATGCTTTGGGCCACTTACCTGCTTTCTAATATGTACTTCTACTATGTACTTCTCGCCACACTTGCCTCCTATAGATCAAACAGTGTACCAGTGTAATGGTCTCTTCTGAGCACTCCCACCCCTCGTATATCAGATCCCTTTAAAATGTACCTTACTTTTTCATCTAAACATTTCCCAAAAATGGAAATTGCAAGATTGGGCATAACTTTGCTTTTGTGCATGCTACTGATAAATACTTTAGGGGATTGGTACCTTAAGTTGTCAGTACTCGGTAATGCTGAGGTTAAGAGAACACTCCTAGCAGGTATGCCAAACAACAACCGAATGGCAACGTTGGCTAACTAAACACGTTTGCGGTTGGACTTTTAAAATTCAAGCCATCACTGCCAAAATCCATTTAGTTTTAGCTGACTGTTTAACATCCATACAATACTATTCCATACCTTATTCAAGAACGTATTTCTAAATGAGCCGTCAAAGGAGAACTTCCCAGCAAAGCTGCTAAACCGTTTCTGCATGTGCACATGTCCTTGACATGTAGCTTTGTGGCCTACATGATGTGGGCATGTCCTATAACTGTATAACTGATGCATAGCATATCACACACGTGGCGCCTTGTACATGGATGCCAGTGAATGAGGTCCACCGACCTTTCTATGTAGAAGTCACCAGCTCCAATGTGCAGGGCACAGATTACTTTATGAAAGCCTTATGTTTAGCCGTCCTCGCTGAATATACAGAATCCATGCACTTGAGATACTGACGTTTAGAAAACACCTGGGAGGTTTCCCTAGGAGGGTGACATCTGTCTGAATGATATATGCTATGTTTTACACATCCCAAAAACCTCAGTTAGGTGCAGCATTACAGTGCTGAGTGTTCACTCCGTTCTTCGAGGCCACACCCAGGGCCATTACGCACAACGTCCAAGTAACATAAGATATCATAAGTGACCTAAAGTACACACTTGCTTGCTGCTGCCTGGAGCGTGTCTCTCCTGACCTCCTTCCCACTCTATCACTCACCCTCGTGGCCCATTTCCTGATTAGTACTACCTATGTCTCAGTCCAGCTGACCAGAATCCACGCGAGCTCCTTAATATTTCCCTGTCAACTGCAGCCTGCCTGATAGGCCATGTGTGCACATTTGGGGTGCACCCTGTTTGTACACAAGTGGGGGCAACTGCTTATGAGGAAGGGTTGCTTGGAGGGTGTGGTGAAGGCAGGCATTTGCCAGAGGAATCTCATGCAAGCTTAAGAGGACTGAAACCTTGTCATAACTTGTGGGCTTCGTGAAGAGCCTGCACGCTGGTCTGTGCTGAGCTGGAAACTTGCAAACAGTAGCCCACCGTCTCTTGAAAGTGATCCCAGGGTCACACACGGTGTGTAAGTGCTCAGGGCTTTGGGGCCTCCGGTGCCTGGAGCCCCAGATCACGGTTCCCAGCCTTTAATTGCATAAAGGCTCACTCCCATTATTGCAGTTCCCTGAGCACAGGCTTTATTTAGAGCAATGAGGTATGGAACTGTTTCTGAGAGCACTCGGCAGGCACCAAATAAAATATTTTAGGCTACATGTTCAGGTTCAGAATTGAAATTCTCATGTATTTATGTTCTTACGCATGGGTCCATGTATCCATACATGTTTGTTATCAGGGACGTCATTTAGGGGTTGCAACTGCGACCCCAGTAGTCTCCCTTGCTACCCCTAAAAAAAGTTTTTCTTTTTTTTTGAAATATAAGCTCCTGGGCTTTGTATGGCGAGCGCCATGTGGCTCTTTGTTTCTGGAGTGCCTGGCTTTCTTTTTCAGGCCTCTTAAAAAAAACAAAAAAAAAAAAACAGGGTGTTTCACAAGTGTAACACTTTGAGCAGTGACCCTAAATCAGAAACAATAGGAGTAACAAATAATTTGTCTTTCTGGAATTCTATACACTAATTGATAGACTCATTAAAGGTTTATTTCAGGCACACTTCAGGGGGTGAGTCACTGATTTAGTCTGTTCTTAAACGCCTCAACTCAGCCTTTCATCCTTCTGAGGTCAATAAACGAGTACCAACACACGTTGGTTGATACTGTATGTATATTGTTTCTGTATAAAGCGCTTAAGTGCAAGTGCTTTATAACAACACATAATTATTATTTGGCCTTGGACATCTGCTTGCATTCACAGTAATTTGGTAAATGGGCCTATACACACTGATATTAACGAGACATATGTTGATCCATTCTTGTATGAAATGTATATCACATTATAGTGATATCGTAACCATATTTTTCGTAGTGTATGTAGGAACAATGATATGTGATGCCCCTTTGTGTTTTGTCAAGGGGTGAAAGGTTGCGTTTCATCCCTTCCCGTGATGTCACTTTGGGGTTGGGTCAAGGGTCGGATGACGTAATTTCCTCTACCTCTGGCATTTTGGTGAAATGACGTCCCTATTTGCCATGCCAACTCCTTCACCCAGATTTGCTGCTAAGTAAGCTTGGCCTGTTGAATGACCTGAGCGCAAAAGGGAATGCCTGAACCTTTTAGCACCTGCAACATACATGAGCCTTAGCTGCTCTTAATACACATGTGGCTTCAAATGCCTTCAAAGGTGAGTCCCCTCTCAATATGATCTCTGTGATTATCGCCCCAATGAACCAAGAGTGCTCTATGAAAGAGCATGACTACCTCCATATACTCTGCCAAACCTTCCCTCTGTGCCCATTTCCCCCCTATGACCGTTATCCTGCCAACAACCAAACCTTCCACTACACACCCGACTCAACTGCCAGGAGATAAAGGCATCCCCTCCCACGTCGATGGGACCCTGCACAATGGGCCAGGACAGGTTACATATGATTCAATGCCCTTGTTGTCATCTTTCATTACTTGATTGTAATAATGTGAAGACGGGCAGGAAGGTGATTCAAAAGGACTCCCATCGAGGTGATTCTAGAGTAATGTGCCATCCAGATAAGCGCCATCTTACCATGAGGTGCTTTCTCGTGGATCCCCAAAGTGCTGCGTTTCTGCACACCTCTATGTGCTGCTCTTCATCTGAGCCCTTCCGCCCAAACTTGCATGCCCATGTTCACTGCCTTCACTGCCCTTCTTCAGCCCACTCTTGTGCTTCAGTCCTCTTCACACCCTCCCCTGCACAGTCTTTCTGGGCCGCCTCTCGTTGTTCCACCATGTCCTATTAGGTTTAGTGAGCTGTGTCCCCAATTTCTTCCCCTTCTTCCTCCTCCTTTAATGGGACACCCCCATGACCTTGTTTTTGTTTAAAGGGGGACACACCCCTTTGACTCCCGGGACCCCCTTATTTTGCATGCTTGTCTCCTGCGACTACTCCTGCTACATGAACCCACCCTTCTCCCTTCGCTGGCCTACAGAGGTGCTCTACTATATCGCTGCCCCTACATGTTGAGCCCCCATCCTCCTGTTCCATGTTCACTTCAATCTGTGAATGTTCAAATAATACCTGGTTAGAATAATCCACAATAAATAAGACCTTTCTAGAAGAGAAAACGTGATCCCCCCCTTGTTATTTGTTGCTATTTTAAGTAACTTTAGGTCTCACCCTAAGTTACTAAGGGAATCCAGACGTGGACCCCTTGCTCACTATTCTTAGAGAGGCTCAGATCCACCCTACTGATGAGGTCCAACCAGACCAAAACACGTGTCTGGGGTTTCTGTTGGTACTCTTGTTCAGAGGAGAATTGCCTAGCATTCCAGTGCTGGACTGCCCCAGGGCAGGACAAAGACTGATATGTTTTGGATATTTCTCCTCTGCGAAAGATAGTGAGCTAAAGACTCTTGGTAAGGCTTTCGTAACCAGGACTAAAGACTGGCAGAGAGACTCCCAGGACCTCCCTTGTTATTTGTATGTAGTTCTTCAATGCTTAACACATGGTCAAAAGCAGACTGGATTTTCTTTCCAATTATGATCTGAAATTATAATATATCTGTACAGTTATGTTATGAAACATGGTTGGCTCCTTGGCACTAAATACGTTGCTGTACACTTTTACTTGCCTTATATTCTTGAAGTGCTATGCATGGGCTTTGGGGCGTGCAGGATGCCTGTTGAGTATATGCCTGCATTGAATATGGGGGTATTTCGACCAACATTATTGCTGAGGATGTGAGGTCAGAGTGTCACAGGGGCATGTGGCTTTCAGATGGGCACTCGGGGCTTTGCAAGCCACCATAGGGCCAGGTGGCAAAGCTTCAAACCTCAGCTTATCGGGGATAGATGTGAATGGCCTCTATCGTAATGTGTGAGCCTATGGCCTGTTTGGCAGTAGAAAGAGGACTTAATTGCTTCATGCATCAAGAAGTCTGCCTGCTACAGGGTGTTCCCAGTCTGATATGGGCACAGTGGTCTATGCTTTTGTGGAAGATGATACTGGGATACAGGTGCCTAGGAATGATTATTCTCCTTCGTGTGATTCCTGCATCTCATCAGTGAATGTATTGTGTCACTGCATGCTCTTGTTGGAATTCACAATGCTCTTGGGGTGATGAAGGGGTTGTTAGTGTATTGGCTTGTTCCCCTCCCTTTAGAGACCATTTTCAGATGGTATTTTGCCTTTTTTCTGTGTACCGTTTAGAGGTAGCAAAGTGGTTTCTGGAAAGTGCTCTCTCTCCTTTGTCAAATCAATAAGAACCGGAGCATCCAGGTCCTGAAACAACGTCTACAAACAGAAGATGTTAAACGCATCTGCTCTGCTGGCATCAATAGGTTCAGTTCAATGTTGGGGTAGAATATTTGCACCACATGTATCAGGATGCTCTTTACCCTTTATTGTTTGTGCACGGCCACCAGCTAATCATAGTACATAGATGGCCCTGATGGCTTGAATGAGAATCATAGGTTGTGAATGGTGCTATGTATCCCCCTGAAAAATTTTATTGGCTAAGATGAGCAAAACAGGGCTCATGAGAAGGGGGCAGTGATCTATATTATTAAAGATGCAACATCACTACAGTGCAGCACAAATACATCCTATCCTGTCAGTGGGCCTCACTATAAGGTTGGCGGAACGGGTTTACCGGCACCGGTAAAGGTGCCGGTAAACCCGTTCCGCCCTACTACGAGGTCTCTACGCGGGACCTGCAATGGGCGCCTGCAAAAACCAGGCGTCCTTACCGGGTCCCGCGAGGGGACCTGGGAGCTAACAAAGGGCCCGTCGTTAACGGGCCCGTTGTTAGCTCCATCCCCATTCCCATAGAGCCCTATGGCGGCTCGAATGGGAATGGGGATGGACCGGGTCCGGGTTCCTCGGACGGGGAATTACCGGGTCCGCCAAGGTTGCGATGGCCTGGTAATTCCTCATTGGAGGAACCCGGGCCCGGATTGCGGTATGGAGGCAGCCATGGCGCTAATAGCACCATGGCTATCGCCATACTCGTAATGAGGCCCAGTGTCTTTGTTCAATGTGCAGGTTCTTCTGTTCACATGATTACTCACCTTTGCGTGGTGTGGTACTAGGTGTTGCCTTCAGTTTGACTGAGTGTTAATTAGAATCTGTGTTGAACTTTGTTGTTAGAAGAACTTTGGGAAACAGACTCTGTTACCCCAATCATGTCTCTGGTGTTGCTTGCAATTTGAATTAATGCCCACTGATGACTACTAAGGCTAATCAGGTAGCCCGTCAAGAGTATTTGGATGCTCTGTCTTTAATATCTAAAAGTTGGAGTTTATCTTCATTAGCAGTTTGGCTTGTGGGGATTTTCAGAAATGTAAAACTAACCCTGATTAATCTGTTAAATTAACCCATTATGTGCTTGCGGTCTGCAAGCATGATTCATTGTTCCGTGACATGCAGTATATGCATTATTGAGATATGGCCATTAACCTAGATATTGAAATTTAAAAAGAAAGGGCCATTTACCAATAACATCTGTCTGTTGAATTAACTGAGTTTGACGAGCAAGCCATAACTTGTAAATGGTAAGTGTGGCAAGCCAGAAGAATGACTCAGGCCAGAGGACATACTTTACAAGCAAATGTATTCAATTTAAAAGTAAACCACCTCACTAACCCTATTTCTGTAGGGTTATTCCCTTCCTAACAAACTAAACTAAGGTGCTCATCAATAGTCAAATGAAAAATAGTCCTCTGTCCAAATCTATCCACTAAACTGGCTGTACCACTTAGACAAAAAGAAAAGAAAATTAGGTGAAGTGCCCTGCACTCAGTGTTGGATACTGGAATATTTCCCAGGTGTTCCAGGAATTCTTCTGGCTCTGGATTCGGCATTTTAACAGTTCTCCTTATTTCACAATTCTTGGCAGTTTATCAAACTTCGTCAGGTTTCCCGAATTCAACAACAAAAAGTCTGAAGTTCCAGAAAAAACTAAATGTCCAAATTTCTTTAGATGGAAGGATAGTTCCCTGATCCCTTTCCACTCCTTGTGTTTCTCTCTTATATCTCTATCCCTTCTGATCTGGGCAGGGGTGTCCCCATGTGGTCCCCTTTCAGTGCCTTGGCACTCTACTCTGGTTATTGATCCCTGCGGCTCTGTTGGGTTGCTCTGGCCCAACATCTCCAGTCTTATGCCCCTGGAATTCAGGTGCCCCTCTTTCTATTTGTTTCTCTTATTTCTCTGCACCCTTGTGACTTGTTAGAAGGATTATACTGTTTGGGTTTCTCTGGTTTCCCCAACCCTGTTGTTTCACTATTTTCTTCTGGGGTATTGGTGATCCCTTTTCTATTTAGTTCTTTAAACTCTCGGTTCAGATGTTGGGAGCCTCCATGCTCCCCTCACATCTGTTCTTCATTTGGCTTATTGGGTCCCTCTGGCTACCTTGGGTTTCTCTGTCTCAAAGATTCACTTTCTGTGGTATTGGCAACCCCTCTCTTCTTGTGGCTCTCTCAGCTCTTGTGGGTTTCTGTGATCCCTCTGTAGGTTTATTCCACTTGAGTTTCTTGTGCTCCTGTAACCCTTCTCCCTCTCTCGTTCAGTCTCTCTCCAGGCCATGTGACCCTGGTATGGGGTTAGGACAATCAGTCCTCCTTCCCCACATGTATCACATCGGTATCCCATCCTTTTGTGTGGCTCTCATTTGGGTTTCTGTGACTCTTTTGGAGGTTTATTCTATTTAGGTTTCTCATGCTCCTATAACCCTTCTCTTTCTCTCATTCAGGCCTTCTCTCTGGGCCTCCGTTACCCTGTTACAGGGTAAGGACAATCCCTCCGTTGAAGGGTCTGTTCCGGTGAGGGTGTGTCTTTTTGGCAGAAGTGGCATGCTTCACTGCTTGCTGATCTTCCGGTCTAGATACAAGTGATTTTTAGACGCTGATCATTGTGGCATTCCCTTTGGCGTTTGTTTATGGGCCCTGGGCTCACCACATCCTCGGCATGGTCCCACGTACAGGTGAGCGTCGCTTTGGGTGCACTTGGCTTCTAAGGCCCTGTAAGTATCTGTAGCGGGTAGTGGCGTAACCACAGCCGGCTCCACTGTGCAAAGGGGCTCTGTCCCTCGCTGACTTAATCCCATAAGAGGCTCACCTTCGCGTATGTGTTCTCCTTCTGTGCTTGAGGGTCATTGGTCCTTTATTCTTGCTCCTGGTGGGGTGTTTTCTTCACCACAAGTTGTCAAACATGTGTAAAGTCCATCATTACGCTCAGCCAAACACATAGCGGTAATGATTGTATTATCTTGAGCCACACCCATTGATGTATTGTCAGCATTACTGACTACCATGTAGGCAGATAAAATCTTGTGTAGAGGGTGTTCCCCCTAAGTATTGTAGTCCTTGTCCCCGGGAGGATAGTCATTCCTAGCGAGATCCCACTTTCCCAAACCCATAGGGAGGGTTTTGCTTAGTGGCTCACCGCCCTAGCTTCAAAGCGGGTGGTTCCCCCAGGCGAGAATGGATGCATGCCCTGAATTCGTCACATAAGATGCAACTGTTTAGTGTCAGATAAGTGTGCTTGTATTAGTATGATAGAGCTGTAGTAACATGCTTGATTACAGATACGACAGAAACTGCCATAAAACATTTACAGGCCGATTCATGGAAATACAGTTAAAAGTATCGCACGCGGCTGGCGCAGAGTGTTCCCGTGCGAATGTCTGCGCCAGCCGCGTGCGATAAAATCCATTTCAGCGCACATCGTATTCATGGATTAATCCTCCAAAACAAGCCGTGGCGCAGAGTATCGCAGCGACCCTGCAGCAGCGCCAGTTACGCCCCCAAGAATGCCCTCGCGCAAGGAAAAGCCATCAAGATCGCAAAACCATCGCAAAGGGCTGCGCCAACCCTGTACCAGTGCGAGAAGTAACACACGCGACCTGGGGGAGCGTGTGCGTGTAAATCAGGGGTGCGCGAGAAGTTCCACACGCGATTGGCCTGGGCGCGTGTATGTCATGGGCTTGCGGGTGGTTTCACACGCGATCGGGCCTGGGGGAGCGTGTGCGTGTATTTCAGGTGTGCGCGAGAAGTTCCACACGCGATTGGGCTGCGTGCGTGTATTTCAGGGGTGCGCGGGAAGATCCACACGCGATTGGGCTGTGTGCGTGTATTTCAGGGGTGCGCGGGAAGTTCCACACGCGTTTTGGCTGGGCGCGTGTACATCAGGGGTGCGCAAGAAGTTTCACACGTGTTTTGGCTGGGTGCGTGTATATCAGGGGTGCGCGAGAAGTTTCACACGCGTATTGGCTGGGTGCGTGTACATCAGGGGTGCGCGAGAAGATTCACACGCGTTTTGGCTGGGTGCGTGTATAACAGGGGTGCGGGAGAAGTTTCACACGCGATGGGGCCTGGGGGAGCGGGGTGCGTGTATTTCAGGGGCCTGCGGGTGGTTTCACACGCGATGGGGCCTGGGGGAGCGGGGTCCGTGTATTTCAGGGGCCTGCGGGTGGTTTCACACGCGTTTTGGCTGGGTGCGTGTATAACAGGGGTGCGGGAGATGTTTCACACGCGATTGGCCTGGGCGCGTGTATTTCAGGGGTGCGCGGGAAGTCCTACACGCTCGCCTACAACACGTATTCATGGAATCAAACGTGGCCAATCCGGAAGCACGTACGCCAGCAGGAAGCAGGCGTACGTTGACCCGCACAGCATAAAAGTGCGCGCAAACAACAAACAAGCTCAGACGCCAGGATGAATATACCGTTCCTAGCAGCAGTGGCCGTGGGATATCGCAGGAGGAGGAGGATAGTCCGGGCCAGAATTTTCACACCCAGAATCAGCCTTTACGGGATCCCTGATGACCAGGTGTATGGGAGGTACAGGTTTCCACCTCACATTATACCCGACCTGGTCAGTGAGTGGGAGGATGACCTCATATCACCCACCCTTTGCTCCCAAGCCCTCAGCCCCCTGGAGAAGGTCCTCAATGTACTGCACTTCTTGGCCACTGGATCATTTCAGCGGACAAGTGCCATAGTGGAGGGGGTGTCACAGGCCACCCAGTCACGCTGCCTACACCAGGTCTTGGCCATCATCACTGCACGCCCATCAGTCCGCAGGCACATATACCTGCCCAGAACACCTGCAGAAAGGCAGGCTGTCGCACAGGAATACTACAGGGTGGCACAATTCCCCAAAGTGCTAGGCGCCATTGATTGCACCCATGTGGCTCTACGTCCCCCCAGGGCAACTGAGCACATCTATAGAAACCGCAAGCACTGGCATTCCATCAACGTCCAGGTAGTATGTGATGCCAAGGGAATCATCACCTCAGTATATGCAAACTATCCAGGCTCAACCCACGACAGCTTCATCTACAGAATGTCTAGCCTAAACCGGGACATAGAGGCTGGGCGGCATGGCGATACATGGCTGCTCGGTGTGTATAAATGCCACTGCGCGTGCATGCATGTCAGATACTGAGTAATGTCACAACCCCACTAATGATACCCATCACCACCTCCCCAGGGGACAGTGCCTACCCTCTCAGCACCCACATGATGACGCCAATTCGGAACCCCACCACGCCACCCCAGGTAAGATACAACACAGCCCACATTGCAACCCGGGGCATAGTGGAGCGCACATTCGGAGTTCTCAAGTCACGCTTTCGCTCCCTTGACCGTTCTGGCGGGCAGCTGTTATACGCTCCCCCAGTAGTGTGCAGGATCATAGTGGCAGCATGTGTCCTGCACAACGTTGCAACACGCCGGGGCCTGGCCGTGGACATGGTGGTGCCCCCACATCCCCAACCACATGCACGCCCGCTGCGCATGGGAGGGGAAAGGGCATGGGGGGAGGCAGCCCGCACGCAGCTGGTGGCTGATTACTTCACATAAAATCACACCCCTGTGGAGTGGGCACAGCCCTGGCACATACCAGCTGACAATCAATGATGACTCATTCTGACAAAGATGATGCCTCAATGGAGAGTCACCTGTCACAACCATACCAGCCTGAGACTGTACAACTGGAAGTGTACCATTGTGTGCCACCCTACCTACACAAACACCACCAATGCTGTGTCATCAAAAGACACACTTCAATGATGCCAATATCACTACCACCATCAAAGATAGTACATGACAACAGTGCCATGTCACCCAACACCTCCCCCCCAGGCCCCCATCCATGGCCCCCTGCACCCCCACCCCCCAGCTGTGAGGGGCACCTGCCAACAGGCCCACACACATCTCCACCATGGCATGTCATGCAATGTGAGAGCAAACAAATTCATACCCCAAACATTACACAAGTGCCACAGAGTACAGTGTCCCAAATGGAAACTGCCCACACACAGTATGCCCACATACATGTATAAATAACAACAAACATGACCAAATACTAAAGGATACATTGACCTACAACCTGATGATGCCAGCACATCGACCACCTCTTACTGTACAGTGTTGGTGCCAGCCACATCTGCGAGTGCACTGCTAACAACATGAACTCCATCTCCAAAGTAGACGGGCTTGTGAAGACATGAGGACTGACCCTGCAAATTAGGAGGGAGACATGGAAGCACAAGCACACATCAATACACCATGCAGTGTACAATACTACTACAATATGCACTAGGAATGTATACACAGTATTGACTACAGACTGGCCACATAGCTCATGGGAGTCCAACGTCACTGTGTAATTCACTGTCACTTGGGCACACCCTTTGCAAGCCCATGGAAACGGGAAGCAGGAGGGGTGTGTGTCTCACAAACCCAAGCATCTAACCCAAACTCAGGACAAGCCTGCATGTGCCCAACGGAACACAGTGGAAGCCCACGGGAGCCACACAAGGCAACACACTGCACCTCAAAAATCAAAAATCAAAAATCAAAAATGGCCATGTGGGGGCCAGCGGGTGTGGGGGAGGACACCCAGAATGGTCCGAGGACAGGATGCTCACCAACAGCCACCTGGGTGAATGTTGCGAAAATAAAAAACCTCCATGGGCTCATGACCTGCACGGCTACTAATTTGTGGGAGAATCACTGCTGGATTCGCTCTCCTCGACCTCTGCTGCTGCCACAGGAGGTGGTGGTGCTATGGGAGGGAGCCCACGCAAAGCCCTGGTGTGGTCCTCCATTGCAGCAAGCATGCGGGTGTTGAAGGCCTCGTTCTGGAGGGATATGGTGCGGAGATCCCCATGCAACACCCGACGTGTTGCCCGGACCTCCGCACGAGTTGCCTGCATCTCTGCCGAGAGCGTACGGGTGACGCGCTCCAGCAGCTGTTCTGTCCTGGTGACAGTGGAAGCCTCAAGGTCCAGTAGAGTCTGCCTGAGGTGCTGGACCTCCCCCCTCAGGGCTTCCCTCTGTCCCTGGGCATCTAGAGAAATTTATTCCCTCAGATTGTCCAGGGCCGCCTGTCTGTCCCTGTTGGACGCCAACATGTCCTCCCTTACTGATTGGCAAATGGAGGCTGTTGCCTGCTCTAGTAGCTCCCTCTGCTTTTCTCGGGGGACAATGGAAGTGGCCACCCTGTCCATGGCTTGAGCAATCATTTCTGATGATGCTGCCTGTTGGTTGGCCATACCATATATGGATTGCTCCCATAAGGTATTGCCAGGTGGCGGACGGCCACCGCGTTGGCGGGCACCACACCTGTCTGGGGCAAGGCGAACTGCGCCTCGCTGTGTCGGCACTGCCTGAGGCTGCAGGACTGCATTTCCCCTCTGATCTACTGGCCCAGGAACAGGATCAGATGTTGCGGAGTGTGGCCCTGCATCCGTAACCACCACAGGCGCACCTACCAAAACTGACATCCCCATTGTGGGCTCTACCCCTGGTGCAGGTGGGTCAGACAGAACAGTATCCCTTCCATGTACACATACCTGCGAATCCACATGGGTCTCATCCGAATCAACACTTGAAAAGAGTTCTGGGGAGGTGCACCCATATACAGCCCTGGAGAGAATGCCCTGCAGCAAGAGTTGGTTCTCACCCACCAACACACCACGTCCCCCACTCGTGCTCGGACGTGTCAGAGATCCCTCCTGGGTGAGCACCATCTCCTCACCCTCAACAGCATCAAGTGCGTCATCCTCTGAAAAAACATGAAAGACAGAAAATGGAAACAGGCATTAGCACCATGGCACACAAATAGGCCAGACAAGCTACAGGAAATGTACTTGATAGACACATGTCCCACATGACTATGTCCCTCCCATGCATGCACTGTCACTGAGTTGGAAGGGGAGGTAAATGTCAGACACTGATGACACCAAGATGGAAGGGCAACACATCAGATGCATGCTGGCTAGCAGTGCCATCCCACAGTTGGCATGTACCATAGGCATGTCATATTTGTGAGAATAGGGCAGAGTGATGTGCAATAGAACTGGGGGTATTCCTACAATCAGCCAGAACGTGCACAGCGAAATACGGAACAATGATGTTGCTTGTTGCCACTTCAAGGTCAACTGGCGCAATATAGTGGCAAATGCCTGCTGTGGCCAGAAGGGACACTGCAATACCCAAATCCCGGGGGGCAAAATGCATTGGATGAAGCACATGGGTGACCCAAACCACTCAGGCACACACACCCTGACCTGGCACCCACCCTGGACCCCTCCCACATGCAACGTACACATGGATCACACACACATGCATGTGCACTCACCGGACAATGCCTCGTAATCTGGAAGTTCTCCCACACCTTGGATCTGCTCCTCTGTGACGTAGGTCCCAGCGACATTCTCATGTGGAGTGAGCTCAATGTCCTCTACTGGAGACCCACCTCCAGTCACCAGAGTTGCGGCATGACTTGAGGCCAGCTTACTCTTTGCCCTGCGCTTCAGGTCATTCCATCGCTTGTAGCACTCAGTAGCTGTGCGCCTCATAAACCCAAGGGAACTTATGCGCTCCGCGATGGCCTGCCAGTGTGCCTGACGGCGAGCAGGTGTGATCCTAGACCCTGGAGTGCTCAACATTTCGGCGTCATGATCGGACACATACTGCACAAGTTGATTCAGTTCGGCATCATTGAAGCTAGGCTTCCTCGGCGTGCCGGACTGTGTAGCCGTGTCTGGGGCATCAGCCTGTAGTGCACGTGCACTCTTCCTCTTCCTCTTGTGAGGTGGTGGGGACTGTGAGTGGCATATGCCGCTCTGGCCACTCGGGGCAGGTGCATCGGTGGACTGTGTCGTAGTGTGCAATGGCACACTGACCATCTGAATTTCTGCAGGCATTAGCTCGAGTGTGATAGTGACAGGGGGAACCTCAGACTGACGGACTGGGCCCAACACTGTCCTGGCTGGGAGAGTCAGAGCTGGGGTGGACGGAGCTGCAGCTGCCCCTGCAGCCTTCCCACCCCGCCTACTTGGGGCAGCAGATGACATGGCTGCCCCTGATACAAGTGGCCTGGTGACACTGACTGGCACGGCCACCCGTGGCCTAGACTTGTGGACCTGGAAATCAGTCTCGGAGTCAGCCTGTGCCAGGTCAGGTGCCACAATGGACGGGTCCAACAAGGGCTGAGCATCGATGGTGTCAGCCACGTTTTCCTCAACCATGGGGGGGGGGCATGGGTCTCCCTGACTGGTCCTCCACACGTGGGGTGCTAGGGGTAGCCTGCAAATCCCGGCCACGTCCCCTACCACGCCCACCACGCCCACCTCTTGAGGGTCGGCCACCTTTGCCACCCTTACCTCTTGCTCGCCTCCCAGACATGGCACTGATGTAGCTGTGCGTATGGGAGTAGCAGGGAAGTATTGTCCTGGGCAATTGGGGGTCAAAGGGGTAGGGTACTAGATGGTATTCATACCCTAGTGCACTTGCAAGGCTGAATGGAACCCCTGGGGAAAGATGACGGGTCACACAAAGCACAGGCACCCCAGTAACAGAAAATGACGTGCAAGCGACCCCTCGTAGACCACGTGCGTGGAAACAAAAACACGCACTACGCTGTGGCACCCAGAAACACAATAATGAACTTATGCGTGTCACACGCAGCCTACAATGACCTCTGAAGGGGTACGCGACACACGGGGCAAGCACAGTTGGAAAATAGGTGCGCAACTCACCGTCTGCCTGGAAAAAGTGCGTGAAGTACAAGCGCGTGCGCACGCACGCGTTGGGAACACCCCCGCCAAAAGAAGAATTGTACGCTGTCTGAGGTAACAGGACTACAGGAGAAGTGAACGCTGTCTGAGGGAACAGGTCCAGAGAAAAAGAGAAAAAATAAAAACTGACAGAGATAACAGGGAGTACGAACTCGAAACGCTGTGAAGTAACTCGCGTGTGAACCGACAAGAAGTACAGATTTCACCCACTCGCTCTCCACGAAATGCACGTACAAGGAAATGACGTCCTACACGTACCTTTTAAACCGGACCACACGTCCAACGTCACTTCCGCGTATACGTGCTAAGGACCTATTACAAGTGCTGATACTAGAACGTGCAGTTCACGTCACAGACGCGCCTGCGCTGTAAGGGCCTTTGGTCCAATGGATTCGCATACCCAGCCAATACGCGTGTGAAACTTCTCGCGCACCCCTGGAATACACGCACCCAGCCAAAACGCGTGTAAAACGTTTCGCGCACCCCTGAAATACACGCACACGCTCCCCCAGGCCCAATCTCATGTGAAAACACCCGCGAGCCCCTGAAATACACGCACACGCTCCCCCAGGCCCGATCGCGTGTAAAACTTCTCGCGCACCCCTGAAATACACGCGCCCAGGACAATCGCGTGTGAAAACACCCGCGAGCCCGTGAAATACACGCACACGCTCCCCCAGGCCCGATCGCGTGTGAAACTTCTCGCGCACCCCTGAAATACACGCACCCAGGACAATCGCGTGTGAAAACACCCGCGAGCCCCTGAAATACACGCGCCCAGGCCAATCGCGTGTGGAACTTCACGCGCACCCCTGAAATACACGCACACGCTCCCCCAGGCCCAATCGCGTGTGATTCTTCTCGCGCACCCCTGAAATACACGCGCCCAGGACAATCGCGTGTGAAAACACCCGCGAGCCCCTGAAATACACGCGCCCAGGCCAATCGCGTGTGGAACTTCACGCGCACCCCTGAAATACACGCACACGCTCCCCCAGGCCCAATCGCGTGTGATTCTTCTCGCGCAGCCCTGAAATACACGCGCCCAGGACAATCGCGTGTGAAAACACCCGCGAGCCCCTGAAATACACGCACACGCTCCCCCAGGCCCAATCGCGTGTGAATCTTCTCGCGCACCCCTGAAATACACGCGCCCAGGACAATCGCGTGTGAAAACACACGCGAGCCCCTGAAATTCACGCACACGCTCCCCCAGGCCCGATCGCGTGTGAAAATTCTCGCGCACCCCTGAATTACACGCACACGCTCCCCCAGGCCCGATCGCGTGTGAAACCACCCGCGAGCCCATGGAATGCTCGCGCCCAGGCCAATCGCGTGTGAGATACTTCTCGCGCACCCCTGAAATACACGCGCCCAGGCCAATCGCGTGTGGGACTTCACGCGCACCCCTGAAATACACGCACACGCTCCCCCAGGCCCGATCGCGTGTGGGCCTTCTCGCGCGTGTAGGACTTTGGTGCACATTTTTTTCCTGCGCCGGGACGCTACCGCCTGCTTTCGTGTGGCGGACATGTATGGGCCTTTGCGCGTCTTTGGCCGTGCGCTGTTTTTCCCTATTCGATTCCATGAATACGTGTTGTAGGCGAGCGTGTGGGCGTTCTGCGCACTTGCCTCCTGTACTTCCCCCGTGACGCCCACATTTTCACGAGTTGTTCCCCATTCTGCGTGTGACGCCCCGTGTTACGCCTACTTTTGTTCTGTGCGCCGCGCTATGTGCGAATTCGCTGTGGCCTTATCGCACGGCGTTCGATGACCTGTGCACCAGCGTGCGCCAGCGTGCGCCGCGCACTTTCTCAGCGCACATCCCACATTTCGCGCGTGCCCGTGCTTCCATGAATGGATGTGCGCTGTTTTCTGTGCGATTTTCTGCGATTTTTTCTGTGCCACTGCGAATCGCACGTTTTCGCACGCATGCGCCGGTTTTTCCGCGCACATTATTTCCATGAATCGGCCTGCTATCGTTGCTTGGAGTTTATGGGCTAGAATGACAGTGCTGTATTTTTTATTTTCTTAGCTTCGATTGTGAGTTTCTAACCAATTTACGTCAGAGAAGGTGCCAAGGTTTGATAATTGGTATTTTGTGGACAAAGTGAATATGAAAGAAAAGGAAACACATTTTTACCATATACTTTGAGCACATGAATAATCAGCCCAATCGTTTTGAGAAGCCTTTAAAATATGGTAACATCCAGATATGTGGAATGATGGTGGAATATTTCCAACGAACAGATAACGACCAATACAGCATTACTTTTTTGGTGTATAATCATGAAAGATGTGCTCAAGATGCCAATAGACCAACCAACGAAAAATCTAATAAAATGTAGGACGGGTTCATCTTTTCCATTTATAATGCCAGTAAAGCCAACTATGAAAAATCTGTTGAATTTTTCGCAAAGTGATGAAAACCTTATACAAATAAACTGCCTCTACTTAACACAAATCAAGCCTCAGAACAAATTTGGCCCTTAGTTACTTTTCAGTGAGTTGGTAAACTCAACGTAGCGCTGTCGGCTATATATCAGAAACAGTTGGTTTAATTATTTTCTTGACCCATGTTTTGTGTTCCACTCATGGTGAGGCCAAACTAGGTGTTTATAATGGACCAGAAACAATCCTTCTTGGTGGGAAACCTTTTGTTTGAGGTACTTGTGTTTGGTTTGAACGCTTACCACCACATCATGTTATGTCACGAGATCAAGCAGCATTTCTCAAGGTCAGACAACTAGTTGTTAGTGTTTTGTTTAGAATGAAATCCTAAAATACACAACTACATTAATTAAAAGATTGAGCCTCATAACATGTGTGCCGGTCCGGTAACAATGGTGCCGGTAAGCCTATCAGCACTGTTGTTACCAGACTGGCACACTACGAGTCTGCGGGCAGGTGCCGTCCCTCCTGCCAAGGTCAGACCTGCCGGGTGGAACGGCACCCGCCCGCAGACTTTCACGGAATCACCTGCACCATTATTAGCTGTGCCAGTGCTTCCATGATCCCCATTTTCATGGGAATGGGGATTAAAATTTACCGGCGCCTGACTTCCCAGAATGCCGGGGTCGTAATCCCCTAGTGATTCCAGCAAGTCAGGGTCTGGTAAATATTGCAAGTCCGGCGGCAACACACCGGCAGCACCGGCAGGGTAACCGCCAGACTTGTAGTGAGGCCCACTGTATTGCTTTTCGTATCATTTGTATCTCTTTTTTTTAAAAAAACATTTATCAAAGCATTCTTTGTGGGTGAAAATGGGAAAAGAAGATCTCTTTTGATATGTACATATTATTTAGCCCCCACATTGGGTGTGAAAGATTGTCACCTGGAAAGGGTGCAGAAACCCTGGCTTGTTTTGACTTTTATTAATAATAAAATGATGCAAATAATTCTATCTCAGAAAGGATAGTCTGCTAACCACACACATTTTTCAGCAAACTCAATGCCAAATGCATAGTACACCATGCCCCTGCTGCAACAGTATTCTGATCTGAAGCACCTGCTTTCCAGTGGCACAATGCAGTTTCAGAGGTTGCAGGCTCCCTCATGACAGCTGCAGTGACAGCCATGTCATTTCAGCACAGGGGCTGCATTTACGATATACACATCTGCTCCCAAACCACGTTGCTATCCTGGTGGCAGTTGCAAACCTTATAAATAAGCCATATCTTAGTATAGGGTATCGTGGCTAGTATTTCACATAAATATTACAGCAACATATGATTGGTATCATACATCTGTCAACACTGTGAGCCCAGGCCAGGTGTAGGCATGCTGTGTGTATCCTTCCTCCAGACTTGATGTCTATGCTTCACCCAGCAGGACTGTAGACAAGGGGTTTCCTCTCTTTGATCCTTTGTGACATTGAGTAACACCTGTCATCAGCAAGACTCCCCCTCAGTAGGAGCAGATCTGTGAAGCAAGAATCAAAGGAAACATCCTACACAAAAGTACTAGGCTCACCCCAGGGTGTTGCATACAAAAGGACCTTTGTTGGTAGGGGTCTTAGAAGGGGGTGGTGTTAGTGTAGCCATAAGGAGCTCAGCACAAGCGGGCAAAGGTCCCACCATCTTTTTTCTCTCCGTACCTCTCTTTCTATCCTGTCTCTTCACTTTTCTTTAGCTCAAAACACTTTGGGTATGATAAAAGAAAGCAAGAATCACTTGTCATGAGGTCAGGAGTTGGACCACTTAAGGCAGGCTTGATTTTGTCCAATCATCTCTGGGATTTGGCATTTAAAAGAGGGTGTCTCCCACTCCTTCTTTGATTCACCTTTGGACCATCCAGGATTCTAAGGAAGAATTCATTTGGACCTCTTTTGGGAGAGTTGATAGTTCTACAGCCCTCAGCCGTTAAGGTGAAGCAAGAATCCAAGGCGGAGGAAGTCTCTGCTCGCTACCCACTTACAGCTCACATTGGGGGTAATTCTTGCTGAGGACCAGAACCTACAACGCTTAACCAAACCTCCCCAGACTCAGAGAGTAGAACCAGAAAGGACTCACTCTATCCCAGAGCCTCTCCATGTTGTCTCTCAGCATCTAGAGGGCCAGGTCAGACAGGATCACTGTTCTACTATATGAAACTGGTCGAACCACATCACCTTTTAAACTTCGTTCACTGCACTTGAACCACAAGTGCTGCTTTGACACACCATCGGAACCTTTGAACAACCGCTGCTTTGCATCAACCAAACCAGCTTGTCACCACCTTTTGCGAAAGCAGAGCATGTCACCTGTTGAGCTCGAACAACCTGCTTGCCCCTGTGGACCAGCTAAAAATGCTGCCTCTTCATACCCTGCATCAGATCACCAAGTCACTGCATCGAACCGACAGATCTCAACTCGGTGCACTGGAGCATCGGGTCATTTGCCAACCTTAACCAGTGGTTAACAATGTCTTCAACCAATTTACCCCTCGATTAGACTGTGGTGAGCCATCTGAACCACAAAATTAGAATGCACCACTGAACTGCACTGAGCTCCCGCTTCAAACTGATTAGAGGCCAGTTTTCTGCTTTACCTAGGATCACTCGCCACACCCAAACCTGGTTCAATCGACACCACTGTACAGCTCAAAGCCCGGTTTACTGCTCTGGAACTACTGAATATCGGATTAAGATACTTTAAACTGACCCTGTCCCCCTGGTTCACTTCTTGGGGCCCTAGAGTCTGACTAAGTTCCTTTTGCATCTTTTGCAGGAAGAACCTATCCTATATGAATTCTGTACTGCATTTCCTGCCTGTTTTTACTCCCTGCTGAAAACCCAGAGTACTACACTATTACATTCTGTATTTCTCTGTCTTTCCTTTACATTGGTTGGTTTCTATCACATTTTTTAGTCATTTGTACATTGCTGTGTTTAATTAAAATATATATACATTTTTATTGAGACTGATTTGACCTTCCTTTTATTTTGGACGGTTGTACTTTGCTGTTTGTGTTTCTACGGGATCAAATTCACACTCTTTCTAAAATTATAGCCTTCACTCAGCCCATATCACCACAAAAGGCAAAGGAAGTGTATTGCTTAGCTGTGCCTTTTTTATGTTTGGGATCACTGTTGGTTTGTTGAACTGTGGGGGCTGAGTAGGCTTTTTAGCCTCTACTTATACTTATGTTCTTGCAGAGCAGAAGTCCTTTAGTTACACAAGGACTACTCATTGAAACACTTCCTATGGGTATGTCATTTCTAATATCCTAATACTGGAAATCCAGAAACTATTCTGTATTTCGTTATTCACAAGAATTCAGTGTTTATGTGGATGACTTACCATCCCATTTCAAAAGTGTTAAAATGATGCTTTGTTGCTACCATTGCACTCCGTGGCAGCTGGTGATTTTTTTTAACTGGAGGGGCATAATGTATATGTTCCAGATATGCCACAGTGACTGAGCATAGTGAGGGACCCTGTACCAACAAAGGTGGGTTCAGGGGGGGTTCTCCACCCGAGAATTTATTTTAAATAATTGGTTAAAATGGTGCATTTTAGAGCACACTTTTTAGAAAAATTGGGTAAATGCCAGTTTGCATTTGTTTTTGTAGGGTGACTCATGAAAAAATCCAATAGATGCAAGTCACCAACAGTGCACAGGCGCATTTCTCCAATACATTTTCATGATGCCCCTTTCCACAATATGTGCCAGTATAAAACATGTTCATACTGGCTGTGCCCATATATTTCCATGCTGACTGCACCATTGCACCCTAGCATTCCCATATAAGAACACACTCATGTTTGCTTTGCACATAATTCCAGTAAGGATACTATAAGAAAACATGTCCATGTTTGTTCTGCAAATATATGGCAGTATCCCCACATAAGATCATACTCCAGTTGGCTTTAACATTAAAAATGCATGCCAAAGTATGAAAACATGTCCACATTGGCTGCACTAAAATCCCAGTCGAGCTACATAATAACATTTATCATGCTTTCTTTATCAAAGATGCCCAATACAAAATGTCATACTGCAATAAGAACTGGCTAGTCTGGTTGCATAGAAGTGCCAGTCTTACTTCATATTAACACTTATTATGCTTGCTTTACCAAAGATGCCCAAAACAAAATGTCATACCACAATAAGAAATGACTAGACTGGCTGCATTGAAATGCCAGTCTAGCCACATAATAACACTTATGCTTGTTTTTTAAATCAAAGATGCTGAATACAAAATGTCATGCCACAGTTAAGAATGATCCTGCTTACATTATCAAAGATGGCCAATACAAAATGTCGTGCCTCAGAAAGAAATGGCTACACTGGTTGAATAAAAAATGCCAACCTTGCTTCGTAATCACACATATCATGCGTCTTGCTTTACCAAAGATGCCCAATACAAAATGTCATACCACAAGAAATGGCTAGACACTCTCCAATGAAATGCCAGTCTACCTACATATTAGCACTTATCATGCTTGCTTTATCAAAGATGCCCAATACAAAATGTCAGGCCACCGAAAGAATAATGCCACTAACCATGCTTGCTTTATCAAAGTTGCCCAATAACAAATGGCATACCACAATAAGAAATGGCTAGATTGACTGCATTAAAATTCCCATTAATAAATGGCATTCCTTCCTCCATTGCCCTCCAGCGCCTCACATGCACAGATTATCAATTATGTGTACATGTAATTCGCTGGTGGGTTTAGGAGTTAGGCTTGACATTGCATGTAAGGTGCTAGAAATCCCAGCGGACTGTGCTGGCATTCTTTACTGGGCATACCCAGTAACAAATGCCATGCCTCTTCCTGGGCACCAGTACCTCACACGTTCACAATGAATGTGATTGTGTGTATGCTAGGCGCTGGGGGGTACAGGTACAGGGGTTAGGCATAGTATTTTTTACTGGACATCCATCATAGATTCCACAGTAAAAAAAACAACACAATTGTCCCCTGGGGCCCCAGCTCCTCACACACACACACACACACACACAATCAATGTGGTTATCTGTGAATGCCAGGCACTGGGGGGGCCCAAAGAGGCAGGTATGGTATTTTTTATTAGACATCTTTTACAGTAAAGAAATCCCATGGCTGTCCCCTCGACTCCACAGCACCTAACACACACACACAGTCAACGTGATTATGTGTGTATGTGAGGTGGTGGTGTGCCCAGGGGCAGGCATGGTATTTTTGACTAGACATCTATGGTAGATGTCCAGTAAGAAAATGTCATCCATGTCCCCGAGGCCCCACAGCACCAAACACATGCACACAAAGTGATTATGTGTGTATGCAAGGCGCTGGTTGGCCAGGGGGGTAGGTATGGTATTTTTTACTAGACATCTATCATAGATGTCCTGTAAACAAATACCATCCCTGGGCCCCACGTCACCTCAGAAGGAGAGGTGAGCTTGGCTGGTGGGGAGGGGGATTGTCCAACAAAGACATTTTTTAAATGCCTGTGCTGTACAAACCTCCTCCCCTCACTCGCCAAAATCAGCTCAGACTAACACAAACACACACACACATTTACACACCATACACACAGCACACACCCTCTGTCTCATTCACACGAGCACTCATCATGCATTCACTCATAGCACAAGCATACACGCATCCATGCACATATTTAAATAATAAATAATTGAACATACAAACGCACACATTTACATAACATACATACAGTAAGCACTCTCTCAGTCGCACCAGCATCCATCATCATACATTCACATAACAACATAAGCATCCTTGAATCCATATACATAATGTAAATGCAAAAATACATGAACATAAACAAACATACCTTCTGACGTGGGTCTTTCCTCTCCAATGCTCTCGCCCCTGCAAGCATGAACAGTAAACAGGACGCTTCCTGGTTCCTACACATGCATGCAGGGGCCTGAGCGCAGGTGGGCAGATGCCCCACTTCACCCTGCTCTGTTTGTATGTGCGAGGTGGCGCAGGAGCGCCCCCTTGCACATACAGACATGCAGTTCCTCAGCTAGCATTTCCAATGAGCTATGCAAGGCTAGGGAAACAAAATGCCCCCGGCCTTGCATGGCTCATTGAGCTTGCGCGGCTGCAGAACTAAACTGTCAAAGGGAAACAACGTTTCCCTTTGACAGTTCAGAGTGCTTCCTCACTAGGCGGGCTCCTCCACAATGGGCGGGAGGGGGCCAAGACCTGGTGGGTCAATGCCCCCTCACCCATTATGGACGAGCGTCCTGATTATACTAGCATGTTGATGTTGTGTTATACGTTATTACAGTTAACTATGGTGTACTTTAATCTGCTTTCAATTGTTCTGCAGAAACAGCACACGTAAAATATAATGTGCTACTGTGGTAGCGGGGGAAGCCAGGAAGACGGTATTCTGTGCTACCGGGTGCCTGGTGTTAGGGCAATGCAACCTGGCCCTGATGCAATCCCTGAGAGCAAAGATGAGATCTGCAAACAGAATTGCTGTTCTTGAGTTTTGCGGAGATCAAAGTATGCGCCCAACTGCAAAATCCGTCTTTAGCGAGATACTTTTTAGGCTTTTGCGTGAACGAATTACTTGTGTCTATTCACAACATTAATGTGGCATTGTGTCCATAGGGCTTGGACAAGAATAACTGGCAGATTCCTGTAGACTTCACATTTTGGGAAATTCCTGTTTTACAGACGGAATCGTGGGGTGCAACGTTCTCCAATGATCCGGGCAGCAGGAGACGCCAAAGCAACCACACGCTTCTTTAGAATGTCCAGGCATAGATCACCGGGGTGTATCCAGTTTCAGGTATATTTTCGTGGTGGCAAATGTCAAATGAATCCTGTAATTCGACAAAATAAAGCTTGTTTGAGAGCCGGACTAGACGTAGCCCTGCAAATAAGCAATGCAGATGCCTCGTTTACTCCCTAATAATAGGCAAACAGTGCAAAAAAGAAGGGAGTAAAAATACTTCTAACAAAAATAGAAATCAACAGATGCATAGGATCCTGCACATTTCGTTCAGCTGCAGAGCTGCCCAAATATACTGGGATCTGTGGTACCAGCAGAGAAGTGCCACGGGAAGCAGCCCTAATTATTACTTCCTGATCTGAAGAGGACATTTAAGGCAAGATACATTATTTAATTTGCATGCATAACTAGATGCAGACATGTATGGATTCATATCAGATATCTGTTTTAATTTCAAATATAATATAATTTATACTATAAATATAATTATAAGAAATATTATTCTACTTGCCCAAAAAGTACTTACGTTCGGAATGGGAATTACTTTTTCTACTCTATAAAAACGTAATTCACCTTTCAACTTTAAAAACATAGAGTTAAAAACTCCCACTTCAAAATCTTTCCTGGAGGCAAAACTCGTGAATTGTGAAACCTTCATTTAAAAGTAAAGGCAAAAAAGCTCTTGCTCTGTGCCAATTTACCACCATAGTCGTTTTACAGCTCCAAGGCTCGCCTGAAAAAGAAAAAGAAAAGCCAGGGTCCCACTGCAGAGACCCACCCGAGAAGAAAAACAAAGGCGACACATGACACTGAATAAAAAACAAGAAAGAAGTCGCACATACAGAAACCGGAACAAACAACTATAAACACAGTCTTGCAGTCTGTGTAGAGTTAACGTCGCGCCAGCCCACGCAGTGCAGCTGGAACACAGCACCGCGCGGTGCCAACAATAACAGGAAGTAGCCAGTACACAAGGCTCCTTACAAGAACTGAAAAGATGCAGTTGTTGACACATTCGTTATGGTTCTCCAAGGATTTATATTGAGACATTGAACATTCAAATGCACTTACACACCTGCCCCCGCCCCTTACGGTTTCCAGGCACTAGTTCACGCCACAACCACCGAGTAGTTCAGTTTCATTCAGAAGAGAAAGAGGAGACAGCAGGATCCTGCATTGGGGATTCAGACTAACAGTAGGTTGAAGCATCTTTCTCTTTTCTGGAAATGCCCCTGCAGGCGAGTGGCAAACCTCTGACAGAGACCGACTTTGGCGGGTGGCCTTCTAATTTCAAGATTTGAATCATTAATGCTCCGTTGAAGGATAATCAGTTGGCTGCATGGAATGGCGGTCAATGGAAGCAGGGCAGACTTTCTTGGTAGCATGAGTGAACAAAGTCTGGCCCCAGGACACTAGGAAAAGCATCAATGGCTGGTGGGATATCACTCCCTCTGTCCCCGGGAACCGCTGATGCATTCACTGAAGGATTCCACGTCCTGCTGTGAAATGCAAAATTAGTCTCCAAGCCTTTTGCATTGTCTTTCAGTACATACCAAAGATGACTTGCTCCCAAAGGCCTAGGGCAATGGAAGGGATTGATGTATATTGTTCCTTCGCTCTATAAACAAGGCATTTTACAAGCGAGCTTGTGAAAACCTCTTAGAATGGGGCTTCCTTTCACTGCTCAGCTTTGAAGTTATCTTGAGCTCAGATTTTGCAAAGACTAGGCAGTGACACAAGCGAGTTCACTGGGCACCTATTACCATGCAATTGGCCAGCTGTTGAAAGCAGATACTTGCTCCCCATTAGCGTGGCGCTACACATGGCTTACCAGCAGGCATATTGGAGACGTGCAGCATGTGTATCATTTGTTTTAATGTACTCCAGTTCTAATAACGCTTACTCAAATAATACAGACCTATTGAACAAACAACACCACAAACCAGAAAAGTATAATGTGTATTAGTGAAAACAATCTATATTAATTGTCAGGAGATTTGTCCAAGTTCCTCTTGCAAGGGGTTTAGAGAGACCAAAATGCAATGTGTCTTGTGTGCATGGGTGTGCACCAACTTATTCTAAACTCTCACTGGTAATCAAGGCAGAACAGCCTGGCTTCCCTTCTAGGAGTGTAAGGGAGCTAGTGTAAGGCACAGAGTATGCACACAAGCATCAAATAAAAGACTGTCCTGACAGAATGTACTGAAAGAAATGTATGCTCGGTTTCATCGGTTTCCTGTATGCCAAGGTGTTAAATGTGCAGAAGTAAACTGCTAGGGAAAGTCACCACTCATACTTTGAACACAGCTAGCAATGTTGCAAGTAATGATACAGTAGTAAGCAGGAAACAAGTATTTCCTGTTATACACTCTGCCCTGGGAACAAGCTACCAATGCAGATGCAATTGCCCCTCTTCATGGAGGTTTGTAAAGAATCTCACTTACTAAAACAAAACAAAAAAAGAAAAAGACACAAAAATCCATCAAAATGTCTCGAAAGGGGTCTCATTAATTGAGGATAAGATGCAACCATATTGAAAATATTCCTTAATGTTTACGATGATAATTATTCAGTGAAAAGGAACACATGATGGCTCCCTAAACGAAAAAAAAAGACTAGTAGATCAACATCATGGAAGAAATGCTGCAAAGCCTGAGGACAAGCCTCTACATACGTCACGCAGGTTTGAGCTACCTGTTCACTATTTAATGCTTATGTTGCATTTATTTTCTTTTTGCATGTTGTTCACTGTTTGCCTTAAGTGCACAGAAATCATAAACACACACTTTTTCACTGATTAGAAATCTCTAATTTGCTGTATTTTTTCGTCATCTTCCTTCAGTTCATTTAAGGTTGACTGGAAGTTGAACATTGATTTAATTCTTTCCCTTTTAACATTGACTTTAGTTTGTTCCTCTATCTTCACGAGTGGTACATCACAGCAAAGATGAAAGTGGTATTTTCTTGTCTATAACTTCTATAAGGCTACATAAACATTTCTTCCATTGACATTGCTGATTTTTAACATGAATATAAGTGCTGTGCAAGAAACATGCATATATCCTGTGATGATTCACTAGGTATCGTCACTTCTCCCCAAGGGAGAGCCCATTCCCATGAGGCTATGTAGGTGCGGCCGCTACCCAATAGTCCCTGAACAGGTAGTTTAATGCAGGGGACCTCGTGGGGAGTTACTCCCCCTCCGGAGATAAGAAAGACCACCTTGGGTACAACCCCTTATACAACGTCACCCCCACACATTCCTTAGCCCCCGTCCATTTCAAACCACTATATTGAGAGTAAGCCAATGTATTTCTGTCGTACCTAATGTACAGCTAAACAGAAAATACTTGGATGAAGAAGAGCACAGAAAATACTGAGGAATTCTGACTGTGCTAGTACTGAGATGTGGTGGCTCACAGGAGGCATGAAGAATACCTAGAAGCCATTGAAAACAGGTGTTGACGTTACGCTGGGGTGGAGTTAGCCCTATAAATTGGAAAGAGAAGAAGCACTCTGAGTCTTCCCTCCTCATCAGAGAACCCAGGAGTTTTGAAGTCTTCACTCATCCCGAAGAGGGGGCTCAGAAAGGATGCCAGCGAGTGGCTGAGGGAGTTCATGATAGGTCCTGAGTCGGCAGGACTGAGCTCAGCGGAAAGCAGGCAAAGCAGTGGTATGACCTCCAGGAAGAGTTGGACCGAACAGTCCCCGAATGGTGCCAAGACTGCAATGAGCAACAATATGCAGAGCAGTCACAGAAGCAGTAATGAAGTAGACGACTGCAGGAAGCGGGAAGGAGACCGATTCCAGTCCCTGGAGAGACCGGTGCTGGGCAAGCAAGTCCCAGAAGGTAAAGGGAAGCACGGGCAGACCCGTAGGGACATGAGGGTAGAGGCGTTGCTAGGACGGGGTTAGGCGCTATATCCCCAGGTCTTCTAGTTGTAGCCCCGGATAGAGGCTCAGGGGCTACAATCAAAAAGCTAGCTAACCCTGAGTCCCGCTAGCCCCGACATTAGTGTAGTGTTTTCAGACCTAGCAACACCCCCCGTCTGGGGAGAAGAGAGGTCTCTGCTTCATGCCGGAGCAAGCGTGATGCCTATTAGAGGGCTATCAATGGTCTGGGACCAATGGAGAAGAGTGCACCCGAGGAAATCTTCCTCGTACCAGTGGCAGAGATAAGTCCACTGACCACCAGAGAAGGGTCTTGGACCCCAACAGAGGATAACCAAGCATCCAAGGAAATCTTCTGTGTATCCGTGGCAGTGATAAGCCCACTGGCCACCAGTCAAGGGTCTGGGATCCCAAGATAGTGAAAGTGTCAAGATAAAACCCAAGTTGAAAAATAACTCTCAAACACCAGGAGAAGGGAGTCCTGGTAAGGGAACTGAATCCATTTAAGTACACTTAATATATGCCAGGGAAGGGAATTATTCCCCCTGGACTTTTTTTGTGAACTGTATTAGAGAACTGCAGACCAGGAACCAGGAGGAATTAGTCATTTTCCTGGTCCAGAAAGTTGACTGTATAAGGTGCTGGAACTACAAGCCAGGAGGAGGGAGTCATTCCCCGTGGCATCTCTTTGCAAGAGGACATTTTGTGAACACCACCCATATATCAGGAGAAGGGAGTCATTCTCCTGGGGAAGGAACATTCTGTTAGATTGCTAAAGCCAGGGGAAATGAGTCATATCCCTGTCACCTTGTTGCAAGAGAATGAAGAGAAAGAGGATTCAGACTAGGAATCCTCCCGTCCCCTGCACACTTTCAAATGTTTGGAAAAATCCAATACTGTCATTTAAACAAAGAGTAAGAAAGTAACATAAATTCCACTAATAACAAAGTTAAGCAAACACAGTTGTGTGGAACCAAAGGTATTTTTATCAGAACAATGTAGTTCAAATTTTGGAAAATTATTTACAAAGAAGAAACAATGTAGCATCAATAGTTGACACCAAGAGTTAAGAGATGATGGAGTCCGATTAAGGCGGCGACGCGTTTCGAGGATGCTTTCCTCTTCTTCATATGGCCAGAATTGGACTCTCCAGACAAAAAGAAAACATTGGTTCAAAAACATGTAATACAAGAACTAATCGTTACAACACTTATTCCACATATTCAACTTTTATGTCTAATGTCTATGCTGTTTATTCTGAGTTCGAGTGATCCAAGCTGTAACATATAGTATCTTTCTTTTCTATATTTCAGGTCACACATGTATTTGTGTACATGATCAATGAAATATGGTTCTGTACAATTTTTTAGTCACTGCATATCCTAATTGGCTACTAAGGGATAGAAGGCGCTACTGAGTATTCCCAATCCCATGGGCTTGACTGATATTGATCTGGAATGTCACTGTCTGATCACGATAATTCTATTTTATAAGTAAAGAACAAGAGGGAGTAATGGTATAAATAGTTACCCTCAAGGATGCGTGATTCTATTCACATAGTTAAAAGAATGTGAAGGAAAAATAGCAGGAGAACCGTTAAACATCTGGAAATAGGTTCATTGATTCGGGAAGTGGTCATTCATAAATTATAAAAAGTGAAGGAAAAGGTACCCTTAGAGGAGAACGGAAACAAAGAAAAGGACATGTAACTAGAGGAACAAAGATAATATAAAGTAATAAAATGCATTCACTATATCAGGACAACATACCTAGCATTCATGCATATGAGTGTAGAAAGTAGAGATGGCAAAAATAGGGTAGCAGGATCCAAATAATAAATGGATATCTACAGTTTCAGTCTAGTATCCGCAGCTTGCAGCAACACTGACTCACCCATTCTGTAAGTTAAGAAGAAAGGAAAATTAAGAAAAAGAAGCATCCTTGAAACGCATCACCGACTTAATCAGACTCCATCATCTCTTAACTCTTGGTGTCAACTATTGATGCTACATTGTTTCTTCTTTTGCAAATAATTTTCCAAAATTTGAACTACATTGTTCTGATAAAAATACATTTGGTTCTATACAACTGTGTCTGCTTAACTTTGTTATTAGTAGAATTTGTTACTTTCTTACTCTTTGTTTAAAGGACAGTATTGGATTTTTCCAAACATTTGAAAGTGTGCTGGGGACGGGAGGATTCCTAGGCTGAATCCTCTTTTTCTTCATTGTTTAGTGTAGGTGTTCTGTGCCAAGACCCCAGTTCATCTTCCACACCTAAACCCTTAAAACTAATTCTGAAACTCTCAATAACTCTTTATAAATTAAGGTGTGCACCTCTGTCCAACCTTTGCTACCTTGCTGCAAGAGAACATTTTTGGGAACGCCACCCGTATACCAGGAGACGGTGATGGAACTTTTTTTTGGATTATATTATTCTTTAGTTGTGGTGTACAGGATACAAGTAGGTTGCAACACCGGTCAGAGGACTTTCATTTGGATGAACATCCTTTAGTATTAGTTTTAGGCAGGGAACACCCTCTTAGAGATAGGGATATTGAGGGTTCTTTTAAAATCAATAAAATTCCATAATATCAAATGATATTTAATTTGTACCGCGCTCATACACAAGTGTTTCAGAGCGCGACGAGGCAAGGGAGGGGAACAAAGGAGAACAAAACAACGATCTTACTAGGCCCAGTGACATTGATAATGTGCAAGTGCAGGGGAGAGGGAAGGGAGAAGTGTAGGTGGGTAAGCGATAAGTGTAAAGTGTTGAGCAATAAACTAGCAAATAGGCTATAGCAAATATGCAATAGCAATAAACATGCAACCCTTGTGTCAGCTTACTTCTTTGATACCCTTTCAATACTTACAACATAAACACATACATGCATGATTACACTTCACACAGGCTGGGATGACCAGACTGTATTGAAGTGCTGCTACTGTTTGCACAAACCAAAACTGGCTCATTGATATATTACTGAATGTGTATTGCATTCCCAAACATTTCCTTGTCTGGTTTTCTTTGACTTCCTGTGAGCATGTCCATGAAAAGTAATTGCTGACTGCTAGAGCCCCAGATTAAGCAGTCTCCCATCCGTTCCCCTTCAGTGCCTCTAGAATTCTAGGAAAGTCCAATTTTGATGTTCTCTTTTCTGAGCTTCTAGGTTGTAGAAAACAAGATTGATTAGACAGTGTGATTGACCAGGGGGACACATGGAGGCAAGAGGCCATCTATGTTCCTAGTAGAAGCCTATCTTTCCAAGGAATAAAGAGGACATTTGAAATCATTTAACACTGAGGCAATGACTTAGGACCTGTTGGAGCTTTTTCCCTGACTGAGATCTAGCCGGAGATCTAAAGAACTGTCCTTCTGTAGTGTATAACTGATCTATGGGGCACTCGCACTAAGGCAACATTACTGCACAGACTTCAAGGAAAAGGAATTCCAACAGCCACACAACTCCATTGATGAAGCAGAATGATCAGCTTGATGCCTCAAAGATCGAGGCGGACCAAAGCTGCAATATCTTCTTCAGTCCATAACAAAAACTCTTGGTAAATAGATGCTTCTACTATTAGGCAGGCAACAGGGTTATCTACCCCAACTATTGCTAAAAGTAAGTGGTCCCTATCTTGTCAAAGTATAAGGAACTCCTAGATTGCATTGTTGTAGATATCAGTATCTAGTCAGTAATCCTCTGAAATGAACCACAGTTGTTTCTGCTCCAAAAAATATGGCATCTCCAACAATCTAACTGGTGGGTAGAATGACCACCCAGTCGTAGTCCTAACAGATGTTGGGGTCTGCAAAGTAGTCTTTTGTGTCTCTCACTGCTCCCCCAAAACAATTGTCTGACTAAACCTGGAGCATAGCGGGTGCCATGGCAAAGCAAGGTCCAGCGTTGAGATTCTGTTTCTGGATACTGGATGATTGCAAACACAGAAAAGCTAAGTATTCTCTTAGTATCTTGAAACTCAGTCTTTGATGATTTGCCTCAATATGAGTAAACAAGTGCATGTGACATCAGGGCTCAAATCATTCTTCAAGTACAGTAAGCAAAATGACCAAAACAATATGCACCCTTTCCCTGCTGAAATGCACAGCATATACACTCTTTTGAGGCATATGTATAGTGGATGGCTTACAGATCCAACATATTCCAATATTGAGTGGTGTGAACGTGACCAGGCCTGTATGAAACCCACCTTCAAATTGCACAATTGGCTTCTGGTGGAGAACAGTACAGAACTCATGGAAATGTTCCAATTCATACGGTTATTTTTATCTGCAGAAACTGATTCACATTTGTATTTTTCTCGTATTTGTATGTTATTAGGATTTATATATTGTTTTTGCCAGAGTAATGGCAGTAAGATCCAAACCTCTAATTAAGGTAAATGAGAAATAAGACTAGAATGAAAGATAGCTCAAGAAGAAGATGAACGGATGTGTAGAGAAAGAGCGTTTTAGTGTTTCGGAGCCAAAAGAGAGAATGAGCAATAGCGATATTGGGCACTCAGAGGGTTAGAAACTGTAAGACGAACATGGGCTTGGGAGCTAAGAGGGCAAGAGTGTAAATAACTGGAAACCAAGGAGGAGATATGGAGTGGCACAACTCAAGGAATACATTTAAAGACAAAGCAGAAGAAGAGGAGTGTCTAGATATAGGTAGAGGAAAGGGGAAAATAGAGGAATGTGGAGGAAGGTGAAAAAAGATATATAGCCAAGTTTTATTATATATATAATGGAAGGGGAGGGCGGCATTTCTATAAGGAGAGCAGAACAGTAGTCAAGATGTGAAGAAATGAAGGAAGAAGCTTAGTTGCATAGAAATACAACAGAGAATGGGCTTTGTGAATATTTCTAATGTAGAAATGACAGGTACAGGCAGTATATGAATGTTAGCGTAAAAGGAGGGGGTGGAGTAAAAGAGGACACCAAGATTCTAAACAGAGTTTGAACTAAAAAGGGAAAGGAAGGAGAAAGACAAGAGGAGGAATAAGTGGGATTTGGATGTGAAACAGGAAAATAAAGGACTTCGGTTTTGGTAGGATTAAAATGAAGAAAATGACAATTCGTGCAGACCCCAACAGCAAAAAGACACCTAGCTAGAGGAGAATAAATCTCATCAGAAAAAGACAAGAATGATCGAACAATCTGTGAATCATCAGCATAGAAATGATGTCAGGACAGATTAAAATAAGAGATGAGAGAGGAAAGAGAAATGATGTAAAGAGAGAAAGAAGAGGTCTTAAGACACACTAAATTACAAAGCATAGGGAGGTGGAAGCATTCATCCCCAGGAGATTGACATGCTCCAGTCATTCAAATATGACCAGAAACAATGGAGTACATAGAAGGAAAAACCAAGATAAGAAAGATAAATGGAATAGTTGAGTGAATAACAGTATCAAAAGCTTTAGAATAATTTAGGAGGGCAAGAATGAAAGATCATCATGCCACCAGAAAGAAGAGAATTAGCAACTTAGAGCAAAGCAGCTTCAGTGGAGTTTAGGGGTCGAAAGCTTGATTGGAGGAGGGGTTGGATGAAGTGTTGTTCCAGATAAGAAGAGATTTGGGCATATACCACCTATTCCAGGATCCTTGAGATAAAAGGAAGAAGTGGGGTGGGATGAAAAACAGCAGGAAAAGAGTCAAGTGAGGAATTATTTGGAATAAGAAGAATAGTAGCCTGTTTAAATTGAGAGGGAAAAATGATGTGGCAATAGAAATGTTAAGGAGCGAGACCAGTAAAAGGGGCAGGCACGGATAGACTTTAGTAATCAGGAGAGAAGAGGGAGGATCCAGGGAAGAAGATTAAGGGTGAGCAAGAGAGAGAGTCAAAAAAGCAGTATCAGAATCAGAAAGAACAGCAAACGACAAAAATGATGAAGTAGAGGTTACATCAGGTCACAGTGGTAGCTTCAGATTTACACATACTTTGGCACTCTGCCAATGCAACCAAAAAGGAATCAAATGTGTCAAATTCAGGTTATGTTGCTTGGGTTCCTCGGACTTCCAATGCTCTCTATCCAGCCCTGAAACAGAACACATTGCAGGCTTTTGGAAAATGGAGCACCAACCTGTTTCTTAGCAGCTCCCAAGCTCCTACCTCTACCCCTTCCAGAGTTTGGGTTGCATTTAAAGGCCCCAAACAGAAGTGTCTTTCACATGAATAGCAAGATTTTAAACACTGAAACAAAAACAGCCTGGCATTTGTTTTTGTTTTTCAAGTAATGTTAAAGAGCCATGTGGAAGGGGGCTACCTGTCATTACCAATAGAAAAGCAGCATTTCAATTTACAAAAACAGGATTTTTAATCATTGAAAACAAAAATGGCCTGCCCTTTTGTGTGCAAATAAAAATGGGTTTAAAAGTAAAAGTGAAAATAATATCACTGCGCACAGGAAAATAAAACATGATGTGTGGGTTGACCAAAAGAGTGAAACATAATATACATTGACCAAAAGAGCAATGTATATTATGTTTCACCCACAAAACTCTAGTGATATTTGAAGAGCCACTTTGTCTTCATGGCAAAATGTCAGCCAAAGGCAGATCCATTTGCTGGCTGTGGACACAACTTCACAAAGGAAAACACCCACTCTCAGCCTGGATGTCACATCTCCCATCTAATGACCAACCTCAATAAAATGTCCTGCTAAAGGCATAAATAAAAATTCATCGTTCTCAAGACCTGCTGGCTCTGAAAGCATGAACTTCAAGAAAAATCACCATAGGCTGGAGCACGACTAATATGTATGAAAATGGGGACACCTACTTCAAAGAGCAAGCTCCCAACACAAAGGAGACTGATAAAGGTACAGGTTGACCCAGGCAAAACCAATGGTGGAAAGGCAGGAGGCAGGACCATTTGGAATCTCTCCCAAAAACTATGAATGGGCCAAGGTGGAGAATCTAGCAACCTCGTCAGACGGAGCAGCATTGCTGCTGCATGACACAATGGACTTCCCTGGCACAGAGGTGTACATTCCTGCTGACACCTCCCCTCAGCTTCAATTGCCTAATATCAAAGGTGAATCCATGGCAACCCTGGGCTAAGCTGACCAGAGCCTGATGTTTGGCTTGGGGTTGGAAAGACTGCCCATATTTGGAAATAAAGGCAGCTCAGTGGATTTCAGAGACTGTAGAGATCATAACATTTATTTCAGTAATCAAAAGAAACAGTAATGTGAAATTATGACAGTTTAAATGCTATTTTTGCACCTTTAAAATTAGACATTGTAGGTTTTTCTAGCATGTTGGGGAGGCAAACGCCAGTAAAATGCCATTTCAGGGGAAAGCGTACATGGTACATTATAGTGGTGTTGAAAAGCAAAACCTTTCAAAATATAAGCATACCTGTACTATGTCTTGTTAGCTGTTGCTATTTTTGAATCTGCAAATAGAAATCCTGTAGAGTTTCACAGTATTTGTTAATGCAGGTGGCTGTGAGTAGCAGGAGATATGTACTTCCAGAGTACATCTGAAGTGTTGAACTGAGGTGACATGGTTACATGTAGAGTTTTTGGATATGATTGGTGGATGCATGTGTGAATGTTCGAAAGTAGCCAATGAGAGAGTGTTACAAATATAAAAGTAAAAAGGGTAGAAAAGCAGTCCTGTGCAATGGTGTCGGCAGACACGGCAGTAGTCCACGGACACTGCACATGCCATTCAGGTCTTTTAAGGATGCCTGGCATGGAAATAGGACTGCAGAGACCATGGACAGTTCTGGCGTCTGCAGACATCGGGGGATCAGCCAATCAGGTTTCCTGGTTGTGGTATACAGGAAAACAAGGTTAGTCATCTTTGTTGTGTGCTGTGAAGATGGCCATGGCTATGGCTTTGAGGAAACACAGTCTCTGGTTGGTGTGTGATTCTTGTATCCATTGGTTGAAGGTATTGTGAGCAGTGTGAATTAGCTACAAATCTTGGATTTGAAGAATTTGATGTTTCATGGTATGGAGTTCATGGAATGAAGTGGGCAGACTTGCTCCCATTTTGTGAAAGTATGGTTACATTGAAGTATCCAGACATAATTGTAGTTCACTGTGGAGGCAACAGTTTGGTTTTTGTCACCAGAATTTTGTTACAGTTTGCATTGAAGGATACATTTGCAAAGTTAATGGAACTGTTTCCATGTTCAAAGATTGTGTTTTCTCGGATGGCTCAAAGACAAATGTGGAACCATTCTAATTTATTTTGTCGACAAATCGAGAAAGCCAGGAGCAATATAAATAAAGCTTTATGTTCATTTCTGCAGGATTTTGGAATGACATCTTTTCACAGTGAAAATATCAAGTTTGATATTGTAAATATTTCTCAAGGAGATTGAGTGCATTTGACGGATGTCGGAAATAAGATTTTTCTTTTGAATATCCAAAATGCAGTGAAACTATTTTTGTGAACTTGGGAAATATGTCATGTAGTATTGTTTTAGTAGTTGTAGTAAATAAAAACCAAAAACAGAAAATGAAATTAGAAGCACTTTTTGTGAAAGTAAAAAAATAAATTAGTTCAGTATATAAAATCCCCACAAAATATAAAAGGTCATTTTACGAGCTACCATTTTTGAACGAAAAACAAGTTAATTTATTTGAATTCCCCCACCCTATGCCTGGAATTTACCAGGTGTCTGCAGACTTTCATACTGTTCGTGGAGAATGCAGACTGCAAAAGGTCCTGTGATTTTTATTTTTATTTCTATTTCTTAACTGTGAAATGTGGCTCCTAAAGGAACCATTTATTTTGTCTTTTTGGCTTTTATATTTTTTGGGGATTTTTTTTGTTGGAGAGGAGAGGAGGTAAGGTGTGGGACAGAAGGAGGGTAGGAAAAGAAGAGGCACCAATCACAGATACGAAGGAGCAGGTGGACAGGGGGAGATATTGGGCGGGCCTTAAATCTAAGGTAGGGGACAGTGTTTCTTGTGCTCCTTGACTGCAGCCTCAAAAGCACTTAGAAACTGCCTCCCCACCCCCCACAGAGTTGTGTGTCATGGTACATACAGAAAACTGTGACCCTTGAAAGGTAAGGATCTACAGCGTCCCGTATGGCCTCCAAGGCAGCTGGTGGCATCCTCTGCCCCAGAGGAGTACCCTGTGTGGTGGCAGGGTGGTTGAGGAAGATGGGATAGAGGTCATTAACCTACTTCTCCTTAAGAAAGGAACAGCCTTTCTTGCAGTACCGGAAGATGGTTGGATCAAGTGTGGCAGTGCATGAAGGTGGTCCCAAAAGAGTACTGCTCAGGTTTCCAATGACTGAGTACCACTCAGCACTGAATGCATTTCACCTGGTCAGACCAAGATGTTGGTAAACCCCCATTGGTGGTAAAAAAACACCACATCCATGATTCTCTCTGGGTGCTGGAGGTAGGCACTTCCACTACATCCTCTTCCTGTTCCTCTTCCTCCTCCTCCACATCACTGCACCTGTTCACCGGTCCAGGCCCTCCAGTTGGTGGTTCTGGTGGTGGTGGCCCCTGGGAAGGCGGGATGGCCACGGCAGATGCCATTGGATTCAGTTATCAGTGCTCTGCAAAGCAGGTGCTCTACTGTTGCTCTCTCCTGGACAGTCAGATTGAGAATGACTAAAATTAATCAGTGGGTCCCTTCTGAGAACCCTCTGCAGACTGCACAACTGTCTGCAGACTCTCGAGACGGAAATAGGCCTTTGAAAGTTGTAAAGAGTTGACAGATCAACTAAGAATGGGTCTAGGCGCTCCAGAAGGGTAAACTTTCAACTTGAAACATCATAGATTGTCCAAAAATGCAGTTTAAAACTGTCCATGGTGACAAACACCATCCGCGGACCTGCCATCATGATGCACGGGTGCAGTCACATGATGGTGTCTGCGGACATCCGCGTGTGGTGGCGGGTGTCCGCGGGCATCCATCGAGAGGGTGATGCAGGGCACATGCGCATGGATGTCCACAAGCGGGCGCGCTGTGCACAGACTATTTAAAAGTGCATTAAGCGAGAAAGGACATGTCCAGACAGTGCGTGTTGTCCACAGACACCCTATTTGGTAAACTTACACCCAAACAGTCATACAGTCCACAGACTATTAATTCAGGTTTTTACTTTTTTTATCACAGTATAATATACAAGATATATATAGTATAAAAAATACATTTATTTATGAAAGTGATCTGGTGTCGGAATGGGAAACTTAAATGGGAGAATTTGGCATTTCTATAAAATCATCATCAGGGCAGGGTGAGAGCGAAGATTCACCAAACCGTTTTTGATTTGCATTTTGTGAATTTGATGGGGGTGATTGCTGGGGGCCAGGCAGACAGGTATTAGAAGGATATTGATAATCAGCATTTCTAATGAAATTATTTTTAACATAAGTTGAAGTTCCTTAAAGTCATTACTAAATTCATCCAATTTTTAAGACAAGATCATTATTTCATTGTGTACAATTCGGGATAGGGATTGTTTTTCAGATTGTTGGAATTCTTCATAATTAATTTGTTGTGTAGTTTCTTCATGTAAACTATGTACTATAAGAAAAGAAGACATTATTATTTCAATGCGCTCTGTGTAAATTACATTATTTGTTTACAGTGAGAGATGTATTGTTTACCATTAGAGATTTCATTATCACTCATTTCTTCTTTGGCAACGTTTTCTTCTAACCACTCAAGTCTGTTTGCCATTTCTATTAAAGTTAAAAAAAAAAATTTGCTTATAAGATTTTTTTATATATAATTAATGGTAATAATAGAGAAATAAATACAGTGTACTTACTATTTGGTAAGAGGTTGTTTTGGAATGAGCTCCTGGTGTATCTGAGTTAGTATAAAGAGTTGTACTGCACTGATAATATGAGGTGTACTCTTATGGTTTGTGCTTGGTGCATTCCATTATATTGTATGCTAAATGAAAAATAATTATGTTTACATTTTTAAATGATTAATTGTACAAAACTGTATATTTTGGTCTATTAAATATAAGTAATGTTGTTTTATGTATATGTTTTTGTTGGTTGTAAGGGTACAACATTTTTTGCTGTCCCCTGAGTTTCTAGGTTTTGTTGATGCTACCTGCTTTCCACAGACCTTTGTACTGTCTGTGGACTCCACAGACTCTACATTGGGGGCGAGAATGATATAATGAACGTGTAGCAAATTAAGGGGTGGGGGTCTGGTAATAACCCATGAAATTAAGTGAAAAAACATTGTTAAAGGAAAGTTCTGGTTAAATTGCTCTAATAAAAACCTATGAAATTAAGGGGAAAAAAACGTTGTTAAAGGAACATTATGGTTATAACTAAAGCCGAAAACTCCCAAATATCTACCAGTTATGGTAAGCTAAGCAACCATAACTTGCGTCACCACTGTGCACTGCTAAGACTAACACCCAGGACATCAAAGGTGACATCACAAATGTCATTATTAACATCACAAATGACATCACATATAAAATTTAATTTTGATTAAATGTTTCTATAAGGGGTTGTGTTTACAATGTTGGTAGCAACATATCAGGGATGATCAGGAGTGCTCTCACTAAGTACTTAATGTATTAAAAAATGTACTCATTTAAACAAAGTTATGTTGGAGTGGTCATGTTAATAGAGGCACCTAATCATACATACATATAGGCAATGGCTGCAGCATGCATCATACAAGTAGACTATTTTTTATCTGGTCATTTTGGCTAGTAAAATAATGAATGCTACCTTATTAGAGTTTTTAACAATGTTAAACATGGAATAAATAGCTAATAATTCAAGACTTACTGCATACTTGTGTTAGTACAAACAATGCATGTGAAGACCCACAATGCATACAAATCAGAGGCACATAGAGATAAACTAAAGTAAGGAAGAAAGAAACAACATCACCAGAAAATGTCAATAACATTAATGTTCATCATCATGTATACAAATGAATTTGTGTTTGAGGCCTGCTTATTGCCCCATGTATGTGCATCATGAGCTGACACCAAACCCTAATGAAAGTACATTAAGAACACATGACAAGATTAACGTCTAGATATGTAGCACCTTTTCAATTTAATATTCTGACTGTTAGTGAACAAAACCACCTGGCCTAGATATGCCAGTGAACAAAAACAAGCAGGCCAGATATGTGATGTTATCAGTGATGTCAGTTTTTAGAAAAAAAAGAGGGTTGGGGGGGACCCCCCCCCAAAAAAAGGGGTGAAAATAAAAAAAAAAAAATTCGACCATTTGGTTTTCGACCAAATTGGTTCGACCATTTGTCTGGTGGACCAATTTTTTTCGACCAAATGTCTGGTGTCCAGACATTTGGTCGACTGAAAACTGGTCGAAAGACATTTGGTTGATGCAATTTGGTCGAAAACCAAATGGTCGAATTTTTTTTTTAATTTATATATATATTTTTTGGGTTTTCGTTTTTTAAAAAAAGGGGTTTTTAGAAAAAAAAGGGGGTTGGTGGACCCCCCCCAAAAAAAAGGGGTGAAAAAAAATCAAAAAAAAAATCGACCATTTGGTTTTCAACCAAATTGGTTCGACCATTTGTCTGGTCGACCAATTTTTTTCGACCAAATGTCTGGTAACCGTCATCGATTGCTTTTGTGATACCATCTTTGATGTCCTAGGTGTTAGTCTTAGCAGTGCACAGTGGTGGGCTAGTGGGCCCTAAATAGACCGCCGAGTGGTACATGCACAGTGGGCATGACCAAAGGCCATGGCTAGTGGGCCCTAAAGAAACCTATTGGTGGAACAGATACAGTGGCCACGGCCAAGGGCCATGGCTAGTGGGCCCTAAGGAAACATATAGGTGGAACAGGTACATTGGCCATGGCCGAACACCATGGCTAGTGGTCCCTAAGGAAACCTATAGGTAGAACAAGTACAGTGGCCACAGCTGCCGAAGGCCATTGCTAGTGATCCCTGAAGAAACCTATTGATTAAGCAAGTACACTGGCCACGGGCAAGTGCAATGGCTAATGGGTCCTAAGGAAACATATAGGTGGAACAGGTAAAGTGTCCACAGCCAAATGCCATGGCTAGTGCACCCTAAGGAAACCTATAGGTGGAACAGGTACAGAGGCCACAGCCGAACACCATGGCTAGTGGGTCCTAAGGAAACCTATAGGTGGAGTAGGTACAGTGGCCATGGCCAAAGGCCATGGCTAGTAAGCCCTAAAGAAACCTATAGGTGGAGCATGTGGCCGTGGCCACTGGCCATGGGCAAGAGCCATGGCTAGTGACTTTGAATAAACTGTGGCACAACAGAACCTTTGAAATTCACTGAAGAGACTTTAGTTAAGGGACAGTTAAGGTGATCAGATTTAACCCAAAAAGGCCTTTGAAATTCAGCAGCTATGGGAAGTGATGATCATCTTTACTCGGTGTCCCCCCGCCCCATGTCCCTGTTGCAAAGCCCATGAGCACATATATAACAGATCGGATTCACAATGACAAAGTTAGAGGCCGGCAAGACAGCTCAGTGGGTTCAGTGCTTGCTGCTCCTATTTGTGTGTTAACACATAATTAGATTCTAACAGTCATCAATGGGTGGACGCCGAGTTAAGATGATCATCACTTCCCACATTCGCTGAATTTCAAGGGTTTTCTTTGGTTAAATCTGATCACCGTAACTGTCCCTTAACTAAAGATTTTTCAGTGAATATATACATATATATATATTCTCTCTCGCTCGTTGGAAATAAGGCAATTCATACACTCATACTTGCCAAACATTAACTGGTTTCCCAAACATAAACATGTTTTTGGGGAAAATTGTGCACACCTTTCATTCAAGCTATTTAACGCCTCTTCTTTGATATCATTGTGTAATATGCGTGTTGTCATTTTCATTATTTCTATACATCGCCAAGCATGTATTAACAAAAGCACTGAATTTCGTTTGCATTAGTAATGTAACATTTTACTATGCAACGTCAATCGAACCTAACCTGACAATTAGTCTTTCTTTTCCCTTTATGTCGAAGGCCTATACGAGCCAATGAACCAGTGTTCTTTTGCAGTTCTCACCCAGATATTCCAGGCCTAGCACAGCTCGCATTTACTCAAATAACCTCAAACGATTTCTCCTAAAACAAGCAGCAGAAAGCTTTTAACATTCTTCTAATCCCCGCGGCTTTCAAAATCACTCTAATCCACGTGTCTTTATACATAAAAATCTAGGACAAAGCAGAAGAACATTAATTAAATCCCTTGCTTGCATTTTACAAACAGAAGCATGTACTATTATTTTCTCCCTCTGGCGTACATTTGTGTCACCCTGCAGGTTCATTTTGTTGTCTTTATTTCATTAAAACACACCACATAGCATTGTTCCACGTCTGCATTTTCTAGTTTCAGTTTTAAGGCAAACAATAGTATACATACCCAGTTTTCGAGGTTCCTATTTTAATGTTGTCATGCTGGACAAGCTTCGAAGCTCAATAATTCCATTCAGGAGCTTTGCTGTACACATTTTCTGTTGAATGAAATGGGAACGAGGTGTAATTTTAGGGGGGCAGGGGTGTTTGTCCCCCCAACTTTCATGGCACACCATTGTGTCCACATTCATTTGGCTGGGGTACCTTTTCTTCAGATGGCATTCCCCCCTGCCCCCCAACATTTTCAGCAAAGTTGCTCCACCTAATGGGAGCCACCAGATGCGTATCTAAACCCAGTGCTTGCTTTTGAGGGACAATTCGTGAGGAATTCTCCGCCTGTCCTTGAAAAGCTAAATGGAAACCCTTTCATCACCTTCAAGCTATTCTTTTCCAAAGGAAAGTGGGTTTAGCCAGAGTGTCCCAGCACAATTAATATTATAATTTCGAATGTCTCTCATGAGGCAGGAACAGATAGTGATGCAGTAAATTTCCTTCCAGAACATTTCTTTTTCATTTTTAACCAAGGAATTTACAGAGGGTTATTAAATATCATGAACAATATTTCTTTAGCACAACTAATTTATCATGAAAATCTCCTAACCGATTATTGAGAAAATTCATCCCAAAAAGACAAGGCCCCCAAGCCCTTTGTTTCTTGATCCTACCCTTACTTTCATTGTACGAGTATGAGATGCTTCTGTGCTTGCTGGCTTTCGAAAAAAATCCAGACAGACAAAACCCGCCCCATCAAGAATGAATAACACTGAATGCAATGTGCATTTACCCCAACGAGTACTAATTGCCGTAGCCACAGCCGTGCACATGTTTGTTGCTGCTGCACTTACCTCACATTACTAAAAAATTCTGGTACTACGTTGTTTGATCGAAGTGAAATGCTGGTACTACACTTTGACAAAACAACTTCGTAGGGCTGAAGGAGGTTGTTGCCATTGAAATGTTAGAGAAGTTGCACGACTACTGCTTTCTCAAGGATCTCACTTAGAAAGGGAAGATGGGGCCAGAGTTGCTGAGGTCATTGGGGTCCTGTGTTGGCTTCTTAAGAAGCAGGAGGATTTTTTTGGTGTTGAGGGTTGAGGAGAATGTACCTTGAGTGAGGGAGCTGTTTTTGAGCTTAGGGCCCTTTAGGAACATGCAAATGTAATTGATGCAATCATACAGAATAATTACGAGTTCAAAAAACCGAACCAACTCGGGAAGATAGCAAAGTACTGTTTCATTAACAATGATCTAAAACAGGGAGTTTACAATGAACATCAACGGACGGACGCTCAGTCTCTCAGTGATCTTTACACAAAACATAGTATTTATACCAAAAATACATCAGTGGATACTGCGTGGCAATAATGAAAACCCTATCAATTGTTGGGATTGGCTAAGGGGAACATCTAAGTATACTTTCTATAGGAACTAGGATTGTGATTGGTTGCCCACCATCAGGTGGACAACATATGCCTACCTTTAAAAGATGTCATCTTCAGAACATTAAATACACAGTTTCTCATTGGTCTTCAAACTATAAAGTCCTTGGTTAAATGGACTAATATAATTGGTTGGCACGCTTGTACCATGTCTGGAACATTTGGTTAATTTAGCAGCATGTAAGCCCAGACCCAGGTACAAAGAGATGGGCATGGCACTACCTCCCCACCCTATTAGCCCAGCATCTCTCATTGCCCATGCCTTATGCCATTAAGATTGTCTTTGTACTTGGTCGTGCAAAGTATCCTTGTCTTTGAGAATGCACAGGAGTGAGGGCACTCACTATCGGGTCTAGGACTCCAAGTTTGAACTCTATTTTCATCCTCGGCTCACATGACAGGAGATCACGATCTGGTCCATTTTGCAGGTTTTAAATGTTCTAAATGAAATAAACTTGCCACTCTTGGTGTACTTTCTTTGCACCTTAACAAGAGATTATTAATCCTCTGCACATTCACTCATTTCCCGAATAGATAGCTGAACTTGGCTGCTTCAATCTTGACTTCAGGCCAGACAACCTTGTCTTGCATCTCCACGATTCTACTTATTCTTGCTGCGACACAGTCTTCCCTTCCTGCCTCATGGGTCCGGGCTTACTCAATTCATGATACCGATGTCCAGCTTCTACATAATGGCGGCTTCGCCTGCTTTCTATTCACTACGTATAGCCAGCTTTTAACACGACTTAATCTACCTTGCGTTTCAGCGTCTGCACAATTATTAAATGGTTGATTTTCAGCAGCACTTTTTGCACAAGTAATTTTCTTCTTTGTATTTAAAAGCTCACTTTACTTCCGTCATTAGTTTCTTTAGGATTTATACATTCTCTTCAGGAAGTATCTCGGGACATCGTACATACCTTTTATGACATCACTAGCTTCTTTTCTCTGCTCTTGCTCATGTTCCTTCAGGGAGTTCCTTCCTTAGGTTATCATCACTTTGGGGATACATTCGGTAAGGTTGTCTCAATGGGTATCTTCTTTCGAACACATGTTGCAGTATTGGCACAATGGCAGGTGTCAAACACGGAACGGTCTCATGTCTCCAACCTATGGGAGGAAGGGGGTGGGGTCTCCTGTAGAGGTATACAGCTTCCCCTCTAGAGATTGACAGCTTAGGGAAAAGTGCTTCAGTCAGTAAGTTCTTTAGTATGAGGCAGGGAGGATGCCATCTATGTACGATGTATCCTTTAGGGATACTGGGGTGGAAGTGAGGTTGCCCATGGTGAGTATCTTGAAAGTTGTCCAGGTAGTGATGGTTTTGTGAGAATGGATATGTTAAGTGCTTCCAGTTGTGGTATTAGTGTCTTTGTGGTGGCTGACCACGCTGATCTCGTTCATGAAGAAATGGTCAAGGGCATTGTTTTTTTTTTCTTTCTTTTTTGCAGTGCAATACCATTGAGTCAGGCAGAGGGTTAAAGCAATGCAAGATGCTTTTGAAGCAGACTCTGATTTTTTTGTTGGACGTGGCTCTTGTATGACCTTCGGGCTGTAGTTGACCTTTACATTATAGCACAGAGTTTCTTGAGCTGGTCAATGCCAGATGTGTTGCTGCATTGTCACCAAGTCTCTTGTTATTTTCTGATGGTTCCCTTATTGAGGTTGAGTTACTGAGTGTACCAGGGTGCGGAAGGTGTTTGTTGGCTTTGTGGTGCATTGTTTCACAGGGTCATGATGGTTGATGTTGGTTGTGAGTCTGATGTTGATTTCTTGGAGAAGCGAGTCACAGTTCTGGTACATCTGAAATATATCAGCCAATGTGAGGTGGAGGTTAGCGAGGTCTTCAGTGAGAGCTTCCACTTGCAAGTTCTTGACTTATGTTGTTTACTGGGTTGTCAATGGGTGTGCTTTGCTGGTGTGGTGTGACTAATGTTTAAGGGGATTGCCAGATGGTCCAACTAGAATTGGAGAGCTGTGAAGGAGGGTGGTCAAGGTGGTGATAGTGAATTTGAGGATATTATCTTTCCTGTCTGTTGGGTCTTTCTTGTGCTGTGTGAGGTTCAGAATTAATAGGAAGCAGTGGAGATCTTCCTTCATGGGTGTGTTTGCTGGGCTGCCAGCTCTGTGGAAGTCTCCATTGAAGATGTTGCTGTGAGAGATGATCTAGTCAATGAAGTCTCTGATGAAGTTGGTGTTGGCTTTGGCTGGTCTGTAGATGGGTTGGAAGGGGATTGTGTCCATTGGGGACAGTGCGAAGTGGCGGAGAGGTTTTTGAAAGAGGCAATGGTGGCCACTTCCAGTTGGGTGCTTGGCCATGGTGCCTTGTGAATGAATACGAGGCCGCTACCCATCCTGTTTGGTTGATCTCTTTGTAGTTTAGGGATGAGTACGTCTAGGATGTGGGTGGAGGTGGATGTTATCCAGGACTCCGTAATGAAGATGGGACCAAAGTCAAGTGTCGTTGCTTGATGAGCGGACATTGGCAAGCATCAGTTTGCCTTTAGTTGTGGATGATGGAGTCTATGGTAATGCAGGTGAGGTCGCTGTGAGGCAACTTCCCTAATGTTTCTGGTGAGAGGATATGGTTGGTAATGAGTGGTGTTGGTGGGTGTGGCCTATTGGGAAAGTGGGTTGAAACACATATTTGAGGGAGCTTACCTGATGTTTGAGGAGCAGGGGTTCAAGTCCTGGGTCCTTCCAGTCCAAACAGAAATTGCCCCTTTCTTTGTCTGCTCTTTCCTTCAGATGCTTGGGTGAGCGATGCCCTCTGACCTAACAGTTAAGAAAGGAAAGGTATGGCCAGGGCTAAGCAGGTGAGGAATTAGGCCAAGTGACCTAGATCCACTTGCACCAGCTTACCCACTACATTGTTTTATTTTTTAATGGCATATTCAATTTATAACTTTATTTTGGCAAGTTTGACATAAAAGTATACACATCAACAATAAATATGAAACATCATATAAAAAGTAATCTCTATATATAAGCAGTGGAATACACATTCTTTCTTGTGATAGAAAAGAAATAAATTCACAATTCAACAGTATCGTAGCCCAGCATTTCTCATTGATTTGAGTGCATAAATAGATTAAAAACATACTCTCCAAAAAAGATAATACATATTAACTCACCCAAAAGCAGTGCTTTCATAATGGAGTAATATATCTAAATTTACTGCCACGATATAATTGGAAAATTGTTTGATCTAGGTTATCAAGTGGCCACGCCCTTCGTTCTAAAAATATGAATACAGGTTTATGCTGACTAAGCTGCTAAAGTGAAAATACAATTGCAACCTACCATAGCCTTTTTTTTTTTAGCTCAATGCCTTTGAGGTTGCAAATCATAAATTTGAAAGCATCTAAAAATACATTGATCACAATATCAATCACTGATGAAAAGAAAATAATGTTTGTTTCTGTCTTACGTCCTATATACCTGGATGCAAGTATTTAGTGGCAACCTCTCATTTCTCTATTTTCTGCCTTCGCATATCCATCTAGGCATTACTAGAGCCGCAACATACTTGATACAATGACCACATGATTTACTCAACATTTCATAGTAGGCATTGTCAGCGCATAATTCAGGAATGATAGATATCCCAATTCATGCAATGGGTACGCATTTAATATACTATCGGACTCATCACGAGTTGGGCGGTAACCCTTAAATGCAGCTTAAATGCAGCAATAACGCGATTAGCGTCACATGTAAGGGTCCGCCCAATCACGAGTCTGGCAGCATTTACCCCCAAATCATAGCTGGGGGCAAACGCGCCTTGGAACACCAGAAGTGTGACAGCTGCAGTTTAAACGGCGACTGTCACACTTGCATTTCCTCCCCACAACGGGGATGAAATGCTTTTATTTCAGTCATCACAGAGACGTGCCCTTTAATGTGCTCCCAGCGACCTCACGCATGCTGGGAGACTGTCATGCATTAGAGTCGGGAGAGTGCTCCTGACACTAATCTGTGCAAGGGGACTAGACAGCGTATCGCTGTGCCACTTTCTATCTCCTCCTGAAAGGCTCAGGTCACCTTTTGGAATATGGTGCCCTGAGAATCTCAGTGCTCATTAATGAGACTCTGGTCCACAGAATGTTATTGGATTCGGCAGTAACACCTAATGTTACTTTACGTAAAAACACTTTATGCAAATGTTCTATTCCTTCCATTATTATTATTATTATTATTATTATTATTATTATTATTATTATTAATATTATGATAATGCTTATCAATTGTACTACTGATGAAATTAACATCATTAATAATATCAATAGTCAATATACTTATGTTTCTTCTTCTTCTTCTTCTTCTTCTTCTTCTTCTTCTTCTTCTTCTTCTTCTTCTTCTTCTTCTTCTTCTTCTTCTTCTTCTTCTTCTTCTTCTTCTTCCATCATTCTTAGAGGTGATAGAGCAATCAAAGTCGAGCTCTCAGGGACAAATACATACTTTAAAACGCATGTCACTATAATGTGCCAAATATTTTGATGAATACATGTTATTCTTTCTATGTTTTATATCCATCTGTTTGAACCAAGTTAGCACATCATTTCCAAATTACATTACAAATATGTAGCTCATCATTTCTAGCTTCCAGAACCCCCCTTGGCACACCATTGGCAATGTTTAATATGTCCAGTTATCAAATCACCTTTTGATCAATTAGCAGATGATTGCAAGATGACATTATTTCCATTTGGCACGCGATCACCAGTTGCCAGTATATCCACTCAGCACGCCATTGCTTGTTGGTTAGGCAATGCGTAATGCTTTGTTTCTCATGTTTTTATTTAACCCGTCATCAGCCTTAAACAGGCTCTCCCTTCATATTTTACCTCATGTCGCTTGTGCCAGGGAGAAGGGAGTCCAGTTCTCCCTGTAATGGTATATGACCCCCGATTTGCAGTCACATTGCAGCAAGCGATCACCACTGCAATGCAAACTCTCTCCCTAGGGAGCGTCTTGTATTGGCTTCAAGGATAGCTTACTGGGATTGGCTGAGCTGCCAAGCCGAGTACACCGAAGGTCACCCTTCAATAAGAGTGGGAGGTTCAGGTGGGTCTCTTATGGCTGAGAATGCTCTTTGTAAGGCTTCATGGAACGCCATTTGTACCCTTTTCCCTTACAGCATGCTGTAGCTTGCATGTTCTACATCATAACAGTGCATTAAGGAATTCATAATCAACTGCTATGGCATCAGAGCAGGGAGATACGGCTCAGGTATCTTTTTATATTGCTGTGTGGTGAGGGGGGAAGGGAACATGTTATATACTGTGTTTGATGTAGTTCCCTCATGCCTCTCCGCACAAGGCACAGAACAGAGGGTGGACATGGAATATCGAGGGGGTATACACAACGTAGATCTATAGATGGCTAGGGTTCATCTATGGTGTATATTTCACCCCTAACTTCTGAATGACTTCATGAACAACGCTAGCTTCACTCTTGTTGTCTATGAGACATCTACTTGGAACCCCTTATTGCACTGTATTCCCATTTATTTATTTATTTCGTTTGCTGACAGGGCCCATGCCCGGAGGTATCACGCGCTGGTGCATATTTGTGAGTAAACAGGCCTTAACAAGCCAAAAAGGTACATAGGAAAGGAGGAGCCTGAGACATATGTGTTGGACAGTAGGGTTTTCAATCCATAGTTGATAACTATCACTGATTGGACATATGATGCATAGACACTGTTTGTACTAGCTATAGGGCAAAGGCTCACTTTGAGCTGATTTCAGTGCTGCAGTAGACACTGGGTGTGTTGTTTGTTTCACACAGTTGCAATGCTAGGATGTGCACCAGTGCAGCATTAGCACACTGATTAAATATGCGCTGATGGCAGCTGGCCCTACCAACCACACAATGTCTGTCTGTGTTACAGCACTAAGACAGCACAATTTAGGAAACACCAGCTGCATTCATAATTGAATACCTTACACAATGGTTTTAGCCCTGGTGCTAGCATGAGATTTGGTCCAGTGTTGGCTCTAGAACTAACACCACGGGAAATGCGATCTTTGCACCGTTACTCACGTTCATGCAAACCCTCTTGCATGAACTTGCATCAGTACGGTGCTAAGACCATCCTGACTCTTGTTGTGGGGCTGACCTACAGCCAGTAATGAATGCATCCCATGCAAGAACTCCCAGATGCAAACTTCTGAAAACCATGGTATGCCCCCATACAAGCCCAGTAACGTTCAACGTTCAACATAACCTACAATCCCAGAACTCACAGTTTGACGAAACCAGTCAATGCAATATTAGCGAATTCCCAGTTTACTGTTAAAAAATGTAAAGCCATCTCATGTTTGTAAAATTCTATATATATCCAGTCTGCATATTCTCAGTATACTTCCTTATTGACAATCCCAGTATACCCCAGTTTGACAGTTCCACTTTTCACAATCCCAGTGTATTTCATGTTGGACCAACCCATTACAATTCTGGTTTGATAAACCCCTTTACAATTCTTACATATTCCTAATAATCCTAGTATATTGACAGTGTGACAATCCCATTAGAGTCGCCCTTTTACTAGTCAGTCAATTTAGCACAATTCCAAAGTAAGTGCTGTCTATGGAATCTGAGTATCCTTTCAGAATAGAAATCTCAGAATACTCACAGTTTGGCATTCCCAGTTTTTATAATAGTACCATATTCCCAGTTTGACATTCAAATAGATTCTTAATTTGGCACCTCAAGTATACTGTCATTTTGACCATCTCAGTATAAATTCCCATTAAGACCGTCTTAATGTGCTCGAAATGTTACAAACCTTGCATATGCATAGTTTGCACACATCCCTTACACTCCTAGTTTGACAAAACCAGTGCAAACCCAATTGGGCAATTCCAGTACACTCCCAACATACCCCACACATAAACCAAAGCCTCGTGGAACTGAATGGGAACCAGTGTGATGAGGTCCAGGACCCATCAAACTAGCTTTCTGCTTAATCAGGGGAAATATCCTACCCCCGAACACATCAGAAGCGTGCGGTTTCACTGTCAATTTCTAAAATAAAAGATACTGTCCACAAACAGAGGTATATTTTATATAAATCATTTCTCGTTTAAGGTATGTTCACTGACAGTTGCCATTCAGGATAAGGTGAAAGGTAGCATGTCCCAAGTACTTCTGTGTCTGAATGTGTTAGCTTCTTGGTGTTAGGGTTAGTTGCACCAGTGAGGCCAAGTGAGGCTGTAAGTCTTACCAGACCCCACTATAGTGAATATTTAGTGACGGGTTCCCAGCGAGTAATTACTCTCAGCTCATCTCCTCTGTTGGAATAATTCAGAATACAGGTATGTTGCCACAGGATCATTAATTGGTTGTGATGGAGATTGTCCGGAGGCTGAACCACTTGCAATGGGCGAGGGGGGAGGAGGCAGCATAAATAGTCATCTGACCACAGTCAAGTCTTGTCCAGAGCTGCTGAGTTTGGATATTTTTACCCAGTCAACAATGGCAATGGCACCTCACAGTCTAGACATTTCATCAAGAACAGTCAAGTAACTGGCTCTGTTTAGTGTTTGGGAGTGCACGCAACCTCTCCACAGTTCCCTTGGGGTTCTTCTGCACCACAGCCAGCTGTATCCCACTATTCACGAAGAGAGGAAAGCTGGGGGTTATTGAAGGTGATGCTTGTGTAATTGGTTCATGGCAAAGCGTTCTGGTCCAGCGTGGTTGCAGCACAGGTGGTGAAGGTTTGCAGGTGGCCAGCAGAAATAGGAATAAGTTCATTTCAGGAAAATTCATTTTTCTTCATCCTTTCCAGAAGAAATGCTGGATTGAGCAGACAGAGGGCCTCATCACGAGTTGGGCAAGATACTGCCCGGGCTAATAGCGTTACCGCCAACCGGTCCGGTGCTAATAGTGCTAGATCAAGGGTTGCCGGTAATGGGTATTCCCCATTGGGTCCAAAGTGGCATTTTCAGGACAATTAGCACACGCTAATTGCGCCCGCAAATTGGGTGTTAAGTTGGCACATTTACCCCCAGCTTACAGTTTAGAGCTGGGGGTAAATGATGGTAGACTTGCGATTGGGTGAACCCTTAAATGCGGCACGAATACCATTACCGCCACAATTAAGGGCCAACGCCCAACTCATGATGAGATGATGAGGCCCACTATGAGGTTTCTATTTGATGCCTGGATGATGGACATGCTTTTTGAGACCTTGGACGATGGGAGCAGGGATAGGGGCTGAAGTTGATCACTGAAACAGACACACGATATAGATGAGAAGAACATGCACATGGGGAGGAGGTGGAACCATTCGGAATGAATCAATCACGGACACCCACACTGACGGAAAAAACGACATACAATCATTGAGACGACCAGTACCAAATCATAACCATAACATTAAGCAGAAGCCAACTGACTTTGAGGGTGTTGGACAGTGCTCCAGAATGTATGTGGTGGGACAGGGAGAGTAGAAAGTAGAGGAGACAGTGAGAACGAACCTGAAATGCAAAGTTAAATAAGCCACATAATAAGACAGGCACCAAACAGAATATGGTAAATCCAGGTGAGTCAGACTGTAGAACAGGCAAAGCAGGGAAGGAAGGCTTGAGCATGTTCCGAGCCCTGGCCCTAGGGCTGGCTGGAGCAAGGCCTTGTGGAGATAAAGTTGGAAAGTAGCCTGTTGAGGGCTTTAGCCCAGATCCTGGTGATCACTTCGAAGCCATCAATGCCAAAGCCACCAGTGCCAACTCCTGAAGTCCTGGGGAAACCCTTGCCTATGGGGGGATAACTACTATAACTTGATAAATACCAAGGTGCACAGAGAAATTCCTACCCAGAGGAGCCCCTAGCACAAGAGGGGAAGCTCCAATTCTTGCCTCTTTAAAATCACCAAGAAACTCTGGAGTCATTTCATAGACCCGTTCCATCGAGAACACCTTGGGAGCTTGCAAATCCGACATGCTTTTCGGAGGGTGGAGGTCTGATGGGGAATGTGACCAGTGAACTGGGGACTTGCTTAAGGCATCACACAGACACATTTAATGTTGAGCACACAGGATGGAGCAGATGAGACTGCTTTGGGCATGGTCTATGTATGTATCTGGTCCGCATGGTGTCCTTTCATTACGACGATGTCCCTAGATTGGTCGAGGAGGACCTGTCAAACCAAAATCCTTCCGCAGTCTTATTGGACACCAGATCAAATGTTCTGAAAGGGTCTCTCAGATGAATGGGCCTGCTGGGGGGATGGGCATTCAATGGGAACACATGTTTTGGGGATATCTAATGGTCGGGATGTTTTGGGCCAAGATGAGGTCATATATTGCAGGGATCCTCGAAGTGGAAATCCCAAACTCTTGGGAGGTGATGATTCCTGGTGGAGAGGAAGGTCTCTGCGATATCTCACATGACAGAAAGGCTGGGATGAGATGGGTGATGGTTGCCCTCCAGGTTATTTTGCTGGTTTGCAAGACAGAAACTTACCATACATTCGAAGACTGGCTGAGGAGGTGCATAAGTCCTTTGAGAGCAGCAGGCAAATAATGTGTGGAAATCAAGAGGTTTGCTAGGCTACACATGAAGGTGTAGAGGGAGCGGGCTAGAATCCGGTTCAGGGGCCTGACACTTTTTTTCGGGGTCCGGATGATGACACCTCCTATTCTGCTTCCTGACAGTTGATTGTTTCTCTAGTTCATGTTTAATAAATAACAGACACATTTTACAATAAAAAGTAACCTCCTTGTCACCGACAAGTTATGTCTCAATGGTGACACTGTTTTCAACAATCCTACAGGCCTTCCTCTGAGGTCTTATGCATGGCTCGCTCCAAGCAGCGCATTACACAGGGATACGCCCTCAAGCCCGTTATTGTCAAATGTACAAAAATAAATTAATAAAAGCATTTGAGGGAAAATAAATTCAAGTGGGACAGCAGCATTTCAAATATCCGCGGTCACACTTCAACAGAAATACATGACGGGGTCAGAACTCCTGCTGCACCAATTCTTAAACGGGCACAGGTCCATTTATTTTTCCTGTGTGTGAATTTGAGGTGTGCATTGAAATGAGCGCACATGCCCCCTTATTTGTGCAAATGCGCGCACTGGGTGAGAAGGGGCATGTAGAGCGCACATTCACATGGATCTTCTGACCAGAGCACATCATTGTTTGGCTGCAAGTAACGGGGGATGCGCTGGGGTCATTTTGCAAATCCTGTGTATCGGAGGAGAAGACATTTTAAAGAAATGCTTTGCGCGTTTAAGCCTGTGTTGCACCATTTTCTGATTATGGGGATTTTTCATTTGTTTTGAGGCAGAGTGGGCGAGGTGAACGGACTAAACGTGCCAGTCACACATCCGAGCTGTCCCTCAAAGCGACGCATAGTCTAACAGCAGCATCCATTTTTATGCAGGCAATCCGCCAATGAATTCCTAAGAAAAATTCACACATTTTTCACCTGGCAAAAAGCAGGTAGATGCCATAGAAATCCATTGTAAATGCCCCCCGCAATCTTTTATTGCAGGCGGCATTTACACTTTTCGCAAGATGTAGATGAACAGGACGGTGTTTCAGCGATTGTGCCTGTTTAAACACTTGTTTTTTTACCACTCTGGGGGTTCTTTTAGAATGCATTGGAGCATACAATGAAGGTGTTACAGTAGGCATAACGCTTTCACACCTTCATTTTACTCCCCAAACCACCTTCATGCTTATACAAGGCCCAGGAGGGGCACAAAGCAAAGAAAACTTCTTGCTTTCATTCTCTGTCTTGTGTGAGCACTTCCTTTTATGCCTGCATGAAATGTTGATGCAGGTGTAAAACAAATGGATTCCTATGGCATCCACCTTGCCTATCGTAATGAGCAGGCGGATTCCGTAGAGTGCTTCCATTCTCTAACTTGTGTAAGCACTTCCTTTTATGCCCGCATGAAATGTTGATGCAGGTGTAAAACAAATGGATTCCTATGGCATCCACCTTGCCTATCGTAATGAGCAGGCGGATTCCGTAGAGTGCTTCCATTCTCTAACTTGTGTAAGCACTTCCTTTTATGCCCGCATGAAATGTTGATGCAGGTGTAAAACAAATGGATTCCTATGGCATCCACCTTGCCTATCGTAATGAGCAGGCGGATTCCGTAGGGTGCTTCCATTCTCTGACTTGTGTAAGCACTTCCTTTTATGCCCGCATGAAATGTTGATGCAGGTGTAAAACAAATGGATTCCTATGGCATCCACCTTGCTTATCGTAATGAGCAGGCCGATTCCGTAGGGTGCTTCCATTCTCTAACTTGTGTAAGCACTTCCTTTTATGCCCGCATAAAATGTTGATGCAGGTGTAAAACAAATGGATTCTTATGGCATCCACCTTGCCTATCGTAATGAGCAGGCGGATTCCGTAGGGTGCTTCCATTGTCTAACTTGTGTAAGCACTTCCTTTTATGCCCGCGTGAAATGTTGATGCAGGTGTAAAACAAATGGATTCCTATGGCATCCACCTTGCCTATCGTAATGAGCAGGCCGATTCCGTAGGGTGCTTCCATTCTCTAACTTGTGTAAGCACTTCCTTTTATGCCCGCATGAAATGTTGATGCAGGTGTAAAACAAATGGATTCCTATGGCATCCACCTTGCATATCGTAATGAGCAGGCTGATTCCGTAGGGTGCTTCCATTCTCTGACTTGTGTGAGCACTACCTTTTATGCCCGCATGAAATATTGATGCAGGTGTAAAACAAATGGATTCCTATGGAATCCACCTTGCTTATCGTAATGTGCAGGCGGATTCCGTAAGGTGCTTCCATTCTCTAACTTGTGTAAGCACTTCCTTTTATGCCCGCATGAAATGTTGATGTAGGTGTAAAACAAATGGATTCCTATGGCATCCACCTTGCCTATCGTAATGAGCAGGCGGATTCCATAGGGTACTTCCAGTCTCTGACTTGTGTGAGCACTAACTTTTATGCTTGCATGAAATGTTGATGCAGGTGTAAAACAAATGGATTCCTATGGAATCCACCTTGCTTATCGTACTGTGCAGGCAATGCTGCCTGCAAAGCGTAATTTGCAGGCAGCATTTACTTTTTTGCAAAGCGGAGAGGCAAAGTAAAGAGTAAAGGCAATTTTGTCTTTTCTCTTTACTTTTGTATTCTACCTTGAAAAAGTTGTAAAATGCAAACTGGGGACCCCACAGCATGTCAGTGCAAACGCTGGTGGTCTCATGCAGGAAATTTTCATTTGTGTGCAAATGACCCTCTATGTGATAGAAATGAGTAAACCTTTTCCCCAGATTTTTAGGGGGTTTAATGATATACACTATCATGTGAACAGAGGCCAAAACCTTGCCCTAGGGCCCTGCCATGGGTTAACTGAACCCACCCCTAGTGGCCTTTCGCCAGGTAGCTTGGGCATGGTATTGCACCATTCCCCTGACCAGCCCAAGCCCCCCAGAGTAGCACCTAGGCATGGCAGGCAGCAACAGCTCCAGGCCCTGCTCCCCAGGAACACCTGGTCATGCCACGTGTCCTCCAAAGCCACCTAAAGTGGCAACAAGACATGGCTTGTAGGCATGGCCAATGTCCAGCTTGCCATTCCAGCTCCAATGTTTCTGGATTGGCCTCTGGGATGGATTTCTGCCATGCCCTTTTTGCACTCTGACACACTTGTGTACGAGCGCAATATAAATAAAATATCAATATCAATTGTAATGGCAAATGGGCAAGGACCAGCTGTCACTTTGCCCCAAGCGCCTCGGAAGATGCACCAAGTGGGCAATGGCCATGGCTTGCAGTCATGGCCTCTGGCCACTGTGCCCGGGCCCGGGCCTATAGCCAAGCGATAGGCCCTGCAAGCCACCCAAAATGCAGTTAAATCATAATCTAACTTGCAATGGGTGCCAGTTTACTTTAAGTGCAAATTGCATGCAGACAACTTTCCACATTAGCACTGATGTGCAGTTAGGTCCCTTGCATGCAATTTTAAACATTTACAAATCAGTGTAATTGTGAACAGTAAAATGAGGCAAAACCACTTTTATTCTTCACATTTATCTCATATTTCAAATCAATACATCTGATTGGTTAGTAATACTTAAAAGCAAAATGTATGCTTCATTCCTTTTTTTCTTAGTGATAATTTAACTCATTTTAGAGTCTGCACGTAATTCGATGGCGGGGACCTATACGTATGCACTTGGGCGTGCACAAGTCCCCACCACATAAACCTTCGTCATTTGCACGGTGGAGTGCAAAGGTGCAGGTCAAAAGGCGGCATCCACGTGTGTGTATTGGAATGCCCTTAGTAAGCTGCCAACTGTGGTGTCCTTGTTGAGGTTGCTGTTTTCATCACATCAGTGTAAGCCTGAACTAGGATTTGTAACTTTTAGCCATATTGATCGGTCATAGGCACAGAGTATATGGGGGCAGGCGGGGAACTTGCCCCCGTTCTCCTCCAATGGTGCAGGAGTGTCATTTTGCCCCAGTGTAGTTTCTGCAGCTATAAACCAAGAACACGATTGAGTGCCATGCTTTTCTAAATCACAAGGGGCCGCAGGGCTCTGGCTCCTTTACTGCTGGGCTCAGACTTGGTGACGTGTTAGCATGCATCTTGCAAAATTAGCACACGCTGCTCACTGCAAAGTGGGAAGGCTACCTTATTGTCAATTCAGCCTTGATTGGGGGACGTGTGGGGGACAGGCCAACACTGTTTGCAGGTGTGAGAGAAGTAGGGATTTGAAAAGTAGAATGCTGCTAAAAAAGCTCAGCAGGTTAGGCAAATGTTGCTGTGATGTCCGATGTTTAGACCTGCCTGTAAATGCTATAGCTTTTCCCCCCACACCTGCTGCTGAATGTGCTGTAAAATGTGTTCTTTGGGTCTGGGGCAGGTGATATAGTGCCCCGGCTTCTCTCGTTGTGGAAAATTCTGCCCTGTACGGAAAATCAAAAGTTGGTAACAAAGACAGTAGATAGGATTTTGATCGAGCCACCATTCTAGATACCAGTCCAATCACATTGCCTTTCATTTAGACATTATTTATCGAAATAGGGATCTCCAGACTACACCGCCTTTGTCTTCCACCTGTTCACACCAATGCTTCAGAGGTGCTCCTGAAATCTCCTCTTGTATTTTAGGAATCCCTGTGTCTGCACGTAACATGTATCCAGGAGTATCCTTGGGTTCTCTTAGTAGTGTTCGAAGGAAGAGGTTCTTTACTGTTTGTAGGGCATGTGATATCTCAATGGGCCACAATTCCGCTGCAGAGTTCATTGAAGCCATTGATTTAACATTATGAACTTGGAGCTGCATCTGGGAGATCAGACCTAGTCAATGCGTTCCCCCACACCTGACTGCTTTGTTGCAATTACCTGCTGTTTGTCAGTATCCATGGAATGAGGTGTTATATGACCAGCAGGATGCCCCCTCTCTCTACCAGCATGCCAAGGGCATCGGCTCAGAGTCCTAGGAGAGCACTCTCTGTCCCATGCCTAGGCCGGAACGCAGTGGCAGGGATGTAGCTTAAAGTGGGAATGGGGCTGGATCACTAGTATTTGCGTCTTACATTTTTTCAGGATAGAGGGTTTGGTAACAGACCTGAAATTGCAAGGTTTTTCTTTTGTTGTACAGAAGAGGATGGCACTTGTTTTGAGGGTGAGAGGGGTGTATCCCTCTTTGAGACAAGAGTTAAATACCTAGGAATTGAATGGTGTAAAGTGCACTGGAAAATGTTTCAATAGCCGGGCCGACGTCAGCTGGGAGTTCAAGGGGTATAAGCCGGGTTGAAAGAGGAGTGATAGAATTGGGGTCAGTGGGTTAAAGTGTAAAAGAGTTGAGTCATTAGAGGGGTTAGGGTTTAATACATTTTAAAAGGATGGACGTTTAATAGCCGAATCCAATTCCTTCCTTATTTTCTCTAGCTTCTGGGTGTAGAAAAGGTTGTACCTTTTGCATAGACAGCTGATGGCCTGACATTAACAACACGTTTCTCGGGTAACATTAACTCAGGGTCCAAAGAAATGGGTTTCAGCAGATTGGTCGATTTATCAATAGACAAAGAACACAATTCTCTTTTGGCAGAATAAATAGCTATTTTGCAGAATTTTGATTGTTTGAAATTGCTGATATTAACAGATAGTGCCAGATATCTCCTCCATGCGGCTCTACCCTGTTTTGCCCTGTTCCATTGTTGTAGGTTCCAAGTAGCAGCATGTTGCAGAGTGAGACTGGCCTCTGGATTTACTAGGTACAGAGTGGTTGTCAAGGAAGCTGATGACTCCCACTGTAGCTTAGGTCTAACTGGAGGCAATGCTGCATTGTCAGTGACCTTTAAACAGTACACGTCCGCTGTAGACCCATCAGTGTCTTGCTCACCGCTCAAACTGATTGGTTCTAAAACTGAGATCCACAAACATCTCCATAATCCTGAATGTTGATCCAACATTTTATGGTCAGACTGTCTTTGCGTCTGCCTAGCTCAATTACCATTAGAAAAAAATTAGGCATAAAAATGGATTCTGCCTTGACTGTTGGATGGCACTTTTTGAGCAGGATCAAATCTGGTTATTATCACTTGCGCCTCCTTTGGAGGATTCTCAATTAGTGTACCGTCTCTGCTCAAGTCACCTTAGTCAACCGTTTAGTCTCTAGTAGGGTTGATTATTCCAACACTGTGTTTCTCGGTCTGATCATGTGGCTCTATGTTGTTTCGTCGACCTTCATTTTTTTGTGGTAAGTTTGGTTGACCTACATTTGATGCTTACATCTAGTTTTCACCCATCCCACCTTCTCTCTTTCGCATGCTTCACAAACGTAGGCCGATCCTCTTACCACACAAAAACCGAGGGATCGACAAAACCAGCGATAATCGATCATGTTACTCCTGTCATTGATTCACTTCTTGCATCAGCTCCCCAAAACACATAACATGTCAGGCTCTTGGCCTTCCTCATAAAACTCTCAACTCTAATTGTTCTCTCTTTTGCTCCTAAACTCTTCTGCCACTTCACTAGGCACTCGCTCCATTCTTCTGCGGCTCGTTTTATGGTTCCATCATTCCGCCTCTCTCGTATAGGAGACAGATCCGTATTTTTTCAAGTAGCTTGTTTGTGGAATCCGCTCCGGTCACACAATGCTCTATCCCAGAGTTTGTCATCTATAGGACATTGTTAAAAATCATGTTATTTAAATCAGCATGCCTGCTTTGAAGTGGCACCTAGAAGCCAAAACTATTGCACTGGAGAACCGCTAGGAGAGAGAAGACATGTGCGGAGGGACACACAGCTTGTCAGTGTTGCAGTTCTATGTCAAAATCTCGCAGCAAAAATTCCAGCGGCAGAAAAAAACCTGTCTTAAAAAAACACTTCTGAACGCATTCTATGTGGGGGAAAATACCCCGCAGCCCTCACATACCCCCCCCCCCCTTCAATAAGATATAACCCAACCCACCCATCACATTTATATGCGTTTAAAAGTGCATTTTAAATGGCAGCTTTTTCCCTCGCGGGATTTTTTCACTGGCGTTTTCACTGGTTACAAGTGTTCTTTGGTTGTTTACCCGCCCTTTGACTGCCCATGGCCATTCTAATTCTTATGCCCATTCTCACCTGCCACCTGCCCAAAGCTCACACATCATCAGGCGGCAAGCGCGGCCATTGAAACGAAATGCACTTTGCAAAGAAAAATGTTTCAGTGTAAATTATGGAATCATTACGGACGGCCGCCGGCTGCCCTGTTCTCAAGGATGGATGACGACGCATTTATGCGACAGAGGGAGCCCTGAGGTGAGCTGCAGACCAGAGAAGCCTTTGCAATCAATAAGCAATAACCGCCCCAGTCCATTGATCTGCCGCACCTGCTATTACCGCGCCATGTGGCTGAGAGCACACATTCCTTGAAAGGCTGTTCAGTAAGCAGATGCAGGGCAGAGTCATTACCCTTGAATAGGCGCCACAGCAGAAATGAAATGAAGCCTTTATGAGCGAATTCATCACGCAGCTATGAGCCGCTTGGAAGATGTGGAGCGCATTGAGCATCGATCAGTTAAAGGAGCCATGCCTTAACTTTAATTAAAGGCATCTTGAAAACGACTCTTTTCCATTGGACAAAATGCATTTGTATACCTGTTTCTATTGGGCCAAATCTTCGATCACTTTGCTCAGAAGCAAACGTATGCTGCCATCCACTTCTGAATATGTACAAAATGTACTTGTGCACAGGGTCGGACTGGGCCATAAAAATGTCTCAGCACCAAAGAAAAAGTGGCCCACAGTTGCAAATGGCGATTCATTCCTTTTGTGACACTGTTTGAATAGTAACTAAGCAGGAGATTTTTGATAACGTGCGATGCAAATTGGGCATTTTAAAGACTATTTATTCAGCAAGTCTGGTGAAAACTACTAGCCGCAAAGTGAATTAACTCATCAAACCCAAAGTGGCCAAAAAAAGTGGCCCTCTTTGACAAAAAAAGTGGCCAACGCAAGCATTTTGTGTTTTTGGTTCGGCCATGGGCCTATTGTCCTGTAGGCCAGTCCGAGCCTGTTGTACCATATGGGAGAACTGAAGCGGGCCCCAGCTTGTTCCTTTTTGTAACTACAAAATCTACACGTGTAGACATTTGTGTAATTGTTGCCAACTTACAACTGCACACTAAGGGCCTCATTGGGAACTTGGCAGTGCTACCTGGATGGTCGAGGGTTTGCTGTACAGGCTCCCACACTGTGGAACCAATGTGATGTTATCTCCAACATGAACAGCTCTACAACCTCTCTGAGCATCCCTCCAGACTCTACTGTCTTCTCTTACTTTTTAATTACTCTATCTCTGTGTTCCTCACCTTCATTGACTTCACCCGTACACCAGTCTTCCTACTCCTCTCTGACTCCTGGTGTTCGTCTGTGTGCAGTGCCTGGAAGAAATCACCAGATTGCATGGGAGCTTTACAAACAACTATAAATGCATAAACAAATCCATGAATCCATCTTTTTTTTATCAAATCTATCCCTGGTAAGGCACCACTGTGCCTATTGTCCTCTATTCAATGCTACAAACCTTCTCGTAATCTCGGCTGTGCTTCCTGGTCTACCCTTGTGGCACCTCCCGCTCGCTGTACCTCCTCTTGCTTCTGCTGTTTCTCCCTTCTTGCACCACTCAAAGGCAATTCTCTTCCCTGGACAACTGTGAAACAGACCACATGATTTGTTCATAACCAAAACCTCTCATCTGCCTCCAAGCTGACACTTTCCCCTCGTTTCTAATGTGCCTCTATCACTCGCTTTCTCTGCCTCGACTCTAGCACTTCATTGGTCATGGTCACATTCCTAACACAACTCACTGTACCGCCTACCTGCACCTAACAATGTCTCATGCTGCCTGTCCTTAATCTATGTATGCCCACCCATGTATTGTCCCTGGTGACTGTTCCATTTATTCCCCTCCAAAACCGGCTCATGATGTCACTCAGACTCACCCCATTGTAAAATGCTCACTGCTTCTTGTCAAATCTGATTTATCTATTGTATGTTGCTTTGTGATCAAAAGAGCCTTTTTCTTCCCTGTCTATAATATTTTTAAAATAAAGTGCATTATGGTTAAAAAACATATACAACCTTGTGCACTACATTAAATAATACAACATGAATTACAGATACAGTATTTCAGCATTCCATATAAAATAATCTCCTAAAATGTGTCAATTATATTTCATACAATTAGCATGCTTTATATCTATATAACATTCCTTCTTACACATATTATCCCATTTCATTTAGGCATTGGATTAAACATGTATTTCCTTTGTCTTCCTCCACCGTTCTTACCAAGAGTTTACTCATTTCCTAAATACCAGTAAATACCTTGGATCACTTGATTTAGAGCTCTGCAGCGATTTCATTATTTCCTTCCATGCATGTAGAGCCGCTATGGTGGTTATATAAATAAATAAATCCTCCTACCACTCTCCTCTAGCCTCACGAGCTCACTCGTTCATCCGCCTTTAAATTCCCATTCCTCGATTTCTCTAGCACCATGCTGTCATTCATTCATTCTCGTGTTTTCATTCATTATCCTGACTCACATTCATCCTCTACCACACTCATCCATCTATTCATCCATCCATCTGCAATCCCTTGTAGCCATTCACACAGTATTATTTGCCATTAGACTTAGAACAGTATTGGGTCGCCCCATCATCCTATTCCCTCCACTCGTTGTTTTGTGTTTGCAAGAAAAGCATTGTAGGGTGATTGGGCATTTCTCTGCATGGCATTATTTGCCAGGATGTTGACCACGAGGCGCTGGTGTACACTAGAGCTGTCACAATGGAAGGGCTTCTGGGAAGAATTGAACCAGACGAATAGATATGGAATGGGCATGCAGTAAGGTAACTAACTAGATGATATAGTGCTCTATTGGCAATAGCCGTGTGCCTACAGGGGGAGTCAGAAATAGGATGGAAGAGTATCAACCAGAACTCAACAAGCAGACATTGGGCCGTGTATAAGTCCACTGGTGATTGGCCAGTTTTGTGAATACAATGACCTTCCTGGTGCTCAAAGATCGAAAAAAGATAACCAGTGTTTATAAAATCATACTCCCTTGGGTGTCCCTGAGGACTGTAAAAAAATCAAAAATAAATAAAGATGACAACAATATGTCCCCGTTTTATTTCCAACATATCATTCAAGATATATGGAGTTAGTCTCTCCCAGGCCTCGCTACTCATACATCATATCAGCAAAGCCACAAAGACAAGCGCTAAACAGAACAGAATGCATCTGTGATTTTTAGACAACTTGGGAGAGATGCATATGGTTTGTTGTCAGGGTCATGGTCAATGTGGCACTGTCTTTATAGAAGGATAATTCAGCATTACATTTGAATCATTGAAGTTAAACAATGGAACATTCCTCAGTGAAACTGTTCAGACCTGTACATCACACTTCTCTCCCATCGCTTGATTGTGGGATGCTGGCACGTGATGTACTATGAGGGTGACGGTGGGCAATGCTTATTTTCTATTGCATTTTGTGTTCATTTCTCTTCTGGGTCTTCAGCCCAGATTTCTGCATCTACCTTCAAGCTATCAGTCCGGTAAGGTCAAGACACAAAGAAGTATTGATTCTCGAAGAAAGGAAATGAGGCCTGCAAAGAAGGAGATTATTTAAGGCTAATTTACTCTGGATGCAGTCTCAGCCCTTCCACGTCGTTGACTTGGAGTCGAGTGTATGCAGCACACACTTTCAATGTGTTCTATGGAGTGATATATCCTCTAGGATCTCGGCGCATTTAAGCCTTTAGTCTTTGATGAACACATCTCCCGCCGTGGAGGCGCTGGATCCCGCAGTGCATTCGAGAAGGTTAGGATCCGCAGTTTGAAAAGCAGTCATTACCAAACTTTTGGGTCAGGCACAAAAACAGTGGCCCTGCTGAACCATATTCAGAATAAGACCAGCAGATGTAAGGGCTCTTATTGGATAGTGTTCCCGCAGCCTCCACAGGTTCTGTAATCGCATTTGCCCTAATAGTGCTGCCCCCCCCTCGAATCAGGGCATGGGGCTTATTTTCATGAGGCATTTCAAGTGCACCCATAGCAGTTCATGATGAGCGTATTGGCGTTCCTTCATCAGTACAGGACACTTTTTAATCATGGTTGCCATTAGGAAGGTGTACAAGGTGGCCTATAGATGCCGGACACAGGGTCAGTGGCTGTTTGAAAAGGGTACACATACCACAGCATGGGAACATGACTTCAATTAAACATCCCAAAGGTTTGTTTACCAGTGCACAGGATTTGAGTTCTTAGTTTGGAAAGCAAAAAGAAGGTTCATGACCCCGATATGATGCATGACACTTATTGGGTGCCTTGAGAAAGGTATTTTTACTTCAGTTCTACCATAGATAACGGACACAGATTAGAAGCTCACATAATGTACAAGTTCTCAAGCATGGATACAACAACGACACACACACCATAGCATAGTTAGAGGATATGAATTCGAATTTACCAGTGAATATACAAACATACACAAAGAGCAGAAAATGCTACAATTTTTCATATGGGTTTGCCATGAATGAACTAGTAAAACAAATGTTTTTGTGGAGTGCAAAATATAAATGTTCACTATTAATATATGTCAAGGAACACCGTAGTCAGTTCAACCATCAGTAAGACTTGTTTGAAGATTGTAGCCTTAGAACTAAACCAGTCCAATGACCTACCACTTTTGAAATATTTAATGACCAGCAATCCTAACAGGTTAGGTACTAGGAGATTAAAAGCTTTGCCCAGGCTCACATACTTTGGGTAGGAGGAGAAGTTGGGATTTGAGCGCAATCTGCAGTTTGGTCGCTCAACCACAACGTTTCCAAGTTTTTGTCATGCAACACCAAGCAATTATTTGTGAATGCTAGACTTTTAGTAACTATAAGAATGTGGTTTTGTTGAACTGACTGATAGCAGCACAAAAATCACAATATAAACCAAGATAGAACGTTATTACCCCCATACCCCCCCCCGAAGCGCTACGTGTATTTACTCTGAAGTGCTGAACACAATGCTGAAAGGGCAAAAACATGTATGTCACAGTCTTAGCACTGGGAAAAGAATGCCAAAACATGGTTCACACAACCTCAGCAGTGAAAGGGCTTGAAACAATAATAGAAACATGCATACACAAGCAACATGATTGTAGCTTTATTTTCCCATTACAAATGGAAGTATATACATACCAGAATTTTAATTGACGTAAGCCTAAAAAGATTATTTGGACTTTTCTACTGTATTTCAAAGATTAAAATACACCCAACAAAAGAAATGTTGTGATAATGTCCCTTCCTTACACTCATTTGCTGATTTGTATGCATGGTTCGAAGAAGAACATTTGAAATTCTACACAAAGTAAGCCTTTTGTTGCGTCTTCTACTCAAATGATTATAAAGAACATTGGCTAATGGATCCCATGAGAGTGTGAGAATCACAGTTTTCACGGAAAACATCCCAGCACTACAAAAAAATAGGATGATATGTCCTGGAGCGGAGCATTGTCATGTGAAAATGATGGGATTGAATCCATGACACTCTGCCTCCACTGTCTTCAAACTGGCTGCCGAAACATCTCTCCCCACTAATGTCTTATGCTCTTTATTGCGGTGTTCAGCGTATTGTCACAAGTAACGCTGTTGTCTAGTTTTTCAAACCTGTTTGGAGAGTCTGAGATCAAGAACTTCACGATACTGAGGCTATGTTAGTTTACACAGCTAGTGCTTTCTGGTGCAGGTTCCTTGTTTTGAGCACATAAACTATTGCTATTAACAAAGTTAGGGAAGGAATGCCACATGTGGTGGGTCAGAAGAAGCAGTTGGACACATATTGGACATATTGGGTGGGTTTCTTTTTAATACAAGTATAAAGAAAAGGCCTATCGTTCCCCCATTGCTAAAGGGGGTTTTCCCTGCCTGACTAAAATTACTAAAGGTGTTCGTCTGTCGTCAGGATGACCAAAGAACATGTTCTCTGGCCAAAACCTAATTCTACCTGACACTCACACTAAGGTGAACACCTAAAAAGAATACAGCAAAAGAATCTCTCACTTCTCCTGGTCGTTTCCTTTGTATGCCTTCTTTCATCCAGCTTTCCTTGTTTGGTGTTCTATTGTCTCCTTGCAATGTAATATACACATGTCTTTTGTTTAGAACCAGGTCTCTTATTATCCTCCTCTTTGGGACTCTTTTTGGTTTTTATTTATGAGCTCTTGTAGCTTGTCCCAAATAGTCCTGGCTAATGTACTCTCTTTAAAGGAAAGCGTATTGTGGTTATCCTTGAGACACTTTCTCAGGTTCTTGCCTTTGATTTTAGGACTCTCACTTTACGGGAATTTAGCTCTTCCTGGGTTCTGTATGATTTTATCCAAGCTTGAAATCCCCCTCTCCTGCATTCTCCCTACTGGATAATTTATCTTAGTATTCAACACACTTGACAGTCTTAGTTCACAACACGTGTTGCACTTTGTATTGACAGGTCCTCTCCCCTCTTCAATTCCTAGTTCATAGGGCCTTTTTTCCTTCTTCTCATGTTAGCATTCGCCAGCTTCCCTTACTGAGCAGCCCTAAAATGGAATGCCCTGCCACCTCCCTTACGAGCAGAAAATTCACACCTGGCATTCAGCAAAGCGATGAAAACACTGCTCTTCACCTAATCACTACCATCTGCCACACCCCGGCAAGCCTGTGACCTATGGGGGCAGGATACTTATCCTGCCCATCAAGAATGTATTAATGTACAAATGTATCTATCTAAACTGTACTACCATTTCAGTGTAACTAAGCTCCTCACAAGTAACAGCGCCTTGATGCCCAAGGGATGTATGTGCTCTATACAAATGTAAAAATAAATAAATAAATACATTTGCTTCCACTTTGTTTCAGCTTTTCAAACAATCTTATTTGTCACATTATTCAGAGGTTTCTGATATCCCCAATTAGGTTGGGTTGTATTTCACCCTCATCGTTTTTACGAGTTTATCTACTCACATCATGGTGCCCCGGCTGACTCCTGCTTCTCTCCTTTTCCCCCTGTACCTTTGTTTCTGTTGGGGAACATCACAGGGCTCTGCACGCGCTCAGGTACTTGACTTTACCTTCTGGCATCTCCCTCTCAGATGTTGCCGGCATTCCATTCTTAGCCTCACTGTAGGAAGCTGTCGTCTACGGGCCCTGGCGGTTGGGAGCTGTCAGCGGTCCCTGCTGCTGTGGTCTCAGCCACTATCTTGGAAGGGTCTTGTCTCCCTGTTCGAGCAACAGATACCCTTTTGCTGGTTTTGCTGGTTCTCCGACTTCTTGACTTGGCGTTCTGTCATGGGCTCCACAGCTCACTTCTGCACCACCTCTCCAATGCGCAATTACATCATGGTGCTTCTCCTGTGTACCAAAGTCTCTGTTCTCATTGCTTTACTCATCCCAGTTATAAACAGATCTCTTCTTAAAAAGATATCTTCTTTTCTTATGTGTGGTTGGTTTGATTTAACAATGCCTGAATGCCCTCCAGAACCTGCTGCGGAACCGGTTGTGCACTGAATAAAGTAACATTCTGCAGTGAAGAAACGGAATGCCCTACTATACCAAATGAACGCACTGTTGCTACACCACCGGCTGTAGCATGAGAAACACCCCACCATGCAAAATGCTAACATTCGGCGCAAGAAAGAGGGACCCCCACCCCTGAGAAGGAGCCTCTCTTGAAACTTATTTAGAAGCTAGTTTGGGTTTGAGTTACTATGGGGCGACAGATGCTTCAGTTGGGGATGAAGTATAGGGAGGGGGGAGTTGGGTATGTGTTTTTATGTTTAAAGGATGGACAAACTCAATGGAGCATCAAAATACTCGAGACACAGAATGTGGAGCGAAATGGGCCGTTGCTCTCTGCTGTGGTACGCATGCACACAATGGTCAGTGTCCATGGATCACCATTGCCACTTTATTCTCGAACGCTTAAATGAGCTCACAAGTCACTAAAACTCGAACTTTAAAACTCCTCACCTGGAACGTAAATGGTCTAGGAAGCAGTCTGAAAAGACGATTAGTGCGGCAACTTCTTAACAGACACAGCCCAGACATAGCTTTCTTAACTGAAACCCACCTAGCCGGCACAACCAATGCACTATTTAAACGATCCAACTACCGCACAGCAATACAGGCAGGATTCACGATGGGAGCCAGAGGAGTAATAATCCTGATACATAAAAGGATTCCTTTCACACTCACGAGCACGCCTCAAGACACTGGTGGCAGGTACACGTATGTCACGGGCACGCTATGGAACAAAACAATCTCCCTACTGGCGATCTATGCCCCACCCGCACTGCAAGCCACGCTGATAGAAGACATAACACCACTGCTTACGATGGACACGGCAGACATCCTGATCCTGGGGGGAGATTTCAACGACGTAATGGATAATGTTCAAGACCGCACACACCTGCGCAGTAGAGACCCGAACCGCCGAACTAACGTAGCTAGCTTTGTCGAAGCCTTTGGAATTAGAGACGTGTGGCGTGATCTCCACCCGGAAGGCAGGGAATAGTCCTACCACTCTGGGGTGCATGCGTCTTTGTCACGCCTGGACTATTTTTTTATACCAGCATCAATAATACATACAGCGACACAGGCAGAATACCTCCCAAAAGGCATCTAGGATCACTCCCCACTGCTCATGTCCATTGCGACATACAAAGCACTCCCACCTCCAGTATGGAGACTGAACAATTAGAATTTGGGATCCCCGGAACTGGTAGAACGACTACAGAACGCTAGTACAACATACTTCGAATTAAACGAAGGTACTGTGGACTCCCCCATCACTCTGTGGGAAGCTTACAAAACTGTGATTCGTGGGGAGATTATCTCCTGGACCTCGGCACAAAAGAACGCACACTTGAAATCTATAAGGGAAGCAGAATCAAATGTCAAATTAGTGGAGGAAACACCCTAACCCAGGAAAACCCTGACACGAATAGAGCCCTGATCCTAGCTCAGAAAAAACTGCAAAATATTGCGCTGGACAATGCTAAAGAGGCACACGGAGCGATGAGAGCCAGAATTTACAAAACAGGAGATAAAGCTGGAAAGATGCTAGCGTGGCTTGAGCGGAGGGACGGGGGCCACAATCAAGTAAGAGCGATCAGAACACAAAACGCTGAAACAAGGTCAACAGATGCAGACATCGCGGAGGAATTTGCTAAATACTATGAGAAATTATACAGCGCACATGAGCTCCCCACTGAAATTTCTGTGTTGGAAAAGATCGTCCTCCCCTCTCTCACTGCAGAACAAACGGCCATGCTGGAAATGGAAATCACAGAAGACAAGATAGTGGCAGCTATGATGCACCTACTGTCATGGGTTTTGACCCATGTTGAATCAATAGACTGGGTAGATGTGGGGATGAGCTATCGCCGCCCACATTCACGCCAGAATAGGAGAACTGCGCAGTTGGCACGAGACCACTCCAAAGATACAACCTTCTTGTGGGGAATTCATTTTCTTAATCCCAAAAATGGTTGCATTACCAGTACTCACCACTATCAGAAAGCCGGAGTTTTAAAACCACCAGACTTTTGTGTAAAACTGAACAAATGAAACAAAACCAGACCAAGGAAAGACTTGCTAAGAGGTGGATACAATGTAAAACTATATTCTGAAATGACTTGAAGGAAGTAATTATTTAATGTATATGTAAAAATTGTCAGTTTGATTTGAATGTAGAAAACTGGGAACAAAAAAAAGTGACATTTAGCTGAAACCTGGCTTAATGAAACTGAATTATGCCTGACAACTACCCCGACAGGAGTTGATACTGGATCAACAGCTGTGTTCCCAGGCCTGGCTGCCAGGCCTGGCTGCATCCTGAGGTCACATGGCCCTGTTGATTAGATTAGGGGTGGAGCAGCTGGGGACTACAGGGAGTTGAACAAAGGCCTGTCCTGGACTCAGGCAAATGTTATATTGGGGAGCCATAAAGTGGCTTCCTCTTAGGGGAAACTGGGAGGGGCAGTGCCTCTGCTAGCAGCTGAGCTTGGGGGAAGTGGATAAACCAGTTATTTCACCCTGTGATGTGGGAAGCCACACCCCTTTTTGACCAGGGCATAATTTTAAAAAGATAGATAACTCAAAGTGCGGACTTGTCAGAATTATATAAGTAATATCATTATTTTTGTGATTTTTTGGTGAACATTTTGAGATGCGTTAGGACCCTGTGGTGTATTCTGGGGGGTTGCTAGCGGAAAATAGGGTCTCACTCCAAATGTCTGCATGTTAAAAATCTGACAGTTCACCAATTAATGTCCATACTCCTTGCGCACATGTGTGTAAATTTGGGTAAATGTCCGATATTACAAAACCAGTTAAAAAGCGCAAAATGTTGTCATTTTTGAATGCAAGCCCCCAGGAAGATCAGAGGCGGACAAGCATGGACCATAAGGAATATATAATGTGCACATGTAATTTCAACAAATTGTATATCTGGGAAGGATGTATTTGAATCAAATATAGATTTGTGGGCAAACTGACCAGGGGAGGATCCTCTGACCCATAAAACCTACAGCAGCACTCTGACTCACATTTCCTTCCCCCAATCATGGGAGAGGGGAGAATTGGGCCAATGACAAGTAGAGAGGGGCAGGCTTAGCTAGGCCCAGGCACACACCCATTTTCAAAACACATAAAAAGAGACTTCTGGGACAGGTAGAGACATTCAAATCCAGTTGCTGCGGAGCGTTTCGCCGGACCACACAACATCCAGAAGATACCAGTTCCAGACTGACTCCAGCTACAAACTCCAGAACCTAGAACGTATACTTTAGAACCTAAATCAGAGGCCTAAAACCACAAGCTGAGTTCTCTGCAGCAGGCCTCAAATCATTGCAAGGTACTCACAGCTGGGCGAGCTGCTTGAATCCCTTGCCAAGAACTTTTGCCAGGACCAGTGCAGAGATCCAGGAGCCATGCAGAGACCGCTGTATCCGGACAGACCAGACCAGTGCCAGACCAGACCAGACCGTGCAGAACCACAGACCCAGAGACCAGATCGCTGTGAAGTGCCGCTAGCCTGATTTATGAGATCCGTGACGAGGTCCAGTCCTTCCAAAATATATTGTGAGTACTTAGGTCAGATTGTGACAGAAATAAGCTCTTAGTTTAAAATAATCTAATCCAAACTATTTTAATCTAACCAGAACTGCCTCCTAGAATTTGTCACTTGTCATTTTGTAAAGCTGCACCACTGTCACTTGTCAATTCTGCAGCCGCATAGCTATCACTTGTCAGTTTGAGGTACTTTAAATCCGAAAAACGACCCTTACAAAATCGTTCATATCTCTGGAACCGTTCGTCCTAGGAACTTGGTTTAACTTTCCTCTGAAAGCTTAGGATCTCAGCTTTCCATCGAACCTAGAACCGACTCCTTATACTTTTGCCGTAATCATGATTCACGCACTCACGAATTTTACCGCGATTTGCGATTTGGTTAAAAATCCAGCCACGTGTAACCATCAGCAGTCATTTCTTTCCTTGCTAAAAATTTGTTTGCCTCTTAATAACCATCCCTGAATCATTGCTAAAGTGAGCCTGAGCACATCCCAAGTATCTCTCACTCACCCTGAACCTCCTAAAGGGAATTAAAACCATTTTCAGCATATTTTTTACTTCCTTGACACCACATTTCAAAGCACTTTTGCCCGTGTTTAGAATAATCATATCTGTTGTCTAAGCCTGCTGGGGGGGAACTAAATTTCGTATTGTATTTGATTGCATTCCTGAGAACTGTGTGCTCCTGTTTCCATCTCCTTCCATTTCTTACATTGCATAGGGGAGGGGGGTGAAGTGCCAGAGAAAAAGTGATTATCTTATCTTTTGCTAAAATCATATCAAGTATTTCTGTACTGCATTTTATTCCTCAATGCTTTTCCCCTTGAAATCATAAAAGTATTTTTGCTACTTTATCCATCCTATACTAACTCCTCATTGATTGTAAAGAAGTGTGCTAGTGCCAGATTACCCATTGTTGATCAACATCATATGTCTAAGTGTACTATCAGATATTAATTTATTATAAAGTGTGATATATATATATATTGTTTAAATTCTCAAATAAACCTTTTAAACTTGCAAAACAGAACTACTTCTTGGCTCAGTGGGGTCAGGGGGATTCTAAGAGAGAGGTGTTATATAGGGGTAGTCATCCAGAACTCATGAACTGGACATAAAGATATATCAATACGGGTTTCCATTCAGTATCCCAGACTAGGCATTGACTTAGCTGTAGTGTTGAATTGAATCCTCTTACACTACAAACTGGAAAGACACCTGGTCCGAACGGCTTCCCCATTGAAACTTGGAAGAAGATAGGCAGAACCAAAGTGGCCCCACATTTACTTAAGCTGTATCTACATGCCCGAGATGAAGGCAGTTTACCAGCAGATTTAAGGAAGGCGACAATAATTGTTTTGCCCAAAGGAGACAAACCTCCGGACGATTGCGGCTCCTATCGGGCAATATCTCTGATTAATAGCGAAATGAAGATACTGGCGAAACTACTGGCCACACGACTACAACAGGTCATAACATCCCTAATACACCCAGATCAATGTGGTTTTATGCCTGGTAGATCCACGAGGATGAACATACGCAGACTTCACCTAGCCATTGAGCGCGCCCAGAACCTGGATGCTCCTGTGAGTGTACTCGCAGTGGACTTTGAGAAAGCCTTCGACTCGGTCCACTGGGAGGCGCTCTGGGCGATTATGCATAAAATGGGGATTGGCGAACGTTTCCTTACCTGGGTCCAACTGCTGTATGAGGCACCGACGGCTGAAGTGAGGGTGAATGGTTGGACGTCGCGATCCTTCACACTAGGGAAAGGGACGCGACAAGGCTGTCCACTATCGGCCCTCCTTTTCGCACTGGCCATGGAACCACTGGCCCAATGGCTGTGAGATACGCAAACTTGGGATGGCATCCCTGGAGGATCAAAATGAGAAGACAGAGTCTCACTATATGCGGATGACCTACTGATATACTTCCAACATCTTAAAACAGCATGCCCAGTAGTAACACAGCTACTGCAGGAATACGGCACATTCAGTGGCCTGAGGGTTAACCGGTCCAAATCTACATTGTTCGCTTTGAATCACCTAGGAAATGAGACCCCTGAGCCCTGCCCATACAAAGTCGCGGATGAACAGTTTCGATATCTGGGTGTCGAGATCACAAGAAATCTCGACGACTACACACTGAACAACCTACAACCTATCATGGAAAGGTTCACAAGGGATGTGCAACATTGGAAGTCCTTACCCTTGACCCTTTTAGGGCGCGCTGAACTGTTCAAGATGCTAACACTTCCACGGTACTTGTATGTACTACAGGCTGCTCCACTGCACATACCGACCAGGACGTTCCAGGAGATAGATCGTGTGCTTAGGCAACTACTGTGGGGAGGCGGACACCCAAGAATAGCCCTTCAAACATTACAAAGGTCAATTTGGGAAGGAGGCATTGGTCTACCAAGATTGCAGACATACTATTGGGCCAGCCAGATGGCGATAATAAATGACGCTCTACACGGCAACCCAACGCTACCACATGTGAGAACGTCCCGCCCCATGGAACTGTGTGCAGGAACACGTAGAGCAGCCCCTAGCGACATGACCTCACATATACCATGCATCTGGGCAGAATCACATACTTTTATAGGCTGGGGGGATAAAATCACTCCACTACAGCCATTATAGAATAATAGGAACCTTTCGAAGTGTCTAAACTACCGAAATGGCCGGCGTGGAAGAGAAACGGTCTAGAAAAAGTACAGGACATCATAGAGGAGGGAGAACACCTTTTGATGAACTAGTCTTGACCTTCGGCCTTCCGGAAACAGAGAGATACCACTATACACAGCTTCGGCATGCTCTGCAGCAGTACCTCCCCGCCCTCTCTGACATGGCAGACTCTACCCCACTGGAGAGGAACATAGTGGTAGACCATATCCCAGCCAAAGTCACTACTGTCATGTGTAGTGTCATCACCTCCTTTGCCACACCAGAACTGGAGTGACTGAAGTTGAGATGGGAGACTGACGTAGAAGAAATTATGTCTGAAAACTGGGTCCAGATCCTAATGTACCCCAGGGAGGTCACCATATCAGCTAGACTACGCCTAGTACTACTGAAGATACTACACAGGATCTATTATCCGAGAGTAGCCCTGTACCAGTGGGGCAAAATAGCTGAACCCAACTGTCTGAGATGCCGGGAGGAGGGTGGAACCTTCTTCCATATACTGTGGGAATGCCCGGTGATCTGTCAATACTGGCAGCAATGCTGCGATGTACTGTTGAGGGTGCTGCAACAGACGATTCCCAGAGATCCCAAACTCTTGATACTGGGAGTGGACAGCGAGATAGATTTGTCAAAATATGAGAAACTCTGCCTCATGACTACAACAGCAATATGCAAAAGGAACATAGCACACCTATGGGGAGCAGTGGATCCCCCGCAAGTGGAGCAGTGGATAAATGATGTAGAAATCTGCATTGCGATAGAAAGGAGGGTTTACAGAGCCAGGGGCTGCCCTGAAAAAGCAGACAAGGTATGGCAGCGCTGGGAAGATACGATGTTAACTACTGAACCTTTAATATCAGGATATCATGAAGCAGGAGTCGTGGACACTGCGGCGGGAAACCTGTTACTGTACCAAACCCCATTACGCTGTATATCGAAGTTTACATGAAAGCATGTAGTATGTGTTCCATATGAATGTTTTTTCCATCCAAAGTTACTTTTACCTCTATTATTGTTATTATTGTCATTGTCTAAATGCTGGCCACGGGAAGTCCAGCGGTTGTATGTTATAAAACCAATAAAATGTGTTATTGAAAAAAAAAGGAGGACACATTATTCTTCATAGTGAGCAGTACCATATATACAGACAGGGTGTTTGGTCTAGGGAGTTCCTTGTGGGAACGCGTGTCCTTGTCTCTTAATGGGGAGTCACTCCCAGTGAGGTAGACAGAGTGATGAGGAGCGTGCTCACCTCACTATTCTCAAAGGGGGTGGATCCCCCTTGCGGAGAATGGACAAACACTCTCGATTTGTCACACATACTACTTGGTAATATGACGAGGAATATAACACAGATTTCTGCAACAACTGCTTAACACAGTGAGCTTGCTACATAAACATCATGGCACTCAGGCTTATCAATATGCATTTCAACATTCCTCATTACTGATAATTGAAAGACATTAAACCAGTTTTTCTATGGTGAACACGCAAACAATATGCTTTTGCAAAATTGTGCCAACCCATCTACAAATAACCTTTCCTTTGAGATAGTTCCCAATCGGCGAGTCTACAGAGATATTTGAGCTCACTGTCCCTTTCACAGAGGAGAAATGGCCTTTTGCATATGAATCTGATTCCGCCCACAAGGACAGTCAAGCACCAGATTTGTAGGTCATTTCCCTCTAAACAAGGGTTCCAACAGCAATCCCAGACATGTGTTTCTGCTTGAGTGTCATCAGTGAGCTGAACCCGTGTCTCTCTAGGCACAGAGATGTGATCTGTCATATTTCCCTTGCTGATGAATCCTGGAAGGTCATGATTCGCAAGAGAAAACACAGGTTGTATTTAATGGTACAAACCTGTGTAATGGTACAAACCTGCAAACTTTCATCTACTGCATGACCAAGTGACACATTGTCCTAACTCACCCATTCTATTAATCCTCTTCTATGTTTGGCCACTATTCTCCATTTTATCAGCTTTCACTCAGGGGTCAAGTCCTACAAAAAAAGTGGGGGGACTCATTAACATATGCAGTGGGATGTGACATCACCATAAATTAGCATATCAAGGTGCAATATGCACATTGCATTTAGTTGGCTTTGTATAACCATATCAATTGCACAGAATGAGTGTCATTTGCCTTTCATAAAATCAACATACACAAAAAAACCAAGAGAGGATATTTTGTCCTAATAGTTTCTGACAATGTTAATAGGTTGGGGGGGTAGGAGTTGGGGGTAAGGAGGAGCTTTACATGAATCAGGGAGCGGAGAGGGGGGAGACGGGAGGATCAAGAGGGCGGACTTGCAATGTTAAAGTTGCAGGTATCAAAATTAAGATTGTATAAATCTGAGCTAAAAACAGCTCCAAGACATCCAGCATTAACCAGTGACCAGGAGCTACCACTGGGGAACAAGGATCTAGTACATAAAGTTCCATAATTCTTTCATATGAGATACAAACGTATCATTTGGTCCATTATGTATTAACTCTTATGCTTTAAATGTTTTCTAGATGAGTCCTAATTATAATCTGTAGATTGTCAAAAACACACAGAGTTAAATTCACATTGGTGTGTTTTTTTTCAGCATAAGTTGGCCTGGGGAGCCAAAAGTAGCTCCTTGTAGCTGTTGTGTCAAGCTAACAAGGTTCTTCGAGCCGGCAAGCAGGTGCTAAATAGCTCCCAGGTCCACTCAATTTAACCCTGCAGTTGACCTGACTTGCTTTGCTTTGTTTGTGGTTGCTTTGTCGCTACAAAAAGCCAACTACATGTTTATTATAAAAGGAAAATGTTAAAGTGTGTCACAATTTCAAACCTTTCATGTACGTCATGCACAAGATGCTCACTCGCCTAATTCATCCTTTGCATTAGTCCTTCTTCTATGTTTCTTCCCGCAATAATTTTTATCAGCAACCACTACCAGTGCTCAATTTTTCTCAGTTCTTCAAACGGTTGCTAGAATGCCTTACCACTTGCCTTGTCCATAGCATCAAAGGCCCATTTGATATACAACACCCTGGTGGGAGGCTGGTCCTTTTGTTCAGGGCGTGCCCCTTGATTCCTGTTTCCCAGTATGGCTATTACTGAGGATCTGTCTTGCTGGGGAGAGGTGTTACATGGCCTCACAAAGGATCAAAACAGTGGCAACTCCCACTGGCTCCTGTCTTGCTCAGGGGAAGTCAGCAATTCAGCAAGACAGCTAGTCTACGGAGAATACACATAGGCAGTTCATGGCTGGACTGGTCTCACAGCACTGACATTTGTATGATACCAATTTCAGGTGGCTTTAATAATTATTAGTACCCGGCGAGAGTCAAGCAGAATGCAACACGCATTCTGATTGGCCCTCGCCGGGTCCTTACTCAGCCGAGAATCCTTCGATTCTCGGCCGGGATTCCAGCCGCCTTGTCCTCAGCGGGGGGCGTGGCAGCCCCTCAGCCAATGAGAAGGCTGGAAGTGGGGCCATCCCCACTCCGAGCCTCCCCGTGGCTGAGAGGATGCCTTCGCCCCCCGCCGGGGACTCGGATAAGGCTTTTTTTTTTAATTGCCTTTCCTCCCTCCTCCCCTATACCCCCACTTACCTTCTTGTTCCTGCTTCCCTGGCGAGGGACGAAGGAAGCCTCCAGCCGTGTGGAGACTCGTCCGCTCCCGATGGCCACCATGGAAAGGGAAAACGGAATCCGTTTTCCCTTTCCATGGCGGCCAGTTTCTTGGTCGTTTCTTTTCTTTTTTGCATTACCGAATCAGGTAATGCCCCAGGGCTTCGCTCGGGCCTATAACTATGGGCCCCGGGGCATTGCCTGAGTCGGTAATGCCCCCGCCGCTCGGGTCATATTGCTTAATTGTGATCTGCTGGAAACCTTAAATTAAACTCAGGTATAACTTAGATTTAAAGTTTACAACTGCCACCAGAATAGTAACTCTCATAATTATGTGGTTCGGGAACAGAGATGCAGATATTAAATGCAGCCCGTGTACTGAAGTCACTTGGCTGTCAAGGACGCACTCGTGACCTCGGAATCTGCTCGATGCCACTTGAGAGCAGGCACTGCAGATCAGGCTACCAATTCAGCAGACCACAGGTGGATACTATGCTTTTGCCAAGGAGTTTGCAGAAAGGGCAATCTGCTCTGTGAGATAGAATTAGGAGCTCAAACATATATCGAGCAAATTAACTAGAGTTTTTTTCTAAATGTCAATCTCCCTCGCTGCTGCCCACAGTGTTTGTTAAATCACATTTGGTCTTTATTCTTATTATTTTTAGGAAAAAAGACAAGACGTTAGACACAATTGTGTATAGGCGCGTTATAAATGCCATATCATATTATATCACATCATATCTCCTCCTTCAGACTGAAGAAGAAGTGGTTTTCGTCCATGGATCATTATATGTTCATACCAGCCTTCTATTCATTGTTCTTGAGCCTAAACTAATCCTTTTAAACTTTTGTGTTTGGCCACATCTATCATCCATCCCAACTGCACTCAATGTAAATGCCAATTTGTTATTTGCCTTATGCCACTTTCATGGTGTCACTATTGAGAAAGCCTTATTTTCTAACATGCCCAGAATAGGAGGTCCTTTGCATTATGAGCACACCCCACAGATTGCATTAGAAACACCAAATAAGGATTAAGTTATGGACTGCAGCATGCATTCTCTTGGAGCCTCGGCTACTTTGTTCGAGGATTGTCTGATATGCAGCTAAATTCAAAGGATGAGCACCTCTGATATGAGCTGCCAATGACGCGGGCTGGAGGGGTGGCCCTCACATCATGTACATGGTTAATATGTAAGTGGACACAGTGACAATGTTTCTCTTACATAGTACATATGCAATATATTTTGTATTACCTATTTCTCTACTTGCATTTATGTGGAAAGTTAAGAAGCAGGTAATAACAGAATTGCCACCAGCATGTTTCAGTCCCTGAAATGATCAGCTTGGTTTCCAGCAGAGGAAAGGACCTCCTGCACTTACATTGAGGTGCTTCTGCTTGAGAAACGGAGCGGTTGCCACCAGTAGATTTACCACCAGCGGTTATTCCTCCAGCCTTCACTTACGTCCTATGGGACTTCAGAAAGGGGTGCATAAAAAACCTCATAATGGTTGGATGCATCACTGTCGCCTAAATTGGTAATGGTAAATACATGTGATGGCATTAGGACTGCCAATGCTGCCAAACTTGCAAAGAAGGCACAAGTCTTGTGACTGGGCCATTCAACACACAGAACCTTCACGCATACTTTTTAGGCAAATGTTTTAGGTGTAATACTAAACTAGTCATGTCTCTGAAACCTGATAGCTACCACTACGATTACCAATAAAAATCTTACGGAATTGTACTGTTTGGGGCTTTAATGTGCCCCGCCCAAGCTAAAACAGTCACATAAAAGCCCACTGAGGCTGATGGTACAGATCCGCAGTTCTTATCTGAATTGCTGCAAGGAGGTTGTCAGAGATAAGGCAAATCTTATTTTTTCCTAGTCTGGATTTATTTCTTCATTCCATCTTTACAAGCATTTCAAAATATTTTGAAAAAGAAGTAAAATGCAAAAGTGTGTGTGTGTGTGTTTTAATTTTTGTATATATGAAGCCTTGTGTGCTGAGCAGGCCATCTTCCTATGAGCAGTACCCGGGTCTCCTATTCATCTGATTGGCGGCATCCATCAGCCTCTGGGATGGTGACATGGGGAAGTTGGTGCACTCATGGTTTACGTCTTCATGTCCCCATCATCTTCAAGGTGGTGAATCATGATGCACTTTTGGTGGGCGGTTGTGATATTGGTGGTGTCAGCAGCAGAATGATCATAGAAATGCTGCAATCTGCTTTTGAACTCTGTTTCCTTGTCCCAAGCTCTTTGTCACATGGTGTGCTTTAGGCAGAGCTAGAAGTCTAAAGCAAAAAGCGGCGGACCTGTCACCCCAGCGAAGGTGAGCGGGTGCATCAGGATCGATACATTTTTTAGGGGGTTGGTCGAGGCGGTGTAGAATACAAATAATTGAAACGTGTTGGCCGATCTACATCAGAATTTCACATTTGGAGAAATAGATTGTTGAAAATGGATATTTACACCACAGCTTAACATTGTGTGGAAAAGATTGTTGAAAATTAAATCTGGGGAATTGTGATTAATTTGTGGTGTTGCATTTTGTAAACAGAGCAAATCATATGGAAAATATGGATTTGAATATGATTGTTGGCTTGACAAACCTTTATTTATGCAAGCTTAAAAAATATTGACAAAGTAATTACATATTAAATAATTTTTTGCAAGTATTTTGAAAGTGTTAATTCAAAGGATTAATGTTTAACTGTCTGATATTCATGTATTTATAAAGGAAGAGTATTTTTACTCAATAAGAGTGCGGTAGACTCACAACATATGTTTGCTGTGATTGTATTATTAGCTTTGATACTGGTTTTCTGCTAGAAAAAACCATTTGCCTACGAGCATCCAGAATTGCTCGTGAAAATGAATAAACAGAATATAATTATTCTTAGAAGACTTATTTGTGGTACAATCTAGAGTGTACCTATAATGTTTATTATTATTGAGACGGGTCTAGAGCCAAGTGGTTGTCATGGGTAACGCATTTTAATTCAGGTTTAACTGGTATGGGGCTTTGTGAGGTTTTCGTCCATCAAATTCTGGTAATTCTACAAAAGAGCAGGGACATGACATTCCATTTTGTCATTTCACAGTATTTTAGTGAATCGAAGAAGTTCAAATTCAGCGAAAAATGTATTCTAGAGGAAGAGTGGGAACAAAGTTGTTTAAAGTAGCACAGGGACATGGTCATTCTAAATGGCTGCACACCGACAGATATTGCCGGTCATACGACATGGAACTGTCGGTCCAAAACAACTAATATAGATTACTTATGTGGCAATCCTTCACTGATTAACACTGTCAAAAATGTAACTGTGGAAAAGAATCTATTTAACTGTGGAAAAGAAACTATTTAGCGATCATGCCACACTTAGCCTTAACCTAGAGCCAGATCAATTGAAAATGCATTGCTATGCAAAAGGTGGAATGAAATCTAACCAGAGCGGCAGTCGGGTTGTTTGGTCAGAAAGAAACATCCAAAAGTTGTATAAAGAGATGACAATCTCAATTCACACTGATAATTCCATATTGCACCTTTATACAGGTGAAGAGATGGAAGACAGGCCAAAGGAGATTGCTTATGCCTGCGTAAAACAAAAGAGACACTCGTTGACCCTAGCTGAAAAGACCGTTGACTAGGTCACCCCCTCTGCCTGGCTATTTTGATCATTTGATGTTATTTATATCACAAAAAGCAAAAAGAAAGATACACTGACACAAATATTTGAATATAAATGTTTCTGTGTTTAGCACTTTAGTGCCTTCTACTCTATTGATTGAATGCATAGGAAAAGAAGGTACATTGAAATTGGTTACATTGTCCAACTATCTATTGTATTTATGTATATCGGTGCATTGTTTGTACACTATGATATGTATCTAATATGTTTTGTTCCACAATTTACAAGAAAATAGTTTAATATGAATGCAGTACTTATTGTACACCCAAAGAAAACCCTTCTCACAAAATAAACTAACGCTTTGGGTCACAACTGCATCCCCCTACACTAGCTAAAATAATAAAAAGCTATGTGAGCTTGGTAACTGTTTTTGCTTTTCTATCTCTTAACTGATTTAAAGTTAGCACTAAGCAGAATTTTCTGCAATAATATAAAGCATGAAAAAATAGATACTCTTTACAAAAAATACATGTAAAGAGAAAATATTCCTGTGGCAGGACGCCACCCTCTTGTTTCCTAGCTGAAAAGAAGCATGTGCGCAAATTTGACATTGAAATCCAAAAACAAAAACGATGTTTACGTATGCAGAACTGTAGGTTAACAAGAGCTTGCGCTACAAAACACGACTCAAATGGGTATTAATGCATATTGGAAAAAGATGGTCAAGACATTGACTGATAATAACACCAAACAGGTGTGGCGTATTTTAAATCTTGCAAGACCACCTATTAAACAATTAGTCATTAATCCCCTTTCAGAGAGTGTATGGATTGCTTTCATTGAAGACAAGATGAAAAAACATGATTCTATTGAGCCAATGTTTGAAAATAAATGTTCAAATTAGCCCATGACCTTTGATATTGCTGAGATGTTAGCCTATTTTAAAAATCTAAAAAAGTTCCAGAGCACCTGGACCAAACGGTCTCTCATCAGCAGTATTCAAGGGTGATTACGAATTATGGGCCAATATATTATGGAATATGTTCATGAAAGTGTGCCGAGAAAGATGCATTCCTATGTGTTGAAAGAAAGCTATCTACGTACCTGTATTTAAAATTGGAAATCGTCCAGCTCCCGAAAACTACCAATTACTTTCTATGCTTGATTCTACTGGTAGAGTATTTGCTGGATTTGTGCTCATGCATTTGCAAATATGGGTTGCTAAGAACCATATTTTAAATACATTCCAGACTGGTTTTCGCCAGGGTGCGTCCACTCTTCATAAAATTAGATTGTTGGACTCTGTTATGGAACAGGTAAGAACTAAAAATAATCCATCTGTTTACATTACCTATATTGATTCTCAGGCAGCTTTTGACCAAGTCTTTCCAGAGCTGCTTTGGAATAAAATGCGGATACTTGGCTGCAAAGAGTGGCTGCTGGAAATCCTAGCAGCATTAAATACGGACACCACACAGATTCGACTTGGTGACACTGGTCTATACTAATAGGTAGAGGGATGAAGCAGGGCTGCATATTGTCAGCCCCACTCTTCAACCTTCACATTGCTAATCTCACAGCACTGATGTTTCTTAATGCAGTGTCCCCCTCAAATTGGTCAATGCGTTGCTGCCGCTATGCTTTACGCAGATGACTTGGTCCTATGCAACCATTTATATTCAGGCATGAAGTCTATGATAAATGCCCTGGCGATTTATGCTAAGGGTCATGAGCTGCCGATTAATTTAATAAAAACTAAAACCATGCTAGTCATGACTCGCCATGTAAAAATACAACTTCTTATTCTTATCACTGACCATAGACATATTAAGTATACCGAAAATTACAACTATTTGGGAGTCAAAATGTTCAACAAAAAAGGATACCAAGAAATTATATCAAGTAAAATTTGCAAAGCTAAACACATATCACACATGGTAGGTCGTTTTGCGTATTTACTATGCTGGGTTTGCACTAGGAGGTATTCTTGAACTCTATGAACAATGGCTCTGTCTTGTAATATTATATGGACTTGATGCCCTCGAAATGCAAATCTTGGAGTGACTAAAGTTTTTAGAGGGGTTCTTCTGGCGAAGTGTGTTTGGGCTTCCCTCCTCAACCTCTATAGAGTATATACTGTTCGAACTAGGACTAGTATCTCTAAAATCGATGGCACCTTAAGGTAGAGGGGAATTTAGTTAGGTGTCAATTACTGTCTTGAACACATACCCAAGAAAAACAAAGGGTACATGAACTTAGTTAAAGACCTGCTACATAAAATAGATTGGAAACCTGACCTTAAACGCTGTTCAAACTGCTTGAAATTGAAAGAGACATTTTCAAGCCGTTTACGAAAATGGGATTGGCTAAACAATTATGAGCACCTACATACACTCCATAATTACAATCAAGTAGCACACATTTCTCATAAGTATTATGAAACTCCAAAGATATCTGTTCTATGCCAGGAAACGGAGGTGCAGCGTTTTAGGCTGCTAATGCATACATATCAGATGCCTGTGAGATCCATTCGTGATGGTCAATGGAAAGTGTGTAAAGAGGGCAGAATATGTAGAATCTGTAATATACCTGAATGTATTGAAACAGTGAGACATTCGTTAACTGAATGTTCAAATTTATGACACATATACATGACCGTTGTATGCCATATAACACATGAATATGAGTCCAAAAAATCTCTAGAATTTTAAATACAGAGTGTGGGTCAACTCACATAGCTCTGTATAGAGTATGGTGCCAGGTTAGAACACAGTTTGAATACATACTTACTAAATTATGAAACGAATTATGATATTGCTGTAAAATGTGAATATTTGCTAACATCTCTAAGAATGTTTGATATAGCTAAAAGATGTATACATTTTATAAAAACAAAATGAAATGTTAATGTACCAAAGTGAGTATATCCGAATTAAGTTTTGTATGTTAAGTTACTGTATCTCTATGTATTGTATCGTATATGAAATTATTGATGTTGGTTCGACTATGTGTTTTATTGACTTTGTAAAAGTTCAAATATGAACTGATTACAAATAAATAAATAAGATACATAAAAATAAATTAAAGTAGCACAATAATTTCACTATTTATGCCATCTGTGCATGCTATTGGCTATGTCAGTTATGACGCCAATGTGTTTCAGCAGTTGTAGTGTTTATATGAAAAGTAAATATAGACATCTTTAAGTAAGCAAGTAATAGAAATTAAGCAACTATTATTCCCAAAAGGACATATTGATACAATTATTAGGCTATTCATTGTGTAGATTAGGTTTCTGCTAGGGCCTTTAAGTAGAACAATATAGATGCCCATTTTTATTAGTATGCACGTCTGCACCTGTACAGCATACTAACTAAAATGCGCTTTTCAAGTAGACCTTCTGCATTGTCTTACTGCTTTCAAGATGAGCAGAAGCAGGAGGGAAGTGTCTTGGGTTCAAAAGGTCTATCAAGTAAAATTGAAAGTATTCTTTAAAGACAAACATAACACCCTAGGGTCCATCAAAATATTGTAATACATAGAACTAAAACAGTAAACATAAAAGTAGCGGAACTCAGTTCCAATTAGTTCCTGCCCACTTTAAACTCTGGCTTCAGGGGTTCCATGTTGCCCATAATCACTTACTACATATTGGGCCTCATTACGACCCAGGCGGTAAGTTACCGCCTGGGTCGTACCTTTACCACCATGGCGTAAACTATGTTTATGCCATGGTGGTTGGCGGACTTACCGCCCCATTCCGAGGTTGGCGGGGCGGTAAGTCCCCATTAACCCATTTACCCTTCCCCATTCCCATTTTTGCCCCATAGGGCATAATGGGAGTGGGGAAGGCGTTAATTACGCCACCGTAAATTACGGTGGCGTAATTAACAACAAGGTCCCTTAGCGCCATGGATTTTAACACCTGCTAAAAGCAGGTGTTAAATCCTCCATGGCGCTAAGGGACCTCGGAATCAGGCGGTAAGGGTCGGCGCTGTTTACGCCGCCGTAAACCCCTTACCGCCTGGGTCCTAATGAGGCCCATTGACTCCAAATGCTAATCCTGAAGCAACTTGGCAGGCTACAGGATCATTTCTATCTTGAAAGTACCACGACTGCATAAGATGCTCATGTTAATATGTTATTGCTTTGCAGTCTATTGTTTTCTTTTGTTTGTGAGGCACGTTAGCGAATAAGGATACAAGGAAATGGTTGATGGAACACAAATATGTTTTCAATAAACACACTAACTCTTACTCCATCACGATTGCTTCATCGTCTTGCCCTAGTAGCAACAAACCCACTCATGGGTGTATGAGTGCTTTACAAGTTAAAATAACATAACATAGCCGTTTAACACAATGAAATAAGGACATCTTCTATCAAATATGTCTTAATTAAAAAACTGGAAAGTCTGATATGTGAACTGCTGATATCTATATTCTAGCACCTGACAGCTTTCCTAAACTTTCACGTGCCAAGGACAAATCAGGGTCCATAGAGGTAAAACAGAGAACTGCCACATTTTACAGTGTGCATATAAGACACATGACAGATTATGACATAACTAGGACGCATAAGGGAAGAAGGGGGATGGAACATCAGAAGGAACAACGAATTTGTCATGCCATTAATGTTTTCAACATTGAGGACGGTGTGATGCTTGCATAAACTTTGTGCATTAGAAGAACAGCTGTGGGTTTCAGCTGCTTAATGCCTCTCCCACTCCCTTTCTATCTGTCTCCCTCTTTTTCTATAAACCAACTTTCCCCTGGCTCTCCCGCTGTCTTTTCACATTTTTTAGAACATTTTAGGTCATTCTGGATGCCTGATGTACACAGCTATGCTTAATCTTTGTTCCAAACTCTCTGAACACCCTTTCAGTTTATTAACCCAATTCCAATGTTACTTAGCTATTTCCTAATGCAGCTTGGCAGTGTTGACTTGAATATTCTCTGATTGAATCATCTGGCTCTGGATTCTGTTATCTAGTATTTACAAAATGTACCTCCTGATTCTTTTTACGAACCTTACTGCAGTTGTCGACTCACAATGGAAGTCAGGCTTACTGGTGCATGGTTGATGGCACACTCCCATCCTATGAAGCGGGGCTTCAGCTGTGCATCTCTGGTCTTCTGCCACTATACGTGTATCTATCTGATAGGAAAGAATAAACAGTTACATTTATTTATCAGTTTTCAGGGGAGGCAATGGGAGTGAGTGCATGTTTGATAAGAACTGTACAAAGGGACTTTTCAGGAGATGTTTTTTGCATACAAGTATGAACTGTAAACATCATTTACCCCTCTTGTTCATTGCAAGGTGAGCATTTGGATCTGTAGGAGGCATACACTGCATGAGCAAAATGAAGGTACATTTTATAGACAAACTCTACATCTTTGTGTGGAAGATGAACATTTTGCAAATGTACTCTAATATAAGTCTGAAAACCCACACAAAAAACAAGACTGACTTTGATGTCAGTATTCAAGTGATGTAAACTGTGTATATGTACAAACTGTAAAACTAATATATCCCTCTTGTACATACTGAAACCGCACATCAAAGTCAAAACGGACTTCAATGCAAGCTTTCATCCTTAGAAGAAGCATATAGGACATGTGCATTTTATGACTTTGCACCAAACACTTTTTACACTAGTTATGCACCATACACTCACCTGACTTTGCCTTACACCCCACAGTCTAATGACACACACTCTCATGACACATGCTCCTACCAAATGTGCTCCTACAAAACACACTCCTCCAACATACATCCTTACGACATGCACCCCTACAATGTTCACTCCTTCAGTAAACGCTCCTATGACACACACTCTTATGACACACATTGTTACGATACACCTTCCTATGACACACACTCCTATTACTCAGTTTCCACCAAGACACATTCCTATGGCACACTGTTCTATGACACATTGCCATGCAAACTGTGTGGCTCTTTACCCAATTTTTCACAGAAAGTGCGATGTAAGATGTACCATTTTAACACATTATTTAAAACATGTTATTGGGGTAAGAACTCCCCCAAACCTGGGCCTGGCTCGCGTGCAATGCTCGGTCACTCACACATATTCAAGGGAAATATTTATGTGCTTCCAAATAAAACATTGACCAGCCACGTCTTGGCACAGAGGTGCTCTTGGATGACGGTGAGGGCCACAGGAATGTGACACCAGTTAAGTAGGCATGTGTTGGCTTTTCAGGTAGAGGTTGCCTCATTTATCATGGTTCCTCAGTCCTCAGTAACTCTTTGTAATGAGTAGGTGTGGGTCCAATGGCATGTCAGTCAAATGATTATGTCTGGTCCTTCAAAGATGAGGAAAGTGAGCAGTGCTTCTGGACCTTCTCTTGGAGGATGTAACCCTGCTCCTTGAACATTATCTGCACAACGCTTTACCATAAGTAGTTCTTGGAGGGTCCTGCAAGTTCTGTAGCAGGATTACTCACTCCATCAACATGTAAGGAGCCCTCTTCCTCACAAAGTCAAAGAATAGACCCTATACATTTATGGACAATCATCGCCAGGCTAAGGGTACCAACATCAGTCATAGTTTTGCACACATTCAAACATTCTAGTGGGCACTCAATCAATGGTGCACACCGCAACCAACTTTTGCAGGTTTCTAACGGGCAAACTGGTTGTGGATTCATTGAAGTCTTCTGACACTCCAGAATCCATAGCCAGACCTGCTCCTGCTGCCCACATGGCGAATGATGATTATATATGGCTGCATCTGTGCTGAACATACCCGACTCACAGCAATAATATCTGACTTCAGTAGGACCTCACCACAGGTTTTGAGAAGAAATTATAGGTAGGAACATCCTTTCCTGAAACAATAACTACCACTAAACAATGTGGAAGTTCCCAAACATCTAGCTGTGCTCCTGACATAGGGAAACATTGGAACCCTGAGAAACCCCTACAATCGTGCCTTAAAGTTCTGTTAAAACCAATGGGTGTTTGTGCCCAGGACAAACTCCAGAAATGTGGTTTCCAAGTCAAGCACTCAAGAGCCAAATCCACAACATGTATTCAGGATAGTGACAGAAAATACACGTTAAAAAAATGAATCTAGAGAGGAGTTAATTGCAAAGTCAGTGATTATCCTGAACATCTTGTGTGGTAAGGGTTCTTGAACATCTGACGTGGAGACCCCAGGTCTGTGGTTTAGGGTTGGTCAAGAGTAAAAAGTCAGAAACACAATGGGCATCGCAGGCATGATTGTGCCTACGACACCCGCTGTTAATTATATATTTTTTAATGAAAATGGCCACTGCCATACCACCGTTGTCCGAAATGAGACCTAGTCCCTTTTCTATTTCAATAGTGGCAGCCATTTTTTTGGCAATTTTTCTCATTCCAACAGGAGATGTGCAGGAGAATAACTTTCACACCCCAGCGGCAGGCAGACATGGGATTTAATTGCCTGCAGCCCAAGCTAAGGCCTGAACATTGCTCGGGCCTACAGAGATTGGGTTGGCGGGTTGTTAAATTCCATGTCCATTCCGCCACCGGGGCGTGAAAGCTACAATGGAGGTTGAAAACACAGGTGGCGAAAATTCTAAACATATGCAGGGACCCAATGCAATGCAGCAGCTTAGGATTTGTATATTTTTCTCCCTCAATACTGTATCTCCACTATTTTTTTTTTAACTTGGTTTATTTTAAATCAAGGCAGGATGGTAAATACACATATCACAACATATTACAAGCAATGCTTTTTCAGGTTTTTGATCCCCAGTCCTCATTTCCCCCACCAGGCTTCCTCTCTCCCACCTCCCTCCGGCCTCTCCACCCCTCAGGTTTGGAGGCGGAAATTTCCCTCCTGGGTTATCCAGTTCGCGCCTTAGCATCTATGTATCTTCCTCAGGGTTCTCTTGGTGTTTCAGGATCCATCGGGCCCTGGTCGGTTTATAGGTCTGGGCGGGGAAGCGCTGGTCGTATTCCAGCCCTGGGCTCCAAACATTCTGGAAGCGATGGAGCGTTCCCACCTGTGCTGCCGTCACCTTCTCCGCTATCAGGATGTCCCAGAGTTTAGACCACCATTGGGCTATGTGAGGGCCTTCTGGGGATTTCCAGGCCCTGGCCAACACCTTTTCCCCGCCAGAAAGCAGTGTGTCAATAGCTTAGACCTGGTCCCGGAGCGCGGATAGATCGCGGGGATCGGAGCTCCCAGCAAAACTGGTTCAGGTTCCAGGGGAATCGCCGTTCCCGTAATTTGTGTGATGGTCTCCAGGCATGTCCTCCAGAACTGTCGTATCTTTGGGCAAGCCCACCACATATGGAAGAAGGAGCCTGGGTGGCCACATCCTCTCCAGCAGGCGTGATCTACTTGTGGGTTCATGTGGGGAAGTCGAAGGGGCGGGTAATACCACCGGAGGAGCACCTTGTACGCACATTCCCTATTAGTAACGCAGGTGGAAGAGGTATGTGTTCTGGTCCATGTGTCCACCCAGGTTTGGTCCTCGACCGGATGACCTAAGTCCGCCTCCCATTGAGCCATACAGCGGGTCTTTGTGGACAGGAAGTCCCTTAAGAAACGCCTATATAGGGTGGATACCCTGCCCCGGGTTGGAAGGTCCCCCAGTGTCAGTTCCAGGGCGGTGGGCGGGCGTGTTGCTGCCTGCAGAGTTTGGGGGTGCGAGCACCAGTGGCGTAGCTGGATATAAGTAAATCTATCCCTTTCCTGGAGTTGGAACTTCTCCTTACATTGGGCGAAGGTGAGGGGTGTCCCTCCCATATATAGCTGGTCTATGGTCTCCAGCCTGCCCTTTATCCAGTTCCAAAAATTGCTGGGGTCCGCTCCGGGTGAGAAGGATGGGTTATGGAAGACCGGAGAAGGTGGGTTCAGTACTCTTGGCACTCCCTTTTGCTTTAGTGCCCAGTCCCAGGAGTTAAGGGTGTGTTTAGTTGATAGAAGGAGGTCTCCCCAGTGTGTTCTGAGGGGGGGCGGGATGTGTGACAGAAATCGCAAGGGTAGGGGTACTTGTGATTGTTCCAGCTCTACCCATCTGGGGCGGTTTGTTATAGTTTGCCATGCCTGAATCTGTGGTGCTAGTTGTGCTGCCACACTATAGGCCCGCAAGTCCGGAACCCCCGGACCTCCTAGCTTGGAGCCCCCCAGCATCGATTTGAGAGGGATTCTTGCTCTCTTACCTTTCCAGATGAATTTCAGAATTTTCCTTTGGATGTCCCTGAGGGTTGGTGCGGGAATCGCTACTGGGAGGGAGGCGTAGGCATACAGGAACCTCTGCAGTAGGTTCATCTTGCATGCTGTGATGCGCCCCAGCATTGAGATCTCTTGGGTCTCCCATCGTTTCAAGTCGCCTTCCAGTTCTTTTAGTAGCCGGGGAAGTTGGCTTTGTATGTGTCTCTTGGGTTAGCCGGGATGTGGACCCCTAGGTAGGGGATGGACTTCTTCACCCACGTCATCGGGCACATCGCAGTCAGTGGCTCCCGTTCTGCTGGGGTGAGCCCAATGCCCAAGGCCGAGGATTTGTCAAAGTTTATAGTGAAGCCTGAGACCTCACCATAGGTGGTAAGTTCTCGTATTGCCTGTTTTAATGATGATTGGGCTTCTGAGATCGAGAGTAGGACATCGTCTGCATATAGGGCGAT